>NW_027412088.1:166929546-167598002 GCF_047663935.1 Musca autumnalis
GGTGCATGTGTAAGATGTAGAAAATCAGGCATAAAGCGGAAACAGGAAAGTAATGTCGCCTAAAGGCGTAGGTAACAGATGTTGTTAAGTTTAGAGTTTCTTAAAGTTTTGTTTGTTACAGCTTTTACAAGAACATTATACACATGGTGGTGGTATATAACAAATAAGATTGTTGTAGTTGTTGTTTTGGTTGTGTCTTGTTTTTTCATGATAATGTTCGTAAAGCTGTCATCTTTGCCCCTTGTGCCATATTGTTGTCCAAGGATACCAAAAATTGTTTAAGTAATATACAACGAGACCAACAAAAAAAAAAACGCCAGACAAACAAGATGAGGAAGTAACAAGGAACCAAAGAAAAGCACAAAAATAATAATAAAGGAAAATGTTCATTAACCGAACATATGAGCCTTGATATTTTCTCAGAACATTTTCTCTAAGTGCCAACAGCTCTTAGTGGTGGTGAAGAGGAGTTTGGTGTTCCAAAACAGAAAAAACTGCGTAAAAGTTATTAAATTTATTCAGATTTCTTATGCTCACTCCCTGCCTTAATAGAGGAGCATAGTCTATTAAGAAATACCCACACCACCACCTCAGCCTCAACGCTCCCTGCTCATCACAACTCTGGGAAATGCAAATTGTTTTGGCAAATTTTCTCCAAGAAGTTAGTCTCTACAGATTGTTTTGCCACTTCTGTTGCTAGTCATTCATAGAATGGCATTATTGTTTAAGTTTTTTTCTTCATTTGTTTCGACAAATTTTCGCCATCTATGCCATGGCTTCGGTGTGCGTTTGTCGTATATTCTCCTATTCAATACTTAGGGAATTGAAATTGGTTTTCATTGTCATTTCGTTTATTGTTTGGGGAGTTATAAGTTTATTGAGCATCTCAACTGAGCTAAAGTTTTGCAAAAGCTATTAAAAATTTATATAAAATTTTGGAAAATTTATATTGTTATGGCGTTAACAGAGTATGGGAAGTAGCCTAGGTTAAATCTAAATGTAAGTGTGGAATAAGCGATTAAGCTTTTTATCTTCTAAAAAAAGAAGAAAAGAACAAAACTGCAATGTTGAAGGAAAATGTTAATCCAGTATTCCTTGACAAAGGCGTATTTATAGGGAAGGATAAATATGTAAAATTCAAGCTTCAGCCTGACGGCCTTTCTCCATATAGAAAGGACCTTCAATAATGTAAAGTAGGAATCAGTCCACACTGCTGTCAGTAACACAGGAATTTCCACTATCCTTGTAGAATGGATTGATGAAATGCTGAAAAGTAGAATCATCAATTCGTACATAGGAGAGATTTCCGCGATGACGCAGTTCTGTGATCCGCATTGACTTCTGGTGATACATGAAATTTTTGTGTGGCTTATGCTAATGGTGTGGTAGTACTGATAACTGGGAAATTCTTACAAACCCTGTTTGACCTCCGGTAAAGTGCTTTAGCACAACTTGCAAGCTAGGCCCATGACAATGGTTTTGGAGTAAACCCATAGAAGACGGGACTTGTTCTATTCACAAATAAGCGCAAAATTCCTTATTTGCTGCCTCCAGTTTTGGAAGGGGTAGCCTTGGAACTTTCTACGGAAGCAAAATACCTCGGTACTATTCTGGACTATGGCAAAGCAATATCGAGAAGCGAGCGAAGAAAGGACTAATAGCACTATATTTCTGTAAGAACTCAATTAGAAAAAGCGGTGGATTCAGACCGCAAATCATATACTGATTGTATGTAACCGTTGTCCTGCCCATACATACCTATGGTTGACTTGATTGGTGGCAAACACTTGGGAACAAAGCGTTACTCTTTAAAATATCAAGCGTACAAAGGACTGCGTCTTTATTGATTACCAGCTCGGTTGAAAGCACTCCTTAGGCCGCATTAAACGTCATCCTAATCCAGATTTAAGCATCAAGAACGGATTTGAGACTGCGAAGTTCACAATTCGGATATGCGAGAGACTTAAAACTAACTAAACGAAACTTCCTTCAAGTTTGACTCTTTATCCGTTATCTTTCCACGTAGGAACGCATGGGCTAAGGGTATTTCTCCTTTGGATGGTCTGACAATTGCACAGACGGTTCCAAGATAGAAGAAGACACTAGCGCCGGCGTCTCGTGCGAGAGCCCACTAATTACATTTATAATCATACAAGCTTAACGGTAGTTGCAGCGTTTTTTTCAGGCAGAGATTCCTGCTATCAAGAAATCAGCAGAACTAGTGAAAACGATTGAAGGTGGTCTCATAGAACCGGTTGACTATATATGCCGATAGTCAAGCGGCCCTCAAGGCTCTCAAGTTGTGGACCAATAACTCACGAGCTATCCTTGATTGCAGGAAGGCTCTGCATGACATACGCAATATCGTTAAATTATGATGGGTTCGGGGCCATAGTAAGATAATGGGAAACAAGGTAACAGATGAACTAGCTCGAGGTGGCCCTAAGTCTATCAACTTGCCAGTTGACGGAACTGTTCGACCACTAATGTGCAGCTACATCGGCAAACTCCGTGATATCTTCAGCGAAACGGCACATCAAAGTTGGTTTTTGGAATCTGGTTGTAGGATATGCAAAGCAATCTGGCCTCTCACTTGATTAATTTGGGATGGACATCGCGATGGTTGCAACCAAGAAGACACCGAATACTGGGTAGACTTTCCTATCTAACATAGATCATGTGCTACTCCAAGCCAAGCACTTATCCTGGCAAGGGTCCGTAACTACTAAAAAATGTCTCTTCCATTTACTTCCAGCAAAGCAATCAAAAACGATACTGCTGCAGTCTGGTATTCAACATGCAATAACCGCAAACCTATGGTGATTATATATCCTTCTTCATCTTAAAGTCGTCTATTAATAACTCCTAACACTCTATCATCTTTACCTGACCTCTTTACCTCTTCATCTTTACATACAGCGTTTAGACCAAATATGACTATTTGACTAATACATTGCAGACAGAGTTTTGGCTTTCTTTCCCAAACAGAGTCTTGGGCTATCGGTTCCACACTGAAGCCGAAGCTTTAGCTTTCCGTCCCTCACAGAACATCGGATTCCTGCCCATGAATCTAGCATATCAATGAGTGCACGCCGTTTCATATCGACTCAATGATATAATACCTACTTTTTATCGCCGAGTCCAATTGGCGTGTCTTACGGCACTACTTGTAAAGAAGTTTTTCATGGCTGAAATACTCAGGAAATGCAGCCCAACATTACTCTGTAGAGGTTTGCCTGTGCTCAAAGAAAGAACTAAAGAATACCCCTTGGCAACATGGTTCTAGTGTATGACTTTTGTATATACATATACACTGCATCCCCCTAAAATCGATGCTGACATTTTGAAGTTTTGCTTTCAGTGTTTTTCGAATTTTTCTTATAATTAGATGGTGCAACTAGATAATAATACAATTGTGGATTGTAGATCTCGCGATTCCACGTCGTTCGATGTATATCTCGTGAGTGTGCTCCGTACAGCTTCCTAGTAATAGGAGTCCAAAGGCGAAAAATTGGTGCGTAAATTTTTTGAAAAAACCTATTTTTTGGCTTTAAAATTTACAACTGTCGTACAGGTACCCCTGAACCCCGCGTGATTTTAGTTTTTTTACGTGGCGGATCTAATGAGCTCTTCCGCGGTCGAATCCATCCACTAAAACGCTGGATATAGATACCTTGAAAGTAGGAAAATCTGCAAAAATATATTTTGACAATTCCGCGAATTGAACCGCGATTTTCTTTGATTATTTTTGCATAAATGTAATCCTTTATACGCGATTATAATATTTGCCAAAAAGGTGTGTCACAAATTACAAAGATTCGGGAGTAATATCCCTATTTATCCCAAAATAGAATGCGGTGGCACATCCGCAGTTCTCGACGAATCTGTCTAAAATAATTTATATTGACGTATTTTTAATAGGGGGCCATTGAAATCGGATGCACCTTATAATCATATGCACATCGCGTAATTTTTGCCCACTTGAAGGTTTTTTGAATAGTAAGATGCAACTGATAGCACACTTTGGCCGCTGAATGAAACATGGGAAAATCCATGCATATTGATAGACATGGACTCCCTGTATCCGAAAAGCACATGCACCTCAACCGATTTAAACCAATTCGCGAATTATACGGTTTTTAACTTCTATGTTTTTTCTTTGATTGCAATTTCAATATTACTCTCTACTTCTTATTTCTTTTGCTTATCACAAAAAGCAAATATACTTTCACGATGACTAATTACTTTTCTCGTAGAAGTTTAAGCAAAATACTTCAGGATTTGGATCGAAATTTAGCGAAATAATAGAATAACTCCCAACATTTATTTTTCAAATTTTTCGTATTTAACCAAAAATGTATTTTTGAAATAATTTCCAACAATAAGTTTCCGTTCTTTGTTGTTGCTGTAATATGCAAGTTATAAACGCGATCTATATAATTTTGGTCTCACATTTTTCTACGCGTTGTATAGATTCTGTAAGTATTTTTATATTATTTTTTTTTAGAGATTTTTTATAAATTTAGAATAAATAAAATTTATTCCAAGATTTCTTCAATATTTTTGATTTTCCGCGAAAATAAAAATAAATTTAGCAACTATTTTAGCATCTACGGATAGATATCAAATGCTGCTAAAGATTCATATATACATGTTCTTATTACAACACAATAGGAATTTTTAAATATTTTTTCTTTACAAGAGAGTAAAACCGCATATAACTTTTGAGTGCAGCATCCAATTTTGTGAACGCGAACAGATTTGAAACCACGATTTTTTTCGTAACCCATGTACCAAAAATGGCGGATGTGCTCGCCAAAAAAGTTTTTAATTTTTTTTCTATGTAATTGTAAAGGAAATTTGAAATTTACCATATGTAGTCTTATATACATATATTTCATTCCAAATTTTATTTTTTGAAACTTACTTAAATTAAATTTTTCTCAATTTATCTGAGAAAAGCCGTGAATGTTTCTGAATAATGCAAACATATTTGATAGGTGTTGGTTTAGTCTGATAAATAATAGTCCCGGTTATAAGGCGGAACAAACTTTGGTGTGAGTAAACCTTGCAATTCCATATAAAAATATTTCATATTTTAGTTGAGAAAAATTATATTTTTTCGGAATGGCGCAAATATGCACAATTTTTTATGATTGAATCTGATATTTGAGACTCAAGCGCATAAAACATTAGAAGAAACTATGGTCGGGAAACGACGGGGAAATAGACTTTTTCACTATTGAAATTGTAGAAATCTTAAAAATTTTCATAAAGAGGATATGTATCACTTTTATTAAAGAGCAAAGATGTAAAATCAATCTGAAAATTTTAAATGCTAATCTTGTTCGGAGACTCTTCAAAAACAATAAATCTTGAAAAATATAAATTTTCGCGAAAATAATGTCATTTTAATGTTCACCTAATTTCATAGTTTTCGAAAATTGACTTTTTTGTTTATAGTATGTCTGAGTTCAATCGACTGTTGCATTGGATTGGTTAATCTTACAAAGTCGAGGATGGTTATAGCAAATGTAGAAAAGAGTCTGGTTGCCGTTTATCAATATTTTTTTCATAAAAAACGATTTTCATATTTTGAGTTTTGAGCAACTTTAGGCCTATGTTTCCCCTCTGTGCGCAGCCCCCCCGCAATGATTCGTAGCATTGATGCACACCTTCGACAGCACATGCGTTCCACTCTATCTATTTTCTGAACGTGCCTAAAACCTGGCAGTAGCATCTACTACGAAATCTGACCAGAGGCTATTTTCTGGTTAAAGCTAGAGGGAAGTGGAGCCAATACAGTGGATCTTAGAATTGCTACCTACGAGGTAGATCTTGAAGGTTTGTCAAAAACAGCAATTCTCTGAAAGCACTTCATTCTGATGGGCACTGGCAGACAAATGGTATCACTGAACCCATGCATTTGTACACATCTTGGATGTTAGATCTTTTCTGCTTTCATACAATTCAACAACGTCTGACCCGCGTCCAATTTCAATATTTAGCCATGAAATTCTTATAGGATTTCTGCTTCAATTTTGTATGGCCTTTTTGCTTGCATATGCCACCATGGTACCGCAAAACGTGTCTTCACATAGAACTAAACGATAATGGCCCCAAGTCTAGACTCAATAACACGTACTTATCTAAAATAAACGATGAGGTGCAACCGAGTGTCTCTTTTCCACACGCAGGTCAATCTCGAAGATGGGTACCTCCCGCTTTTCGGTATTTTGATAATTTAAGCTACTTCTTTGACCGAACTACCTGTAATTTGACATTTCAGATTCTCAGCGGCCACAAAACTTCTTCACCAAAAATTGTGAACATAGGTCGATGTTTTAGAATAGCTACTCCTTTTAACCGAACTTGCTGAAATTTAACATTTGATTGATGATTGATTTTGCTCTTAGTGGTCCCCACCAAAACTTGTTTATATAGGTCCATGTTTTGGCATGGCTCCCATATAACCGTACCTCCCGATTTTCCGTATATTGTGAGTTCTAGCTATAGTACCTCCGGATTTTCGGTATTTCTAGGGGCTTAGCTATATGCTTGGTCTGATCTACCCATCCGCAATTTGATATTTGAAGTTCCCTGCAGTCACGAAAAGTCTCCACAAAAGTTTTGATCAATTTACCTAATTTTTTCCCCTGTGGTCATAAAACTTGTTTACTAAAAATTGTCTACATAAGTCCAGACTTTGATGTAGCTCCTATGTAAAAGTACCGCCCGATTGAAGACAACTCCAGATTAAATTCCTAACCTAATTTAGACATATGGGGTATCCGTGGTCGAAAAACTTCTCCACATAAAATTATTGACAGAAAATGAAACTTTTTTCATCGGCTGCAATTTGGGTTCCCGGTGGCCAAAAAACTTCTCTAGACATAGGTTTACTTTTTGGTATTTAAGTATTATGAAGTTTGTATCTATATTTGCGGTCCAAATGGGTTGTAATTTGACAGTAAGAGTTCTCAGTGATCCAAAAACTTCTGCTCCAGAAAACCGAATTAGCTATTACATGGTATTTAAGGTTTCCAGTGGTCACAAAACGTCCCCACCCAAATTGTGGACATACGATGTAGCCCACATATAACCGCACTGCCCGATTTCAGATATTTTGAAGTTTGAATCTACATTTTCGGTAATGAGGATTTCCAACGGTCAGAAAACTTCCTAATTATTTTGTTTTAGTTCATAATATTTTATTGTATAAAAAATTCGGCCCGGTTGAACTAAAGTGAGAACGAATTTCCTTGTGTTCTTTAGACCGTACATATTCATTACTTACGAGTATTTCGGTGGTATCGAAATTTTTCGGCAATTTACACACGCAAATAAGAGCTACTGTTTTGACTTGGTTTAGTTTTGTAGCTTGCATATATACAAACTTATTAACACACTGTAATAAGTTACTATTATTGGCATAGGCCCCATATTTACATTCACATTTTTGTCTGTCCCCTTCTTGGTCGACACTGCTGTAGAAAATAAGGGTCTATGTAATGTATCTGTTGAGCTTCGACGAATCGACCAAAAAGGCACTAAGGTCAGCGACATCGGAAACAACCGTCAAAGAAGAAATCGTAACAGCGCCGGCGATTTCATTTATTTTTAAGATTCTCAAAACATATGCATATTATGTCTTAATCGAAATAACGGATTACGAACATTTTGACTGATTTTAAATATTGTACATGTTCTTCTTCGTGGTGCAGGGTAGTGGGAGCCATTTTTTAAGTTTCCATAAATTCTCAATAACTATTCCAAAAAATATAATCCTACACCAATAATATCGAACTCCCACACTTTCCCAAGTATTTCACTTCAAATTATACTATTTTTGTCATTTCAATTTGCCACGCTGTGAAAATGGCTTCATTTTCATTTCACATGGCATTAATTTTAATAAATTGCCGTTAATTAAAGGCAACCTTAGAATATTAAATAACAAAATCATGACTTTGTCTTTCTATTACCTTCAAGCGAGCGTAAAAATATAAATATAATGCACAGCTAAGTATGTATAGGTATAGGTCTACTACTACCCTGCGGGGAAATAAATTAGCTTAAAAGTAATTTGTAACTAGTTTAAAAATAACCACAACTGGTTATTTTCTGACTATTTTCCTTTATGCCAACTAACTATTTTAACATGGGGATGAGCTAGTCAGTGGACAATTGTCCATCTCTGCATTACTTTTAAATAGTTACTAACCAACTATTTTTGACTAATTTATATCTAACTATTTTTTGACTTATTATAGTCAGATCTTAAAGAGTGTGAAAAAAAATGTTTTTTATTTATATTTTTATTTCTCTTTATTTTCTCTTTTGATTTTATCTTTGCCTTTTTATTTTGACACCAGTTATTTCTCAGTTACGTTTCCTTGTTAGCAATTGTTCCTCTTTTGATATGTCGAGTCTATCAAAACTAGCTTGTATAATTGTATGTTACATTTTTTGTATCGAAATAATTACCAAAGTGTATATGAGAATTATGTGCGTCGAAAACACACTATTGAGCATTCAACGTTTTCAACTGATTGCTCTCTAGATGACTTTTTAACTAATTTATAGTTGGTTGTAGTATAATTGCTTTGTAACTGACTATTTTCAAAGTGGTTGATAACTAGCTGAAAAGTAGTGCAGATATAGTCAGTTGAACATTTTTTTATTGTTCAATCTGGTTGATCTATAGATGACTTTTCAGGCAATTTGTAGTCAGTTGTAGAATAATGCACTTATAACTAACTATTTTTTCAACCGGTTGACAAAAGTCCCGCAGGGTATGCATATAAAATATTGTTGTATTAGCGTTAATGGTGGTAAGTATATGTATGTATGTTTTCTCATGTAGTCAAGGGATATACGTAACATGGCTCATATACTCTCAATTAATATGACTAATAATCATTTTTAACGCGCAATATCTTCCACACATACTTTGCATGGTTCACGCTGTTCTGTTGTCAGTCGGCCTGTCTGGTAGTTATAAGGATAAAATGCAAAATTTCCAAACAATTTCCCAACAATGAAAATAAACGAAGTTTGTTGTTTTTCCAATTTAATGAAAAACATTTTAAATAGGTGTGGAATGAATGATGATGGTAGGCGATTGAAGATGAACGTGGGTAGAAAATCATCTATGTTTTTAATGGAACATATTTCAAACAAATTATACAGCATTTCAATTATCATCTTTAGGAGACAGTCCAATTCCATCACATATTGACTGATGGGTATGCATAAATCGACATAGGAAGAATTTTAAAGTGAAAATTTGTTAGGTTCCTTTACATATTTTTCCACCTTTACCAAATAAATAGTAAAGTCAGTTGGCTAATATTATTCTCATGCTTATTTCAGAGCTGATGTTGTTTTCTTTAGCAGGATGTTGATAAGATCATATGAAGGCTGTGTTCTTTCTGAAACATCTACTGATACTAACATGTTCCAAAATATTCAATTATGTCATTTTACAAAACTAAATGTGGGAATACAAAACTCAGACATGGCTTGGAATACCTTAGAACCTTCGAAAGCTGCTTTAGAATAGACAAAAAGAGGGTTAGTCTTGATCTGGATCCCTTGGATCTTCTTTCATAAGTCTCAAGCCTCATTGATATGGTCCAATCACTGATCATAGGTATCATTCACTCAATACTCGTATTCCGGATATATCCTTAGACAATAGGCACACAGTTTTAACTCATTTCCTATAGGCGTGGCATAGGATGCTCAGGTTCCATGGTACATACACCTCATCGGGTTGTCGCCTCCAGGCTTAAACAGCTTGACTGGTAAACCATCGATTTCTGCGGACTTATTATTCTTCAGCCGGTTTATTGTTGTCTTAACCTTAATACCATCTTCTGGTATTAGATATGTGGCACAAGGTGGCGCAAAAGTAAACTTCCGATGTTTTTTGGCTGTAATTAAAAAAAAGAAAAACTTTGATTCTTCTTGTGGATTATTTTTATTTGGTCTTTTAATTTTTTTACATCAAGTCGAGAATATGATGTCAGATAAATGACCGCCGTCACAGTTTATTGTCATTTGAGGCCTTTTTATGGCATTTTCCATCACTTTGGCCAAAACTTCCGGTGATAGGTCCTCACATTCTTGACGGATATTGTCTTTAAGAGCTGAAAGAGTCTGAGACTTGTTGACATAAACCGTTCGTTACAGAACACGGTGCTCTTGAATCAAATTTAAATGGAAGGTGCTTACACCTGGGAAAGTTTTGCGGATTCTGAAACTACAAAGTTCATAGATGAGAAAAATCAAAAAACAAAAAAAATCACCAGAGCGCTTTTTAAATAATTGGCGATTCAAGTTGACATTTTTAGGGGTTGTTTAGGTTTTCACGATTTTGCTTAGAAACCGCAAGTCCTATCAAAACAAAACTGAAGAAAGTGTTGTAGCTATGAAAGTTCTCTACAAGATTGACATTCACGGTATTTTCGTGGGTTTTAAAATTTTTGAGATATTGAAGTTCAAATTAGGACAATGCACTGACTGTATCGCCCCCTTATAAAACAATGTCATGAAGGGTGCGCCTCAACATACTAAACCGCTTACACAGGGGAAGTTTTTGTGAATTCTGAAACAGCAATGTTCATAGATGAGAAAAATCCAAAAACAAGAAAAAATCGCTGTAGGGATTTTTAAATAAATCGCGGTCAAAATTCACATTTTTAGGCGTTTTTTAGGTTTTCACGATTTTGCTTGGAAACCGCAAGTCCAATCGAAATGGAGCTAAAGAAAATGTTGTAGCTGTGAAAATTCTCTACAGGATTGGCGTTTATGATTTGTTCTCAGGCTGTACCATTTTTGAGATAAAGAAGCTCAGTTTACATTTTTAGGTTTTTTTGTTAGAGTTTCGCGATTTTGCTTGAATACGGCAAGTCTTATCAGCATGGGACCTGAGAAAATCTTATAGCTGTGAAAATTCTCTACAAGACTGGCTTATGTAATTTTTCCATTTTTTTTAGATATATAAGTTTAAGTTGGGAAATTGCAGTAATGACATTGCTTTATAAGGAGACGATACAGAATTGAATTGAATTTGAGGTGTCCCAATTTCAACTTCTGTATCTCAAAAGTTGTAAAACATACGAAAATATCATTTAGGTCAATCTTGTAGAGAATTTTAATAGCTACAACATTTTTTTATTCCCATTTTGATAGGACTTGCGGTTTACAAACGAAATCGCAAAAACCTAAACAACCCCTAAAAATATCAACTTGAATCGCGATTTATTTAAAAAGCGCTCCGGCGATTTTTTTTGTTTTTTGATTTTTCTCATCTATCAACAATGCACTTTTAGAATCCGCAAAAACTTCCCAGGTGTAAGCACCATTCATTTAAATTTGATTCAAGAGCACCGTGAGAACACACAAAAACACAAAACACATTTTTTCTGAGCAAACTGGGGTAAATGTCAAAAATGACTATGACAACGCGACAAAATCGATTAGTTGTCAATGAGAGCAGTACCTAAAATTTTCTGAGCGACATTTTTGCAGAACATTCCGAAGCAGAAAAATGTCATCTTGTGGGACTTTCAATGCGTTCTTTGAAATAAAGGACGCAAAGGACATTGAAGGAACCAAGTTAGAAGATCGAAGTGCCCTACGAAAATAATCCTCATTCGATTTGACTAAAGACATTTAATCTCAAAAAAAGCTAAAGAAACAGCTAACAAAGATATAACGCTAATTTATGAGGGCTTATAGGGTCTCCAGCAAAATATTCATCACGCCATAACTCGAAAGTTCGACTCACGGCGGATCTGTCCTTCGGGGTTCTTAATATACTCACCAAGGACATCCATCCCCAAAAGGAATTATCTCTACCCCAAAATTTGTGTTCACAGTGTTATTCTGGAGCAGTATAGCGTAACATTGTTTAATAGCGTGTATTTCGCATGTGTTTACTGCACAAATGTCAAAACAGAACTGACATTAGGGGCCAATCGCAAAATTTATAGCATTTTCTGATAGGAGGATTACTTTTGCGCCACCTTGTATATTCGTTGTTGTTGTAGCAACTCAAATATGTTCGTTCGTACATTTTTTTAGTTATCTGGTTCTGGTTCCATTGTTTCGAGATTCAACAAGTAATAAAACATTGAATTCAGCCGGGCCGAACTTTGAGTTCCCTCCACAATTAAATATTCTAAACTTTTATTGAAAAAATTATTTTCGCAATTTTACGTGGAGATTTTTTGAAACCTGAAAGCCTAATTTTAACTAATTCGGTCAGTAAAATCGTGCGGAACCGTTATATGGGGGCTATATCACAACGTAGAAGTTTGTGACCACTGAGAAACTCAAATGTCAAATTACAGGTATTTTGGTCAGCAAATGTAGCTAAAATACTGAAATTACCGAAATTCATATATGGGTGCTATACCGAAACATGGACCTAAGTCAATAATTTGTGGTGGATAAGTTTCGTGACTGCACGGAACCTCAAATGTCACATTACGGGTAGTTCATTCAAAAAAGTAGCTATAATTAATCCACAAACATCCCAGAAGGGACAAGGGAGACTTCTCTCATATCAATGAGTGCACCCCGATTCCTATACCATGGGCGCTATACCTAAACATTGGCCTATTTTGACAATTTCTGGTGGAGAAGTTTCGTGACTGCGGGGCATTTTAGATGACTACTAATGGGTAGTTCAATCAAAAAAGTATCTTAAACCCTCAAAATACCGAAAAGCGGTAGGTACCTTTATATATAGTGGCTATACCAAAACATGGACCTACATATGTTGATAATTTTTGCTGAGAAAATGTCGTGTCCCATAAGAATCTCAAATAACAAGTTCGGTTAAAAATGTTATGTAAATTTCTTAAAATACCTAAAATCTGGTGGACGGATCTACGATGACAATTTTCTGTGGAGAAGTTTCGTAACTGCAGGGAACATCAAATATCATGTTACGACAAGTTCAGTCAAAAAATGTTGGCAAAATCCTCAAAATACTGAAAATCGTGAGATACCGTTAAATGGGTGCTATTCCAAAACATGGTTAAATGGGAGCTCCACCAAAAAATGACTGCAGGGAATTTCAAATGTCAAGTTCCGGGTAGTTTCGTCAAAAAATGTACCTAAAACCCCCAAAATACCGGAAATGGAGTGCTACCGTTATATGAGGACTATACATAAACATAAAACTATGTTGACAATTGTTGGGGAATAAGTTTTAGGAAAGCAGGGTAGTTTAGTCAACAAATGTAGCTAAAACCCTCAAAATAACAAAAATCGGGAGGTACTGTTAAATGGGGGCTATAACTAAACATAAAAGTTTTGATGGAGAAGTTTCGTGACTGCGGGGAATCTCAAATGTCAAGTAACGGGTAGTTCTGTCAACAAATGTAGCTAAACCCCTTTAAAACACCGAGAATCGCGAGGTATCGTTATATGGGGGATACCCAAACATGTACCTTTGCTTGTGAAGAAGTGTTGTGAACCTTCAGAACTTCAAATGTCAAATTACAGCTATTTCGCTTGAAAATTGTAGCTATAATATTCAAAATAACGAAAATCCAGAGGTACCATTATATGGGGGCTATACCTAGACATGGACCTATGTTGACAGTTGTTGGTGGAATAGTGTGGTGACCCCTAAGAACTTCAAATGCCAAATTATAGCTAGTTCGATTAAAAATTGTAGCTAAAACCCTCTAAATACCGAAAATCGGAGGTAAAGTTATATGGGGGCTATACCAAAACATGGGCCGATATAGACCGTCTTCGAACTAGGCCAGGGAAAAAGGATACTCGGGTGCAAAAAATAGCGTTATAGCATATTTTTTGTGAACGCTAGAGTGATTACAACAGACAGACAGACAAACATGGCCAAATCGACTTAGAATTTTACCCTGATCAAGTGAGTTCAGTGAGTTACAAACGGAAAAACAAACGTAATATACCCTCCATACTATGGTGGAGGGTATAAAAATGCTCGCGGAAATTCAATTTAAGTACATGTTTTAGATAGTTTTGATTTTTTTGCCGATGGTTGTCCCGCTGCACATTTTACGTCGCTAAAACTTTTTAAGACCAAGTCTATACTTCCTGAGATAATGACCTAAAATCTAAGTGATGATGAGTATCCGATTTGAACAAAACTATGGTCATTGTAAAATTCCCTTCAAACTTACATCAAGTTCCAAGAAGGTCTACATAGGACAACACCTTTGGATACCTTTATCACAAAAGTTCAAAATTTTCGGTGAAGTGCAGTTCAGTTTGAAATTTGTACTGAATGTAGACCTTGTGGTCCTATTTACAGTAAGTCCATATACCCGCGGCACATTTTACGACACTGCATTTTTTTAAGGGCAAGTATATACTTCCTTAGATAATGGCCCAAAAGCTCTACCGACACCAACTGAAATGACTGATAACAAGTATCCGTTTTGGACGAAAATGCGCTCATTGCAACAATTTCTTCCAAACGTATATCAAGTTCCAAGAAGATCTACATAGAACAACACCTTCGGGCACCTCCCGTACAAAACTTCAAAAAGTATTCGTTGAAGTGCAATTTAAGGGTTGTTCAGGGACCTGTTTAAAATTTTAAATCGAATGTAGACCTTGTGGTCCTTTTTATAGTTATTCATCTGGCTACGTCCATGCTTCCTAACAAATTGGTCCAAAAGCTCTAAAACATATCACGATGACCAAATAGAATGGCACGCTCGCACGATAACTATCAAAAGGAGACATTGATCCAACATTTAGACATCGTAATATTTGTAATATTTAAATAAGTTCAATGAACTCTTTCAGACAACTCATTCGAGTTTTCCCCCACAAAACAACAACATTTTCGCTTAAGTGGAGTTTAAATGCAGCTCAAGGGCTTTTGTAGAATGTTTACCAAAGTTAGTCCTTGTGGTCCTGTTGGCAACAAAAGGTGTTTTAATAAGTACGAAAGTATCAGTCAGCTGTTCCGACAGAGATATATCTTCAGCCTGTGTGACTTGAAACTTTTATATATGGATAGGTCGAATATCGCCTACAAAACAAAAATCCTTTTCCCCAAAAATTATATTTTATTCAGGGGGTTTTCAGAATTTTGTGGCTCTTTTTTGAGGTATGAACTTTCCGACAAAATATGGATTTGGATTAAAGCTCAAAGGTATTTCTGAGAAGGTAACTGAAGGAATGGACCGCGTTGTTCATTTTAGGAGTGAATTATTTCGATAGATATAACGCCCACCAGTCATTTTGATTGGTCACCGTAAAACATAGAGCTTTAGACCCCGAAAACCACAAGCAGAACCTTCGATAAAAATTTCCAAAGGATCCTCGAAGACACCTTAAACGGCACATACACAAAAATGTTGAACTTTTGTGACGGAGGTACCCTAACAAGTGGACCGATATGTCTCACTTTAATGTTTAAACTAAGTTTAAGCATAAAGAGTTCCAAAGATTGGAAATAATAGGTTGCTCTGCTGAATCACGATTACTACTTTAGACAATAATTTTGAACTTTAGTGAAGGAGATACCGGAAGGACTTTACCGGTAATCACCATCTTCGAACATTATCTAAGATTGGAAGGAAAATCTTAAAATATGCAAAGTTTGCACCAACACAGTATCCCATTCAAGAATTGTCGTGCGCACCAGCCACTACATGCGGTGACCGTATTGGGGACTGATAAAAATATATTTGAACATAATTCATCTTAAAATACACTTTTCGGTAAGCTTGAGTCAAAACACCGCCAAAAAGTTGGGTATCTTTGTGAAATAAATGTCCTTCTGATGCTATTTCCATGCCTAAATGCTCCCAGGCATCAGAATGCTCGAATCAACCATTTAAAATACTGCAATATTTAATTTGACAAATTGAATAATATTGTCCAAGAGGCTGAGAAAGCAGGATTAAAGATAAACATTAAAAAAACAAAAGCTATGAGGATAAACTCATCAGTCAACACACCTATTTATATATACAATGAGGCCATAGAGGACATCGACAAATTTGAATACCTTGGCAGTATGCTCACAAAGGATGGAGGTACAACAATGGATGTGGAAAACAGAATACGAAAGGCGCGTATATCTTTTGCTACCCTGAATCGCATATGCAGATCAAGAAGCCTAACTCTAAATACCAAGATAAATATATTTAATTCATGCGTCAAGTCAGTGTTGTTATATGGCTGCGAAACCTGGCATGTCACCAAATCGATCACTATGAGCATGCAAACATTTACGAACAGATGTTTGCGACGCATTATTGGTATATGGTGGCCCAGCACAATCTCAAATAATAATTTATTACACGTTACCCACCAAAAACGTATAGATAAAGAAACCCTCCAAAGAAAATATGGTTGGATTGGACACACGTTAAGGAAGCCAAGAACTGAAATAGCTCATGCAGCGTTGGAATGGAATCCCCAAGGATCGCGCAAGAGGGGTCGGCCTAAAATGACGTGGAGACGCACTGTCCAGATTGAGACGACCAAATCGTTTAGCGAGTTACGATCGATGGCGAGAAATAGAGAAACGTGGAAAACTTTTGTAAAATCTATTTGTGAATAGACTAAGTTCCTAAATATAAATTTAAGAACATGTCAATAAATAAAATATTTAATTTTTGTCGTTAATGCTGTGGACTTTCATGAATATTTTGGCACTTTGAGCGATTTTTCATAACAACATGGTAGTAAACTGATCGAAGTGTTCTGTATTCATTTGCAGAACACTGCTACTATGGTTAGGCTGAATTTTGTGGAACACGTTTGGAGCGTATTTCGGGTTCAAACCTAAAGTTCTTTCCTTCAAATATCACATTTGTAAGAGAAAAAGTGTTCTTGCTCTCATAAAAAAGTCGAAATCCTCAAAATATTCCGAGATAATAAGAGAAAACCATCGATCATATTGTTTAATGATAAATCTCTTGAATATCCATATATCATTGAAATATCGATCCGCAAATGGGGCCATAACAGTACAGATGTGTGTGAAATTTATTATACTGATAATAACACTGTTCAGCACTGAAAATGCAAACAACTTCTAGTGGACATTTTCTAAAAGTACATATTGAGACTACAAAACTCTTAGTTGGCTTTCGTGTTTTTAGATCGGATACGGATTTTACGGCCTCATCTATACTGGGCTAAAATGACCCTTTTTTCATTGATCCGGGCTGTATCTTAGAAACGAATAAGAATTTTGCTTTCCGGTCTTCGGGAATATTGTAGTCCCAAAGTAGTAGAACTTAAGTGTCAAATAGACGAACTAGGAAAAACCGCACATATTGCATCAAAATTGATAAAATATCGGAAAGTTTACATAATTTCTGGAATTATGGTCAGTAACAGCCAAAATATTGAAAGTTGAACCAAGTAACCTTTCGCAACATTTTTCCAAATAATGTGCTCAGCAATTCTTCAGAACATTCTGAAACTGTAAAACACTTATTTCATGTTGTTTAGGCGGTATTTCATATCATACTTTCTACAAAACATATTTCAAACAACGTTCACACAGGCTGATTATTTTCATATTTGAAATTTCAATGTATTGTTGATATATTTATCAAATTACCGTTCACAAATATGCTAGAAACAACGATATAGATGCATTTTACAACAATGATATGTTTTGAAGAGTTGTGTACTATTTGTTGTATATTATTTGAGGCAATAAATGAGGTTATTCGTGTTCATTATTTTTCCAAATGCTTCTTCTTGTTCTTATCTACCAATTTGCTGCGGATATCTTGGAAAGATTCGTATTGGTTTCAAAGATATAGCCCCGGCTTGCTTTAAAAAGTAAATATTTAACCTTGTTTAGATAGGTCCATAAAATCTGAAGACGATCTAACAAAGTAAAACCCAAAGAGGGTTTTTGTCTATTGGGTCTGTACTTTCATAAAAACCGCATTAGAAGTTGTCTGCACAAAATTACCTTGAAAATGTTGCACAGTGTAATGCAAAGTATAACTAAGAAATGTTTAATTGTTGAGGTCTAAAAATCAATAGAACAATTTTGCCAAAATAGATATGCCACGCAGTGAAACTTTATTTCCATTTCCTTTGAATTGATAAAATTTATTACTAATTTTACTCTAGTAAAGGATTAGTCAGAATATTTTTCATATTTTTGTAGAAGACTAATCCGCTAAAAAACCAATCATATCATTTTTTCAAACTTGTCAAAATAATTATTCCAGGCACGGTATGCCTGCTGGAAATATTAATATATGTATGTGCAAAGTAGGGGCCAAATCGGTTTCGGTTACCAAAAAAAATTGAACTTTTCTGGGGAGAAACCCTAAAGGGTGGAGCGATATGACCCATGTTCGAACAAAAACTAAGTTTGGACAAAATATTACGAATGTCAAATTTTAGAACAAATTGGTTGATCCATTCGAGAGTTATCGTGAGAACCAGCCAGACAGATGGATGCGGCTAAATCGACCCCAAATTGTCTGAAACTATTATTTCGATTAGTTAAATTTTCGGGCGGCCAGAAAACACCACATTTGCAACGACGGGAAAAATACCTCTCAGCGTAATGTTGACGATATTTCTATGAAAACAAGACCGACAAAATTACAAAATCGACAAAATTACAATAATTTGATAACTCTGAAGTCAAAAGGCGGTCCATATGTTGGTAGATCAAGTTAGGGTGAGAATTGCAAAGTTCATCAAAACAAAGAGGCAGTGTTTGCAGGGCACAGAAGTTCAACTGGAAAATCGAAGAGGCATCCAGATATGTTCTATCACCGTAGCTATAACACCAAGTATGGTTTCAAGGTTTTTTCTGAACGATTCTCCGGAAAATTTCGTAAGATCGACTTTGTACAAGGTGCCGCAAAAGTAAACTTCCGGCAAAATGTGCCTCATCGAAATCATGGTTTTAGACACCAAGTATGTTTGGACGAAATGTGTTTCAGACAATTTGTAGTCGATTTAGCAATGTCCGTCCGTCTGTCTGTCTGGCTGGCTGGTGCGTACGATAACTCTCGAAGGGATGAACCGATTTGGTCCAAAATTTGGTTTTCGTAATATTTTGTCCAAGCTTAGTTTAAGTTCGAAGATGGGTTATATCGGTCCACTCCTTCCGGTACCTCCCCCACAAAAGTTCAAAAATGTTCGGAAAATTTGTGCGCACTATAACTCTTGAAGGAAGTAACCGATTAGGTACATACTTTGCACATCGTGAAATTTCTACCAGACTTAGATGAGGTTCTAGTATGGACTCAATCGGTCCACTCCTTCGGATACCTCCCACACAAAATTTCGGAAAAGTTCAGTTTAGGACCTGTTCTCGAATCTCTTTGATTTTTGTTGTAGCAACTTGTATTCACTACCGCGCTTACGACGATAAATGTCGCATTAGGGGCAAGTCCATACTTCCTGAGAAAATATCTTATGACACCGTGTGTAGTGGTTGGATCGCAAGACCACTCCCGAACGGATCAACCGATTTGGTCCAAAATTTGGCCTTCGTAATATTTTGTCCAAACATAGTTTAAGTTCGTACATAAGCCATATCGGTCCACTCCTTCAGGTAGCTCTCCCACAAAAGTTCAAAAATGTTCGGAAAAAATTGTTCGCACTATAAATCTTGAAGGGAGTGACCGATTTAGTCCATACTTTACACATCCTAATATATCTACCAGATATAGATCAGGTTCGAATATGGACTTTGTTTGTTCACTCCTTCGGGTACCTATCACACAGACTTAAGGATAAGTTCACTTTAAGACCTGCTCTCGAATCACTTTGATTTTTTTGAAGAAACTTACATTCGCTGCCGCAATTACGACGGTAAAAGTTTTTTCAGGGGCAAGTCCATACTTCTTGAGAAAACAGCCCGATTGGTGTAAAAACCCCATATGGCACCAAATGTAGTGGCTTGAGAGCACGACAACTCTCGAACTAGCCGATTTGGTCCAAAATTTGGCCTTCCTCATATTTTGTCATACTTTCAGTTCGAAGATAGACAAAACCGGTCCACAACATCCGGTACTTCCCCCGAATATTTAAAAATGTCACTTTAATGGTATCTCTTGAACAAATTTAGTTCAAACTTTGGATCACCTAATATTTTCTCCAAATTTAGTTTAACTTCTAAAATGGAGGTACCTTAGGGTACCTCCTTTACAAAAGTTCAATATTTGTGTCTAAGTGCAGTTTAAGGTCTATTCGAAGATCCTCTGGAAATGTATGCCGATGCTGTTCGTTGTTGTCCTGCTTACAACGGTATTATGTTTTCCATGGACAAGTCCATGCTTCCTGGCATGTTGGTTCATAAGTTATACGATGACCCACTGAAATGGCTGGTGGGCGCGATATCTATCGAAAAGATATGACTCCTAAAATAAGATTCACTTCCATAATGGACTATGTCGGCCAATTCCTTTAAGTACCCCCCTCTGTGACACTTTTGAACATTAATCCTAATCCATACTTTCGTCGGCAAGTTCATATGTCCAAGAAAGGCCGCAAAATAATGAAAAGACCATAAATACATTCGATCTGACCGTAGATTTAAGTTTCAATTCACATAGGCTGAGGGTATATCTCTGTCGGCAAAGCCGACTGATACGGTTTTACTTGTTATGCTGTAATTAAAAAAAAAATGAAAAACTTTGATTCTTCTTGTGGATTATTTTTATTTGGTCTTTTAATTTTTTTTACATCAAGTCGAGAATATGATGTCAGATAAATGGCCGCCGCCACAGTTTATTGTCATTTGAGCCCCACCAAAAGAAGTCTGGACGAATCTGCGACGAAATTCACGTTGTGCCAAAGTCACAGACCGATTATTGGTCAAATAAATAGTCACCAATATTCCGCGTTCTGGGGTAGTGTAGCGTAATATTGTTTATTAACGTGTATTTCGCATATGTGTACTACACAAATGTCAAAACAGAACTGACATTAGGGACCAATCGCAAAATTTATAGCATTTTCTGATAGTAGGATTACTTTTGCGCCGCCTTGTACTTTTCAAAGTAATCGCCAGACAGTATACCCATTCACGTTCTCTATATTATATTCAAACTTTCCAGCTGCATATCATTTCATCGCTTTTGCTCCTTAAAATCCGTAACAAAAATTTGGATGAAATTAAATGTGTCTTAAAAATTTAAGTCAATCCTAACTCATTTGCTAAAAGGCAACAATTACAACGGCGATCTGTCCAAATTCACACACTCACACAACAAAGGAGAAAATTAATCTTACGACAAAACGGAAATACACAATTCATTATTTATTTTTATAACGTTTACACATACCAATCCATACGCCGCCGCTGCATACATAAATGAATTTATATTAAACCTTTCCGTCAGTAAGAGGCTGTGGAAATCATGTGTGAATCCTTATTTCTTTGCAATCAAAATAAGTATATGAATGTTTGCTTGTGTGTGCTCGTGTTTATCCTCGACATTACCTTCGAAATAACACGAATTCGTGTAAAACAAATCGAGGAAACATAAACACACAGAACATTTTTCTGTTTAAATCTCATTACATTTAAAATCCTTTCGAAGCCTTGGTAATATTGTTCTGTGCGGTGTTGTCAGCATCATTATTAAGTTGTTATGAGTATGCGGATGGTGGTTATACCTGTAGGTGTTCATCGTCATTACTTTCATACTTTTTTATGGATTCTCACTCGCTGTTCATAAAATTAATTGTAGAAGTTAACAGGAACAGAAAAGATTATAATGCCAACATGATTTTTTAAATTATTTGGAGTAATTTCTGTTTGCGGAACTTTGCAGCTATAAATGGGAGTAATTTTAAAATGTTGTTATGAAAGGCTTTGGAATTAAAATGTTTAAACTTTATTAATTGGAGTTCTTAATTGTCAAAAGTCATCATCCGCATGCAGGAATTTTCTTATTTTTATATTCATTTCTTATGGGGCGTATAAATTATTAAAAAAATAATTTCGAATCTATAACACGTATACGTCACTAAGTATAGAAATTTTTAATATGCGTTCAGCAAAATCTCTAATTAGAGAGCCAGATAGTTGAATCACTAATTAGTGCAAGTTATTCCGTACCAATTTCTTTTGCATAATTTTTACAAAGGCGTGCTACTGCTAATCGAACACTCCTTTGCATTACGCATCCACTGGAAATGTATTTCCCTTAATTTTCAATTTACGATTTTTATATCCTGAACTCGGAATTAATTCCCAGGTCAGACCAAATCATATTTTCAATGGTGGCAAATATATTTCTCAGCTAAGTGTAAGCAACATTTTCTTAGTAGTTCAGCCATGTAAAACTTCCTGATAAGCGGTGTCTTAAGACAAGCCGTAACGATACAACGAAAAAGAAGGCCCCATATCATTGAGCTAATATGAAGCGGAGCAAGTTCATAGATATTAGAGATGCCTCTCCTGTCCTTTCGGAAATGTTTGTTTTGTCCCTGGGTTCGTCTGTCAGTCTAGCCTGCCTTTTAACACCACAATTCTTGAGGGAAGCAAATTATTTGTTCCAAGCTTTGTACATCGCAATAATACCTGAAGCTGTTCCACAAAAGTTCACCACTAAATTGATTGCGGCTTAAAGGCAGATTAAGGATAAATATGGAATTTTTACCGAAGGTACTCTTGAAGCTCATATTAAAACGATGTATTTTTTTGTAAGCAAATTCATGCTGCCTGAGATAATGACCCAGTAACTAAAATGACTGGGGAGCACGATAATTTCTGAATTGAGTAAACGATTTGACAGAACCCTTGCAACTCGTAACATTTCTTCCTTTATACTCTCCTTCTTTGGGTAACTACCACGCAAAATTTCAAAATGTTTGCTTAGATGCAGTTTAAGGTCTGTTTGAGAATAGTTCCACCTAAGGTAGTCCTAGTGCTTCTGATAACAACGATATAATTTTATTCATGGTCAGGTCCAGGCTTCCCTATATAATGGTCCGAAAGCATTAAAACTGCTACGGCACATAATGGTTCAAAAATCGATTTTCCTGGACAAAACCCCAATTTTTTGTCGTCACCGATTGTTAAGTTCTATATGGGATTTGGAAGTAATCATACTGAAACTGGGGAAACCATAAAATTAGGACAAAATATTGGAAGATGTGGGCGTGGCATACTCCTAAACACGGTAATTTATTTTCATTTTTGAAAATATGCAATTTTTTCAAATTTCTGGAGAAAGCAATAAATATTTTTCGGAAACTATAACAGATACTGTGTTCATTGTTTTTGTTCTGAAAATATCTCTACGAGGGCTGCACGATAACTATCTGGCCTAATAATGAAAACGCGAATATTTACCATCAAAAATAGCATGATTTATATACATTTTCATGCGCCAAAACCTATTGTTGCACCGACGTAGCCAGGGGGAGGCCCGAAATGATTTTAGTTCCCATAAGATATTAGCTTATGTTACACGTTTTTTAATTTTTGAGTAAAATTTTAATCTGTTTTAAATTGTTCAAGAAATGTGTAAAGTAGTTGGAAGCATTACAGAGAATTATTTAACTACATTGGTATACTTATTGTTCAACATATTTTAAAATATAAAAATAATGAACAAGTTAGGCTTTTTTAGGAATTGTATGCATAGTTCTTGTTAAGTTTTAAGGTGTTGTTTCAGCGTTTAATTTTAGGCTGTCTGTGTTACTGAGTTCAGAACAATACGTTTATTTGTATATTGAACGTTTGTAACATATTAGGTCCAATACTTTGGCTTATGAACAACATCAAGAAAAAACCCTTTTGCGATATTTTGTTTTTGAATTTTTTTATAAGAGCAATTCAACAATAAAATGTAAAACCGTTGCTTAATCTTTGTGGTTTTAAGTGTTTGTATATTTTCCCTAACACGTTTTTATAATGAACTAGTTTGAAATTCGTAATAATTACAAATTCTTTATTATGTTTGAAATTTGCAATAAAAAAAACTATGTATATCAACCATTTTTTATGATATAATTTCTGTTCCACCGCAGTGTCGTAAATGTCTATTGAATATTTATGTTTTGTTCGACCTTTCGAATGTTGATAAAATCTTTATATTATCTTTATATAATATTTTCCTAGCTGAACCCGGTGCGCTTCGCTACCCCGAATAAGGTAAAATATATTTTGACAAATTTATTTGTAGGCCAATTTTCGTCACTCATTGCAACTTTCATTAAAATCGGGTATATACAGCGTGTTTGGTGCATCAAATACATGACAACGAAAATATATATGGGAGCTATATCCAAATCTGAACCGATTTTTCAATTCTAGACCATTTTAGACCGATTTATTTATAGACCAAATTCCTGCACACATCCAAAATGTGGAGACATTATCTGTTACCATTCTATAGATACTTGCATAAAAAATCTAAATTTGTTGATGGTACCTCCGATTCTGATGCTTTATCTCTGGATCAACGCGGAATTTCAGAAATTTTTATAGCCTATGTTACCTTCAGGCCATGTAGTGATATACTATGAAAATTTCAGGAAGATCGGTTCAGCGGTTTTTGAGTCCATAAACTTCAAACAAACAAACGTACAAACATTTTTCTACTTTATATACATATATTGATTTATTACATATTATTTCCAATATTTCAAAATTACAATGAATTGCATCTTCAGAGATTTTTCCGTCGATTACTCTTTGAATAAACCAGAAGAAAACGTCATAGAAACCCACAGCAATTGTATTTTGGGAAGTACTTTCAAAGGATGCACATTTCTAGAAATGTTAATTTTTCCTGCTTCGGTAAAGGTGCTTGTGATGACAAACGAAATCTAAAAACTGATCGGAAACAGGTTCTTCTTCGTCAAAATCTCAACAAGTACCACTCGACTTTGCGGACAGGAATATACCCTGAGCCTGTGTGAATTGAAACTTTCATCTACAGACAGATCGAATAGCGGCTATACAGCCAAAATCCTTAAACCCAAAAACTATGCATTAGGAAATTTCAGAAATTTGTAGCCATTTTCGGACGTATGAACTTGCAAACAAAATATGGATTTGTATCATTGATCACAAGTGTTATGCAGGAGGTATGGAGAAATGGACCGGACCGACATAGTTCATTTTTGGAGTAGATCTTATTTTGGGAGTCATATCTTTTAAAAGATATCGCGCCCACCGCTCTAAACTGCACTTAAACAACTATTTAGAAGGTTTGTGAGGGAGGTACCCAATTAAGGCCCATTTTCGAGCAAAAACTAAGTTTGGAAAAATATTACTAAATCCAAAGTTTGGACCAAATCTGTTGCTCCGTTCAAGAAAACTCGCGCATACCACTTTAGCTAAAATTCTTGAAATTCGGGGGGAAAATACCAGAAGAAGTAGACCGAAAAGCACCATCTTCGAATTTTATATATATAAGGCTCGCTGAAATATTGCGATAAACAATGTTTGGACCAACGCAGTATCCGGTTCGAAAGTTGTCTTTTGCAAAAAAGCAAAGCGTTTCCAGAGAGTTTTTTTATTATTAATTTATTTCATATTTTTACTTATAACTAATTATTAATATAAAGGAAGTGAAGCCATGACCATTGAGGTCTTAAGCTTACACAGCTTATCCAGAGAGGTCTTAAACTGCATTTCGCTGAAAATTTTTGAAATACTCTGCGGAAGTTTGCCTAAAGAGTAGATAAATCAAAATATAACGAAGGCCAAAGTTTGGACCGAATCGGTTGAACTGTTTGAGAATTATCGTGCTCCCCAGGGGGCTACCCAGACGAACGGACATAGCTAAGTCGACTCCAAGTTTTCTGAAGCAGATTTCTTCCAAACACACTTTGGCCCTAAAGCCATTATTTCGATGAGGTACATTTTGGCTATAAAAATCTAGATTGGGAAAAATTGTGTTTATGGATTTTTGCTAAAAGAATGTATACATGTATAGACCTTGGATTGGACCACATAATTTCATTTTAAACGAAGTTAAGACTGTATTCCAGAGATTCCCTTGTTCCTGAAAAATTTATGAGAAGATCCAGAATTTCTATAAGTGAAGTCCGACGATTGGACGCCAAAATTAGTCTATTGACAGATGCACGATTTGCGACAGAATTTGTCATTTACATAACCGCGATTAGGTGCTAGAATTTCTTGATGGATAGACTAACTATAGCTCAGCATTAGTTCTCGGCCTTCAGAAATTCTTTGCGATATGTAGACATCGGATTTTTGCATATTTTTGAAAATTATAATTTAAGATATTTTTAAATTAAATGTTATGATATTTCTAAGGTTTTCCATTGTATTCGCTTTCTTTTGGCCTTACCGAAGTGATATCACTGAATTTCATAACATTCACTGTGGTTGTGAATTATTTGATAAATGATACGCCCAAAAAAATATGGCATTATTAATATATTCATTGTTTTGACCATAAAAACAAGATAAAATTGGCCAAGAAGTCTTGCGCCATATGAACTAAAAAATAGTATTGAAAATTATTTCAGCAGTAGAATAAGTCTAAAATAAGGTTTACATCTTTGCTAAATAAGACATTTTCGCTAACATGAACTTTCGAAATTTTGGTCAGGTGGGCCTTCCCGAAATGAAATCCTGGCTACGTCACTGTATTGTTGAATCACTTTTTCGTTGACCACGCCTTTTTTCTTTATATGCTGAAATCAAATGAATTCAATGGAGTTAGGGCTGTACGGCGCATGGCCCATCAATTCCACGTTCTCATGATGCAGAATGATTCGTCTACTCTGGTTCGTTTTTCGACTTTCTCAGGAGGCTACAGGCAAACAAATTGTAGTGTACCACTCAGAATTAACCATCCTACATTTCTCAAGCCGTATAGTCGCCACACTTAATTTTTTTCTGGCACAACGGCCGTTTCCGAACGACCCTCACGACCTTCGTTTTTAGCGAGTGTCGGCCACGATTGAATTCATTAAATCGAATAGATTTCATCTAGCCGTGATTATTCACGTCCAAAATTGTGAAAAATAATCCGACGAAAATGTTCACAAGTAAATTCCATTTTTATACCCTACACCACAATGTGGAAAGGGTATTATAAGTTTGTTTTGGTAAAAATTCATGTAACACTGCGAAATATTCGTCGGAGACCCCCAATGTGGTATACCAATCTTCATATCTCGACGAGATAAAGCGATTTTGAGATGTGTGTCCGTCCGTCTGTCCATTATAAATTGTAAACACGCTCCAGGCCGCAAATATGGACCGATCGTCACGAAATTTTGTATGGAGGTCGGGTTCAGGCCAGAATAGATCCCTATTCTTATTGGTGATGATCAAGAAATATTTAGCGGGTGAAATTGACCAAAAACAAAATTTTTATCCGATTTTGTAGCGGCTCTGTATGTCGCAATTATAGTCCGATCGCCTCGAAATTTTAAATAATGTAAGACTATATGACAAAGAAGAAGCTTGCAATTTGAGATAGTGATCGGATGATGTTTAGAGGGTTAAATGGACCACAACTTTTGTGTAAAAATTGTGAAAAATTTTAATATACCGGAAATATCTTTATTCCTGGACCACACATTCCGCCCACATAATTAATATTTGGAAGGACAACTCTTGCCCTTTCAATTAATGCCAATTATGTTGATTTATGTGGTCAGATAACTAAGTTACAGCCTAACAGCTTGTAATGTAATCAAAAGCATACTAGAGGTCGCAATTATAGATCAATATTCACGAAATTTTGCACGAGGTAGGGGTTTAGGTCGAAGAAGATGCCTACAATTTTTGATGATGATCTGATATTATTTAGCGGGTGCAATGGACCATTACTTTTGTATGCTAAATAAAAACATTTTTTTGGTCCATATTTGAATCCCTGATGAGTTCTGTGAAGAGAACCACATCTTCCTCCCATGCTACAAGTTGTCTCTATCATGACAGACAAATTCCCAGTTCTCACAAATTGCGTGGAACCCTATCATATTACCTGTCCAATTGTCCAAAATTTAAAGATGTAGCAGAAATTGCTAAACAACGCCAATTTTCAAATTTAAGAATATTTCTTAAAATGTACTGTATATAATTGTTCCATAAACATCCCAGTAGGGACAAGGGAGCCTTCTCTCATATCAATGAGAGCACCCCGATTAATATCAGCTCAATGATATGTAGACAGCGGAATTTTATGCAATACCTATTTTTGTAAAATGTGCATATTTTTGGCTTCTAATTAAATTCCCATCGTAATATATCACATGTGCAAAAATATGCGAAATGTATAAATTATGCATATGCAAATATTATTTTTGCATATGGAAAATTTCTTTATTTCACATATTTTCGTATGCTACATATATTTCAATAATATCTTCTAAAATGATTATGTGTACATTTTTCTGTTTGAAATTCACTTCAGACAAGTCAATAAAACAGAGAAATCTGTAACCAGAGCCACAATCTTCAAAATTTCGAAAATGGGGAGCTTTCGTTGTGTGGGAGCTATATGAACGCCTAGACCTATACCGACAAATTTCAGATGGAAAGTTTAATACCCCCAATGAAGACTTAATACCAAAATTTAGCCAATTCGGAGAGATATTGAGACCATAACCTTCAATGTACAAAAAATCGGTAGGTTCTGTTTATGGGAGCTATATGAAGACGTGGACATATAACGACAAATTTTAGGTGGAAAATTGTGATGAACGAATACTTAATACAAACTTTCAGCCAATTCGATGGGATATTTAGGACACAAAGTCTTGCATATGGTTTAGCAAATATGTCAAAATATGCAGAAAATTAGGTCCAGACTAAATGTCCGTTCTAAAATTACTTATTCGTGCCACCATGGTGCAATTATTTGCACACCTGCCTTGCACGCTGAAGGTCGGGCTATCGATTCACGGCCAGCAAACATCAAATTTCCAACGATGGCAAAATACCCCTCAGTAAAGTTGGCGACATTTTCTGAGTATTTCCCCATACTATTGCTGTAATATGAATCGTGGTGCACGCTATGTCCCTTCTGTAATGTTTGTGGAACAATTATCATATTGTTATTTAAACTTAATGTGATAAGGTTGCAGACTCCAAAAATTTATTTCTTACAATGAGCATATTTGTCCAAAAGAAACTTTGATTTGCTGAAAGCTAACTCGCCGGGTAGCGGTGTAGGGTATCGTATACCCAACACATGATCGTATGCCAAACTGTCCTGAGTACGTTTAGGCTAAAAACCGTCAAACTTTCAAAAAAAGGCAAATGGCGTTTGACAACACACGGTGTTGCCTAGGCCAGAAAGTATTCGTGCAGCCCTCGCAGGAGAAGTTTTTTGCACCAGTCTTCAACGGCTTGCCAATATCATTGACAATATCAACCTCTGGGATTGAATCGTAACCAACAGTTTAGAAACATGATCTTTCAATTACCTGATCATTCTACATTGTATATGTTACCAGATTACCTTGCCACGGTGCTCTTGAAACAATTTTAAATGGAATGTGCTTACACCTCGGAAATTTTTTGCGGATTCTGAAACTACAATGTTTATAGATGAGAAAAATCAAAAAACAAAAAAATCGCCGGAGCGCTTTTTAAATAAATCGCGATTTAAGTTGACATTTTTAGGGGTTGTTTAGGTTTTCACGATTTTGCTTAGAAACCGCAAGTCCTATCAAAATGGGACTAAAAAAAATGTTGTAGCTAAGAAAATTCTCTACAAGATTGACCTCTATGGTATTCTCGTCGGTTTTACCGTTTTTGAGATATAGAAGTTCAAATTGGGACAATTCAAATTCAATTCAATTCTGTATCGCCCCCTTATAAAACAATGTCATGACTGCAAATTCCCAACTTAAACTTATATATATATCTAAAAAAATGTTACAACTTAGGATAAGTTACTTAAGCCAGTCTTGTAGAGAATTTTCACAGTTTTAAGATTTTCTCAGGTCCCATATCGATAAGACTTACCGTATTCAAGCAAAATCGCGAAACCCTAACAAAAAAATCTAAAAATGTAAACTGAGCTTCTTCATCTCAAAAATAGTACAGGCTGGGAACAAATGATAAACGTCAATCCTCTAGAGAATTTTCACAGCTACAACATTTTCTTTAGCTCCATTTCGAATGGACCTGCGGTTTCCAAGCAAAATTTTGAATACCTAACAAACACCTAAAAATGTGAATTTTGACCGCGATTTATTTAAAAATCCCTACATCGATTTTTTCTTTTTTTTGGATTTTTGTTTTTTGTTTTACTTGTTTTTTTTTTTTTTTTTTGAACACTGCTGTTTCAGAATTCACAAAAACTTTCCCTGTGTAGGCGGTTTTCATCAAAAGTTAGTTAAGGCGCACCCTTCGTGACATTGTCAGTGCATTGTCCCAATTTGAACTTCTATATCTCAAAAATGGTAAAAACTACGAAAATGCCATAAAGGTTGGTCTTGTAGAGAATTTTTATAGCTACAACATTTTCTTTAGTCCCATTCCAACAGGACTTGCGGTTTCTAAGCAAAATCGTGAAAACCTAAACAACACCTAAAAATGTCAACTTAATTCGCGATTTATTTAAAAAGCGCTCCGGCGATTTTTTTTTTTTTTTTGTTTTTTGATTTTTCTCATCTATGAACATTGTAGTTTCAGAATCCGCAAAAACTTCCAAGGTGTAAGCACCTTCCATTTAAAATTACTTCAAGACCACCGTGTTGCTCGTCTCTTGTGGATTGCTGCATAGAAATTGTGAATAAAAACAATTGCGGTGCTTCAAAAGCCATTTATAAGATCGTCATAGACCACGCGTCTTGTATCTATGCTTAGGAGCCCGAAACAACACAGCAGTCGTCCGAAAGTTGTTCATTGAAGAAGGCCTTCCAAGCAAATGGTCGCCTGTTTCTTCAGCAAAACGGATTGTGTGGCGGCTACACGGCTTGAGAAATGTAGGACGGTTAATTCTGAGTGTTACCCTACAATTTATTTGCCAGAAGTCTCCTGAGAAATTCGAAAAACGAACAAGAGAAGACAAATCATTCTGCATCACGACAATGCGAGCTCTCACAATGCCTGTTTGACCGGACAAAACGTGGAATTGTTGCGCCGTGCAGCCCTGAGTGGGGATCCAATGACTTCCTTTGATTCCAGCAAATCAAGAAAAAAAAAGACGCGATCAACGATATTCGTCGAAAGAAGATGCTGTAAAACGTTCAAAAACTATAATCAAACCGCCAGTGACTTCTAATAGAAAACCTAATTGTACAGTTCTAATAACTTCATTCTTTATATGAATTTAAATCAACAAATATTACCCAATATATCTTAGAACAAAAACCTTGATCGCATGCATTTAATAAGTACTTGACAAACCCTCCACAGTATTTTCTAAATAAAAAACAACAATTACGCCTATTATTATCCATTAATAAACAATGTCACAGCAATACAGCTGTCGTACAATGGTCTACCCCTTTCTTGCCGAACCAATTCACAACAATTTTGCAAAACAACAACCTCAAGCCCTTCAAGGAATTTGGCAATGAAAAGAAAATTGAATTTTTATAAAGACCCAGAAAATGATGATTCTTTGTTAAGAATTTGCACTCAATAAACATACATACGCAGGCAGGCGGGGAGACCATATAAAAAATTTTCCGCAAAAAAAAAATTATAATTTTACAAATGGAGACATTTCTCAAGAAAACCAGCTGCATAAACAAGGGCAGATGGCTGTTAGATATGAGAAAAAGGAAGGGTAAGTGGAAAGCAACGGAACGAAAATAAAGCCTGTAAATATGACAATGGCGAATGTGGTAAAACCTAACGAAGGGGTCGCTTAGGTATGATTGCAGATTTCCATGGTGAAACTTTGAGTTCTATTTTGTGGTTTTCCACCGAAATATTGTTTGCAAAATGTGTATTTGGATGAATTTGAATTATTACTGTGGTTTGTATGTCATTTTTGAAAACAGTTTAGCGTTATAGTAGAGACCACAAATACTATCTGCAGTAAAAAACTTGACTTAACTGCACTTTTGTACGGGAAATGTGTGAAGAAGTGTTCCTTAAAGTACCTCAATGCATGGACAGACTAGTCCATCTAAAAAATTGGCCCATGCTTGGGTCTAACAACAGTGGATATATATTTATATTGATACCACCAGTCATATAAGTTGGTCACTGTTGTTGTTGCGGTAACAGTATTTGATGTGTTTGCATGTTCGTTTTATGCTTAACCTGGTCTATCTCCAGTTCTCGGAATGCGGTTGCTTCGATGGATTGTAACCATAGATCTACTGGAGTTAGTTGAGTAGGTTTGGCTGGGTAGTTGAAAAGGTGCAGTGTGACAGATGTGTGCCATCGATCCTTGCCCTAAGGAATTCATCCATCACACGGTGCCATCCATCTATCCTTGCTTAAACTGGTCTATCTCCAGTTCTAGGAATGCGGCTGCTTCGATGGATTGTAACCACAGATCTGCTGGAGCTAGTTGAGTTAGCTGGGCAGTTAAAAAGGTGCAGCGTAACAGATGTGTACCATCCATCCTTGCCCTAAGGAATTCAGACTGCTGCACCATCCAGAGCGTAGTTGAGGCAAAACTACTCTGGTTTGTAGTGGCAGGTGACGCTCCTCAATTGTTTATGGCACCTGCGAATGTTTGATAGGCTTGTGGATAACGTTGGGCCTCTCTTTCTAGATCACGAAGATGCTTCCTGACAAGTCTGGGTGGGGGGTCCTATTCACCATATGGTGATTACGATGTCTATCATGATAACAATCGAGCAAATACTGCAACGAAGCCATTGTCTTGCTGTTCTGGAAAAATTTTTGTCTCCTCATCGAAAACGTTAGAAGGCACCTTGTTGCAGTTCTTAGGGCGACATTCTGACAGGTTTGAATATTTACCCATCGCGTTGCACTTATATTCGCAGACCATACTGGGGCCCATAAACAGCTTACACAAATCGACCTATCGCGTTATACGTGGCCCACAAGGTTTCTTTATCTGCACCCCCAGTGCTGCCGGCAAGTCCCTAGCCGACCTTGTCCCTACATCTCAGCTTGTAGCAGATAGCTCTAGAATGCGCGGAAGAACATGAACATGATGCCGAATGTGATCCCTAGATTTTGGATTCGTTATTTACATACTCCTCGCGTGAAAAAAGGTGGAAAGGTCAATCAAATATCAGTTCAATCTTTCACAAATGACATCAGGAAAGGTACCAAATGCCACGATTGCACAATCAACCACAATTTCATTGTCGTCTGGAGGGAGCGCATGAGAGGTCTTCTTCGGTCTAGGAGACCTCAAAAGTTCTTCTCCGGTCTATAGAAGACCTCAAGTTCTTTAAGGCGTCTTCTTCGTTCTATAGTATACCTTAAGTGTCCTTCATATACCTAAAGAAGACTTCAAGAGATCCTTTTCTGCCTATAGATGATTTCAAAGGCCGCAAGAGGTTTTCTTTTACCTATAGAACCTCTCAAGATGTATTTTTTGTTGACCTGTCGAAGTCTTCTTCCACGTTTTGTAATCTGGTGGTGCTCGAAAAAATATTTTTTAAAAATTCCACTTTTATCTACGGGTTGTCTGCTCGATGACCTCAAACAGCGTTAGGTCCTTGACATTATCAAAGGTTTTTGATAAGTCAAGCGCCACCACGGTATGCTCTAGTTGGGTTCTCGACTAATATGGTATCCTTGCATCCTTGGCATAAGTTGCAGGAAAATCTTATCTATTTTCCCGACTTCGGGGATGATGTGGGTGACTAGCGACGGGTTGAGAGCTTTAGTGAGATACTCGAATCCCGGCACATCCAACTGTTCTATTGTGAATTGTGGTGGTTCATCCTCAGCAAGAAGTGATCTAATGCTATGTAGTACCCTCTCTTCGCCCCTACCGACTGTCGATTGAAATAGTTTGCGCACCTCTACGGATCAGTCAGCGTAAAGTCGCCAAATCTGACTGAGGTCCAATCTTCCTTCTTTTCAAGGTTCGAGAGTGACTTAACCGTTGCCGACAATTAATTTATTCCGACGCCAATATTGCAACTCTTCAGATGATTTAACAATATGTTCAGCATATGCTCACCGACCAACTAGTTTATTTCCTCCCTGACATGACAAAGCTCATCATTCGCATTTGTTAATCCTGTCGCCTCAGCTGGGTATCACGACGGGTATTCAAGCAGCAGGTGTATGGCGAGAGGCTTTAGCAGTGATGATGTCTCTGAACATTCTTTCTACCACCCGAACATCAGATGGGCTGGATAGATTAGTGACATGACAAAGCTCATCATTCGCATTTGTTAATCCTGTCGCCTCAGCTGGGTATCACGACGGGTATTCAACCAGCAGGTGTATGGCGAGAGGCTTTAGCAGTGATGATGTCTCTGAACATTCTTTCTACCACCCGAACATCAGATGGGCTGGGTAGATTAGTGAACTCTCTGAAACCAGGCCAATTAGCTGCCCCATGATTGATGAACGTGCGTTCAGAGGTGATGAAATCGGACGGTATGCTGATGGATACAATTATGGGGAGATGAGAGAAACGAACGAACGTAATTTGTCAGACCAGATGACACGATGGTTATGTCTGGCGAATTGTCACACTCTCCGCTAATTCATTAACCGTGCAAAACGTAGAGCTAGTAATTTACTCAGCCAGCACCATACCTTTCTTGTCGTTCCCGAGGACCGAATGCCACAACTCATGTTGATCATTAAAGTCCCCCGAGACCAGACGGTTATGGGGTAATGATGAATTTCCACTCCTGGCTGCTACCTCCATACATTCCATTTACGGATCATTAGAGCCGGGCACAAGCGAGATAGTTATTTATAAACATGCTGGTGCAATAGGAAAGCTAATCCCCCACCTCCACTTCTGGTGCGATCCTACCTCGGTACTTTGTAATCATCACAATGGTGTAGATTCTTTTAGATTCTGCCGACTCATGAAATCCACTCGATCTTATCTCGTAGTCTATTGTCACTGTAGTTGGTGTCGGCGAGGTTCCTACAGCCTTTGGATATTATCTAAGGAAATATGGACTTCAAGACCACCGTGTTGCTCGTCTCTTGTGGATTGCTGCATAGAAATTGTGAATAAAAACAATTGCGGTGCTTCAAAAGCCATTTATAAGATCGTCATAGACCACGCGTCTTGTATCTATGCTTAGGAGCCCGAAACAACACAGCAGTCGTCCGAAAGTTGTTCATTGAAGAAGGCCTTCCAAGCAAATGGTCGCCTGTTTCTTCAGCAAAACGGATTGTGTGGCGGCTACACGGCTTGAGAAATGTAGGACGGTTAATTCTGAGTGTTACCCTACAATTTATTTGCCAGAAGTCTCCTGAGAAATTCGAAAAACGAACAAGAGAAGACAAATCATTCTGCATCACGACAATGCGAGCTCTCACAATGCCTGTTTGACCGGACAAAACGTGGAATTGTTGCGCCGTGCAGCCCTGAGTGGGGATCCAATGACTTCCTTTGATTCCAGCAAATCAAGAAAAAAAAAGACGCGATCAACGATATTCGTCGAAAGAAGATGCTGTAAAACGTTCAAAAACTATAATCAAACCGCCAGTGACTTCTAATAGAAAACCTAATTGTACAGTTCTAATAACTTCATTCTTTATATGAATTTAAATCAACAAATATTACCCAATATATCTTAGAACAAAAACCTTGATCGCATGCATTTAATAAGTACTTGACAAACCCTCCACAGTATTTTCTAAATAAAAAACAACAATTACGCCTATTATTATCCATTAATAAACAATGTCACAGCAATACAGCTGTCGTACAATGGTCTACCCCTTTCTTGCCGAACCAATTCACAACAATTTTGCAAAACAACAACCTCAAGCCCTTCAAGGAATTTGGCAATGAAAAGAAAATTGAATTTTTATAAAGACCCAGAAAATGATGATTCTTTGTTAAGAATTTGCACTCAATAAACATACATACGCAGGCAGGCGGGGAGACCATATAAAAAATTTTCCGCAAAAAAAAAATTATAATTTTACAAATGGAGACATTTCTCAAGAAAACCAGCTGCATAAACAAGGGCAGATGGCTGTTAGATATGAGAAAAAGGAAGGGTAAGTGGAAAGCAACGGAACGAAAATAAAGCCTGTAAATATGACAATGGCGAATGTGGTAAAACCTAACGAAGGGGTCGCTTAGGTATGATTGCAGATTTCCATGGTGAAACTTTGAGTTCTATTTTGTGGTTTTCCACCGAAATATTGTTTGCAAAATGTGTATTTGGATGAATTTGAATTATTACTGTGGTTTGTATGTCATTTTTGAAAACAGTTTAGCGTTATAGTAGAGACCACAAATACTATCTGCAGTAAAAAACTTGACTTAACTGCACTTTTGTACGGGAAATGTGTGAAGAAGTGTTCCTTAAAGTACCTCAATGCATGGACAGACTAGTCCATCTAAAAAATTGGCCCATGCTTGGGTCTAACAACAGTGGATATATATTTATATTGATACCACCAGTTGTTGGTCACTGTTGTTGTTGCGGTAACAGTATTTGATGTGTTTGCATGTTCGTTTTATGCTTAACCTGGTCTATCTCCAGTTCTCGGAATGCGGTTGCTTCGATGGATTGTAACCATAGATCTACTGGAGTTAGTTGAGTAGGTTTGGCTGGGTAGTTGAAAAGGTGCAGTGTGACAGATGTGTGCCATCGATCCTTGCCCTAAGGAATTCATCCATCACACGGTGCCATCCATCTATCCTTGCTTAAACTGGTCTATCTCCAGTTCTAGGAATGCGGCTGCTTCGATGGATTGTAACCACAGATCTGCTGGAGCTAGTTGAGTTAGCTGGGCAGTTAAAAAGGTGCAGCGTAACAGATGTGTACCATCCATCCTTACCCTAAGGAATTCAGACTGCTGCACCATCCAGAGCGTAGTTGAGGCAAAACTACTCTGGTTTGTAGTGGCAGGTGACGCTCCTCAATTGTTTATGGCACCTGCGAATGTTTGATAGGCTTGTGGATAACGTTGGGCCTCTCTTTCTAGATCACGAAGATGCTTCCTGACAAGTCTGGGTGGGGGGTCCTATTCACCATATGGTGATTACGATGTCTATCATGATAACAATCGAGCAAATACTGCAACGAAGCCATTGTCTTGCTGTTCTGGAAAAATTTTTGTCTCCTCATCGAAAACGTTAGAAGGCACCTTGTTGCAGTTCTTAGGGCGACATTCTGACAGGTTTGAATATTTACCCATCGCGTTGCACTTATATTCGCAGACCATACTGGGGCCCATAAACAGCTTACACAAATCGACCTATCGCGTTATACGTGGCCCACAAGGTTTCTTTATCTGCACCCCCAGTGCTGCCGGCAAGTCCCTAGCCGACCTTGTCCCTACATCTCAGCTTGTAGCAGATAGCTCTAGAATGCGCGGAAGAACATGAACATGATGCCGAATGTGATCCCTAGATTTTGGATTCGTTATTTACATACTCCTCGCGTGAAAAAAGGTGGAAAGGTCAATCAAATATCAGTTCAATCTTTCACAAATGACATCAGGAAAGGTACCAAATGCCACGATTGCACAATCAACCACAATTTCATTGTCGTCTGGAGGGAGCGCATGAGAGGTCTTCTTCGGTCTAGGAGACCTCAAAAGTTCTTCTCCGGTCTATAGAAGACCTCAAGTTCTTTAAGGCGTCTTCTTCGTTCTATAGTATACCTTAAGTGTCCTTCATATACCTAAAGAAGACTTCAAGAGATCCTTTTCTGCCTATAGATGATTTCAAAGGCCGCAAGAGGTTTTCTTTTACCTATAGAACCTCTCAAGATGTATTTTTTGTTGACCTGTCGAAGTCTTCTTCCACGTTTTGTAATCTGGTGGTGCTCGAAAAAATATTTTTTAAAAATTCCACTTTTATCTACGGGTTGTCTGCTCGATGACCTCAAACAGCGTTAGGTCCTTGACATTATCAAAGGTTTTTGATAAGTCAAGCGCCACCACGGTATGCTCTAGTTGGGTTCTCGACTAATATGGTATCCTTGCATCCTTGGCATAAGTTGCAGGAAAATCTTATCTATTTTCCCGACTTCGGGGATGATGTGGGTGACTAGCGACGGGTTGAGAGCTTTAGTGAGATACTCGAATCCCGGCACATCCAACTGTTCTATTGTGAATTGTGGTGGTTCATCCTCAGCAAGAAGTGATCTAATGCTATGTAGTACCCTCTCTTCGCCCCTACCGACTGTCGATTGAAATAGTTTGCGCACCTCTACGGATCAGTCAGCGTAAAGTCGCCAAATCTGACTGAGGTCCAATCTTCCTTCTTTTCAAGGTTCGAGAGTGACTTAACCGTTGCCGACAATTAATTTATTCCGACGCCAATATTGCAACTCTTCAGATGATTTAACAATATGTTCAGCATATGCTCACCGACCAACTAGTTTATTTCCTCCCTGACATGACAAAGCTCATCATTCGCATTTGTTAATCCTGTCGCCTCAGCTGGGTATCACGACGGGTATTCAACCAGCAGGTGTATGGCGAGAGGCTTTAGCAGTGATGATGTCTCTGAACATTCTTTCTACCACCCGAACATCAGATGGGCTGGATAGATTAGTGACATGACAAAGCTCATCATTCGCATTTGTTAATCCTGTCGCCTCAGCTGGGTATCACGACGGGTATTCAACCAGCAGGTGTATGGCGAGAGGCTTTAGCAGTGATGATGTCTCTGAACATTCTTTCTACCACCCGAACATCAGATGGGCTGGGTAGATTAGTGAACTCTCTGAAACCAGGCCAATTAGCTGCCCCATGATTGATGAACGTGCGTTCAGAGGTGATGAAATCGGACGGTATGCTGATGGATACAATTATGGGGAGATGAGAGAAACGAACGAACGTAATTTGTCAGACCAGATGACACGATGGTTATGTCTGGCGAATTGTCACACTCTCCGCTAATTCATTAACCGTGCAAAACGTAGAGCTAGTAATTTACTCAGCCAGCACCATACCTTTCTTGTCGTTCCCGAGGACCGAATGCCACAACTCATGTTGATCATTAAAGTCCCCCGAGACCAGACGGTTATGGGGTAATGATGAATTTCCACTCCTGGCTGCTACCTCCATACATTCCATTTACGGATCATTAGAGCCGGGCACAAGCGAGATAGTTATTTATAAACATGCTGGTGCAATAGGAAAGCTAATCCCCCACCTCCACTTCTGGTGCGATCCTACCTCGGTACTTTGTAACCATCACAATGGTGTAGATTCTTTTAGATTCTGCCGACTCATGAAATCCACTCGATCTTATCTCGTAGTCTATTGTCACTGTAGTTGGTGTCGGCGAGGTTCCTACAGCCTTTGGATATTATCTAAGGAAATATGGACTTGCCACACAAAAAGTATATCATTAAACTGCACTTAACCTATAATTTTTGAACATTTTTATTCTGTACATTTTAGCCTCAGAGCTTTTCTTATAATCTAATAAGACGTATGACTAACGGGTCTAGAGTGTATATTTGTAGAATCTCTCATGAAAGAATTTATTCCTCGCAAATCACTTTTTCACAAATATAAAATTTCCCCCATTTTTCGGCAAATTTTCCTTCCACATTTTCAAATTCCAAATATTTTTCCCACAAGAAAAATTACAATGATGACTACACATATTGTAAGGCAGATGTAAACACATACATTCTCATGAATCGTTATAAAAAAATTATGAATGTGTGAATGAGTGACTGTCGTCTTACATGTGTGGTAAGTGAAAGATTGTGACATTCGATATTGTGATGCGTCACTGGCATTTGAGGCTCTACGAAAATCATCTAAGAAAAAAGGGGTAAGGACAACACATACAGCCAGACAAGTCATTCGGGAAAAATCTACCAGTCAGCAAACAAGCAACAATATAAAGAATGAAAAAAACGTAAAAAAAAACGAAACGCAATTTTCTCCCCACTTAAATGTCAAATGCTAACAATCAAAATTTAATGTTTACACACTGTCACGCTCATAATCAAAAGTTATGATGGTGACGATGATGATGACGACGAGAATACTTTTTTTTGCAAAATATTATGTTCTTGTTTACAGATCACTTGTGGTTGATTATGGTCATGCTGGGGTAACTTTTATTATGTTGTTTTTAAGGCGTTACTTTAAATGGAAAAATGAAGAGGATGATCACGCAGAAGGAACTCGTTATAAGGCAAACGAGTAGTCTAATTAGTATTAACATCAACTTTTTTGAAGGGCCATTTTTTGTTAACAAGAGGGAAAGGCTTCTCTCACTTCAAAGAGACCAGCTAAATGTCATTTAAAGCTAAATTCCAGTTGTTAGAAAGATTGAAAAATCACATCTAGCGCTCTGAAAATCTGGCTATACCTTTGAGACTTTTCATTTATTGGCATTTTGTAAATACGAAATTGTAGCTAAGATAGATAACTCATCTATGGAAATATACATAAATATTATTGACCACATGTTTATACCGTCCTCCATAATATGGAGGGTACAATTAAATTTGTCATCCCTATTGTATCACATCGAAATATTCGTATATGAAGTATATATATTCTTGATCAGCATAAAACTCTAAGTCGAAGAACCCATGTCTGTCTGTCCGCCCGTCTGTTGAAATCAAGAAGCAGCTCGAAATTTTCTTTCAGGAAGGGTCTGTAGAAGCGCCCTTTCATTTAGGAAGTGTCTGTAGAAGCGCCCTTTCATTTAGGAAGTGTTAATAGAAGCACCCTTTCTTTTAGGAAGGGTTTATAGAAGCACCCTTTCTTTTAGGAAGGGTTTATAGAAGCACCCTTTCTTTTAGGAAGAGTTCATAGAAGCAGCCTTTGTTTCAGGAAGGGTCTAAAGAAGTACCCCTTTTTCAGGAAGGGTCTATACAAGCACCCTTTCTTTCAGGAAGGGTCTATAGAAGCACCCTTTCTTTCAGGAAGGGTCTATAGAAGCACCCTTTTTTCAGGGAGGGTCTATAAAAAGCACCCTTTCTTTCAGAAAGGGTCTAAAGAAGCAGCCTTTCTTTCAAGAAGGATCTATAGAACCACCCTTTCTTTCAGGAAAGGCCTATGGAAGTGACATTTCTTTAAGGAGGAGTCTACAGAAGCAGCCTTTTTAGGAAGGGTCTATAGAAGCAGCCTTTCTTCAAGGAAGAGTCTATAGAAGCAGCCTTTCTTTCAGGAAGGGTCTATAGAAGCAGCCTTTCATTCGGGAAGGATTTATGTAAGCACCCTTTCTTTCAGAAAGGGTCTATAGAAGAACCCTTTCTTTCAGGAAAGGTCTATAGAAGTGACATTTCTTTCAGGAAGGGTCTATAGAAGCAGCCTTTCTTTTAGGAAGGGTCTATAGAAGCAACCTTTGTTTCAGGAAGGGCCTACAGAACCGCCCTTTCTTTCAGGAAGAGTCTAAAGAAGTACCCCTTTTTCAGGAAGGGTCTATAGAAGCGCCCTTTCTTCCAGGAAGGCTCTATAGAAACAGCCTTTCATTCAGGAAGGTTCTATAGAAGCACCCTTTTTTCAGGGAGGGTCTATAAAAAGCACCCTTTCTTTCAGAAAGGGTCTATATAACCACCCTTTCTTTCAGGAAGGATCTATAGAACCACCCTTTCTTTCAGGAAAGGTCTATGGAAGTGACATTTCATTAAGGTAGTGTCTACAGAAGCAGCGTTTTTTAGAAAGGGTCTATAGAAGCAGCCTTTCTTTAAGGAAGAGTCTATGGAAGCAGCCTTAGTTTCAGGAAGGGTCTATAGAAGCAGCCTTTCATTCGGGAAGGATCTATGTAAGCACCCTTTCTTTCAGAAAGGGTCTATAGAAGAACTCTTTCTTTCAGGAAAGGGTCTAAAGAAGCAGCCTTTCTTTCAGGAAGGATCTATAGAACCACCCTTTCTTTCAGGAAAGGTCTATGGAAGTGACATTTCTTTAAGGAAGGGTCTACAGAAGCAGCCTTGTTTTAGGAAGGGTCTGTAGAAGCAGCCTTTCTTTAAGGAAGAGTCTATTGAAGTAGCTTTTCTTTCAGGAAGGGTCTATAGAAGCAGCCTTTCATTCGGGAAGGATCTATGTAAGCACACTTTCTTTCAGAAAGGGTCTATAGAAGAACCCTTTCTTTCAGGAAAGGTCTATAGAAGCAGCCTTTCTTTTAGTAAGGTCTATAGAAGCAACCTTTGTTTCAGGAAGGGCCTATAGAAGCACCATTTCTTTCAGGAAGGGTCCATTAAAGCACCCTTTCTTTAAAGAAGGGTCTAAAGACGCAGCCTTTCTATCAGGACCGGTCTATAGAAGCACGATGTCTTTCGGAAAAGGTCTATAGAAGCACGCTTTCTATCAGAAAGGGCCAATAGAAGCACGCTTTCTTTCAGAAAAAGTCTATAGAAGCACGCTTTCTTTCAGGAAGTGTCTATAGGAGCACCCTTTCCTTCGGGAAGGGTCTATAGAAGCACCGTTTCTTTCAGGAAGGGTCTATAGAAGCAGCCTTTCTTTAAGGAAGGGTCTATAGAAGCAGCCTTTCTTTCAGGAAGGGTCTATAGAAGCACCTTTTCTTTCAGAAAGTGTCTATGGAAGCACCCTTTCTTTCAGAAAGTGTCTATAGAAGAACACTTTCTTTCAGGAAAGGTCTATAGAAGTGACATTTCTTTCAGGAAGGGTTATAGAAGCAGCCTTTCTTTTAGGAATGGTCTATATAAGCGGACGTTCTTTTAGGAAGGTCTATAGAAGCAGCCTTCCTTTCAGGAAGTGTCTATAGGAGCACCCTTTCCTTCGGGAAAGGTCTGTTAAAGCACCGTTTCTTTCAGGAAGTGTCTATAGAAGCATCCATTCCTTCAGAAAGGGTCTATAGAAGCACCCTTTCTATCAGGAAGGGTCTATAGGACCGTTTCTTTCAGGAAGGGTCTATAAAAACACTCTTTCTTTCAGGAAGGGTCTATAGAAGCACCATTTCTTTCAGGAGGTGTCTATAAAAGCACCCTTTTTTTCAGAAATTGACTATATACTTTCTTTTAGAAAGGGTGTGTCCGCCTGTCTGTCCGTCTGTTGAAATCAAGATACAGCTCGCAATTTTTAATATAGAACTTTATAATGTTTGGTATTGAAAATTTGCTATATCAGTCCACGCTTTGATATAGCTCCCATAGAACGGTACCTCCTGATTTTTGGTATTTTGAAGGTTTAAGCCCCATTATCGAACTGAAATTGCTGAACATTTAGTACTTAGACTTCGTTTGGGAATATAAAACTTTCCACGCGAAATTTGTCGGTATAGGTTCACGTAGCCTCAATATCCTACCGAAATAGCTACTCCCGATTTTCGGTTTTTTTTTCAAAGTTTTAACCTCAATATTCCACCGAATTAGCTGAAATTTGAAATTTAGTCTTCGTTAGGGGTATTAAACTTTCCACCTGAAATTTGTCGGTGTAGGTCCACGTCTTCATGTAGACCCCATAGAAGGGTACCTCCCGATTTTCGGTTTTTTGAAGGTTGTGGCCTCAAAATACCACTTCGCTTGTGGTACAAAATTTTCCACCTGAAATTTATTGGCATAAGTCAATGTCTTCATATAGCCCCCATAGAACGGTACCTTCAGATTTTCGGTATTTTGAAGGTTGTGGCTCCAAATACCACTGACTTGGCTGAAAATGGGGGTGCAAAAACTTTCCACGTGAATTTTGTCGGTGTAGGCCAACGCCTTCACATAGCCTCCATAGAACGGCACGTTCCGATTTTCGGTATTTTGAAGGTTGTGGCCTCAAAATCCCCCGAAATGGCTGAAATTGTCTATTTATTCTTCGTTGGGGTATAAAATTTTCCAACTGAAATTTGTCGGTTTAGGTCAACGTCTTCACATAGCCCGCCTAGAAAGGTACCTCCAAATTTTCGGTATTTTGAAGGTTGTGGATTCGACTCCGAAATAGCTGAAATTTGGTATTTAGTATTGGTTGGGATATAAAACTTTTCACCATTTCACCAATTTGTCGGTATAGGTGTTTATATAGCCCCCATAGAACGGCACTCCCGGATTTTCGATATTTTGAAAGTTTTATTCTACTCCAAGGAATTATACTTAACATAGAGAAAGAGCTTAGTAGTTACTAATTGTTTATATTTACTTCAATACGGTGATGGTGGAGGGTGGAAGTTCGGTCCGGCCTAATTTAACGCTGTTCTTACTTGTTTTACATACTCGTACACTTAGGAAAAATCTCCATCCCCAAAACCCCCTATACACTGGCTCGCAATCGTGTTCCCATGATTGGCACAAACAAATTGGAGATTGCAACAAAGATAACAAAAGAAAAAATCCCAAGAATAGCAATGCGATTTAATGTCTTTCTTTGCCTTGTGTCAATAACCAAACACGATTTGACATATTCAATTTTTTCTCCATCTCTCTGAAGAGCATCTTAAATCATAGAAGAAGAAAAAATGCTAACAACAAAAGGAAAATATGAATTTATCATTTACAAACTTCATTTGAAGTGTTGTTTGCTTTGCCGCAATGGTGGAGATTTTCGTTTTTGTCAGCCCTTCATACCTACATACATACCTGCATAAATCTTCTTTATGGTCTCTTGATTTATCAGTTACGCTGTTGCTTCATAGCCTATGCTGCTGTTTCGATGACAAGACACGTGTCATGTGACTATGAAAATGTCACAAAAATTGTACACAAATCAAATAACATCCCAGTTGGAAGTTGTCTGCTATGTGTCTTCAAAGTTGTCCCCAATCCATTGAAGACGGCTCGATGACAGTCCTTTGCGATCATCGACGACATTTGCACACAAATGTCGCAAAACTCGTGCACGACCAGTTGAGCGACAATGTAAGCGAAGTTGTCTTCACGGATGATAGAATGAATATTAAGTTGTACCAAGGCACATTGAAAGACATTTTCGTTCAGAACGTCACGCATAGAAGAGTGAAAAATTCGGTGACACCGCTTTGCTTAAAGACAATTTTGAAATTTTTCGTTGATGAAATGGTCATCGCAGATTCAATTTCCAACTGGGATTTGATATGTTTATGACAACAATGATGACAATTTGTTACAGACCACACACACACACACTATGAAGTCATAGAAGCATAGATTTACTTAGTGACATGCCGAGTATGAAGCAAATTGAGTTGACTGTCATGCCTGATTGAGGAAGGGGATGTAATGCATCACTGATTTTTTAAGGTTGGGTTGTTTTTTATTCTTTTCGTTAAAGTGTCAATGGATGCAAAGATCTCTGAGATTTGTTTATCAATCACAAGAGAAAATGAAAATAAACATAAATTGAAGGAGAGACGTTTTTTAAAGGATATTAAAAGCAATTTGTTTTAGAGGACTTATTTATATGCCACAATGGTTAGGTTGAAGTGTTAAAAATATTGGTAACCCTATTTCTAAGATAAGCTTAATTAATGGCTGTGTGCTGAATATTTAGGAAAACTAAATTTATATCTTAGGAAAGATAGGGCAATGAATAGTCATGTGATCTATTTGAATGGACATCTTCAATGTACAAATAAACAAAGGTTATAAGTTTCGAAGTTTAAAACTTTTGACAGTCAAAAACCTACAAAATTGTCATGCGAACCACCTCAGCGCCTCACATGACTTCTATTGCCCTTTGTTTATTCACGGGGTTTGGTTTCAGCCAAATTCAAGACACAGATAAAAGTATTTGTTACCGAGAACTAGAGCATCTAAAACGTTCCCAAAATAATTGGATCTATGCCACGGAACGACCCGGGTTCCAGTCAGACAGGCATTGTCAACTAAACGAAAGCTGTATCAACTGAAGATTTTTTCCTCGGGGGAGCAAGTTTATCCTCTGTCATCTCCATACGTTCCACCTCGTCCTGGCCTTTCCACTCCACCTCAGAGGCAACCACCAAACGATAAAGATACAATAAATTCCTGAATCAACATCTTTCTGCAATTTCGGAGAGTGGGTGGCAAACTGCCCATGCAAACACAGTCCATTGCGACACAACTCTGTGTCAAAACCAATTGAGGCAGCTCATATCCAACTCCATGCATACAAAACCCGCGATATCAGGAGGAGTTTTACAACAACCACCCAAAATATAACGTATAAACCTCAGATTGGAACAGCGGGACACTCCTCAATTAAATTGAGAAGAATGTCAGCAATAGCTGCAGACATTGGAGGATAATGGATGACTTGTAAGACAATCTAACCCAAACAAGTAAAATATCGTTAAGGTGGAGTGTAAAAATCGGAACTAAAATGGAAAATTGAAATATTTCTGTCTTCGACGTCATCTCTCTAAAATTATGTTAAGTGCGACAATTTTGAATGAACTCAGATGATGTCCAACTTTAACCCTAAAACGTGTTTTGCATTTTTAGAGATTCCTGGCGATTAGATCAGATTTACAGGTCTGGTGTATTCTGGTGTACCTATAGTAAACTTTTATGACGAACAATTTTGTAGAATATTAGGATTTGATATGATCATATTTTATAGGAGTTTTTGAAAGATTTTTTAAAAATGGACCAAAAAGAACCCTTTGAACCGAGGGTTAAAATTTTTAAGAAACATATTCCTCACATCCTCCTCTGTAAGGTTGCTAAAGACACTATATACCTAAAATGAAAGCATTCCAATGAATCTTAACACGAATATTTCAAAAAACTAGAAATTGGCGGGAATTGGCCTGCCTACTTTGGTTACTTTCCGATGTAAACATTAAAAACGCCGATACACGTGTCTCATATTTTAGCTCTACTTTCATAATCTCCTCAGATTTCCTTGTCTTTTTGTCGCACAGTGTAATGCATAGTGTAGATCTTTTGTGACAACTGGGAGGGAACCTCAAATGTCTTTTTACCGGTAGTTCGGTGAAAAAAGGAAGGTAAAATTCTCAAATATGTTGCCAATTTTCAATAGAGAAGTTTTGTGACCTCTGAAAACCTCAAACGTCAAATTGTAGTTAGTTCGGGTTGATCAAACCCTCAAAACAACGTAAATCGGGAGGTACCGTTCTATGGGGGGTATACCGAGACATGGACCTATGTTGACAATTTTTCGTGGAGATATTTTGTGACCTCTGGGAACCTCCAACATCAGATTACAGGCTGTTCGGTCAAAAAATGTTACTAAAATCCACAAACTATCGAAAATCGGGAGGTACCGTTATATGTATCGAAACATGGTCCCATGTTGAAAATTTTTTGTGGAGATATTTTGTGACCTTTGGGAACCTTAAAAGTTAAATTACAGGTAGTTTGGTCAAAAAATGTTGGTAAAACAGTAAAAATGCCGAAAATTGGGAGGCCAAGTCCAAGACCAGGTCAAGTTCGATGATGGGCTATATCGGTCCACGTTTTGATATAGCCCCCATATAACGGTACCGCCCGATTTCAGGTATTTTTACGTTTTTTGTCACTTTTTCAAATCGAATTAGCTATAATTTGACATTGAGGGTTCCTAGTGATCAACAAACTTATATTCAAAAAGTTATGGGCATAGGTTTTAGTGTAGTCCCCATATAACGGTACCTCCCGATTTTCGGCATTTTGAAGATTTTAGCTACAATTTGTAACCGAACTAGCCGTAATTTGACAAAATTTGGCCTTCGTAATATTTTGTCCAAACATAGTTTAAATTCGAAGATGGCTTATCGTTCCACTCCTATACTTTACACATACTAATACATATACGAGATATAGATCATGTTCGAATATGGACTATATTTGTCCACTCCTTCGGGTACCTATCACACAAAATTTAGGATAAGTTCACTTCAAGACTTGCTCTCGAATCATTTTACTTTCTGTTGAATCAACTTGCATTCGCTGCCTAAAGTTTTTTCAGGGGCAAGTCCATACTTCTTGAGAAAACAGCCCGATAGGTTTAAAAAAAAGCCCTATGCACCATATATAGTGGCACGATAACTCTCGAACTGATCAACCGATTTGGTCCAAAATTTGGCCTTCGTCATATTTTGTCATAGTTTCAGTTCGAAGATAGGCAATACCGGTCGACAACTTCCGGTACTTCCCCCGAAGATTTAAAATATGTCACTTAAATGGTATACACGACATCTCTTGAACAAATTTGTTCCAAACTTTGGATGTCCAAATATTTTGTCCAAATTTGGTTTAACTTCTAAAATTTGTGTATAAGTGTAGTTTAAGGTCTGTTCGAAGATCCTTTGGAGATGTATACCGATGCTGTTCGTAGTGGTCCTATTTACAGCTATGTTTTCCGTGGACAAGTCCATGCTGACTGGCATACAGGCCCAAAAGTTATAAGATGACACACTGAAATGACTAGTTGGCGCAATATCTATCGAAAAGATATGACTCCCAAAATAAGATCCACTTCCATAATGGACTATGTTGGTCCATTCCTGTAAGTACCTGCTCTGCAACACTTTTGAACTTTAATCCTAATCTACATTTTTGTCTGCAAGTTCAAATTCCAAAAAGTGTAGCTAAATACTGAAAAGACCCTAAATACATTCGATCTGACCGTAGATGAAAATTTCAATTCACATAGGCTGAGGGTATACCTCTGTCGGCAAAGCCGACTGATACTTTTTTACTTGTTGACCGAACTTCCTGTAATTTGACGTATTAGATTCCCAGAGGTCACAAATTATTTTCACCAAAAATGTTCAAATTTGTCACAAAATATCTCCACTGTTAACATAGGTCCATGTTTCGGTATAGCCCCCATATAACGATACCTTCCGATTTTCGGTATTTTTAGGATGTTAGCTACTTTCTTTGACAGAAGTACCTGCAATTTGACATTTGAGAGTCCCAGTTGTCACAAAACTATTATAGCCCCCATATAACGGTACCTCCCGATTTTCGGTATTTTGAGGGTTATGGTAACATTTTTTGATCGAACTACCTGAAATTTGACATTTGATGTTTCCAGCGCTTATAATAATCTCCACCAAAAATTATCAACATAGTATTTAATCTAAAATGTTTAACCGAACTAGCTGTTAATTGTCATTTGAGGTTCTCAGTGGTCACAAAATAATGTACCAACTTTCGTTGTTTTTACGGGTTTTAGCTAAATTTTTTAACCGAACCAGTTGTAATTTGACATTTGAGGTTCCTACTGATCACAATACTTAAAATTGTGGGCAGGAAAGAAAGCTAAATATATTTCGGCCCGGCCGTACTTAACGCTTTTTTACTTGTTGTTATTTATTTTTAAACTGGAGATCTGTAAAGAGTAAATTTTGGTCCACCAAGCCTGTTATTGTTTTTCTTTACAGGAGTATATTAATGTAACGTATACGAGATATGATTGAATCGAATTCTCGGGGTGTTTTGTTGTCATGTTCTCAGGATACAAATAAAATGGAGAATCATTCATCAAAAATACTCGGATACCTTTGACCTCCAGTCAGGAAAATTTAGCCCAAGTCGTCGGAAAAGATGCTGATAAACCCAACAAGTGATAGCTTCGTTCATCAAAAGACGCTCCAAAATGGTAAAGCAAAACAAGAAATGGATAAAAACTCGTATCGATGGGTAGTAGCATACTGCAGTCCTAAAACATCAGTGAACCAGAATTTTAGCTGATATGAATGCTCTTCAAGTTTACGAGGAATTTCGAAGTTTGAAAAGGTGTTGAGAACTTCAAAGGGGAAGTCTTCGACAAATGCGGCTAGTAGGTCACAGTCTTCTTAAAATATAAAACAATCTAAATATAAATATGAAAAACTTAGCCAATCTAAATATAAAACACTACCAAATCTAAATATAAAACACTCAGTTCTTCTATTCTAAAATATAATTAAAATTTAATAACACCCTTTTAACATTTATAGCTGTGAAACCTCTCAAAGCCATTACAAAATAATGTTTCCTGGCAAGTCAATGAAAAAAAGACTAAACGAGCTATACAACAACTCTAAAGGAAATAAAGAAAAACTAAAGGGGTTACTATTGAAAAATATGGCCTCATTAATAAGATAAATTTGCACTATGTGTATTCTTTTTTCTTGGTTCTTTTACCCTTGTCCCCCTTCCCATCCCATGTAAAAGGCATTCTAAACTCAAACCACTTGCCAGCATTACTAACAACTTCAATGGAAGTATTTGCAGCATGAACAGCAGCAGGACATTTGTTTATGTCGATATTGGCCTCAAACATAAATCTATTGGAAAAAGAGGCCACCATGGCATGAGAAGAGGTCTAAATGAGAAAATATGTGTGTGGGAGTGTTGTAATATAGTAAAAGAGGTCATCTAAAAAGACAAGAGGAAGTAGGAAATATGTAAAAAAAGATTCTAAAATTTATATGTTCATATTTGGTTGTTATCTTTCCGTGGAGAGGAGGAGTGGAGGGCTCTCCTTTCATAGTCCTAAATTTAGATAACTGAAAGGGAAAAACATTATAAATATTTAATATCATTGAAAAATATTTGTTGCGATTTATTATCTTTGACTATGGCGAAGCGTTTGCTCCTTCAATTTTTAATTCCGTAATAAATGAAATCATTTATGAAAAAGTCATTCAATAGCCTAATGTTACGGGCGGGGTAGGCCATTTGAGATTTGTAAAGTTCTAACTTATGGTATCCTTTTTTGTTGTTGTCGGATATACTAACAACAAAAAATGTAATTGATTTAGGTTCCTTCCTAAGTGTGTGAGAGGGGTTTTTTTAAGTGTGCCGGCAAGTGGCTATGGTCAAGTGTGTTAAAGAGTGGGTAATATTAACGATTTGGAATAAAAGGTTTATGGTGTAAATGTAAGAAATTTGAAGTAGGAGTGTGAGATATGAGGATAGTATGCAGAGGGATGTATGTTATGCTCCACAGTGTTGTCGATGCTAGTGGATGTCCAAAGACTGTAGAAACCGTCGACCACCAACTAAAATAACTGTTGAGCACGATAAATCTCGACTGAAATAAGAAAATATAAATCAAGTAGAACCCGACGCAAAGATTGTACAATCGTCTGCATATGCATTAAGATCTATATATTGGAGGAGAAGGTTGTGGAATTTCAGAAAGGTAGATGTTAAATAGTTTTAGAAATATCACTTCGCCTTGGAGAACTCCGGGTATTACTCTATTACCTCAAGTGGTCCTTTGTTTTCTGCAGACCACAAGAGGTCTTCTGTTATCTATAGAATACCTTAAGATGTCTTCTATTATCTTCAGAAGACATCAAGAGGTCTACTGTTGTCTACAGAAAAACTCTAAAGCTCTTCTTCTATCTATGGAGGACCTCAAGGTGTCTTCTGTTGTATATAAAAGACCACAAGAGGTCTTCTATTATCTATAGAAGAACTCAAAATGTCTTCAGTTCTCAATAGAAGACCTCAAGTGGCCCTCTGTTATCTACAGAACACTTCAAGAGGTCTCCTATTGTCTCCCAGCAAAATGTTCGATGCCAAGGATGCTATTGAATCATGGGTGCAAGTGATATGGCATGTCATCTTTTTAGCATTTTCACTCATGAATTTTATATGAGCGTGACCACCATAAGATGACATTAATTTGCGGATCTTAAGATGACATTCATTGTCGGATCCTAAGCATGTCATTTTGACCAATGCTTTGACATATCATTTTCACCAACCCTTTGGCATGACATTTTCATGTCTTGTTTGGAAAATGGAAAATTCTGTATTGAAATATGATTTTCATGACAAACCAAACTCTTTATTAATTCAAACTAATTCATGAAATAACTAGAACTAATTTATCAGCATAAAGTTTACACCCAAAATTTCAATTTAATCACCGCCGCTGCACCGCAACAGAGTTTACTTCGTCCACTCTCAGCTTACAAAAGAGATGAGTGTTTCATCTTACAAAAGCTTTTCTATTATCTTCTCATCACCAGTTCAGATTTCGACATGGACTCCAACAGCACTCCTTTAAGAAATTCTAGTTCGTGAACCTACATTTAATTTGTAATTTTATAACAAAAATTTGGGAAATGTATACTCTTTTGTTTTGATGTCGCTACTTTAGGGATGTACAAATCGACTTGTTTGTTTATAGTGATCTGTACAAATGATTCAAATGCTGATGAAAAGATCGGATCTTTCACGACTTCCTTTGCATGGGTTTAAATGCTAATGAAAAGATCGGATCCTTCACGACTTGCTTTGAACCAATGCAAAATATGCCATGAAATCACGTCATCGCATAGAACCCCTTCCTTAAAATTTTGCTGGGTGTAGTAGCCCTCAAGATGTCCTCTTCTGTTGTCTATAGAGGACCTCAAGGAACTTTCTGTTGTCTATAGAAGACGTCAGTAGAGGACCCCAAGATGTCTTCTTTTGTACATAAAAGACCTCAAGAGCTCTTCAGATGTCTATAGAAGAACTCAAATTGCGGTGCTTTGTTATCTACAGAACAGCTCCGTTGTCTCTAGAAGACCGTAAAAATCTTCTGTTGTCTATAAAAGACCTCAAGAACCCTTCTTTTGTCTATAGAAGCCATGAAGATGCCTTCTGTAGCATATAGGAGACCTCAAGATGTCTTCTGTTATCTGTAAAAAAAAACTCAAGACTCTTCGCTGTCTATTGAAAACCTCGAGAGATTTTCTGGTGTCTATATAGGACCCCAAGAGGTCTTCTGTTGTATATAAAAGACTCCAAAAAACTTCAATTGTCTATAGAAGATCTCAGGAGGTCTTCTATTGTCAATCGAAGACCTCAACTGCTGTCTATAGAAGACCCCAAGATGACTTCTATTCTCAATAGAAGACCTCAAGTCGTCCTTTGTTCTCTACAGAACCTCTCAAGCGGACTCCTGTTGTCTATATAAGGGCCTAGGAGGTATTATGTTGTCTACAGGAACCTCAGCAGGTCTTCTGCTGTCTATAGAAAACCACAGTATGTCTTCTGTTGTCTATAGAAAACATCAGGAGGTCTTCTGCTATCTATAGAAGAGGTTTTCTATTGTTAATAGAAGACTTCAAGAGGTCTGCCGTTGTCTATTGAAAACCACAGTAGGTCTTCTGTTGTCTATAGAAAATATCAGGAGGTCTTCTGCTATCTATAGAACAGGTTTTCTATTGTAAATAGAAGACCTCAAGCGGTCTTCTGTTGTCTATTGAAAACCTCAAGAAGTGCTCTATAGACAACAGAAACCCTCAAGAGATGTTTTCTGTTGTCAAGAGCTCTTCTGATGTTTGGCAACTCGGAAACTGCTTCTCATGATGGGAAGGAGTAGTGCATCCTTGCCTAGCTACGGTTATTCGAACAGCAGTTATGTAGCGAGCGGGTGCAGCTCTAACGATGTACCAGCAAATTCTCTCAGCTACCCGATTATCTGAGGGAATGGGCAGTACCCTGAATCGATTATTGTTAAATTCTCTGAACCCTTGTCAATCAGCTTTTCCCTGATTTCGAAAAGCAGGGGGTCTGATTAGGAGGTGGTCTGAGCGGAGGGAAAGAACGGATTGCCAGGACACGTCATTTATCTGACCGGGTGCTAAAATGGTTATGCCTGGCGAGCTGTGGCAATCTCCTCTTATCCTCGTAGGACCGTCTTCGATCATCCTGCAAAATGTAGAGCCATCAATTTTTTCGGCAGCGTTGTATCCTTCTGGTCATTACATAGGAAGAAACGTCAGGGCTCATGATGAGCATTGAAGTCCCCTTGCACCTGACAGTTATTCCTTTACCAAGGTAACTAATATCAGGCATATAACGCAGGGCACAACTATTTATCGGCGGGTATATACCGCAAGCAAATCTACTTCGGCACTTCCACACTTTACTGCTACCCCCATCGATTCTATGTATGGATCACTTGAATCAAGCTCAAGCGAGATAGGTCTATACTCTACACACTGGTGTAACAGACAGCAAGTCCTCCCAGTCAGCTTTTTGCACAATCCTTTTACAAAACGTTGTAACCATCCCAGAGTTGCAAGCTAAAGGTGATGGCAATATTTCTCCGACTTCTAAAATCTACAATTTCGCTGACTTTGTAACGGATACCGTTGTAATTGAGTTGCAGGAACGATTTTGTTCTTAGACGCGGAACAACAACATGTGGTTAAAGATGTTGTGAGATGTAAGATACGACGGCGATGAATCCGATGACGAAGTTGGGGACCCGCTGAGAGATGTTCTTGAACAGAAGGCAGCAACATAACACCTGGAGGCGGCTAAGACCAGGGACGTCTCAGAAGATCACCTATTCCCTAGATCCATTACATCCCACCTATGTTGACGTGTGGTAGATGTGAATCTGACAAACGAAATAGATCTCTTTTACGGCACGGACCAAAAAAGCTAGGAGCAGGCATTGCGGAATATATTGCCGCTCTCGCATTGATCTTGTTCGTCTGCGTCAAACCCGAAAACAATACATGAACACATACACAAAATTGGCCCCTGGTCAGATATTCCCCAAGCAAATCCGATGCATAGAATCCGACGCCATTAGATTGTCTGTTTCTTATGTTTCGGTGACGATGAAGGATATTTAGAAAAGCACCACGGAATAAACTGAAATCCCTTCCGTCATTGTATCGTGCAAGGTTAGCGAGAAGCCTAGTTATTCGCAGAAACTTTGCTATTTGGCGGCCGTATTCGTTGCTGCGATCCCGTGTGAGACGATAACTTCGACATGGGTACCTCCACCTTCTGTGAGCCGGAAGGATACTAAAAATAGTGAAAAAGTAAAACGCCGGTGTTAGGATGAAAAACCACGGGCTTCAGATAAAGCTTGCCACCGATCAAACTGGGGAAGAATATCTAAGAAATGGAGGTTCGGTGCACAAAAGAATCACACGAGTGATTATATATCCAACACTTTCAGGTTTCACTCACTTTCTACAACTATCCCAAGCAGAGACCTTTAAGGAAATTTTTCCTCTGGACGATCTGGCAATATGGACATATGGATCCGAGATAGAGGAAACTACTGAAGGCTCGAGAGAGGTACATGATTGCTGGGTTCCAGGACATAGTAACATAAGGGGAACCGACTTAGATAATGAACTAGCACGGGTTGGCTCTCAGTTGATCGATATACCAATTGATTAATCTGTTACATTAGCAAACTCAATAAGGCCTAACATGACATGGCGCACCGCATATGGCATATTGAACGAGGATGCAGAATATACCATGCAATCTTTATTTTTATACCTTCCACCATAGTAAGGAGGGTATATTAACTCTGTTCTTCCGTTTGTAAGGCATGAAATAATATATTCTTGATCAGTGTAGAATTCTTAGACGATCTAGCCGCGTCCATCAGATATAATGGTTTATCTGTCGCTAATTATTTAATAAATAAATGCTATGAAGTCCGATATGAAGAAAGCTTTACGACAGCGATCAAAACGATAGTCAGATTATCTCCACCAAAATTGTCAACATACATGCATCTTTTTGTATAGCCCCCATTTAGCGGTACCTCCGGATTTTAGTTATTTTTAGGATATTTACTACATAAAATGACCGAACTTCCGGTACTTTTATATTTGAGCTTCCCAGTGTTCACACAATTTCTCCATAAAAAATTTTCAACACAGATCCATGTTTTGTTATACCGGTACCGCCCGATTTCAGGTATTTTCACATTATTTTTGCCTCCGTTGTAAATGTGATATTGTCTGACCGGGTGACTAACCATCAAAATTTCCACTCCTCCCTCGTAAAAAATATACAAAAATTTAAAGAATTTACTTCATATGTATTTAAAGGCAATCTTACAGACCTTTTGCTTCTAATGGCAAAAAATTCAATGAAATCGGACACACAAAGAACGGACAAAACAGAAATACCTGAAATAAAATAAACGAGAAGAAAAAATAACACATAAAAATTCTTCGAGTTTTTTTGTGATCTCCCAATCAGAAATAGTTTTCACTTTAGGTCATTGCATAACAAAAAAAGTAAGGTAGGTTGTAAAAATTCTTGAAATTCACCAAACGAAAAAAAGGACTCAGTGTGATGCCCAGTGAAAAAAAGACGCACAGATACTCACATACACGAAAAAACATATTGAGCATAGCTTTTAAATTATTAATTGGTAAAATGTTTATGGTTCGATAGAGAGGCCATAGTTTTTTTACTTCACACATTTTGTATATGTTTGCCACACACATATGTATGTATGGTGTTAAGGATCCTACATAATAAACAGCAACAGTACCATCACAATTTCTACCAATAAGAACAGGAGGTAACAAGTAAGCCTATTTTATATTCCAAGAACATGACCAACGCGTAAAATGTTTAAATAACGTATTTGAAAATGTTCATTGAATAAAATGGCCATCTGCAGTGGAGAAATAAATATGTTGGGTGATAGCCTCCAACATTGTACTGAGGGTATATTATGTTTGTTTTTCAGTTTGCACGGTGCGTCTGTATCAACATTAAATATAAGATGTTTACTCCTAGGAAGTTTTTGCGGAGTCTGAAACTACAATGTTCATAGATGAAAAAAATCTAAAAAACTAAAAAAAAATCGCCGGAGCGCTTTTTAAATTAATCGCTATCAAAATTCACATTTTTAGGGTTTTTTTTCAGGTTTCCACGATTTTGCTTGGAAACCGCAAGCCCTACGAAATGGGCCTAAACAAAATGCTGTAGCAGTGTTTTTCGTTGGTTTTACCATTTTTGAGATATAGAAGTTCAAATGAGATCTAAGAGTTTGTTTGTACATCATTTCCTCAGTAGTTTAGCGAAGGTCCACATGTAGCCTACCACAATTCGTCCCGGTATTGCTTCTTGGCTATTTACGTCCAGTAAATGCAGGGCGGCTCCTTTGCTGTTTTCTCGGTAATTTTCTTTTTCTGCCCAAGCTCACTTTGTTCCTTCCAGTATTTCTTCTTGGCTATTTTGTCGCCTATTGATGACAACTACTTGCCTATCCTGGAGGCCGTCATCCTCTTCTGAAAGGTATCGGATTTCATCTCGATTGTTTTAACGGTCGATCTCATCTTTTTTATGTCCGAGCTCACTCGAAAAGTCTCCTTTGCGTAGGTCTTGAGGAGGTTAACTCGATGTATTTGAAGGTGAAAAGTTCTTCTTCGGCGGCATCGCAGTATTCTGTCATGTAAACCATATACGCAGAAGTTTACCAATGGGTCCATATTTAGCGTAACACAATTCGTCTGGTATTGCTTCTTGGCTATTTAGGCGTAAATGTCGGTGGCTCATTTGCTGTTTCCTCCGCCATTTTCGTCTTCTGAAAAGAACGGGGTTTCTTTTCAGATATTATTTTATTTTCAATTTATATTTTCAGAGGATTCAGCCGCCCGAGCTCACTGTGTTCATCCCAGTATTGCTTCTTGGCTATTTTGTCTTCTAAAAGGTGCGGGATTTCCTCTCAGAGAATTTAATGGTCGGCTCTCTTTTTCCATGTGCGAGCTCACTGTGTCACCCTCTGCAAAGAATTCTTGGAAAAGTCGACTTTGCGTGAGTTTTGAGGAGGTTAACTCGAAGCATTTGAAGGTGGAACGTTCAGTAGTTTGCCGAATGTCAACATGTAGCCTACCACAATTCGTCCCGGTATTGCTTCTTTGCTTTTTAGGCGTAAATGCTGAGCGGCTCCTTTGCTGTTTTCTCGGACATTTTCCTCTTCTTCTCATGTCCTTTCTCACTATTTTCATTCCAGTATTGCTTCTTGGCTATTCTGTCGCATGTTGATGGCAGACTCTTGCCTATCCTGGAGACCGTAATCGTTTTCTGATAGGTGTGGAATTTACTCTCAGGGGACTCAACGGTCGCGCTCACCTTTTTCAGTTCCGAGCTCACTGTGTCGCCCTCTGCAAAGAATTCTCAGAAAAGTCTCCTTTTGCGTGGGTCTTGAAGAGATTAACCAATATTTTCAATCAATCTTCATGCCCGAGCGCACTGTGTTTGCCCCAGTATTGCTTTTTGGCTATTTCCTCTCACATGATTCAACGGACTGGCTCACCTTTTCCTCACTGTGTCGCGCTTTGCAAAGAACCCTGGGAAAAGTCTAAGGCGGGATGTCTTTGTCTTCTTCGGCGGCTTTGAAATGGATGTCTGAGGAATTGGAGGTAGTGTTCTTAATCTTTTTGGGAACATTCTGCAGAAATATGGTTCTTCTTAAACTTGCGTCGACGTGACCCTAACAGCTGGTGGTTGGTTGGTTTACGTGGCGGCTATAACCTTCTTAGCCTCAATTAGTATGTTAAATATACCGTTTTGAAAACCACACCACTCGGGTAGAGATTGTTATTCTGTTTAGTATGTTGGTAAATTATATCCAGCCTGATGAAGTGATAAACCTCAGAAGGTCTCCCAGTCCTAGTTCGGTTATCTCAGTAAGATCGTGTAGGAACGGTCGTCCTAAGGTTTTTAATCTTCTTTGCAATTGTGCAGGTCAGGAGCAGAGGAGGTGGCCCAGTGACCGGTTAGCGATTAGTCTTGCCAGGTTCCGTCGATTTTGGTTGATCAGGAACTTTGTACGTTTGATGTTGTAGTGTGGCCATGTAGATTTTGATATTTTACAAATTTCAGGCTTGTCCCATCTGACCTCTGCTTGTGAAAGATAGTATTTGAAGATATCCCCATTAACTACTCCCATTGGTGTTGCGACTGACGCCCTTGGATGTTCGTTAGAAGCAGATCCCGCTCTAGCTAGCTCGTCTGCTTTTTCGTTACCATCGAGACCCTTATGACCTGGGATCCAAGTAAGAACTACTCTGGTCAGACGTCCTAGCTCAGCAAGTTCTTCTCTACATTCCTTCACCAGCTTTGATGTGACAATGTTTGAATTCAATGCTAGGAGCGCCGCTTGGCTGTCGACAAAAATTCCTATTGAGTTTGGTGAGTGATGCTGTAGAAGTATATTACAAGCTTCCTTTATAGCCAGTATCTCCGCCTGAAAAACACTACAATCTTCAGGTAGCTTTATGGATGTAGATATGTTTGCTTCTTCCGAGTAGACACCAGAGCCGACTCCACAATTCATCTTAGAGCCATCCGTGTATTGTTCCATTCTTTCCTGCTAGGAAATTTAACTTTAAAAGGCTGATCAAAAGTTATTGCAGGTGTACAGTAATCAGCATTAGCTGCTATTTTTCCCGGTAGTTTGAGAAGCACGCAGGCATGTCCGTAAGCTCTATTTCTCCACATTCCTAGAGCACGAGCCTCGCAGCATTGCAGGCCGCAGTTGCTTTGATGTGTAGATCTATTGGCAGTATATGCAGCATTGTATTGATGGCTTTAGCCGGACAAGTTCTCATTGACCCTGTTACCCCGATACATGCGGATATTTGTATGCTGTATAGTTTTCTCTGAATTGTTTTCTTTCCCAATGTTGGCCACCAAACTAGTGCTCCATATGTGAGTATTGGTCTTATTATGCTGGTGTACATCCATAACACCATTTTGGGTTTGAGGCCCCAGCGGCTCCCAAACATTTTGCGACATGTGTAGTATGCAACGTTAGCTTTATGAGCACGATGTTCCATGTTACGTTTTCATGACAGTTTTGAATCTAGGATAACGCCTAGGTATTTCAGGGCTCCGCTCATGATGTCTTTCAGCACGGACGGAAATAGACCAGAGACGAGCATTACCACATCGTCCGCACAAGCAACCTCCTTTATCCCCATTTGGTCAAGTTTGCTTAGGATTTCATTCATCACAAGGAGCCAAAGCAGTGGCGAGATCACCCCTCCCTGTGGGGTTCCTCGAATTACGTGCTTTGACAGCATGGTATTTCCCAGTGTGGCATTAATGACTCTACTCTGCAGCATGGTGGTTATACAACCACTGATGAATGGTTCCACACCGAAGTTATATAGAGCTTGTTCTATTGCTGAGGTGCTAACGTTGTTGAAAGCGCCTTCTATATCCAAAAAGGTGGCTAAGGTGTATTGTTTGTACTCCAAGGTCATCCAATAGTCCTAACAACTTCATGTAGGGCTGTGTCTGTCGAGCGTCCTTTAAGGTAAGCGTGTTGACTTGAAGATATGTTATTTGAGTTCTCCATCTTTTCTCGAATATACACGTCGATGAGCCTCTCGAGTGTTTTAAGCAGAAATGATGAGAGACTTATGGGTCTAAAGTCTTTAGCATTTTCGTGACTACGTTTTCCAGCTTTCGGTATGAAAACAACCTTTACCTGTCTCCAACTCGTTGCGACGAAGGGATAGACATCTACTATAGATGTGTACTAACCAAGGGTTAATTATGCTCTCCGCGCTTTGAAGCATTTTTGGTATAATACAATCTGGCCCCGGAGATTTGTAGGGAGAGAAGCTATTGATAGCCCATGTAACTTTACTCGGACTTATTATCTTTCCGGCTTCAATGTTGTCTTTATTTATAACTGTATTGGTTTGCTGGTTCTATCCGTGCAACCGGGGAAGTGCGTTGTAAGAAGGATTTCAAGAGATTCGGCCGAGTTTTCTGACCAGGTACCGTTATTTCTCTTTATGTATGTGGGATTTGAGTGACCCTTTGGCATAACTTTGGTGCTATCTAGAGATCCACAGAATTCAATCCAGGATTGCTTTTTTGCCTTGTCTATTGTTTTTTTATATTCCCTAAGCTTATCCTTATATGGCTGCCAGAATCCGCTTTGGTAGCTGACGTTGAATGCTTTTCGTGATTGTTTTCTTAGCTTTGAGAGCTCGGTCGTCTACCATGGTGGATAATGTTTCTATGAGCGCGTCAATGGGCATGAGACTTTAAAGGCTGTATCTAAGGATTTCTCTAGAATGGATACAGCCTTTTCTATACCTGCTGTGGTTTCATCTGTATGTGGAATATTTGGAAGTTTGTCCTTCAGAACCCTTTCGAACTTTTCCCAGTTCGTTCTTTTAGGATTGCGAAAACATTTAGTGGGCGTTGCCTTTTCAGATATGTTGAATAGTATCCAATTGTGATTTGAGAAGGACCTCTTATCTTATCTTCCAGTTGTCTATTTCAATTTGTCGTCTGTCTGATACTAGCGTGAGGTCGATGACCTCCTGCCACCCCCTAAAGTTCTCCGAGCTTGGAAATACAAAAGTTGGGTTAGTACCTCTGTTGCATATTGTGAGGTTGTTAGTATTTATGAAATCTAAAACTGACTCACCTCTGTCGCTTGTTTCAGTGCTGCCTCACAGGGTATGTCTTGCGTTAGCGTCGCAGCCAATGAATATTGTGTCGTGTGGTAGAATGCCCCCCATAAAGATCGAGACCTCGCTTGGTGGTGCTTCTCTTGAGTGGGCCATGTAGCAAGAGACAATAAGGAACTGCTTACCGTTTTACAGTTCCACTCTTGCAACAGTAAAGTCCGCTGTGCTAAACTAGGGACATAAGAAAGCGTTTATGGTGTTTTTAACAATTAGACATGATCTAGGCTTACCATTATTCTTCATGTATACAGTCTTGTAACCTCTGTTATCCAAGCCTTTTACTTCGTTTTCGTAAACGTAGGGCTCCTGTATGATGCCTATGTCTCAACCAGAAGGATCCGCAGGTTATCTGAAGCGATTCTCGAGTGTTTCAGATTGATCTGCACGACCTTAAACATCATTTTTATTGGGTGAAGATGTGGATGGACCCTCTAGCTGCATATTGTCAATCAGCTTACCGGCATCGTCGATGTCAGCCTCATCGTCTTCTCCATTCGGGCCATGTGGGCGTAGTATTTTGACTTTGGCTTCCCTAATGCCAAAGAACAACTTGTTCCCCAATCTTTCGAGAGCCTCTACTCCGGCCTCAGTAATTGAGAGAACTAAGGTCATGCTGTTATTGTTAGGTGGCTCAGTGGCGATTACGGACCACTCGTCCATCGGAACACCCTTGTTCATTTTTTCGCCAGACATTTCAGTAGCTTTGGTTCGTCGCACTCTATGTTGGGCAACCAAACTCTGGCACGAGATCTCATCGGGATTTGTTGGGCCGGGATCAGCCTCAGGCTGATGTCGTCCCAAGCATTGCTAATCTTAGCTATGCTTTTTTCTAGAAATTCCTTTGAGTACTCATCCATACATTAGATCCACCTGTAACCACGATGTACCTCGCTAGAGTCGAAATGGGGTGCAGGAGAATCCTCGTTTGCTAGAACGTGTTCCATAACTAGTTCCGACAATTTGGTTTCTACAGTACCCCATTCAGCAGCGGTGATAGGGGACAGCTTGCCCTCCTTTTCGTTAGCTATGGCAACCAACATGTTGTCCTTGACAACTTCATTGAAGGGTCGTTTTGTTGTAGATGATGTTGTGGTGTTGTGTTTTAACTTCTTTCGCTTTGCAGTCTTTGTGTCCTCCGTACGGGAACGCTCTCGCTTGGAAGAAGATGGGCGATCGTGGATTTGTGACCCTAACAGCTACTTCTTCTTTGTTGTGAGCTTTGCAATGCTTTCGCTTACTTCGTCCACCATCTTGGTAACAACCACTTTGCTGTGGAATTCGGAGTCTGAATTGCTACCTGTCTCTAATTGCGTTAAGATTGAAATACCCCTGCGTTTCTTTCTCTTCTCCGCCCTATGTTTGCTCGTAGGTTGTATGCTTTAGCAGTGACTTCGAACATCTAGACGCCATCTATTGAAGAGATTTGCTTGCGATTTCTGGATGATGGCGAGGAGGTACTAGCATGAGAATTGCACACGATTTTTGGATGACGATGCGGTGTGTCTAGCAGGCAGATCTAATACCCGCCAGAAGTGGGTTATTTAGACCCTGAATCGCTACATTATTCCTTTTCCTTCTTCCATAGTTGTTGTTGTTGGTTTAAGGTGAACAGCCTCATAGTCAGTTTTTTATTCACGGGAAACTGAAAGGTTTCCTGAGAAAGGTACTCTGTTCCGAAGCAAACGGTATCACAAATGATTTCCATAGTTCGAAGCAAATTAGTATGACCCCATACCATAACCCTCTTCGCCGGTGGGAATGTTTTTAGATAAATTCTCTGACCAAAATACCAAATTGGGTTCCCAGTATTGGAAAAACTCCTGCAACAAAAATTGTGGAAATAGGTTCTCGCTTTGATATATTCCCCCATATAGCGGTATCACCCGATTTTACGTATTTTGAACGGTTTTATAACACTTTCTGACAGAATAAGCTGTAATTTGGCATCAGGAATTATCATGTATCAAACATGCTTTCCCTTCAAAATTGTAAACACAGGTTCACGTTTTGGTATAGCCCCCCTTATAGAATTATAGCCGATTTTAGATATTTTGAAGTTTTTGCTTAAATTTCTGACCGAATTAGCTGTGATTTGGAATTTATGGTTCCCATTGGTCAAAATAACTTCTCCCGCTCAAAAATGTGGACAAAAGTCGACGTTTTGTTGTAGGTCAAGCATAAGGTGTCACCCGATTTTAGGTATTTTGAAGAGTTTAATAACACTTTCTGAGAGGATTGGTCCAGAAAGTTCTCCTCCAGGGTGCGGTAGGGCATTTTCCAATTTGTACCACTAACAACAACCTACTCTTAGCTATTTTGTAACATTTTATTGGTTAGTTACAAAAAGCCACTCTAAAAAAACCTGCAACTTCTCCCACCCTTGCTTTTAAAACGCACAGCATATTTCGTGCTTCATTATATAAGTACTTTGCGGCAGCATCAACATCAATTCCTGGTAATAGGCATTGCCTGAGCTGGAAGATGCCAAAGATAGCACAGCAACACTATTTGCCACTAAAGTTGATGATGATTGCCATGGCTGTGGTAAGTAGTTGGTGGGGAGTAGAAGCTTTGAGGCTCACAAAAATATTTATCGACCTGAATGAAATTGCCATTTGAATTGAATTACATTTATATTTCGTTTTTTTTTTCTTTCACCTTTTCATGTTCATTCATTCATTGGCTCGGCCTGCCTTACATTACACCTTCTCAGGTTGAGAGTGTAGCTTACTTTTTTTACCCATTTTCCATTTGGAAATACTTTGAGTGCGCTTGAGAGTCATTTAGTTAAAAGCATTTAATTGAAGTTAGAAATTTGTTTTTTTTTTCAATATTTTATTTCCATTTTTTTAATATAAAATAAAAACTTGTTTAGTTCGAGTGTTTACAGGTGCTAGCTATAGCCTGTATTTTGTGTGCGAATGTTAGTGTGTGTGTGAGGCAATATTAACTATTGAAATTTATTACTTTTTTAAAATGTACGGTTACTATTTGCGAAAAATATGAATATCATATTGAAGTGTTATTTGCATTGAAATTTCCCATTCATATTTGAGTTATGAAATATTTTATGAAGTGGCAAAATATAACAAAACATATTTATTTATGTAACAAAAAAAACTTTATTTAATGAATTTGATTTATTATTAAATATGTGTGTGGAATATAAGATTTAAATAAATTAAGATTTAAATAAATTAAATTGAATAATATTTGCCTAATGAAAACAAATATACATAATTGTTTGTTAAGTTTTGTTTATATATGTATATATGACAGCTGTCACTGCGGTGATTATCTATAACCCCTCATTGGTGTACAAAGCAATTTGAACGTTAAATAGAGTTTTTTTGCACAGAATAGTTTAAATATGAAGTCGTTTGGTTTTGAAAGATAAACTTCCCAGTATTCGTCACAGAGATGACACTACAGCAAATGTAGAAAAAGCTGTACCCATTCTAGAAAAGTTCGTAGATACAACTTTTAAAATATCATGTCCACGGACGCGCTCGAGGAAGAAATCTGTGAAAGCTATCAGGAAAATCCTTCAACGTAACTAGCAGAGCTGATCCTCAAAGTCATATAAGGAAAGGCTTAAATGACAAATCTTTAAGTTGGAAAGGTCCGAAATTTGTATACCCTCCACCATAAAATCTCTAAATAATACCGTAAATATTGTATTTCAAACGTTTTTAGCTAAATAAAAGTTGTTATTTGCCGGAAAATTGTCCTAAAAGTACGTTGACTGTCAGTTTTGACTGTTAGTGTGTACTCCCCTTTAAGCAATAAAACAAATTTACTTTAAATTCAAGAAAAACATATAATGTTTATATATTATTATACCCTCAGCATTTATGCTAACGAGGGTATATAGACCTTCATACGGGCAAAATGTGCCTCATCGATATAATGGTCTTAGACCCCAAGTATGTTTGGACGAAATGTGTTTCAGACAATTTGGAGTCGATGTCCGTCCGTCTGTCTGTCTGGCTGGCTGGAGCGCCCGATAACTTTCGAACGGAAGCACCAATTCGGTTCAAATTTTGGTTTTCGTAATATTTTGCCCAAACTTAGTTTAAGTTCGAAGATGGGCTATATCGGTCCACCCTTCCGGTACCTCCCCCACAAAAGTTCGAAAATTTTCGGAAAATTTGTGCGCACGTTAACTCTTGAAGGGAGTAACGGATTTGGTCCATACTTTGCCCATCGTAAAGTGTATACCAGACTTAGATAAGGTTTCAATATGGACTCAATCGGTCCACTCCTTCGGGTACCTCCCACAGAAAAGTTCAGTTTAGGGCCATCTGTCGAATCGCTTTGATTTTTGTTTTAGCAACTTGTATTCACTGCCCTCCATACGACGGTACAAGTTTCCTTAGAGGCAAGTCCATACTTCCCGAGAAAATAGCCTGAAAGTTGCAAAAACCCCCTATGACACCGTGTGAGGTGGTTGGAGCGCAAGATAACTCTCGAACGGATCTGCCGATTCGGTCCAAAATTTGGCCTTAGTAATATTTTGTCCAAACATAGTTTAAGTTCAAAGATAAGTCATATCGGTCCACTCCTTTAGGTACCTCACCCACAAGAGTTCAAAAATGTTCGGAAAATTTGTTCGTACGGTAACTCTGGAAGGGAGTGGCCGAATTGATTTTTGTTGAAGCAACTTGCATTCGCTGCCTCAATTATGATGGTAAAAGTTTTTTCAGGGGCAAGTCCATACTTCTTGAGCAAACAGTCCGAAGGGTGTAAAAACCCCCTATGGCGCCATACGTAGTGTCTGGTGATCCATTTCCATAATGGTCAATGTGGATCCATTCCTTTTAATATCTCCTCCTCAAAACTTTTGATCTTTAATCCTAATCAACTTTTTTTTGTTCAAACGCCCAAAATTTTTAAAACCCCCTAAATATATTAAGAAAAGACAAAATTTTTTAGTTTTCCATAAAAAAAAATTAATTTTTTTTAAGCTACATGAAAGATTTTTGGTACATAGATTGGGAAAAAAATCCCATTCTTAAATCTGTTCGAGATACTAATTTTGGTTGTTGCGCGCAAAAGTTATGGCGGTTTCAATTCTGATAAAAAGAAAAAAATCTTTAAAAGACTCTAATCATTATATTGAGAAACTCTCTTAATTAGAGGCTCCCTACATACTATATGTTTACTGAGGTCCCATAACTTTAGTGAAAAAGTTGTAAATTTTCGCGGAAATTAGGAAAGCATTCAAAACAATTGGTAGTTTACAACTTGTTCTAATAAAATTCAAGCTGTTTATGCATCTGAAAAATATATAAAAAATATGTACGTAATCTAAATCGCGAAGATTCAAATGAAACCAAAACTATACAAATCCGTTTAGCGGTTTGCATATTATAGCAAAAAACAAAAAATATATTGAGGAAATTTATAAAATTTTTGTAAGAGAAAATATTTATTAAAATTTATTTTGTGAGTTAGTTGAACAAAATTTAAGAAAAATAGGTCGGAGTTTTTCTTCTATTTTAGTTAAATTCCAAGCAATAAATCACATTTTTATACCCTCCACCATAGTATGGAGGGTATATTAAGTTTGTTTTTCCGTTTGTAACGCATTGAAATACTCATTTGCGACCCTATAAAGTATATATATTCTTGATCAGGGTAAAATTCTGAGTCGATCTGTGCACGTCCGTCCGTCCGTCCGTCTGTGGTAATCACTCTAGCATCCACAAAAATAAAGATAGGACGCTGAAATTTTGGGAAAATGCGTCTTTTGTTTGCAGGCAGGTCAAGTTCGATGATGGGCTATATCGGTCCACGTTTTGGTATAGCCCCCATATAACGGTACCCCCGATTTACTGTATTTTGACGTTTTTAGCTACATTTTCCGACCAATTTAGCTATAATTTAACATTTAGGGTTCCTAAGTGTCAATAAACTTATATAACAAAACTTGTGGACATAGGTCGACGTTTTGGTATAGCCCCCATATAGCGGTACCCCCTGATTTACGGTATTTTGACGTTTTTAGCTACATTTTCAGACCGATTTAGCTATAATTTGACATTTAGGGTTCTTAAGTGTCAATAAACTTATATAACAAAACTAGTGGATATAGGTCCACGTGTTGGTATAGCCCCCATATAACGGTACCCTCCGATTTACGGTATTTTGACGTTTTTAGCTACATTTTCAGACCGATTTAGCTATAATTTGACATTTAGGGTTCTTAAGTGTCAATAAACTTATATAACAAAACTAGTGGATATAGGTCCACGTGTTGGTATAGCCCCCATATAACGGTACCCCCCGATTTGCGGTATTTTGACGTTTGTAGCTACATTTTCAGACCGATTTAGCTATAATTTGACATTTATTGTTCTTAAGTGTCAATAAACTTATGTGGCAAAACTTGTGGACATAGGTCCACGTTTTGGTATAGCCCCCATATAACGGTACCCCCCGGTTTACGGTATTTTGACGTTTTTAGCTACATTTTCAGACCGATTTAGCTATAAATTGGCATTTAGGGTTCTTAACTGTCAATAAACTTATATAAGAAAACTAGTGGATATAGGTTCATGTTTTGGAATAGCCCCCATATAACGTTACCGCCCGATTTCAGGTATATGGACGTTTTATGTCACATTTCTAGACCGAATGAGCTATAATTTGATATTTAGGGTTCTTAGTGACCAAAAAACGTATATTCAAAAAAATTATGAACATAGGTCCATGTTTTGGTATAGGCCCATATGAGGGTACCTTCCGATTTTCGGTATTTTGAGAATTTTACCTACAAGTTTTAACCGAATTATCTGTAATTTGAACATTTGACATTTGAAATTCTTAGTGGTCACCACACCTCTCTACCAAAAATTGTCAAGAAAGGTCGATGTATTGATAAAGCTCCCATATAAAAGTACCTCCCGATTTTCAGTAATTTGATGATTTTAACTACAATATTAAACCGAACTAGCAGTAATTTGACATTTGAAGTTCTTGGTGGTCACAACACCTCTCCATAAAAAATTGTCAACATAGGTCCATGTTCGGATATAGCTCCCATATAACGGTACCTCCCAATTTTCAGCAATTGGCAATTTTAGCTAAAATGTTTAACCGAACTAACTGTAAATTTACATTTGAAGGTTGTAGTGGTCACCACACATCAACAATTTTCAACATAGCCCCAATATAACGATACTTCCCGATTTTCGGTACTTTGAGGATTTTACTTAAAATGTTTAACCGAACGTAGGTCCATGTGTTGATATAGCCCCAAAACAAACCTCCCGATTTTCCGTACCTTAGCTTTATTTTTTGGACGAACTTTCTGTAACTTGAAATTTAAAAGCCAACGAAAATTTTTCATTTATTTTTCATATTTTCGTATAGCCCACATACCTCCGAACTAGCTGTTAATGACATTTGAAGTTCCATCAAAAACTGTCAACATAGGTCCATGTATTATTATGACCCCTATATAACGGTACCTCCCAATTTCTAGCCCACCAAAAATTGTCGACATACACAGTTACTCATAGATGTAAGCACTATAAAAAAGGGCCTACCGAATGAAACATTTTATGTACATTATCTAACATTTTAATGTACCCACTTAAAGTTGGGGACAGGAATGAAAACTAATTATTCCATTTTAGTTCAGAATATTTTATGGTGGAGGGTATGAAAAGTTCGGCCCGGCCGAACTTAACTCTTTTTTACTTGTTTATTCTAATCACTTTTCGAAAACACGCTAACATCTAGCAGAAGATATGGATATCTTTCAAATAAATGTTGGGTTCCTTTAAATGGGATATAATCTTGAAATAAAATTGTATCGGGTAATGTTCATTTTGAAATGCGTGTAAATCGCGAAATCCTCAAAATCACTTGATGCGCATGCGGTTTACCAATACAGCGAATTCTTCTCTTTTAATTTGTATACATTTGCCAGGATTTACTTTGGCCGCTAAGATGTAGCATCGTCTGCAGTTTAGTGTGCAACAGACTGTATAACGCTTATATTTTGCACAAAGTGCATACACTTTTTATGCGCATTCGATTTCACTATCAACCGTGAAAAAATACATCGATCTAAACATATTTCAATAAAATCCATCAAGAACCGTGGATGTAGCATCACACAGTATTTTTTGGATAAATCGGATACAGCACCCACTAAATTTTTCAAACCGCAGTTTTCGCACAAACGCGAGTGATAATTCACTTTCTTCATTGAAATGGAAACGATCCACATAAAACGCGAATTAGTCAGCGATATTTTGAAAAACATTTTTCGCAAATTTTTCAATTTTTGCAGTAGCCATTTCCGCCGTTCTAGTAGATGGATTTTTACGATCTGTGATTCATATGATCCGGATCGTCGAAAAACTAAAATATCGCGGGGTACCAGCACACTCAAAACGATATTGTAAATACTGTACCCAAAAAATAGTTTTTTTTTAGAAAAAATATCGAACTAAACTTTGGCCTTTGGCAGTAGATTACTCTACTGCTGTGTGGGCTACATACTCAATATACATATCAGATTATGCGAAATCGCGAGTTCTTCAATCTTATAATAGGTTTTTGGAAATATCCGAATGCGCGTCCCAGTTACATAAAAAATACAAAAAACACCTGAAATCCGGCTTCAAAATGTCAGCATCCAAAAAAGGTGGATGCAGTGGAAATTTTGGAAAGTGATATATACCTGTTTATCTTCAACGCGTTTTTACCTATGTTTTTTCCTTTACGCGGTCGTAACTACCACGTAAATTATTTTTTTTTTTTTTTTTGCTAAATTTTTGAGCTTTGTACAAAAACATCTAAATTAATCCAGCAATAGTCATAGATACTGGTAAACTACAATAGTTCGCGTATTATAATAGTGCAAACCTTGGCTTCATGGAAACTAAAAAAATTTTGACTTTTCCTTATATACGTTTTTTGAAAAAAAAAATTTTTTTTCAATTTATTCAGGCTGAGGGTATATCTCTGTCAGCAAAGCCGACTGATACTTTTTTACTTGTTTTTTTTTTTAACAAATGGTATAAATGTTTTAAATTTGTTGTTCATGAGGACTTTGAACTTTTTTATTATCTTTTAAGCAATAAAAACTTTATTTTAAATATAATGCTTATATCTTATCTTATCTTATCAAATGGTATAAATATTTCTAATAATAATTTATTTTGCACATGGTTTCATTCAAGTCTTATATACGAATATATACAAAGTCTTATATACGAATATATACGAATTGTGCCTTTTTGGTTATGATTTTCGAAAAATATATTGCTCGCTTTACGCTATTTTTCACTATCTGTTTCTCTAATACGATTCGAATTCAAATTCCTGTTGTTGTAGAAAATGTTAGACTGAAAACAAAAATTCAAAATCAAAATATAGAAGTTCGTAAGTTGAACGAATTTGTATTCGTAACGAGAGAAACAGGTCATACTTGTTTTTGAAACATTTAATTGGGAAAAAGTAATAAGTGGCTTAGAATAAATTTGTAGATTAAAAATTTATTAGAGTCAAGTATTTATGAAAAGTAATAATAATTTAAACACATATTGGTTTTGGGTGACATTAATTAAAAAAGGTATCGATGTACAAATGTTATATCGATGTACAAATGTTATATTTAATTGTATGGAAAATGAATTTGGGATATTTAACTATATAATAATCGGCATTTTGTTGTCTTCTTCTTAGAACGCATTTGACAAGTCATCCAAATTGGGACAATCGATCAGATTCTTCGCGACATTAGGAGAAATAAATGCAATTATCCGGGTTAATGGTAAATCTTCCGAAAACGTATGGGTAGACAGACATGTCCTGTAACATAGAAGATTTGATTAAAATATTTCCAAATTTTTTAAGGTAAACAAACCAACTTGTTTATGTCATTGATTTTTTTTTCTAAAATGGCGATCAAAGGCTAAATGGAACTTCGAGTCCTTTATAATGACAATTGCTTATTTTTATACACTTATAATATTTTCATGTTTTTAAGAATATAAAGCTTTTTAAAGTCAGAATTATGTTTATTACAGAATTATACATTTTATGTATATTTGATAATTAAGATCACAATTTTTGTCTTTTTTTAAATTATTATTATTTTTTAGTGTTTTGGCATTTTAAATACCATTCCATTAAATCATTTATTGATATACTCCAAACATTTACGCGGCCTGAAAACAATCTAATATTGTAATTTGCCAGCAAATTACTTGTTGAAAATAGTAGTTTTGTTGCTTCTACTGCAAATAAAAAAGAAATAGTGAAAAATATCAAATGTGCCAAGATTTGTAGAACGTACCAATAATGAACCCATTTAAGATTGAAGAGATCTATAGTTGTCATGAACAAATAATTGTTTTTTGACAGTTCGTGGGTTTTGAGCGGGATCTCTTTTCCGTAATGCAAGAACCGTCATGAGAAAAAGCAATTTCATATGAAGCAGATGTAGCTGGAATGCCGAAATATATATTGGCAAGTTCGCCAATCCTAGGAAACAACTAAAATAGTACATTAGCTGGTGGAAAATGAACTAAAACAAGTAAAAAAGTATCAGTCGGCTTTGCCGACAGAGATATACCCTCAGCCTGTGTATATTAAACGTATGTATTATATATAGGGGGTTTTAAAAATTTTGGGAATTTAAACCGACAAAAATGTTCATTAGGATTGGAGATCAAAAGTTTTGCGGAGGAGACACTAAAAGGAATGGATCTACATTGACCATTATGGAAGTGGATCTCCAGTCACTACATATGGTGCCATAGGGGGTTTTTACACCCTTCGGGATGTTTGCTCAAGAAGTATGGACTTGCCCCTGAAAAAACGTTTACCATCGTAATTGAGGCAGCAAATGCAAGTTGCTTCAACAAAAATCAAAGTGATTCGATAGCAGGTCTTAAAGTGAACTTATCCGAAATTTTGTGTGGGAGGTACCGGATAGAGTGGACAAATATAGTCCATATTTGAACATGATCTATATCTAGTAGATATATTAGAATGTGTTAAGTATGGACCAATTTGGCTACTCCCTTCAAGAGTTACCGTATGAACAAATTTTCCGAACATTTTTTAACTTTTGTGGGGGAGGTACCTGAAGGAGTGGGCCGATATGGTTTATCTTCAAACTGAAACTATGTTTGGACAAAATATTACTAAGGCCAAATTTTGGACCAAATCGCCAGTTCCGTTCGAGAGTAATCTGGCGCTTCAACCACCTCACACGGTGTCATAGGGGTTTTTTTGCAACTTTCAGGCTATTTTCTCGGGAAGTATGGACTTGCCCCTAATGAAACTTGTACCGTCGTATGGAGGGCATTGAATACAAGTTGCTAAAGCAAAAATCAGAGCGATTCGAGAGATGCCCCTAAACTGAACTTTTCCGAAATTTTGCGTGGGAGGTACCCGAAGGAGTGAGCCGATTGAGTCTATATTGAAACATTATCTAAGTCTGGTACACATTTTACAATGGGCAAAGTATGGACCAAATCGGTTACTCCCTTCAAGAGTTATCGTGCGCACAAATTTTCCGAACATTTTCGAACTTTTGTGGGGGAGGTACCGGAAGGAGTGGACCGATATAGCCCATCTTCGAACTTAAACTAAGTTTGGGCAAAATATTACGAAAGCCAAAATTTGAACCGAATGGGTTTATCCGTTCGAGAGTTATCGTACGCTCCAGCCAGACAGACAGACGGACGGACATTGCTCAATCGACTCCAAATTGTCTGAAACACATTTCGTCCAAACATACTTGGGGTCTAAAACCATTACTTCGATGAGGCACATTTTGCCCGAATGAAAATGTATATACCCTCGTTAGCATAAATGCTGAGGGTATAATAAATATGTCTTACTTTTACGTGCTCCTTCCACCAGTCCAAAGTCTCCGCATTTTCCACTGGGATTTCCAAATACTTTCTTATCTCTTGGCTTAAGCTGTCATTGGAAATAGTATTTGATGTTTTATGAACGAAATCGAGCATTTTTTACGTGTATTGGAAACTTTCTGTGAATGATGAAGATTATATTTATAAGCATAACTTTTCATGTATATATTTAAACATACTTTTTTGAGTGGAGGCTCCCCTCGTTGTATAGGTGATATTGGTTCAAGTTTCCTGATTTCTGAATATATAAGTTCTTCCCTTGAAAAATATGATTCAAAATCGTTAGTAAGCACATAGCTGTCCTCAACAACAGTGTTTTTTGGAATGTTTTTAAAATATTTATCCAAAACATCCCAATTTTTTTGGCATGAGTCCATTAAAGCTGCTACAACATGTGATTTTGTTATCTTAAATCATTTGTAGAAGTTATCTTCAGCAAAGCTATAGAGATAAATGATAACTTCAAATTCTGACGCAAAGTAGTTTTCCTTAAGTTTCGAAAATATTGATTCTAGGAAATAAATGCAGCTCGGCAAGGTAGCATATTCTTGGCCTTGTAGATATGTTGTCGATTCTTCAAATATTGACAAGAAATCTACGAATTCTAGGAACAATAATCTTTCCATTCGCGGAATGACCGACGATTCCGAACCAATCTTAACAAGTATAATATTTATTAAATCAATGTTTTCTTGGAAGCTTCTGGCCATTCTTAAAACGGAGTTCCACCGTGTTGACACGGAGTTTTTTAGACTTTGGCCAGCTTTTTTGCTTGTTGTGGCCTGTTGAAGCTCAGATTCCAAATCACCCAAGGTGAAGCCATCATCGGCATCCATATTTTCATCCACATCACAAATCTGGCTAATTATATTGTGTATTTTTCCGGTGTCTTTTAGCTGTTGCATCTCTGCAAGTTCTTCGCTTTTAAATCTTAATGCTTTATATATATATGTTTTAATTTCAATATAACATCGTTTAGGACCACAAACTTTGGATTTTCCAGCACATCGTGCATTAAAAATAGGTGCATAGTATGGGCCAAGCAACTATATCTAACTATATTTTGTTTTTTTTTTAGGCTGCAGACAATATTGGAACCTCCATCCGAAACTGCATTATTACATTTGTTTTGGCCATCGAATGCCTCCAGACACGTTTGAATCGGATTTGTTATAGCTACGTTATCATGGGGTTTTGGAAAATATTGCGTCATTGGGAATAATGTTTCATAATGAAATCCGTATAAAAATGAACTTTTACATTTTTATATGATATGTATTTTTTTGTATTTATCGCTCCACAAATCTAGTACAAGAGTCAGGTGTTTTGCATTTTTCAGTGAATTTTTAACTCGCTCGAAATAAACATTGTATACATCTTCAAGAGCTTTTGTGGCCAACGTTTTGGATGAAGGAAAAGTAATTGGTGCGTCCAATGAAGAGACATATTTTCTGAACCCTTCCCTTTCAACTATATTAAATGGCTGCAAGTCAATGCAGTACATTTCTTCCAGTTTTCTTGCATTTGCAAATTTTGAGGAGCTGCCAGTTGCCTGCAACTAGAGATGGTATTTACCGGGTATTTACCCGGTAAATACCCACACGGTATGGCAAATACAACATTTTATACCCTATTCTTGGGTTTAGGTTGTAAATTCGTTTCAAAATGGATAGTTTTACATTACTTTAAACTAGTGGGTAAATACTTGGGTAAAAACTCATTAACTGCCGGAACACTTTACGTAGGCTGACAAAATTTGGCTTACATCTGGGTCCATGTTTTGATATAGCCCCCATATAACCGTACCTCCCGATTTAAGGTATTTTTTGTCTATTAGCCACATTTTACAATAATATTGGCTGTAGCTTGGCACAGTGAGTTCTCAATGTGTAGAAAATATGCTTGCAAAAATTTGTCAATATAGGTCCACGTTTTCTAATAGCCCCCATATAAGGGTACCCCGATTTCTAGTATTTACCCAAATTTTGGGTAAAAACTCTTTAACTGCCGAACCACTTGACGTAGGCTGACGAAATTTGGCTCAAATCTTACTTATATCAAGAGAATATCTAGTATTGAGAGTGGGGTCTCTAGGTCCATGTTTTAATATAGCCCCCATATATCCCTACCACCCGATTTAAGGTATTTTTTACCTATCAGCCTCATTGTACAATCATATTGGCTAAAATTTGGCATAGTGAGTTCTCAATATGTAGAAAATATCCTTGCACAAACTTGTCAACAGAGGTCCACGTTTTCTAATAGCCCCCATATAGGGGTACCCCGATTTCGAGTATTCACCCAAATGTTGGGTAAAAACTCTTTAACTGCCGAACCACTTGACGCAGGCTGACAAAACTTGGCATAAATCTTTCTTATGTCAAAAGAACTTCTGGTAGTGAACATGGGGTCTCTGGGTCCATGTTTTGATATGGCCCCCATATATCCGTACCTCCCGATTTAAGGTACTTTTTACCTATTAGCCTCATTGTACAATCATATTGGCTGAAATTTGGCATAGTGAGTTCTCAATATGTAGAAAATGTCCTTGAAAAAATTTGTCAACATGGGTCCACGTTTTCTAATAGCCCCCATATAAGGGTATAGACAAAAAATACCTTAAATCGGGAGGTACGGTTATATGGGGGCTATAACAAAACATGGACCCAGAGACCCCATTTTCAATGCTAGATATTCTCTTGATATAAGTAAGGTTTGAGCCAAATTTTGTCAGCCTACGTCAAGTGGTTCGGCAGTTAATGAGTTTTTACCCAACACTTGGGTAAATACTCGGGTATTTACCCAAGTATTTACCCACTTGTTTAAAGTATTGTAAAACTATCCATTTTGAATCGATTTCATAACCTAAGCCCAGAAATAGGATCTGAATGTTTCCAATATCACTTACGGGTACCGTAACTGCACCTATGCAGTTGGGAGTTACAGATGCTGTCAGGGTTCCTCCTCAAGGAACAAATCTTCACTTCCCTCAAGGCACTGGAGCTTCGCTTCGTTGTACACAGGAGTAGCGAGGTACAACAGCAACAGCTAACTCCTTCAGTAGTCCTGGCTTTGGTTTACCACAGTTTAGTTGGGAAGATGGTTCCCCCAATAGTCAGAAGGCAGCAGCGGCAAAGTTGTCTTTACAACTCGATCTCCAGAGTACCAATTGAATTTATAGCCAGTATACCCCCCGTGACCAATACAATACAACAGCTTAGACTTCAATTCAATTGCTTAAATTTATTATTTACACAGCAAACTTTTACAAATTCAGAAAATTCAATCTTTTGCTTCTTTTGTTAATTTGCTCTATAATGTGTTGTCCTCTTACAAGAAAGAAGAAAATTATAATGAAGGAAAAAAACTTTTGGTAGCTGCTGCTGTCATTTGTCTTCTTTCCTTTAATGTACTTATGTACATGGTTTTAGAACAAATCAAACTTGGCAGCACTGACTAATATTTTTTAAGACACCAGGCCACCAGACTACTATGCGCCGCCGCATATTACTTATTAACGCCAATCAAACAGACTACTAATATCGTAATCAGTGATATCAACAATTTTAAACGACTTAAATCCATAAACAATCGGTTACATCGTAACCAGGGTCTAAGATGTTGTATTAGCGATTCAATATAGTAAATACCCAAATAAATACCCACAAATGGGTATTTACCCGGTATTTACCCAATTTACCGGGTATTTACCCACTGTCCATCTCTACCTGCAACGCACTTGAGGTAATAATTCTCGATTTCTCTGAAGATTTGTTGCTAGCAGATATATTGTGCACATGTTTTAAGTGGTTTGTTAGATTTGTTGTGGATGTATTTTTTCCAAATCTATTATAAAACGTTATCAAAAAATCAATGTACCTTTAATTATAAGTTCAAGTTCTACCTAAAAACATACCTTTTTAAAAGAGAAGATTCCTCCAAACAAAGTTTATAAAAATGGTATCCTTCCAAAACAATTTTGTTTGCTACCATTAGCGATCCGAAATGCTCCCAGCATGCTGCAGAAGCTTTTTTGGTCACCGTAACCTTTGCGAAGTTGCCAATGTTCTCTTTCTTTTTAATCAGTTCTTGGTAGTATGAAATATCTTTCACAATTCCTAGACCACAATCATCAAAACTATCTATATTGTTATCCTCCTCCTCTTCCTCAAAACCACCAGTATTGTTTATGGAACTTGTAAAGAAATCTGTCAACGTCGTTTGGGCAATTTTGAGCTTTGTACAAAGAAATGTTTTGTTATTATTATAATAATTCAAAACGACGACAGAAATAGCAAAAATTGATATTTTTCAATTAGGATTTAAAATTCAGCTTTTAGGCGGATCGGTTTTTGAGGGAGAAGTTCTCTTTTAAAGGCAAAGTCTGAACAATTTATGTAGTTATGAATTCTAACAGGGCTACAGCTTTTGGTCTATGTAGCTGGACCAAAACCACATAAATGTCTCCCCCATAAGTAGCAGGTCGGAACGAATGCCATCGCGTACTGAGGGAATTAGACCAAAGTGGCAGGTGCAAAAGTTAGATTCAAACTACTTAATAGTTCCAACTGAGACCAATAAAATAATAAACAAATCGCACGAGCCATGTTTAATCCCCATTATAGAATAGTAGATCATAAAAGAATGGCCCAATGGACACTGAGCTCACCGGGGTCACATTGAGAGCTACCTTTAACATCCGTTAAGGGTAGTGAGCTAGCATGTTTACTCATAAAAACGTTGAAAACTTGAGTTGGGCATTGTGCTAATAACCAATCCCTCCACTATGAAGGGACAGAAAACAACCCCCGCAAACGTTGTTTGTATAATAAACTGCGAATCCGCGCCTGGAATGTTCTCATCATCAGTTTTATTTGTGCTCATGCACCCACAGAAGACAAGGACGAACAGACCAAATACATACATATGTATTTTATGAGCGCTTAGAAGAAATGAATGAGGCTGATAGACTTCGCAGTGGCCAAATTGCTTAACGTAAGTATCCCTCGACAATTTTGAAGTCATTTCTGTTTTCAAAAATATGTGTGTCTTCTATTTGTATTTATATCAATGTCCAATTCGATTTTAAATAAATGTATTTTGTCGTTTGTCAACCTTGTCAATACTGTTTTGACACAATAGGAGAACCTCAAGAAAAAATTGTAATCAGATGTTTGCTCTGTCCTACCGTGTAATGATTGTACCATGTATATCACCCATGGTTCAATTATTAGAAGGTTGGACAGGTTGATGCATTTTTTGAAAAACAACTCTGAGGCCGGTTTGCTTGTAACTTCAAAATTACTAATAATAAGTGTGTCTGCGTACTCGATAATTTGTAATAATTATTACAAATTATTACTGAATATTGTTTTTTTACACAAATGTTCAGTAAATGAGAATGAATTGAGAGACTTGTTTTGAAATTTTTATTACTGAGAACTTTTTACTGCAGGAATTTTGTTCAGTAACATTTTGTAGCATTAACAGTTGTCAAAAGTTTAAAATATTCAAATATCATAATCGTCAATATTAATCAAATTGAAAATTTGTACTGAATGTTGTCTTTTTACTTTTTTAATTTTTCCATTGAAAGAGTATAAAATACTTAACTCTCTAAAAAGAAGTTACTGAGTAATATTTACTGAGAAATTACAAGGACAAACCTAATAAAAGCAATTAGTTTTGTTTATTGAAATATTGCCATAGTTTGTTTACATTTAATTTTAAATATAATTTTTTTCATTCATTTACTAACGCCCACATGAAATAATTATTTTAGATAAACATATATATAGCTATGCCCCTCCTTCTGTCTGTGGACATCACTCTAGTGTCCGAACGGATGGAAGTGGTGTAAAAATGTTGATCAAATGTATAATTTTTTGTATTAAAAAATTGGCTATATAATTTCACGTTTTGGTATAGCCACCATATAACACGACGCAAGCCTTTAAGGAATGTTGAACGTGGCATTAGTGTTCTAGAGGTTAAAAAAGCATTTGTAGCAAAACATGTTTATATTTTGGTATTTAGTTCAGAAAACTTCTTAGTGGTTATTAAACGTTAAGCTCGGACGAATTTAACGGTATTTTTTCTTATTTACTGTGAGGGTGACGTAGGGGAGAAGGATAAAAAGCAACGGTTCTAACATGATAATGGTGTCTCTTCCATCTCAAGTGGTCCCTGATCTCCCCAATGTCCCGCACGTTCATCCATAAGATCTAAAAACACTTGGGTTGGTCGTTGGGCTAGTGGCTCACCCCTATAAAAGCATCAAACTATGAAAAAATAAACCCCATCTAAAGTTGATGATTCACGCAAAAGTTTTAAGGACCGTGATCTTTGAATCTGTACCTGACTCTTCACAGAGAAGGTTCATGTATGTACTGGCAGATATGCCAACAGGAAATACAGTTGATAGGGAAAGGCTCCCATTGAAGACATAGACGAACAGACAAACGATATATTTTACGAGTGCTTAGGGAAAACATATAACCGGCATCCTGATTTTAATGCGAAAATTTAAAAGGAGAATATTTTGGACCCAATAATCCGGAAATTCAGTTTCCACAATGATACATCTGACTACGGAAGAGGCTGATAAACATCGCATCGACAAAATACACGGAACTGCACCAGGTTCAAGCATAATCACTTTCATAGAGTTATTAAATATTGATAGAGGTATTAAATATTGGTATTTATGCTGCTGATTCGCACAAATATAAATGTGAACTTCAATATATACCAAGCAAAATTTATTTGAAGTTGTTCTATGTGAAGTTGTGATTGCATAGTTTTTTGATGCAGTCCAAGCAGAGTCGTGAAAAATGCACACCGTTTATTACATTTTACTACAAAAAAAAACAAGTTTGTCGATCCCTACAAATAGTGACTTTATTTTTTCCAAAGACAAGAAGAGTGTCTAGATTTTGTTATAAATTTAAAAATACAAACAAAAGTAAAATTAATTAAAAGTTGCGGATATTTTTGCGATAATTCACGAGACGAAAATGTTTAATGGAGTGGATTTGGAAAGAAAGCTGCACTGGTGATGAGAAGACATAATGTGTGTTCGTTTACTGAAAATTTGTACAAATTGTTACTGGATGTTGTTCGTTTACTCTACAGTACAATGCAAAAGACCTTAGTCGTTTACAAGAAATTACTGGACTTGTACAAATTTGTACAAATTATTGAGTAAACGAACACACCTATAAAAAAACATATTGGATGAGCGGAACATGATGACGGAGTGCGGAGGAAGTAAATTGCAATTGAATTTAATGGATACATTTTTAAATTTGTGTTACAGAATAAAGTTCCAATAAATTCATTTTGTTTATTCTGGTGTATTTTGCAATAGCTTGTATTTTGATTGCATCATAAATCAAATTAAAATTGCTATCCGAAGAATGTCTCTAAATTCAATCCAAAGCACTACATCAAAAGATTTGCTTCTGATTCAAAATGGACTGTATCCTAGCTGTGTGCTGTGGAAGCAATACAGACTGCATCCTCGCTGCACCATGCCCTTGTAAAAAGCATGACTTCTTTCCAGTGTTGCCGAATTTGACGATTTATCGTCATTTTGACGATTTTTTGGCCTAAAATTTAAAAATGACGATTTGACGATTTTATGGTCCAAAATGACGATTTTTTACGCAATCCCGAATTGCATGAAATAAAACATAACAATATTTTGACCAGAATTTCACGAAAGTCTTTAAGGAAAGCAATATTCCAAACTCGGTTTCATGAGCTATTTTAATGTTTTTAAACAATTTCGAGACGGATTGGCTTTATTTAGGCACATATCTGGAATAGAGGTATTTTCATAGTTTTTGCCTCATCTTGGATTTACATCAGCTGAAAATTTTCATGTAGGATTGTTAATGAATGAAAATCTTCCTTGAACATTTTTCGAGATATAATACTTCCGACCCATGTGCTCTTTAATAAGAGTTTTTTTTTCGATTTTCGACTGCCCATCAACCAAATGTACGTGTACCGACAAACATAGACGGTTACACTGTCAAGCAAGCGATGTTTGAGCTAATCTGCCATTAAAAACAGGCAATGTGTACCCAGCTTTACCTTGCTGCATTACTGCAAATTAGAAAACCGCGGGGAAAACTATCATCCTCTAAAAGCTGTTTTATAGCTGTAACTAAGGGGTTACCTCTACTTGTCACTTTCAAATAAAAAAATATTGGCTTATTTTGAAGTACAGGTAGTGTTGAGTATGCCGCAAAAAATTCAAGTAGGGAACAATTTCTTGAGATTTGTATATAGCATAGATACTTTAAACGCGTTTTCCTCGAATTGGCATTTTTGAAGTCGGTGCCAACGATAGCTCGAAACCGAATTGACCGATCTTCACATGGTTTGGTGAGCTTATTAAATAAATAAAAGCCTTGCCCTTAAGCGAGACAGTTTTTAAAAAATGTTTGCCAGATTTTTTTGACATAAAAACACTCAATTTTTTTCGTTAAAATCAAAATTTTGACTTTGACAGTTAATTTTTTTTATAAAAGAGTTTGTTTAAAATTCTGTTTCGTCTTAAGGCAAGATTAATAGGTTCTTAAAATGCTTACAAACATGTACGATAATCGACCCATTCGTTTTCGAGTCATCGTTGGCATCGCAAAACGCTTTTATAAAAAAGGGTTTCGCAGATAGCCATTTACCACAAGACTTTGCAATGTTTTTCAACAACAAAAATACCAAAAGTAGTATAAGATGTGCTCTTTCTTTTTTGATGAACGAACTTTTTTAAAAAAAATTGGTAGTTTCTTTGAAAACAATTCAAGAAAATGAGTTTTTTGGTCTGCCCAGCTAGGGACAACCCTTTAAGTGAGATTGGGTTATATTTATTGCTGTGGGTTGTATATTTTATGTTGTCAGTCTCATTGACAAACCTATCGGCTAAAAAATCGCATTAAAAATCCTAGTTTTGGATCATGATGACGATTTTTTGACGATTTTCCAAATGTTGTTGACGATTTGACGATTTTTTTGACGATTTCCGACCAAAAACTGTCGGCAACGCTGCTTCTTTCACATAAAAAGATGTAGTCCGAAATCACTTGCACTAATGATTCAACTACTTCTTTGGCTACAAACATTTTGCTGAGTAAGAAATATAGTGGGTACATATGTATATTGATTAAAGGTTTTATGTTATGATAAATGTAAAATTTGTTCGACAACAGTTTAAGGCCCCCTCGTTGATCTCTTTGAAATATCTTTCTTTAGGTGCCCTTGGTGCCTATATACAATGATATATATATATATATATATATATATATATATATATATATATATATATATATATATATATATATATATATATATATATATATTTTGTTGCGTTTGTCCTTATTTGCAACAATTTTGAAGACAATCAAGGCCACTGTAAAACTTTTAATTCCAACACAGTCTAACTCTTGTGCCAGACTATGAATATTTTCATGAAAATATTTTGGGTTTATGGATACGAAGGGAGAAAGTGGGATCTTTCACCTCCTCTCTCTCCTAAAAGCTAAAACATATTCATGTTATGTTTTCAATGCCTGCCACAAGAGTTAGTTATAATTTTTCTCGTTAAGAAGTATTTGTTGATGGCTGAGAATGTAAGACGTTCATCTATTGACAGATTGCAACACTGTATACACATTTCAAAGAGATCATCGAGCGGGTCTTAAGCTGGACTTGAGGCCATTAGATGTTTTAATATGTTATATATGTAAATTTATTGGAACTACATACCTTATATGGATTGCCACAGAAATAAATGATAAAATCTTCCTTCAAGAAAATGCGTTTTCTTTATTTTGTAAGGCTTTAACTCCCCCAAAAGTGAAACTGCAACAATTTCTGGAATAACTGAAAATAAAAGAGAAAATGGCTATTAATAAAAAAGGGCAGTTACAAAACTATTGGTCTGTTCCAGAACCGCAAGAACCTACTATTTTCGAGATTTTTACTAGTTTTTCCTTTATAACTTTGACAACAATTTCAAAAATAGTAGAATCATGCAAGTTCTGGAAAATAGCATGCATGCTTTGTTCCAAAACCAACAAAAAATTCTAAGTGGTACGAATTTTATAATCTTTTTTAGCAATTTTATGAGTTTTAAACATTTTTATGTAGGGAAAACAATTTTCTTCTAATTGCAAACGTTTTCTATTAATTATGTATTGTGTTTCCCTACAAATGTAAAATTTGCTTTTTTGTAAAGGAAAAAGTGGTTCAGGAACATTACATACGTTGCATACTTACATTTTTTTTCCTCCTCTTTTTAGTATTAAAGCACCAAACCAATTTTGTACACTGTTTGGATTTGATTATTTTATAAATGACCAACAACTTTTTAATTTTGCTGGTATATACGATTCTTCACACTTTAAATTATTTGCACATTCGCGTTTAAAAGCAATCTTTGGAATGACGCTAACCAGGATAAAATAGAAAAAATGATAGACGCTCAATGTTAAACCGTTATGTTTTAACACTTTATTGTAAAAATATAGTGATCTTGCTCTTACAAATGCAAAGCCAATTGTTGTTTCGATTTTGCTTGGTGACTTTAATAGTATTGGTGTAGTAAAAGTCAACTAAAATCTATGGGCAAAATCCAAAATCGACTACAACGATAAAAAAATATCGGCGCGCGCCATCCCCAATCGAGTTGACGGCGGCGATTTTTAGCCGATTTGAACCGATGTAATCGGCGGCGGGCTGAGACCCTAAAAAAAGAGAAGCGGCGGCGCGCCGCCGACCGAACATCGACTCGCTTCCACATCTGGTCCCTTCATACATTTTATCCAATATCATACATTTTATCAATTTTATCCCTGGGCCCCCTGCGTACGTCCCTGAATACAGAAGGTAGCTTGTTAACATTACAATGTAATTGGTTATTCAGCTCATGTTGCTCCAAAAATTTCGCTGGGTATTGAAAAAATAATAATTTGTTCATTAATTTACCTTGCCAATTTTCATTACTCTACCCAAACCAAAAGTCATGATATCACAAACTGGGTCAATGACAAATTTATCACATGCCTGTTGGTGTTGTTTGTCTGTCAATCTACATTACCTTATGACTTTTGTAACTGTTTCCATGGAATTGCCAGAAAAAAACAAGGTCTTGTGTAGAAATAAAATAACATTGAATTGAAATGCAACTTTATATTTGCAATGCAATTTAATATTTTTTTTTTGAAAATGTTGGTATTCCTTTCTTGTTTCCTCTACTATGTTTGTGTGTTTTCATTCCTTAACATCGTTGTGAAACAGGCACTACTTGACTTCAAATGAAATCTAAACCATATGCATTCCTGATGGAAAAGCACATTTATTTAGAAGTTTGTGGTCTAGAATGATGGTTTAAATTAAAAAGAAAATAACCAGTAATCTATTATCCAGGAGGAAATTGATATAGTGGCTTCCTGTGCGGCATGCAGCTGAAGTGGAGCATGAGGTAGAAGGCCATAACAGTTTTGTAGAGGAAATTACAAAATAAGACGAAAGACCCAAACCATGGTCATAAACAAAAAACGACGACGAAAAGTAAGCAGCCAAACAGCCTTCATGTACTCTCTCTGTATGTCCATCATGACCCTGTTGAAGATGATAATGATGAAATTCCTAAAATAGCCAAGAGCACTGCTTGAAACATTGAGCATAGCAGCGTTGCTTCCAGCATTTCATAATGACCATACATTTATAAAAGTCTGTTGAATTTTTTAGGGCTACCTCACATGTAAAAAAATATTTTGCTTGACCATAAAACCTTAAACCCAACAAGAACATCCCCCCACAAATGCTAGCGGATTGAAAAAGGGGTAGGCGAAGGGATAATGTTGGTGCTTGTAAATTGCATGGTAAAAATCAACCTCATTATGTTTATCTTTTCATAGTCATACATGGAAAACACGTAACTCGAGATATACAGAGAGGGCGAGTGAAACTTCACATGAGGCCGTTATGAAGTGCTTTCGGTTGAGCGTAAAGGGTCAGTAAGTCACTTAGTTGTATGCTGCTGTGTAATATATTTTGGAGTGTGGAATATTATTAAATATTTCCTAGTTCCTCCGAGGGGGGGATAATGAGTTATGAATGGAAAACACCGAATTAGGATTTCTATATACAAATAAAGATTTAGGTTAGACAAACTTTTTATACCCTCCTCCACATAATATTTTAAACTAAACGGGAATAGTTAGTTTCCTTTCCCCATTTGTAGGTGAAGATATTTTATGATCACCGATGCCTAAATTAGGTCAGAAAATGTATCAATCGGGCGTCACGTTTTTGTGACCACTGGGAATCTCAAATTTAAAATTAAAGAGAGTTCGGACAAAAAATGTAGCTAAAATTCTCAAAAGACCTGAAATCGGGACCTATGTTGACAATTTTTTGTGGAGAAATCTAGAAACCGCCGAGAGCCTCAAATATCAAATGACAAAACTCCTCAAAACACATAAAATCGGGAGGAACCGTTATATGGGAGCTATAGCAACACATGAACCTATGTTGACAATTTTTATTGAAGAAATTTTGCGATCGCTGGGAATCTCAAATATCAAATTACAGTTAGTTCGATCGCCAAATGTAGCAAAAATTCTCAAAATACCTAAAATCGTTACATGGCTGCTATACCAAAGCATGGACCTACCTTGACAATTTTTCGTGCAGCAGTTTTTCGATGGAGGAGAAGTTTTGTGACCACGGGAACCTCAAATGTTAAATTACAGATAATTCGGTCAATAGCTACTCTTCAGAATACCTAAAATCGGGTGGTACCGTTATATGGGGACATGGACATAAGTAGATAATTTTTAGTGCAGCAGTTTTTCGACCACTGTGAACCTTAAATTTAAAATAACAGATTGCTCGGTCAACACATGTATCTAAATATGTCAAAACACCTAAAATCGGGAGGTACCGTTATATGAGGGCTATAGCAGATCATGGAATTATGTTCGAAATTGTTAGTGGAGAAGTCTGGTGACCCCTGGGAACCTCAAATGTCAAATTAGAGATAGTTCGGCCAACAAACTTCTCGAAGCACCTAAAGTTGGGAGGTACCATTATATGAGATCTACACCAAAACATGGACCAATGTTGAAAATTTTTGGTGGAGAAGTTTTGTGACCACTGGGAACCTTAAATTTCAAATTACAGGGAGTTTGGACAAAAAATTTAGCTAAAAATCTCAAAACAACTGAAATCGGGAGGTACCGTTATATGGGATCTATACCAAAAACATGGACCACTGTTGACAATTTTTGGTGGAGAAGTTTTGTAACCACTTTAAAACTCAAATTTCCAATCTATACCGAAACATGAACCAATGTTGACAATTTTCGTTGGAAAAGTTTTATGGCCACTGGGAACCTCAAATTTCAAATTACAGGGAGTTCGGACAAAAAACGTAGCTAAAATTCTCAAAACACCTAAAATCGGGAGGTACCGTTATATGGGAGCTATACCAAAACAAGGGCCTATGTTAATAATTATTGGTGATGAAGTTTTGTGACCACTTGGGCCATCAAATGTCAAATGTCGTACAAAAACTGCAGTCAAACTCCTAAAAACACCTAAAATCGGGAGGTACCGTTAATGGGGGCTATACAAACACATGGACCTATATTAACAATTTCAGCAGAGAAGTGTTGTGACCGCTAGGAACCTCAAATAGTAAATTACAGCTAGTTCTGTCAAAAAATGTAGGCATATTCCTCATAATACCTGTAATTGGGAGATACTGTTATATGGGGGCTATACCAAAACATGTATGCATGTTAAAACTTTTTGTTAGAGAAGTTTTTTGACCACTGGGAAACTCAAATGTCAAATTAAATAGTAACAAGTAAAAAAAGTATCAGTCAAGTAAAAAAGTATCAGAGATATACCCTCAGCCAGTGCGGAGTAAAAGACTTTTTTCAAAAAAAAAAAAAAAAAAAAAAAAAAAAACGTGTTTATTTTGGTTTCGTATGAACAGACAAAAATATGGATTGGATTAAAGCTCACAAATTTGCGGGGGATAGATAGGGCTTTTGTACCATACTTGCCTACGAAAAACATAATATCGCTGTAAACAGGGCCACTAGGAAAACCTTCTGTAAAAAATTCCAAATTAATTGAATGTAAGCTCTTCCTACTTACTACACGTGTCCTCAACTTGTCCCTCCGGACGCAGCGAAGACGTCGTTATTTACGTTGCGTGGTTTAGTCGCTATATTATAGTAGATATATGGCTCCTGTAATGAAGCATTGTCTACTTCAGATATCACGTGGGGCCAGAGTAATTCGGCGTTCTCGGCTTTGCAATGGTGCAGATAAATCGGCACGACACGCAACACTATTCTGCTTTCCTCATGCCCGAAGTTCGATTTTCCCTTTGCGCTTTCTCAAATAATCGCTCCTACCTCTATTCTCCTTCTTCGACTGGTAATGTTCCAGTCAGATGTAAGCTTTTTCAGTATGAGCTCCTTATACGCCGCAGGGGGGCGAACCCATGGTGTCAACACTTTCGTTGAGGTTACCTCAGACATGCTTTATAGTTTTTTTGCTCAATCCCACGACAGCGAGCGTGTTCTTTTGTACCGAATTGCTGCTATAACAACAACAGCCTTTTTTCTGCGGAACTTGATTCGCCTTCTCGCCATGTAACCGAAGTTCAATTTTCCCCTCGCGCTTCCTCAAACAATCTCTCACTACCAGATATGCAGCGACTTTTATGCAAGGGATCAGCATTTTTAGTAAGACCCGATTATACACGGTACAAACCACGGGAGAATCCATGGTGGTAACACTTTCCTGGTTGGTATCTCAGAAATGGAGACAGCAGTAAGCTTAGGCACTTCCCAATGTTCCCCCGGTGTCATTAACAGCCTGAACAAGAAAATCGAAAAAAACTAATTTCTTATTATAACAATTAATTGCCTGAACGCCTTTGTGGCGCTGGTGGGCACTGCCGAACTGACGGTCTCAATGATTTACCTTTGCAGACCCAAGGAGCTTCGCAGCCCGGTTTCGAGCAGCAATCGATTACTGTCGCTGACTTTCTAATCAGGTCCTGATGGCCAGGGTCAGTATTGTCAATGATTGCCACTCGAAGGTCGTCAGCAAGCACCATTGCACCTCGGTGATCTGTTTTCCCCAGGAGATAACTACCATGCCAATACTGGGCTTTTTTCTCCTTGGCTTTCTGTCCAAGGACAGCTGCATAGGAAGTCGATGGGTTGACTGTCTGGGATATCTTCGTCTTCTTGGGAGAAGACCTTCGTAAGAGCAAATAGACTTAATAGATTTTTGCTGTGGTACTTGGTTAGTCTTCTCAGAAAATTACTTTTTCTCAGTTAGCCCAACAATCTTGGCATTTTTATAGCTGGTGGGCTTGCCTACAACAGATTGTCATTCCGCTTTAGCCTTCCCATTCGCTAATTGATCAGTTTGATGGAACTCGTTCGGTATGGGGGATAGTTCTTTGGCATTTGTATGCCCTTTGGGGTTGGATTCGACTTCAGAACAGAACAAGACTACACCACGTTGCTTGGGGCAGCAGGCTTCTTTTTATGCCCTACACCACAGTATGGATCAGGGTAAAATTCTGAGTCGATCTATGCGTGTCCGTCCGTCTGTGGTAATCACACTAGCATCCGCAAAAATGGGAAGATGCGTCGTTTGTTTGCAGGTAGGTCAAGTTTGATGATGGGCTATATCGGTCCATGTTTTGGTATAGCCCCCATATAACGATACCACCTGATATCAGGTATTTTGTGGTTTTTAGTCACATATTAAAACCGAATTTGCTTTAAATTGACATTTAGGGTTCCTAGTGATCAACAAACTTCCAAAAGTTATTGGCAAAGGTCCATGCTTTGGTATAGCCCCCATATAACGGTACCTCCCGATTTTCAGTATTTTGAGAATTTTAGCTACAATTTTTAACCGAACTAACTGTAATCTAACATTTGAGATTCTTAGTGGTCACGAAACTTCTCCACCAAAAAACGTCAATATAGGTCAATGTTGCGGTATAGCCCCATATAACGGTACCTTCCGATTTTCGGTATCTTGAGGGTCTTAGATACATTGTTTGACGGAGCTACCACTAATTTAATTTTTGAGGTTCCCTACAGTTATGAAACTTTTCCACAAAAACGTATAAAGATAGGTAGACACTTTGATATAGCCTCCATAGGCGGTACTTTTCACCTGGCTGAACACATTTGTTAGATTAGATTAGACAATTTATGCATTTGGGGTATCCATGGTCGGAAAAGGTTTCCACCTAAAAAGGTTTCCACCTAAGACTATTTTATCGAGACATATGAGTGTAAATTCCTTCAAAAATTTTCTAATCTGTCTGAGTTTCCTTCTGAAGACGAAGACCCTCATTGTTAGAATACAAATCCTGATCCCTTCCAACGAATTTGCGGAAATGCATTAAGTCATTGAAGGTTGTTGGACTCTCTGTAGATTCTTCATCACTAGTCAATGCCTCTGTGGTATTCTGCATCGAAAGTTTTGTATTGGCATATGTCCTTCTGAGAAGACCCCCTTGTTAGAATGCAAATTCTGATCCCTTCCAACGAATTTACGGAAATGCATTGGGTCATTAACGGTTGTTGGACTCTCTGTATTTTCTCCATCACATAGTCAATGTCTCTGTGGTATTCTGCATTGAAAGTTTTTTATTGGCATATGTCGATATACAACCGATTGTCCTTCCGACCCTTTCATTTCGGGTTTAAGTTGGGAGTAGAAGCAGACCCCCTTCATAATTTGATCAACTTTACGGATCTCGATCAGTTTAGGCAAATGTTCTTTGGCCTTCTTCCTTTCGGTCCGACTTCGGAACAAAGCTAGACTCCAGGTTGCTAGACCAGATTGCTTTGTGTTCGTCATCGCAGCCTCCTTAGAGACTTTGTCTTGAGAAGGGTCTCAGAGGATGATCTTATTCACCTTAAGCCCGCGTCGAGGCAGATGAGGAGACATTCTTTCAAATTTTCTCATATATCAGAGTCCATGTCTTCTTCTTTCACATTACCATCATCTTCCTTAATAAACATGGCCGTCAAGGCCAGTTTGAGTCACGTATCCTCCGGGGACATGGTTCTGCTCTCCTGAAACAAGCCTTTTCAGTTGGTCAAGCAGTTCCCTACGTTGTTTCTCTAAAGGATCCTAAATTGTCTTTAGAATACCATGTAGGTCATCCCCGTCGTTAATTTCGGTCCTGTCCGCCGTCCCGCCGGGTTGTCAACTATTCTATCACAAAATTGTAATCTACTTGTAGCAAGTGCAGCAGTCCTTGTGAACAATCGGGCCACAGGCAAAGTGTAAGAGATGCACTTGCCATTGTTTTATATTTGGCATGAGTATTTATTTGTAAAGGTAATTTTAGGAAAACAGGCAACGCCACCTACATGTGAGTCACTTTGTAGCCTATTGGGCTCAGAAAATGGAGCAATTGACATTGTTAAGTTTCATTTTTTTTACGTTCTTGCTAATGGCCTGGAAATTCGCTGGTCAACTTCATCTTTTGATAGGTTTCATTACTTCGTTATTGCCTTTTCTCGGTCATTTTGTTGAATATCCTGGCCGTAGAATGTATTATTTGAAGGAAAAGTTTATACAGTTTTGTGAGCCAAAAATTTTCCAAAGTTAAAGTTTTTTGTTCATCTGGATTTTAGTTTAAAATGGTATGTCATTTAATTTCCAAATGAAGTTAATACAAGTGTTTAAATAGATTGAACATTTTCGTTAGGTTCGATGAAATCATTTATTCAGTGCCAAGATGTATAATTCCTAACGTCATTACTTAACCTCTCCGCAAAATTCTGGTTCGTCATTACCACCTTCATAATCTTGAGTTAATAATTTCTCTCAATGCCATTTCGAGTAATCGGTGAGTTGATTTTATTTATTGGTAATGAAGGAATAGAAATATGCAAAATTATCTTTTTTATTATTCCCATTAGATTTGGCACTCATCACCGAATCTCTTCAATTCCTTTATGTATGTGCAGATTAACAGCAAAGTTGCAAAAGCACTGGTTTCTGCCTATGCACATCAGCAGTACATACATGAAACTACAAAATTCGCCTGTGTCGACATATGTACCAAGCCAGCAGTCGCGTTGTTTTACTTCTGGGAGACCGCATGTGATGAAATAACTGCTCGAGAATCGTGAAGTGTTTTAATAATTTTACCAAAATTTAATGACAGCCAAAGATAATATTATAAAGAAACATAAGTCTATGTGCAAAAGAAAATTCTTCCATTTCGGCTTGTACTAAACGTATAATCAAAAAACGGGAAAACCTATCAGCCAATCATTTTTACCTAACCTACAAACGCATGGTGACAAAAAATTTAAGTTGAGTTGTAAAAGTCAGGTATAAAAACGCCAAAAGCAAGGGAAAGAAATACCAAAGCTTAACGCCATTCACGCAATAAAATCTAATGTGTTCATATTGCTCAAAATTCAGTTTAGTAATATTCAGCCAATGCAGAAAACCGGTGTCCAAAATATAAGTAAAATTTTAGTGAGATAAATCGCTGTTCAATCCTTCTGCCATAAGAACAAAAAAAGGAAAAATGCTCGGGATTTCAATCAGAAAACCTAATGTTTCGTAAATCAGCCAGTTGCTCACTGCATTGTTATTCCATAAGATATATTAATTTTGATAAGTGAATCTTAGCAGAAAAAAAAAACATTTAATCTATGATTTTATCTCCAAATAAGTTAACTAATTTAACTTCAATAAGTGATAAACCTTTAAGCAAGAGTGTAAATTCTTTCCTTGTTGATATCAGTGTTGTGCTTATATTTTATTCTTCGCTAGCTGCAGCCAGACTTAGTGGTCAAACAGTTATGTATGGATGCTAGTGGTGTATGTATGTATGTATATGGTAATGTACCTGACATACGTACTGCTGCTAACATTTTTGCATTACGTGTTCCACTGGGCCCTGTTATGGGCATAGCGTAGACCGATGATAATTTATGTTATTATTAAATCCAGTTGCTTTACAGAATTTGTGCAGCCTGGCATTGCGGCCGAATCAAAAACAAATTCCTTCAATACCGCGCTCTTAACTGTTATCAGCACATCTGCTGCCCATAGCGCCCACCGAAAGATCTTTCGTCGTTGGAGCTCTGCATAGTTGGCATGTTATACGTGAGTACTACATTTCTCTCATTATATTGTTTGGTTACATTTTTGTTTCGGCATCAATACTGCAGCTATTCTAAAGCAATAGAATATAATAGAGTGGGTAATACCCCTTACGATATCTTGTTAAATTAAAATTTTTGTATGTTTAATTTTCACTTCCTTTTGATTTAGCATAAGGTTAATGATAATTAATTAGGCTAGTATAACTCTAATTTTTGTTTAGCCTTTAAGGAAAATGGGATTACCTACCCTAGAATTACTGAATATAATAACATGAATATGAAGTATTTAATAAATGATTCAAAAATGAATTTGGTCTGAATTTAAAACGTATCTGTTTGATTTCCTGACTAACTAAGTAGTTAGGTCACTGTTGTAGTGGGGTCATTTGTAAAGTTCTAGCTACAGGTAATGTTACTATGACCAGGATGGGTGGGCATATTGGGCGTAATACCATCTTAGCGTCCAACTAAAGTAAATCAACCGACCGTAGACCACCTCATCTTTCTCCTTCCTCTACATTTGCAGCACGTATAACTAAAGTAAACTTATTGTAGCACATGAGAAGTTAGTTAATCATCGAACCTACCCCTCCGACGAGCTAGTAGGCCGGTACCAGATACGTGCGCTAACTATTTATCCTGACACCACCTCCATATCATACGTTATATGCTACATATATAAGTTATTTTTGGCGCCCAACGTGGGGCCCGAACAGACCTTCTTTTTCTTTACCATCTTTTAGTCCCTTTTGGGATTGAAATGACAAAGTTCGGCTCACCATTAAACTCATTTTACTATTTCGCCTTTAACTTTTCTACTTTACTTCTATTATATTTGATTTCTTAGAGTATTTGCAATAGTTTGGAATACTGAAAGGATCAGGAATTTTGTATTCATTCCTTTGCAGCCAACTTGGTCAAATATCTCCCTCCTGTACTTCTTAAAAGTGTCATTGGGTTTAAGATTATCCGGACGGACTTCAGTTTTTGGACAGTTGTGCTAGATCTGACCACGGCTAAATTCGAACTAATGACATTTTGCATTGTCCATAACCTGGATTCTGGAACAAACAAGATTCCATCCGGTTTGGTACTTTCTATTTATTTCCAAGGCTTATTTTCATTCTATGGACTTTCGGTCGGTATTTTTTTCTCTTTAAGTGGCAAACCTATTTAGGAATCAGTGGAATCAAACAGAAACAAATATTATAATTATTTTCTTTTATTGTGTTCTCAAGCATACATATTTATGTATATTAGTGTGGTTCTCTCTAGTATCAACGTTTCTTATCAGAGAATCATAAGTGCAAAGTTTAAATAGATTTTTATTTTGATACCAGAGCTATTTTGGATGCTCGTATAAAAATAAGAGCTAGTCTCGATTAACGAGGTAAAGTTTACATCAGATTTATTTTCGAGGGTTTTGAAACATCTGTTACAGGCAATTAATTTCGTTTACTTGTCGCATTTCATACCTTAGGTACTCTATTTATAGGGTGTGAAGCAAAATTGAATATTATTTTTCTTCATACATACATATAAATAAATATCTATTTCTATCAGCATTGGGGAATAATAAACTCTTAGGTTTTGTTTACTTTGATTTTCTTCAACGAGTCTGTAACTTCATTGGAGAACTAAATGTTTTAGACAGGCCTATTTCGGTTTATTTTTACCTCGATTGCTAAAAATTTTGGGGAAATATATAAATTTTGTTACTGGTAAAGTGTTATGCATTTCTTTTCGTTATGGCAACGAATCTAGAGAATACTTCCTTAGCCGTAGGGCAAGATAATCTCGCCGTATGCGACGCATGTAGGGAGGTTATTGTTTCATCTCTGCAAAAGATATCTTGCGGTCATATATTTCATAAGAAGTGCTTGGAGAAGAGCATTAAGACAAGACCCTATTGTCCCATATGCAACGCAAGAGTTGGCTCTGAACCTCCCACTCCTGGTTCGTCCCAACGAGTAACTAGGTCTCAAGCAAAGCAGGCCAGCGATGATGCTCCTTCTGAAGCTATTGCTGCCAACAATGGTTCGGCAAGTAGCTCTTCCAATAATATGGATACCTTACAGTCTGAGGTGTTAACGCAATTGGTGACGAATATTGTTTCGGCCCAACAGCAGCAGCAAATGGCAACATTGAATGCTCGAATTGATCGGCTTATAGAAAATCAGGTATCTTCTAGTTTAGCCAGATTAATGTCCTCGAACTCACCCATGGGTAGGTCTCAACAACCTCACACTCCACCACAGCAGATGCAAACACTTCCTGCTGTTGAGGAGCGTACTTTTAGGGATCTGTTTGGTATTCCTTCCCATACAGGACAGCAATCAAATTCCCAGATTAGACCTCCTCCCCCTAATTCTCATTCTGCTTTAAATCTCTCTTATGGAAACTCGATTTCGACTGATTTAAGCTCTCGACCGGACAAGGTCTTACAGATCATATCTAACTGGAAGTTGAAATTTAATGGAGGTCTTAATGGTCTTTCAGTAGACAATTTTATATATAGGGTGGAAGCCTTGACCACCCAGACGCTCCAAGGTAGTTATGATTTGCTTTGCGGAAATGCCAGTTGTTTATTCGACGGCAAAGCAAACGACTGGTTCTGGCGGTATCACCGTTCAGTTAGTTGTATCCGCTGGCAAGACTTGTGTAGAGCTCTTCGGGAGCAATACCAAGATTCCAGAACTGACGTCGATATTACGGAGTTAATCAGGGATCGTAAGCAGAAGGCTAACGAATCCTTTGATAACTTTTATGAGTCTATTATCGCCTTGACAGACAGACTCAAAACTCCTTTGCCTGATCGGATGTTGGTGGAAATCCTAAGAAGGAATTTGCTTCCGGAAATCCAACATGAAATCCTAAATATAGATATAAAAACTATACAACAGCTACGCGATACCTGCAGAAGACGTGAGTTTTTCATGCAGGATATGCGCCGCAGGCATGGGGTTCCTACTTCAAAAGCTTTCCCGATTCCGAAGCGAATATCCGAACTGGACTCTGATGAGGTTGAGCCTGTGGATACAAATCATCCTACAGAAGACATTTCAGCAATAAGTTTAGTATGCTGGAACTGCGGCAAGAATGGCCATCGTTACCAAGATTGCTTGGAGGAGAGAGCCGTATTCTGCTATGGTTGTGGTATGCCCAATACCTACAAGCCTAATTGTGGGAAGTGTTCTTCAAAAAACGGCCGAGCGAGTGCACAAAAGAGTGCACATTCGCTGACCAGATCTCCGGACCTCGATGCCGAATAGAGATTTTAAAAAAACCTTCCAATGATTTACCCGGATTTGACAACTTAGCTGGTGAAATGCAAATGGAAACCAGACTAGAGCCCATGAAATGCAATTTTCCCATAAACTCGTCTGCAAATAATGGGAAATTTTCCCCCTTTAAACCTCTCCATATACGAATACAAGAGTATAACCTAGCGCGGGATAGAATTTTCGGCCAGGCCAAAGGAAAGAGTAGGTCGGCTCTCCGAATGAAATCGTTTTGGGACAAAATAAAGAACGTTAGGAAGAAACTGGTTTGTGCCGTACTAGACCGTCCGGCCGATATTCGTCCTTATGCAGAGGTTACACTATTTGGGCATAAGATGATGGGCCTTTTAGACACGGGGGCCTCTATTACGTGTGTAGGGTCAGAAGCAGCTAGGCGATTCTTGGAATCTGACATACCTTTCAAAAAGCTGTCGTCAACAGTACGCACAGCTGATGGAAGGGGTCAGAATGTTGTTGGATACGTGGAAACGCTGATTACCTTCAAGAATACCCAGAAACCCATAACCATATTTATTATTCCGTCGTTGGATAGGGATCTATTTCTCGGAATAGACTTCTGGGATATGTTTAATTTGTTGCCATCCGAATTTAAAGGTAATATGCTTCCACCCTCATCAGGTTTGAATGAAATTTCTACCCAAATACCATTAACTGAGCATCAGAGACAGAGGCTAGACCATGTTGTATCGCTATTCCCGTCGTATTCTAAGGAAGGATTGGGGAGAACGGATGTGTTGTGCCACAGCATCGACACTGGCGACGCCAAGCCAATAAAACAGCGCCATTTTCCCGTTTCTCCCGCAATCGAGAAATTAATATACGATGAATTAGATCGTATGATAGCGATGGATGTAATTGAAGAATCTAATAGCGCATGGTCTTCCCCGGTGGTTCTCCACCGAAAACCCGGTAAAAACCGTTTATGCCTCGATAGTAGAAAGTTGAACTCGGTAACGATAGGCGATGCTTACCCGTTGCCTCAAATCGATGGTATCTTGAGCAGGTTGCCGAAAGCCCAATTTATAACTAGCTTAGATCTGAAGGATGCCTTTTGGCAGATTCCTTTAGATCAGAAGTCACGAGAGAAGACAGAATTCACTGTCCCTGGGAGGCCGTTGTACCACTTTAAGGTGATGCCTTTTGGGCTTTGTAATGCCCCTCAAACTATGTCCAGGCTGATGGACAAAGTGGTACCTCCGGATCTCAGGGCAGAAGTGTTTGTCTATCTGGACGATCTTCTGGTTATATCGGAGTCTTTCAATCGGCATCTGGAAGTTCTGAGTCTAGTGGCGAGGAGGATCCGTGAATCTGGGTTGACAATTAATGTGGAGAAGAGCCACTTTTGTGTCCCCGAGGTGAGATATCTTGGACATTTGGTTGGTAATGGGGTGATTCGGACCGATCCGGAAAAAGTTTCCGCCATTACTGAGTTCCCTCCCCCAAGATCGGTAAAGCAGATACGCAGGTTTTTAGGAATGACAGGGTGGTATAGGAAGTTTATTAGGGACTATGCTTCTATTACCACGCCTATAACGGATTTATTGAAAGGTAAAAAGAAATTTGTGTGGACCGAAGAAGCTCAAAAAGCTTTTGAGGTTTTGAAGACACACTTGAGTTCAGCCCCTGTTTTACACAGCCCCAACTTATCTTCTTATCTTCTTTGGGTCCCCTAAACTTGTCTGCTTTAGATAATGAGTCAGGTTTTTTCATAGATCTACATTCCACTCATTTTCAATCGGAGGAGTACCGACAACTTTTGGATCGCGTCGCAAAGAGTATCGATCAGATGCCTGACCTTAGAATTGTTGATGGATACCTATACAGACGAACTGAACATGCAAATGGCGAGCAGGTCCACGATGATTTGGTATGGAAGCTGTGGGTGCCACGAGGTTTGATACCCGACGTACTTATGAAGGCTCATGATCACCCCCTTTCCTCGCATTGCGGGATAAATAAAACACTGACCCGAATACGCCAGTTTTTCTTTTGGCCAAACTTAGTTGCGGACGTCAAAGAATATGTGAACAATTGTGAAGTTTGCAAACAGACAAAGCATCCTAACACCACACTGAGGCCTCCGATGGGTAAAACAACAGAAGCTTGCAGGTTTTTCCAAAAGCTTTATGTTGATTTCCTGGGTCCATATCCCAGATCTAAGTCAGGCTATGTGGGAATCTTTGTAGCTTTGGACCATTTTTCGAAGTTTCCTTTTTTGAAGCCAATTAAGAAGTTTACTGCCGACTCTATAGTTCCTTATCTCGAATGTGAGTTGTTCCATACGTTTGGTGTTCCGGAATCGATCATATCCGATAACGGATCACAATTCAAATCTAATGTTTTTAACCAGTTGCTGAAGCGATATGGTGTTAATCACGTTTACACTGCCATCCACTCTCCTCAGGCTAACGCCTCAGAGAGGGTCAATCGTTCTGTATTAGCTGCGATAAAAGCGTACGTCAAGCCTGATCAGAGCAATTGGGATGAGTCTCTCAGCAGCATATGTTGTTCGTTGCGGTCCTCAAAACATTCAGCCGTAGGAACATCCCCTTACTACTTGGCGTTTGGACAAAATATGATCACCAATGGTGCGATTTACCCTCTTCTACGCCAGCTTGAGATGCTCGAAGATCGCTCTGTCAGGTTTGAACGTAATGACTCGAGAGATATTATTGCTAAAAGAGCTTCCGATATGATTCGAAAGCAGTTCGTAAGGAACGAAAAAACGTACAACCTGCGTTCGCGTGATGTGTCCTACCAGATCGGCCAGGAAGTATATCGTAGGAACTTCAAGCAAAGTTCCTTCGAGCATGGCTACAATGCCAAACTAGCTCCTACATTCCTGAAAGCTCGTGTGAAAAGAAAACTGGGAAATTCGTATTATGAGCTAGAGGATCTTAGTGGCAACTTCGTTGGAACGTACCACGCGAAGGATATCCGGCAATAGTATAGTCGCAATTATTGTTTGGCAAGTGTTATCAGCCTCTGGGATAGTGTACATCCCCGAAGTCTGATTTTGGCTGGGGGGGTTGTAAGAGATGCACTTGCCATTGTTTTATATTTGGCATGAGTATTTATTTGTAAAGGTAATTTTAGGAAAACAGGCAACGCCACCTACATGTGAGTCACTTTGTAGCCTATTGGGCTCAGAAAATGGAGCAATTGACATTGTTAAGTTTCATTTTTTTTACGTTCTTGCTAATGGCCTGGAAATTCGCTGGTCAACTTCATCTTTTGATAGGTTTCATTACTTCGTTATTGCCTTTTCTCGGTCATTTTGTTGAATATCCTGGCCGTAGAATGTATTATTTGAAGGAAAAGTTTATACAGTTTTGTGAGCCAAAAATTTTCCAAAGTTAAAGTTTTTTGTTCATCTGGATTTTAGTTTAAAATGGTATGTCATTTAATTTCCAAATGAAGTTAATACAAGTGTTTAAATAGATTGAACATTTTCGTTAGGTTCGATGAAATCATTTATTCAGTGCCAAGATGTATAATTCCTAACGTCATTACTTAACCTCTCCGCAAAATTCTGGTTCGTCATTACCACCTTCATAATCTTGAGTTAATAATTTCTCTCAATGCCATTTCGAGTAATCGGTGAGTTGATTTTATTTATTGGTAATGAAGGAATAGAAATATGCAAAATTATCTTTTTTATTATTCCCATTAGATTTGGCACTCATCACCGAATCTCTTCAATTCCTTTATGTATGTGCAGATTAACAGCAAAGTTGCAAAAGCACTGGTTTCTGCCTATGCACATCAGCAGTACATACATGAAACTACAAAATTCGCCTGTGTCGACATATGTACCAAGCCAGCAGTCGCGTTGTTTTACTTCTGGGAGACCGCATGTGATGAAATAACTGCTCGAGAATCGTGAAGTGTTTTAATAATTTTACCAAAATTTAATGACAGCCAAAGATAATATTATAAAGAAACATAAGTCTATGTGCAAAAGAAAATTCTTCCATTTCGGCTTGTACTAAACGTATAATCAAAAAACGGGAAAACCTATCAGCCAATCATTTTTACCTAACCTACAAACGCATGGTGACAAAAAATTTAAGTTGAGTTGTAAAAGTCAGGTATAAAAACGCCAAAAGCAAGGGAAAGAAATACCAAAGCTTAACGCCATTCACGCAATAAAATCTAATGTGTTCATATTGCTCAAAATTCAGTTTAGTAATATTCAGCCAATGCAGAAAACCGGTGTCCAAAATATAAGTAAAATTTTAGTGAGATAAATCGCTGTTCAATCCTTCTGCCATAAGAACAAAAAAAGGAAAAATGCTCGGGATTTCAATCAGAAAACCTAATGTTTCGTAAATCAGACAGTTGCTCACTGCATTGTTATTCCATAAGATATATTAATTTTGATAAGTGAATCTTAGCAGAAAAAAAAACATTTAATCTATGATTTTATCTCCAAATAAGTTAACTAATTTAACTTCAATAAGTGATAAACCTTTAAGCAAGAGTGTAAATTCTTTCCTTGTTGATATCAGTGTTGTGCTTATATTTTATTCTTCGCTAGCTGCAGCCAGACTTAGTGGTCAAACAGTTATGTATGGATGCTAGTGGTGTATGTATGTATGTATATGGTAATGTACCTGACATACGTACTGCTGCTAACATTTTTGCATTACGTGTTCCACTGGGCCCTGTTATGGGCATAGCGTAGACCGATGATAATTTATGTTATTATTAAATCCAGTTGCTTTACAGAATTTGTGCAGCCTGGCATTGCGGCCGAATCAAAAACAAATTCCTTCAATACCGCGCTCTTAACTGTTATCAGCACATCTGCTGCCCATAGCGCCCACCGAAAGATCTTTCGTCGTTGGAGCTCTGCATAGTTGGCATGTTATACGTGAGTACTACATTTCTCTCATTATATTGTTTGGTTACATTTTTGTTTCGGCATCAATACTGCAGCTATTCTAAAGCAATAGAATATAATAGAGTGGGTAATACCCCTTACGATATCTTGTTAAATTAAAATTTTTGTATGTTTAATTTTCACTTCCTTTTGATTTAGCATAAGGTTAATGATAATTAATTAGGCTAGTATAACTCTAATTTTTGTTTAGCCTTTAAGGAAAATGGGATTACCTACCCTAGAATTACTGAATATAATAACATGAATATGAAGTATTTAATAAATGATTCAAAAATGAATTTGGTCTGAATTTAAAACGTATCTGTTTGATTTCCTGACTAACTAAGTAGTTAGGTCACTGTTGTAGTGGGGTCATTTGTAAAGTTCTAGCTACAGGTAATGTTACTATGACCAGGATGGGTGGGCATATTGGGCGTAATACCATCTTAGCGTCCAACTAAAGTAAATCAACCGACCGTAGACCACCTCATCTTTCTCCTTCCTCTACATTTGCAGCACGTATAACTAAAGTAAACTTATTGTAGCACATGAGAAGTTAGTTAATCATCGAACCTACCCCTCCGACGAGCTAGTAGGCCGGTACCAGATACGTGCGCTAACTATTTATCCTGACACCACCTCCATATCATACGTTATATGCTACAAAAGAAAGACTTGTGTGTTCACCAATTTATCTTTCATCCTAGTCTTTCACAAAATATATTTTATAGACGCTGGGCAGCAGACTCCTAAAATTTGAGCACGAAGTCTTATCTCTTTCTCTCTCTCTTTCTTTTGAACATGACATATGATGCTCACATTCCAATTCTAGGGTACGCGTTGTTCCTTCCAGATGGTTCTAACCAGCATAACCACATACCTTATCAGCGTGTCGTCTCCGGTCTTGAACAACTCGGTTGCTGTCTTATTATACTTCAACCGTTATATTGCAATTTTTATCTCATCTTGGCCGGGCGGTATACCCTCAATGTCATCAGGGATTGGATCTGTGATAAATTTTCATCGTCTTCTCTAGTATTGAATACCAACAGTTTGGAAAAATTACTTTTCCATATCCAGAACAAAATCTTTTAGCAGATTACCCTGCACGTCTCTACAGAAGGATGTGCCTGTATCAAAACCATCAGTTAGATTTTCTCTCTTTGGTAGAATTTTCGGATTTCATTGTGGCTCCTGTAGATCTCGATTTTTTCACACTCCCGCTTTCCCATTTCTCCTCTCTCCATTTCTCCCGATACCTCTCTCGTGCGCTACGACTGGTTGAGTGTAGCAACTCCCTTTATACTTCATTCTTCTCTTCTATAGCAGAACGACATTTCTGGTCATACCAAACGTTCCATAGTGGCGGCCTCTGGTATCAAAGTATATTTTAACATGGAGTGGGCAATATTTTACCACTGAGCTGCCATTTTATCGGAACTTGTTTAAATGCAAAATTTCCCCATTTATTAATCTACCTCTCATAATTTATTTCACATCAGTATTTATGCATTATTTTTATTTATTTACGGCACGATATCTGAACATTAAGTTAAATTCCAAATGAGAGTGGTTTTCTTTGCATCTCACACCCCTTTTCCAGCACTACAAAATCATGTTTATATTTTCCATCACAATCGTCTATGTGTGTGAGGGTGAGTGAGCCTGGACACCGAAAGGAAATTTGACCATTACAACATATATCCTTTGTAGATGTGATAATGCATAATATGGACCAATACAAACGTCCAAAAACGTGTGTGACGCCGGAAAACAATTTTCTACAGTAGCTATGCTAAATGGTATGTGTAAGGAAGGAATTGTTAAAGGCAGGTACCCAGCAAACCAATCGTACCGACATCTTAACTAAATCGGAACAAAATTCGGACGATACGTCCGATGCCTGATCCGAAATCGTAACGATATCTTAACGAAAGTTGTATGAAGTGGTTGACATAATTTCGGAACGAAATGTCGGAGCGACATCGTATCGATTTCGATTTCGTAACGAAATCTGAAGAAAATCCTTGGGAAATTCGGAAAGGAAATTTCTTTCCGACATTCGTTCCGAAATCGGAACGAAATCGGTACAAAATCTGAACTATTTCCTCACCGGAAAATCGTTTAGAAATCGGAACGAAATCTGAACGACGTTGCTTCCGAAATTGTTCAGATGTGTCGGACATCCGACATTTGGTTTGCTGGGTATGTACGTGTACGTAAGATGTTAGTACAAGTGTAACCCAACAGATAAACAAATGTGGTTTATGAGGCGTTTATTTGTTTGTTTGCTGGCTACAATATTGCATCAAATCTCCTTTGCAGTTTGTTGCATCTTCCTCATGGCAGGGCATTTTACTATCCATGTTCCTTCCTTTGCTGTTTCAACTTCGTGTGTAAGCTGTTGCAAATTCATTTTATCTCCCTCCCTTTTTCATTTGCTCATTTTCATGACCACATCATTATCTTACCCATACCCTTCTTTATTGCAATCCGGTAAATGGGGATGTGGCTCAAGTGCGAGTAGACTTTGTATTTTATAGAGGAAGGTTATCATTAATTTGGGTAAACTGCGTGGTTTTATCTTATTTTCTCTTAATTTATTATATGGTTTTAAGTGTTTGTACATATATACGTACATACATATACACTCATTTATCTAATATTCAACGGTTGAAGTAGGAAATTGACACATATAATGTTGTAGTGTTTAAAGGATGGAATTCATTCAAATGAAATAATTTTTCAGTGTCAGAATTGAATATTATTAACAATAGATTTTGAAAAATTATTAACAGTTATTTAAAAACAAGTGAGCCAAGACTATAGTCCGGTCGGGGCCGACTATGTGATACCCTACACTACTACCTCTCTACATAAGCTTTTGACTGGTAAAATTCAAAATATTAAAACTGGGATAGCTTAGCGCCTTTGCTCTGAATGTCTTCATTAATACAGGTAAATTTTGTTGAAATGCAGTTAAGTGCATCGTCAGTAAAACTCAAATAAAAAATGGAAAAGTGGGATGTACGCCAACCATCAATAGGCTTCTTTCTCTGTGAGACCTCATCAACCCCCAAAATATCGTGAGGATCCGATCAAAATTCTGAACTGTAGTGTGATTGTACAAAAAATGGAAAAAGGTATGCATTACCGACTATTGCGATATCTCTGTTGTTTGACCGCCTATGACAAGCTACTTCACATCGTTGTAAAGGTGATATTTTCTACTTTTCTTGCCAGGTTTTGCGTTCGATATACCTCTTACGAAAGAGAAATATTCGCTTTGAAATAAAACGTTGGCCTTTTCCCCAAATAAGTTTTTTTTCACATTCCGACCCCCGAATAATATCCGACCATTACCAAAATCAATAGGTTTTTTTCCTCTTTGACGATCCAATCAAAATCGCGACGTGTTGCGTGATTACAAAAAAAAAAAAAATAAAAAATAGGATGTATTACCGACTATTGCAATATCTCCGTTATTTGGCCACATAAGCCAACCTGCTTTACATCATTGTAAAGATGGGATTTTCTACTTTCATAGTCAGACTTTGTTTTTGGAAGGTCCCCAACCAAAGCTGTGATATTCGTCATTATTATTAAAATCGTAAACATGAAAAGTTGGGTTCTATTAGCGGCTATTGCGATATCTTCTTCGACAACCTACGTTACATTGTTGCAAAGGTGATATTTTGTACTTTCATTAGCAGGTTCTGCTTTTGCTAACCCCCTATAGAATCGGAGAATTCGCTTTGAAATAAAATGTTGACTTTTTCTCCAAATAAGTTTTTTTGCCCATTCTGACCCCTGACTATTATCCGACCATCACCAAAATCAATAGGCTTCTTCCCCTCCGGGACCTTCATCAACACCCAAAATTTGGTGACGATCGGATAAAAATTGCGACCTGTAGAGTGATTACTATGTTTAGATGGAAAGACGGACGGACGGACACACATAGCCAGATCGACTCAGCTCGTCGAGACATTCATTTTGGTATATATATGTATGGGTCTACGACCATTATTTCGATGCGTTACAAACTTTTTGGCCGAAACCAACTTATAATACCCTCCCCACATGGTGGTGTAGGGTATAAATATGTTTTACAAAATTTTCTTGTGAAATGTCAGTACTATGAATGTTTAATTTTATATTTGATACTAGCAGATCCCGGTCCGCGTTGGTGGCCCGTCGTAATTAGTTTTATTGACAATTTTTTATGGACTTTATGCTTGACAATTCAAAAATATATATTTTCTACTTCACTTCTTCGGTCCATTGTCAAACCGTGGAGGATTTTGAATTTATCAACAGATTTTGTCCCTAGCCTTTCTTCTCTCTTATGAACTTTGTCGAATTTTGTGCGCATTGATGCTGCTTAGGATTTATTGTCATCACGTCCCATGTCTTTACAATAAAGCAGTCTAATTATTAAAGTTTAAAAAAATTTAAGTCTTTAAGTTTATTGAGATTTATATATTTTAGTTTTTCATGCCTGGTGGACCGTTGAACCTCACCATTTAAGAAAATTTGTAAATATATCGTTATTCTTGAACCATCGCAATTTGCAAGTCGATGCACTCATAAGATTAAAAAAGCGATTAGAAAACAATAGGCCCCCGAAATTCGTCTACAAATATATAGCATTTTGGCCCAAGGGACATTTCTGAATTTTTTTAAAAAATTCATGAAATTAGTTTCAGTTGTTTTGGAAAAATATGCATTGAAAAGAGTGGGAGTGGTAATCAGTTTTCTAGATATAACATATTTATTTTGGCTCCAAATCATAAGTTTGGCTTATACATATAGCGTTTTAAAGAAAGGCGTGGGAAAGGCACCCAACCTCAACATTCGAAATTTTTGCAAATGTCTTGATTTTTATTTATATAGATGTAGCATTTTTAAAGAAATAGGGTATAGAAGAATTCCCCCGACCCTTCTGAAATTCAACTAAATTTGTAGCCTATTTTAACCGGGGGCCATCCCTGTACATTCCCTGGCAATTTGTGGAAAATCGGTTCAGTAATTTTTGTAGAAATGATAAAAATTGAAAATTGAATAAAGTGGGTGTAAAAGTGGGAGTGGTCAATTTTTTTTTTGCATAAAAACCCATGTCGGGTTGTGGCGCACATTCCAGAGAAGAAGAATTATCGAAATCGGCCCAGCCGCTCTCATAAGAGGAAGAGGAATTGTTAACAATTGGTTATGTTTCAGAATTGTGTTTTTTCCAGGACCTGGGTTTTGAGGTTTGCGAAAGGTTGGAATACCCTGAATTCGCTATTTTTACACCAGATATTTTGTTCAAAAGTGTTCTCAACACAATGTGTCCTGTCCGGATCCCTGGCAGTTCATTGGTCTCTACCTTACCTAGTAATAAATACCAAGCGCCATTTGACATTTCCACTTGAATTTTTGTGCGATAATTTTTAACAATTTTCGACGTAGATCATGGCAGCAGTTCATCGGTGAATCACTGTGAAAAACTCGTATAATGAAATTATAAATAAATACGATAGCGGTGCTTCAAACGACGTTTATAAGAAGACGAATTATGGGGTCTTCGAAGGCGAGCCAAATCCAACGAAATTTCTTCATGGAAGAAACACTTCGATGCAGCGACTATTCCGCTTGAGTAACGTAGGACGGCCATTTCTTAGTGGTACACCATAATTAGTTTGCCTAAAGTCTTCGGGGAAATTCGAAAAACGAACAAGAAAAGACGAATCATTGGACACCATGACAATGCGAGTTCTCACACATCGATTCAAACCAGCGCTTTTTTGACCGGACAAAACATGGAATTAATAGGCCATTCGCCGTACAGCCCTATCTTGGTACCCAATGTCTTCTTTCAATTACCGCACATAAAGGAAAAAAGGCGTGGTCAACGAGTTTCGTCGCCAGAAAATGCTGTTGTTGCGTTCAAAAACCAGGTGTCTCATTCGAAGTGGAGAAAATGTTTCAACAATAGCTTTGCTGGAGAATAATTTAGAAAACAACAAAATTGTCGTGTCTTCATTATTAGGCCAGAAACTTTTCGAGAAGCCCTCGTAAAAGCTAAATACTTTAACATCTGTCTTATCTGCTCAATTGCGTCGACCAACGACAAGCACCGAAAAATATCGTATAACCGGGACCCTGTTCATGACCTAAAAATTATTTTAGCTGATTTCAACCAAAATTGGAAAGAAAATATATCTTTGGTCCAACTGTTGTTAAATTCAGCCTGTACAGTGAAACATCCCACATCGTTATGAATCTGAAAGATTTCGCAGGGAAAAAAAGCGCCATGGCTGTCGACCCACCAAAATTCAAGAAACTAAATTTATTACATTTCTAAGGTGACGTAGGGTGAACGGTCCTTACTGGCTATAACATGTCAAATGAAAATCACTTTGTATTGGTGAAGGTGTTCCACCCGTTCAGGGACCAATATACCAAATTATGTCCACAGAACTAAAAATGTAACAAAACCCTTCAAAAGTGACCAGATGTACTTTCCAAAACATTGACCTATGTATATTTACAATTTTCCGAACTGAGTTTTTGTATCCTTTGACAACACGCAATAACAAATACAAGCTCGGTTGTTTTGATTGGAGTAGTTTAACAGCATTTCCTTATTAATTTTAAGCTACTGTATTAAGCCATGGAATTTATTATTTTAAATTCAAATGTAGTATACAGCCCTAAGGTTGAAAGACGGCATTATAAAATGGAAATAAATTGAAAACCATCGAAATATATAAAATTGGACAATGCTAGACTGAAACCTGGACATATATGGATCAGAGCTTCGATTTGCTCGTTTTTACTCGCGAGTGAAAAGTACTCGCTCGTCTGCGACTTATAGTAGATGTTAGACTTTATGACGCACAACAATAAATATTTCTCCTACTATTTAGAAACAAATTTTCTCATTGGTTTTCGAGATAAACTCCACGGAAAACCCATCCATCTCTTATCCTCACAATACTGAGCTCCTAATTTTTTTGAATACCGAATGAGTTTAAAGCCTCAAGACCTTTATATTCATTACAGAATTCCGCGGCACTTTATTATTTGATAATTAAATGACATGGAATAAAGAATTTATTCAGATTTTACTGAATGTTTCTTTCAAAAAGTGTATTCAAACAAAAAATAAATTTTTTCTTAGACAACTTTTAAAAAAGCACATTTTCCGTACAGAATTTTCAGAACAATATATGTTTTCATATGAAATTTCCAAAAATAAAAATTATTTTAGAGAAAAAACGTAATAATTGTTTCATGGTACAATTAAGAAAGGTAACCTTATGCAATCATATGGTTACATCTTTTTCTAAATTACAGCTTTGACAACTTCAGCGGGGTTGACAAACATTGTCTATGTATGTCTATATCATGACACATATACACTGGACATCCCACTTTTCTAAGAATGGTCCATATTAGTCTGGCCAGCTTATTAGGGACATTAGTAGTAAAATCAATTTTAACGTTAATTGGAACACACTTTTATACCAGAATTGTTTGTATTTAGTTAGTTAATAGCGCATTAAGATTATTTCATGCTTTACCCCCATTATAATCTATAATAATGTGCTTTTGGCCTCATTTTCCATTAATACACCACCAATATGCAGATTTATTTGGCTATTTAAACAAAAATTATATTTCAAGTAACCCCAGACATCATTCCGAACCATACACTGCAATTACCGCTGGGTGTACATTTATCCTTAAATTATTATTAACCAGTTTGGCTGAAAATCCTATTTTAAGGATGAGATATGAGGCTTTTTTAAATCAAAAAAAAAAAAATACGATAATCTGATCATTAGCATGCTAACATAATGTGTTAAAAATATTTTGCACTTATTTCAACAACTGGAGTTTTCCGACATGGAGGAAAATTTGTGTTTGTCATTTTAAAACTATACAATTTAAACCAACTTTTTGTTTAGAGGCACCGGATAATTTTTTCCAGCAATATAAACATCTTTTCCCTCAAAAATGAGTAGTATCCATTGGTTTCGTCGTGAAAATGTACTTTGTTTCATACAAAAGCTAACACAAGGATCCCTGGAGCTTCCATCAATGTTTGGTGTTTTTCATCCTTTGTAAAAATTGTGCATGTAAATGATCATCCCTCATCTAACTTTTGGTCAATTTTATAGGTAGATGCAAAATATTTTTTGTTTGTTTTTGTTGCCTTAAAAATGCCTCATAACTAATCCTACAAATAGGATTTTCACCAAATCGGTTAATAAGTAATTTAAGGATAAACGTCCACCCAGAATATAATTTTTGTTATAAAGAGCCAAATAAATATGCATATTTTTGGTGCATTAATGGAAAATAATGTCTAAAGCAAGTTATTATGGATTATAGTAATACTTCGGCTCCTTAAAGGACTTGCGGTGGGGATAAAGCATGAAATCAGTGGAATACACTATAAACTAACTAATACGAGCTACTGAATTTATTGTCCCTAATTAGGTGGCCGCCACTGTATATACCATATATTCCAAAATACGGACCTGTGTCCACAATTTTTGGTGGAGAGGCTTTTTTGATTGTTTGCGTTCAAAATATTTCAAACCATTTTACAGAAAAGCTTTTGAAGGGTTTTTCTGGAATAATTTATTTATTTTTTTCTTTTTTTGCAACAGGTTGTCTTCGCGTCCGCTAATATGACTAGAGTTGGGTCATCTAGTTCCTAGTTCCTGGTACTAGTTCCAAAACGTATGAGTAACATCATTAAATATAACGTGTGATAGTAAGTATACGCAGTTTGTTCAAAGAAAAAAGGTGGGCCATTGGAACTGCGAAGTGAACGAGATAGTTCCATATAGTTCCTTTGGAACAACTCTAAATATGACAGTAAAATTTTTTAACGGGGGTAAGACTATACTTCCTTAGGAAATGGACCAAAATCTCAAAAAAAAAAGAGAAACAACTTGCCGGCACCAACTCCAATGACTGAAGAGCGCGATAAGGTACGAATTGAGTATCCCATTTGAAACTATTTGATTTGAAACTTTTCACATCGTAAAATTTCGTACATCGTACAATTTCGTACACCTAAAGGTACCTCTCTCTCAAAAGTTCAAATCTACAAGAGGACGCGAAGATCATTCCCTCGGTAGAATAAAATATTGACCTAATTGAATGTACACGGTGCGCCTTTACTAAATTTAAATTAAAGGTGCTTACACCTGGCAAGTTTTTGCGGTTTCTGAAACTACAATGTTCATAGATGAGAAAAATCAAAAAAAAATCGCCGGAGGGATTTTCAAATAAATCGCGGTCAAAGTTCAAATTTTTAAAGCTTTTTTAGGTTTTCACGATTTTGCTTGGAAACCACAAGCCCTATCGAAATGGAATTAAGGAAAATGTTGTAGCAGTGAAAATTCTCTACAAGATTGTCCTCTATGATGTTTTCGTAGGTATTACGATTTTTGAGATATAGAAGTCCAAATTTTGACAATTTACTCACTTATCGTCTACTTATAAAACAAGGTCATTACTGCAATTTCCCAAATTAAACATATATATGGTAATTTTCAAATTTCCTTTAAAATTCCATAGAAAAAAAATTAAATATTTTTTTGGCGAGCACATCCGCCATTCTTGGTACATGGATTACAAAAAAAATCGTGGTTTCAAATCTGTTCGCGTTCACAAAATTGGATGCTGCACTCAAAAGTTATGGAGGGTTTTAATCTCTTATAAAGAAAAAATATTTGAAAATTCCTATTGTGTTGTAATAAGAACATGTATATATGAATCGTTAACAGCATTTGATATCTATGCGTAGATGCTAAAATAGTTGCTAAATTTATTTTTATTTTCGCGGAAAATCAAAAAATTTTGAACAAATCATGGAGTAAATTATATTTATTCTAATTCAGAGTCCATAAAAATCTCTAAAAAAATAATTTAAAAATACGTACATAATCTAGACAACGCGTAGAAAAATGTGAGACCAAAATTATAAAGATCGAGTTTATATCTTGCATATTACAGCAACAACAAAGAACGGAAACTTATTGTTGGAAATTATTTCAAAAATATATTTTTGGTAAAATACAAAAAATTTGAAAAATAAATGTTGGGAGTTATTCTTTTATTTCGCTAAATTTCGATCCAAATCCTGAAGTATTTTGCTTAAACTTCTACGAGAAAAGTAATTAGTCATCGTGAAAGTATATTTGCTTTCTGTGATAAGCAATAGAAATAAGAAGTAGAGAGTAATATTGAAATTACAATCAAAGAAAAAACATAAAAGTTTAAAACCGTATAATTCGCGAATCCGTTTAAATCAGTTGAGGTGCACGTGATTTTCGGATACAGGGAGTCCATGTCTATCAATATGCATGGATTTTCCCATGTTTCATTCAGCGGCCAAAGTGTGCCAGCAGTTGCATCTTACTATTCAAAAAACCTTCAAGTGGGCAAAAATTACGCGATGTGCATATGATTATAAGGTGCATCCGATATCAATGGCCGCCTATTAAAAATACGTCAATATAAATTATTTTAGACAGATTCGCCAAGAAGTGCGGATGTGCCACCACATTCTATTTTGGGATAAATAGGGATATTACTCCCGAATCTTTGTAATTTGTGACACACCTTTTTGGCAAATATTATAATCGCGTATAAAGGATTACATTTCTGTAAAAAAAATCAAAGAAAATCGCGGTTCAATTCGCGGAATTGTTAAAATATATTTTTGCAGATTTTCCTACTTTCAGGGTATCTATATCCGGCGTTTTAGTGGATGGATTCGAACGCGGAAGGGCTTATTAGATCCGGCACGTAAAAAAACTAAAATCACGCGGGGTTCAGGGGTACCTGTACGACAGTTGTAAATTTTAAAGCCAAAAAATAGGTTTTTTTCAGAAAATTTACGACCAAATTTTCGCCTTTGGACTCCTATTACTAGGAAGCTGTACGGGGCACACTCATGAGATATACATCGAACGACGCGGAATCGCGAGTTCTACAATCCTATAAACTAGTTTCGATTATTATCTAGTTGCACCCTCTAATTATAAGAAAAATTCGAAAAACACTGAAATCAAAACTTCAAAATGTCAGCATCGATTTTAGGGGGATGCAGTGTATATATCGAAAAGTCATACACTACAACCATGTTGCCCAAGGGGTATTCTTTAGTTCTCTCTTTGAGCACAGGTTTGAGTTTTGCGTGGTTTGGGCAGAAATCAAGAAAGAACACAAAAAAAACGTGTTTACTTCAACACATTTTTCCCATTTTTTTATATTACCACCAACGCAGCTTCCACGAAAATTATTTGTTATGGTCCATATTATGAGATCGTGGCTAAAACACTTCAATTAATATAAATATATTCATATTTTATAAAATATATTAACAGTTCGCGACTCATTAAATGGTGAACCTCAACTTCAACGATTGTAAAACTTTTTTGAATATTACCATATCTCAAAAATGGTACAACCTAGGAAAAACTACGAAAACCACTCTTATAGAGAATTTTCACAGCTATAAGATCTAGTCCCATTTCTATAAGGCTTACCGTTTTCAAGCAAATCGTGAAAACCTAACAAAAAAACCTAAAAATGTGACCTGAACTTCTATATCTCAAAAATGGTAAAACATAACGGTCAATCCTCTGGAGAATTTTCATAGCTACAAAATTTTCTTTATTCCCATTTCGATAGGACTTGTGGTTTCCAAGCAAAATCGCGAAAAACTAAAATAACCCTAAAAATGTGAACATTGACCGCGATTTATTTAAAAATCCCTCCAACGATTTTTTTTGTTTTTGGATTTTTCTCATCTATGAACATTGCTGTTTCAGAATCCGCGAAAACTTCCCAGGTGTAAGCGGTTTTCATTCAAAGTTAGTTAAGGTGCACACTGCATGACATTAGCTCTGTTCCTTAACGTGCAAGAATCTTCAAGTTTTACCACTTTTTACTCGAAAAGCGTCCCCTTACTTCAGACACCATACAATTCATATCAGAGCAATTTCCAACCTTTACCACTTTTGCCGGTTTTACCATTTTCAAAAGTAAATGAACAGACCAATTGTTTTATAGGGGGCCATACAGTCATACATACTCAAAAATGGTAAAACATACGAAAATGCCATTGAGGTCAATCTTGTTTGTTTATTTGATTTTTCTCATCTACGAACATTGTAGTTTCAGAAACCGCAAAAACTTCCCAGGTGTAAGCACATTTCATTTAAATTAAGCTAAGGCGCACCGTGTGTATAGAATAGAAATGTTTCTCAGCTCTTATCTTCGAAAAAATTTGAAGCAATAGATGTCGCAGACAGTTGTTTACGGATTGAGTGAAAGCTACTCTCTTCACTCAAACCGAAATTCACAAAAATAAAAAGATGTATGAAGTCATTATTTTACAAAAAGTGGTGTTTAGTTTATTTATTTTGCAGAATACACGATCAAGTCGAAATATTTGCAAAGACAGCCGTAAAATTTTAGAAAACCGAAAAAATTGTTTTCGAAGTCGAGTCAATTCACTAGCCCCAGTTAGCTGTGAGTCACTCGACTAGCCCCAACATCGCTTTGTGCGACATCTGTTGGGAACAGAAAATGAGAGATTTTGTTGTCTATACATGCATTAGTCTATGGTAAGGATAGTTTTTGATGCTCTAGAGAGAGAGGTCCAGATATACAAGAGAGAAGTTCTAGATCAAAACGTTATACGGCAGGACTATATTCTTTTAACACAGATGCAGTAGACAGTGTCATACCCTAAACAGACGGCAGCGTTAATTTGCATTAAGAACTGCATTTAATTTTACCCTGACAGGCCACAGTTTCTGCATTTACGAAAATAGGTATCAAAGTAGGATTATGCCCCAGACGGACGGCAGCGGTAATTTGCATTAAGAACTGCATTTAATTTTACCCTGAGACGACAGCTTCTGGTTTTGCGAAACTACTGATTGCTGGTAAAGAACTATTTTGTCGTTGTTTGCAATGCAAATTGTGTCTCAGAGCATGAATATGCTCTCCCTCTTACATTAATATGGGATCTCTTTTACAGTATTGTCATATTGAAGTACCTAAATTCAATTTAAATTCAGTTTGATTTTGTGCATTAAGAATGTAAATAATACACGGATTAATTTGGATTAAGGCAGTTAATGCAAATTAACGCTGCCGTCCGTCTAGGGTATAAACCTACTTTGATACCACCTACCATCCATTGCATCTGAGGAAGTACAACTAACCACACAGACAAAAATGGCATTATTCATAATACGACACAAACCATCCGTTCACTGTGTGCAAACGGGCCACACGATGCCCTACGCCTCTTAAACTGTCAAGCAATGCCCACTAGGGTGGTTTTAAAAAAAAATTTATGCGGCATTGATATTGCTCCCATAGTATATTTGGCCAATATAGCCTTTTATTATAATCCAGCCAATTCACAATTTTTGTGGGATTACTTGTTTAGCCACAGAAATTTAATGGTAAAATATTCTCATCGATTGGACAATAAATGTGGCCATTAGGGAAATGTCGTGAAAATTCACCTTTAGCCCCATACAAATTACTATGGAAACTATACAATTTAGGGACATCGATTTTTTCCTTTGAGTTAAAACAAGTCTAAAGCCCACTTATCTGACCGCCAGGTCACTACGAACGCAACCAGTTGCATTTCTGCTTAAGTCAATTTTAGGATCTGTTCCAAGATATTTTTAAATTTTTACAGAAGGTACACCGTGTGGTCCTGTTTACAGCGATATTGTGTTTATCTTGTTCCATGCTTCCTGACAGAATGACCCAAAAGTTCTAAAAAAAACATACGGTGACCAACTCAAATGGCTGGTGGCCACGATAACTATCGAATGTAGTGACTGAAATTTGTACATCGTAATATTTCTCTCAAACTGAAATAAAGCGCAAAAAGGACTAAATCAGACAACTCCTTCTGGTTCCTACCTCAAAAATGTTCAAAACTTTTGCTTAATTGCTGTCTAAGGGCCGTTCAAGGATTGCTTTGACATTTTTAATGAATACATGCCTCGTGATATAGTGACCCAAAAGCTTTAAAAAATCCTATGGTGACCAACTAAAATGGCTAGTTGGTTTAATAGCGGGGTAATATTTGTGTTCAATACTTTATATTTTTATTGCTAGGAGACGACAATACTTAATGTCTGAAATTACAACTTTCGCACTATAGTTTTTTTAATCTATGTTATTTTACTATTATCTACTATTCATATTTCTTTAGATAATGGCTGAAATGATCCACGATCCTCGCCAATGTGGTATTCTTGAAATATAGGATTGCGGTTTTTTGGAGTATTGATTGGATCTGACGGTAGAACAATTAGGCCCACTTTTTATGATACCTACCCCACAAACGACTAAAAATGATGTACAGACACATGCTGAGGATTTAGTCAGAACAACCGACTGATTTTTTTCTTGTTAAGTTCTCTAATTAGTAATCAAATCTAAAAGTGGTCAGACCTTTCTTCAACTGGACATTGCCACAACACATTTTCTTGTTAATCACATCCGGTCACTTTTCAATCAACAAGAAAATTTTCTTAAATGTGCAGTACACATGTGCACCACGAACTGTTATTTTTTAATTAAAAAACTCGCGTGCCGACGGTGAGCGTTGAACACACAACCGTAGAATTTATAGTCGGACACACACTTACTGTGCCACCGTCGTCATTACTTAGTGAGGAGTAAAGTAAGTAGGTTTACTTTTCAATCAACAAGAAAATTTTCGTAAACAAATATTTCTCTCATTTACAAAATTTCCATAAAAATTTCCTTCACAACTCTTTTCCCAAAAGTGGGGGAAACATAACCATCTGTGATATTCCCCAACCCCCAAAACATAATATCAATTGTTGTCCTATTAACTCAATCATCCTAAATAAACAATAACTAATTTCCGATAGCCTTTCTTTTCATCATACCCAACACCATCATCATCGTCAATATCATCAGTTTTGGTAAATTACTTATATCGAACAAAATTAGTTTAAAATTTACTGAAAATTTCAATGTAAATGTGATCTGTTTCCCCTTTTGTTTCCTTCAAAATACCCCAAATGACAGATAAACAAACAAACCAACAAACGAATGGACAAGAAGACAAGGAAACAAGACTTTTTAATCCATGCCAATGATAAAGGATTTGGCATGCGGAATTGTTAAGTCCGAACGAACATTTGTTCGTTCGTGCATTGATAGATAGACAAGAAAGAACAACAGCCAGAAAAACCGAAGTAACCAACCAAGCATACAGTCCAATGACCATAAACAAGAAAAATATGCAAATTATTTTTGTTCTTGAGCGGAGAAAAAGAATAACAACTAATGTTTTAGAAAAGACAATTCTAAGAATAAGACAGAAAAAAAGGAATAGCAGAGCATAACCTACCTTGAGGTTGACAGTAAGTAATGCTGAAGAAAATGTTCAAATCCATAGAGAGAAAGGATTTATAGGTAGGTAATGGTCAAGACGAATTATCGACACTTTTCATGGGAATATAAGCTGAAATAACGAATTATCAATGAATGGATATGCATTGGACGCACGAAGACAACTGATGAAGGAACCAAACAGCGAAGATTAATTTTTATTCATTACAATTTCCGAATAATATTTTTCTAATATTTTTAATCTATAAATAACTTTCGAAGGTTACTCAGCCTTGTGAAATGTTTGCATGCTGCCTTAGCAGTTCTTTGGCTTAAAAATCGTAATTTCAATTGACTTGTAGGGTATTTCAAAGATAAGCATACCCTTCTTGTAAGTGAATTTCATTTCCAACACGGAGAACAAATTTTAAGATATTTTAACCCAAAAGTGTTGACAGGAAAAGTATTCTTTGTTACCAAACAAACAGTTTTGTCCTTTTTTGCTTTTTCTTCTTTTTCTCCTTTAGGAGGTTGAGACAATAAAATTATTATTGTTGTTATTTTTGCTGCTGTTCAAGAACAAAACCAACAATAACAACAACACCAACAGCAATTATATACAAACAAAACTAAATGAAATTTTTTGTTGCTGTCGTTCTTCTTCTTGGGACATTTTAAAAATAAATTATTCATAGAAAAGAATTAAGAAGAAATGTCCTTGTTTAAATAACGTGTTGTGCTGTTTGTGTCCATTTCCAACTTAGTTGAAATTGTGTATACATCTTAAGGGATTTTCTCGTTTTTAAGATTTCTTCCATGCTGGACTAACCAGGAAAAAGGAAATCAAATCAAGGAAAGCAATGACTTGAGATTTAACACAGTAGGATATGACAGGGGAGGGGAATAAGGGACAAATGTTTGATGACAACATGTTAATTTGTTAAGGAAATGTTTGGTTTTATTTACAACGAAAATTATCTAAAGGATATGTTGATCTATGTTACTAATATGCTAATGCGTTAACAGTGGCTATAAAAACGAATGAAATATTAAAAGAAATCTACAATCGTGGAAATTTTAAGAAATATATTTTAAAGGAAGAGCCCAGAAATCCTCTAGAAAAAAGACCTACCAAATTTTCTAAAGAAGGAAGAGCATTATATGTTCCATTATTATCCAAGTTCCTTATATTTTCTATAGAACAAGTAAAAAAGTATCTGTCGGCTTTGCTGACAGAGATATACCCCCAGCCTGTGTGATTTGAAACACATTTTTCCCAAAAAAGAACGTATGTATTTGGGGGGTTTTCAGAATTTTGGGCGTATAAACTTGCCTATAAAGATATGGAGTACGATAAAACTCAAAAGTTTTGTGGGAGAGGTAGCTAAAGGAATAGACCGACATAGTTCATTTTGGAAGTGTGTCTTATTTTGGAAGTCACTCCTCTCGATAGTACCATTATATCAGCAAACATGGACTTGCCCACGAAAAACATCATATCGATGTAACAGGGCAACTGGGAGTACTTGCCGCAACAATTTCCAAAGGATTCTCACACGGACCCTTAACCTCACTTAAACAAAACTGTTGATAATTTGTGTGAGTGGTACCCTAAGGAATGCACCGAACATAAACTAAATTTGGACAAAATATTATTTTCGAACTTTTGTGGGGCAGATACCAAAAGGACTGGACCTATAAGTACCATCTTCGAATTTCATATATTATTCGAAGAAATATTACGATATGCAAAGTGTTGAGCAACGCATTATTCGGTTCGGGAGTTGTCATGTGCACCAGGGGCCTTTAGTGCAATCTATTACTGGAAAAATCAAAACGATTCGAGAGGAGGTCCTAACCTGAACTTTTCCGAAATTTGGTGTGAGTGGCATCCGAAGTAGTTGACATATCCCAGCAAAAAAAGTCCTCTTAAAATCATGGGTTTCGTAAGGTATTTTTGGCAGCCGTAACTACTCTCAAACCCCCTTTCTCACCCATTATTTTTACAAGGGCATGTCGCACTCAGTTTCTTGTTATTTTATGACCACTAGAATAACTAGTTATTCTGTGGTCACTAGAAGTTGAAAAGTAAGGTGAAAAAATTCTATTTTAGAACAGAGAATTTGTTTTTAATTTCATCACACTTCTTACTTTTATTTGAAATATATTGTTATTTTCCCAAACAAACGTATGTATTTAGGGGGTCTTCAGAATTTTGGACGTATAAACTTGCATATAAAGATATGGAGTACGATAAAACTCAAAAGTTTTGTGGGAGAGGTACATAGCTAAAGGAATAGACCGACATAGTTCATTTTGGAAGTGTGTCTTATTTTGGGAGTCTCTCCTCTCGATAGTAAAATTATATCAGGAAACATTGACTTGCCCACGAAAAACATCATATTCTCATACTTAAACAAAACTGTTGATAATTTGTGTGAGTGGTACCCTAAGGAATGCACCGATAGGGCCCACTTTTGAACATAAACTAAATTTGGACAAAATACTATTTTCGAACTTTTGTATGGCAGATACCAAAAGGAGTGGACCTATAGGTACCATCTTCGAATTTCATATAATGTTCGAAGAAATATTACGATATGCAAAGTGTTGACCAACGCATTATTCGGTTCGGGAGTTGTCATGTGCACCAGGGGCCTTGAGTGCAATCTATTACTGGAAAAATCAAAACGATTCGAGAAAAGGTCCTAACCTGAACTTTTCCGAAATTTGGTGTGACTGGCATCCAAAGTAGTTGACATATCCCAGCAAAAAAAGTCCTCCCAAAATCATGAGTTTCGTAAGGGATTTTTGGCAGCCGTAACTACTCTCAAACCCCCTTTCTCCCCCATTATTTTTACAAGGGCATGTCGCACTCAGTTTCTAGTTATTTTATGACCACTAGAATAACTAGTTATTCTGTGGCCACTAGAAGTTGAAAAGTAAGGTGAAAAAATTCTAAAATTCTGAGTCGATCTGTGCACGTCCGTCCGTCCGTCCGACCGTCTGTAGTAATCACTCTAGCATCCACAAAAATGGAGATAGAACGCTGAAATTTTGGGAAAGTGCGTCTTTTGTTTGCAGGCAGGTCAAGTTCGATGATGGGCTATATCGGTCCACGTTTTGGTATAGCCCCCATATAACGGTAACCCCCGATTTACGATATTTTGCCGTTTTTAGCTACATTTTCAGACCGATTTAGCTATAATTTGACATTTAGGGTTCTTAAGTGTCAATAAACTTATATAACAAAAGTTGTGGACATAGGTCCACGTTTTGGTATAGCCCCCATATAACGGTACCCCCCGATTTACGGTATTTTGACGTTTTAAGCTACATTTTCAGACCGATTAAGCTATAATTTGACATTTAAGGTTCTTAAGTGTCAATAAACTTATATAACAAAAGTTGTGGACATAGGTCCACGTTTTGGTATAGCCCCCCTAATGCGGTACCCCCCGATTTACGGTATTCTGCCGTTTTTAGCTACATTTTCAGACCGATTAAGCTATAATTTGACATTTAGGGTTCTTATGTGTCAATAAATTTATATAACAAAAGTTGTGGACATAGGTCCACGTTTTAGTATAGCCCCCATATAACGGTACCCCCCGATTTACGGTATTTTGCCGTTTTTAGCAACATTTTCAATAAACTTATATAACAAAACTAGCGGACATATTATGTCACATTTCTAGACCGAATTAGCTATAATTTGATATTTAGGTTTCTTAGTGACCAAAAAACTTATATTCGAAAAAATTATGAACATAGGTCCATGTTTTGGTATAGCCCCATATAACGGTACCTCTCGATTTTCGGTATTTTGAGAATTTTACCTACAAGTTTCAACCGAATTATCTGTAATTTGAACATTTGACATTTGAAATTTTTAGTGGTCACCACACCTCTCAACCAAAAATTGTCAAGAAAGGTCGATGTATTGATAAAGCCCCCATATAAAAGTACCTCCCGATTTTCAGTAATTTGATGATTTTAGCTACAATATTAAACCGTTAACATAGGTCCATGTTCGGATATAGCTCCCATATAACGGTACCTCCCAATTTTTAGTAATTTGGCAATTTAAGCTACAATTTTTAACCGAACTAACTATAATTTGACATTTGAAGATTGTAGTGGTCACCACACATCTGCATCAACAATTTTCAACATAGCCCCAATATAACGATACTTCCCAATTTTCGGTACTTTGAGGACTTTATTTAAAATGTTTAACAAACGTAGGTCCATTCCCATTTTCCGTACCTTAGCTTTATTTTTTGGACGAACTTTCTGTAATTTTAAATTTAAAAGCCAACAAAAATTCTGCAACAAAAATTGTTCATTTAAGTTCATATTTTCGTATAGCCCACATACCTCCGAACTAGCTGTTAATGACATTTGAAGTACCCATGTTATATACCGATTTTCAGTATTTTGAGGATTCTACCTACAATTTTTAACCGAATTGGGAGTTATTTGACATAAAAGGTTCCCATCAAAAACTGTCAACATAGGTCCATGTTTTATTATAACCACTATATAATGGTACCTCCCAATTTCTAGCCCACCAAAAATTGTCAACATACATAGTCAGATATAGGCACCATAAAAAGGGCCTCCCGTAGGAAGCATTTTATGTACATTATCTGACATTTTAACGTACCCACTAAAAGTTGGGAACAGGAATGAAAACTAATAATTCCATTTTAGTTCAGAATATTTTATGGTGGAGGGTATGAAAAGTTCGGCCCGGCCGAACTTAACGCTTTTTTACTTGTTTTTTAATTAAAAAAACTCGCGTGCCGACGGTGAGCGTTGAACACACCACCGTAGAATTTATAGTCGGACACACACTTACTGTGCCACCGTCGTCATTACTTAGTGAGGAGTAAAGTAAGTAGGTTTACCTTGTAAATTTTTTAAGAAGTAACCCATTACTTTTCACATTACTTGTAATGCGAAAAGAAACTTGTTTATATTACTTTGTAAAGGGTTACGTAGTGACAACCTGATCCAAATTTTTGTTGGGATACAGTCCATATTCTAACCTAATCTATATGGAGGAGTGGACCGATAAGGCCCATCTTAAAACTTGATTTGAAGGCCCATCTTAGAATTTGATTTTCCGAAATTTTGTGTGGGAGGTACCCGAAGCAGTTGACCGATATAGTGCATATTCGAACTTGATCTATGTCTAGTAGAAATACTACGATGTGAACTTTTGTGGGATATGGCCCATCTTCGAACTTAAACTAAGTTTGGAACAACACCGATGAGGTCTTCGAATATACGCGACCGGTGAAATCTTCTCAAGACAGGAAACCAAAGAGATCTTCTCAAGTTAGAAGACCACTGAGATGTTTATAGACAGAAGAGCAATGAGAACTTCTATAGACATGTAATTAATAGGTCTTCTTCTGAAGTTAGAAGCCCAATACTTACAGAAAACCCAAGGAGTTTTCTGAGTACAGGATACAAAAGATGGCTTTTTTATACTTATTTTGCAGAATTTCTAACGCCTTGGTTAGTAGTCTTAACTTAAGCAACAAATAATCGTGCTAAAATTTATGTATTCGATTTTAGGAGTATTTTATGGCAGAATCTAACAATGAAGTGATCGATATTCCATTCTAGAAACATAGTGGCCCAGAACACTAATGAATAATCCGATCAAGATCCCAATAACATCATAAGAAAGTGACTGATGTTCAGAACAAGAGACATCGTGGGCCAGAACCCAAGTAGGAAGTCTTCATCCTCCCGTTTGTCTTCTGATCTTCAAAAACTGTCGTCGAGAAGGAAAGGAAAGCAACAAAATCAAAATCTACAGGCACTAAACACATGTGCTCGATCGTATTGATTTCTTCCTCGCATTCGCAGAGCCTGCAGTACTCAATATTATTATGCCATTTTCTGGTCTTGTATTTTATGCGACAGCGACCATCGATGACCCCTACAGGAATTGTGATCTCTGACTTGCTAAGTAGGGACATTATTCCCGAACCTGAAATTACAGGCCAGGTTAACTACTACGGTAGAGTTTGTTGTGTTTGTCAGGTAGGAAGATTGAGAACAAGGTCTTGCTAGTTTATTAACTATCTCATTCAGAATTTACTATCCCTACTACAAATTTTTAGGACAAATCTACAACTTTGAACACCCGGTGCGCCTGAACTGACTTCAAATGAAACGAGATTACACCTGCGATATTTTTGCGGATTCTGAAACTTTAATGTCTAATGATAGATCAGGCGCACCGTGACAGTTTTAGATTTGATGGCACTAGAGCCTTTAGAGAAGTCTGCCTTCATACATATACAGTGAAATTCTACCAGTAAACTAACAGCTCTAAAATGTTAAACACTTCAAAACTGTCTGCCTTTAAAACACTGCAGTTATCGTTAAGTTGCTATGAGTGGCTTATGTTATGTTTTTCACAGTAGCACCAACTTTTCCATCTCTGATTCATCGATGAAATTGAGTAAGCTGTCCGATATTGGTCATACCTTTTCGGGAATAATAACAACAGCTGTATGGAACCCCAAAGTCGGGGAAATCAGTCAGTTTCATCTTCACACATATGTAGATTCTTGAGCTTCAAAAAACATTTGAATGCCTGATACTGAAACTGAATATCCAGGAGATGAATGTGCAGTACAACATTTTAGGCCGCTTGAGGGGTATTTTTTACTGATCTATTAATGAGTACGGACTTAGCTCCCTGTATAGGTTCAAATAGCTCACCATCCGCTACTGGCGACACAAGATGTTACAATCTATAACTCGATCAAGCCACCCCATGTGGTTGGTGTAATAACGCTATCGGGAGTAGGCTAGCTAGCCAGTTGCAATCTTGCTAATCCTCTCCAAACGCAGGACCACCTCTCTACTCTCGCTGAAGATGGTCAAATTGAAATTAATAGTAGGCCAGGATTTGTTAATGAACAAGAGTTCTCATAGCGATCCTGGAGAACACTAGTGAAATCATTCAACTGCTCGCTATTTGAAGTTCGAGGAATTCACCAAGCCGTGATGAAGCTAAAGAGTTGAATTTCTCGCAGTTTACTCAGTGTAACACTGTGCAACATTTTTAAGGTGATCTTGTGCAAACACTTCGAGTTGAGGATTTTTTGGAAGCACAGACCCAAACGACAAGAAACCCTAGTTGGGTTTTGTTGTGTCAGATCCAGCTCGGATTTTATGGCCCCATCTAAACATGGCTAAATATTGAGCTTTAAAAGAAATTCGGGGCTATATCTCTGAAACCAATGCGAATCTTCTTCTGACCTCTGAAGCAAATTTGTAGATAAGGACAAGAATAAAATATTTGGAGAAATAATGAACTCGAAAAACTACATTTATTGCCTCAAATTTCAAAATATATGCAAAAAGTCCACAATTTTTATATATTTCGAAGCGTATCTCCAAAACCGTTAATTTTTTCTGAAAATTTTCTTCTGCAAAAATATTCCCTGGAATGTAATACATAACTCTTCGGAACATGTCATTGTTGTAAAATGCCTCTATGCCGTTGTTTTCAGTACATTTTTCAACGACTTTTTAATAAAAATGTCAATAATGTAGTGAATTCCGAAATGCGAGAAAAAACTGTTGGTGTGAACTGTATTTGAAATACATGTTGTAAAAGATATGATGCAAAATACCGCTGAAACAACATGAAGTAAGCATTTTAGAGTTTCAGAATGTTCTGAAGAATTGTTGAGAACATTATTTGGAAGATTTTTGCAAACGGTTATTTGGTTCAACTCCCAATAGTTTAGCCGATACTGACCAGAATTTCAGCAATTATGTAAAATTTTCTATATTTTATAGATTTTGATGCCCTAGATGGAGTTTTTCGTATGTGGTTTCTTCAAGAGATAAGTTCTACTAGTTTAGGGCTACAATATTGCTAAAGACAGCAAGGCCAAAATCCTATTCGTTTCTGAGATAAAGGCCTGATAAATGCAAAAAAGTGAAGATTTAGCCCGGTTTAGATGAGGCCATAAAATCCGAACTGGATCTGACAGGACAAAACCCAACTAGGGTTTTTGTAGCCTAAATATGTACTTTCAAAAAATCCATGCTAGAAGTTGTTTGCATTTTCAGTGTTGCATAGTGTAATACAAGGTGGCGCAAAAGTAATCTTCCGATGTTTTTTGGCTGTAATTTAAAAAAAAGATGAACAAGTTTGATTCTTCTTGTGGATTATTTTTATTTGGTCTTTTAATTTTTTTTAAATCAAGTCGAGAATATGATATCAGATAAATGGCCGCCGCCACAGTTTATTGTCATTTGAGCCCTTTTTATGGCATTTTCCAGCACTTTGGCCAAAACTTCCAGCGACAGGTCCTCACATTCTTGGCGGATATTGTCTTTAAGAGCTGAAAGAGTCTGCGGATTGTTGAGATAAACCCGCGACTTCAAAAAGCCCCACAAAAAGAAGTCTGGAGCGCCTCATCACTCATGATTATTTTTGATGAAAAATCATCTTTCTCTTGGTGGTGATTAAGGATGGCTTGATCGTATGTTAGACGCGATTGGCGGTCAGCATCTAACAGCTGATGCACCGTCTGGACTTTGTACAGAAACATCTTCAAATCATGTACCGAAATTCGCTGTAAAGGCCGTTAACTGATACCCATTTGCGTGGCACGTCGTCTGGTCTATGTCGACGGCGCTTCCATGACATCCTCGGCTAAATCAGCAATATTATCTGCAGAACGGATACTCCGGGGTCTGCCATGCCTGGAAGCATCTCGTGCTTTGGCAGTCTCTTCGAGGCGAGCGGCTAAACGTCTGCGACGAAATTCACGCTGTGCCAAAGTCACCGACCGATTATTGGTCAAATAAATAGTGACCAATATTCCGCGTTCTGGAGCAGTGAAGCGTTACATTGTTTTTTAACGTGGATTTTGCATGTGTTTACTACACAAATGTGAAAACAGAACTGACATTAGGGGCCAATCGCAAAAATTATAGCATTTTCTGACAGGAGGATTACTTTTGCGCCACCTTGTAGTTCTCTTATCTAGCACCTGGTAAGATTTCCCAATCGAACGATTCTGACGATTTGATACTAAGATGTTTTCTGTTATGGAAAAGGATTTTGAAATATATATTTAAATTCAAAATTTGCTTACACCGACATTGTGGGTACCACAACCACAGAACATATTTTTTATATATTTAGAAGATTATGTCCAGCTAAGTAAAATGTTCGTCTATACATTTAAATAATGTAAGGACAATAATTCAATTGGCAACACACACACATTGTATACCATAACATTTCCGCATACAATTTATGTATAGAAGCAAATAATTTACATAAGAAACTATTGTTGAGGAAGCAATTATTAAATAAAATCTATGGACAAGGAATTTATTTAAATATTCAATTTAATATATGTATGTATGTAAACATTTGCTACTACGGATAGATTAGTTTCAGATGAAATCAAATAAATATGATTGTCATTATTTGTCTTTCGAAGGACATGTTGTAGAATTTAAGGAAATTTATGTTAAAATAAACTTTAAATTCTTTAAATTAAAAATATAGTTAAAAAAGCACGATGCTCTTGAACCAACTTTAAATGAAAGGAGCTTATGGAGAGAAAAATCAAAAAACCAAAAACCAAAGCGCCTTTTAAATAAATCGCGATCAAAGTTCATATTTTTAGGTTTTCACGATTTTGCTGGGAAACCGCAAACCCTACCAAAGAAACAAGAAAAAAATCGCGGGAAGGATTTTTAAATACATTGCGGTCAATGTTCACATTTTTAGGGTTATTTTAGGTTTTCGTGATTTTGCTTGGAAACCGCAAGTCCTATCGACATGGGACTATCGAAAATATTGTAGCTGTTAAAATTCTCTAGAGGATTGACCGTTCTGATTTGTTTCTAGGTTTTATCATTGTTGAGATATAGAAGTTCAGGTCACATGTTTAGGTTTGTTTGTTATGTTTTCACGATTTGCTTTAAAACGGTAAGTCGGAATGGTAAACATCTTATAGCTGCGAAATTTCTCTACAAGATTGGCTTTAGTAGTTTTTTCCTAGGTTGTACGATGTTAGAGATATATAAGTTTAAGTTGGGAAATTGCAGTCATGACATTATTTTATAAGGAGACGATACAGTCAGTGAATTGTCCCAATTTTAACTTCTATAACTACGACTATAAAACCTACGAACATATCATAGACAACAATCTTGTAAAGAATTGTCACTGCTACAATATGTTCTTTAGTTCCATTTTGATAAGGCTTGCCGTTTTCCAGCAAAATCGTGAAAACCTAAAACAACCCTAAAAATGTGAATTACCGGAGCGCTTTTTAAATAAATCGCGGTCAAAGATTTATTTAAAAAGCGCTCCGGTATTTTTTTTTTTTTTTTTTTTTCTCATCTATGAACATTGTTGTTTCAGAATCCGCTTTGCTTACCTTTATACTTCGAGCTGATGATTGATGTTTGTGTATAAAAAGTTTCTTGTTGAAGAAGTTATTGAAAAACAAGTAAGAAAAGTCTATAGTCGGACGGAGCCGACCATGGGATACCCTATACCACTATCCCTGGACAATCGCTCTCCACGGAACTTCTTTTCAATGATTGTGAACATTTAATTATCAAATATCAGAGATGTAATGTATAATACTTATGACCAAAACCAAAAAGTTATCTAGCATGACAAAGACATTTTTGTAGCAGGAAAGGAAAATTAAGTTCACACAAACTAAAATGTAATGAAACCCACTTATGTAGTACTACTACTTCCGTTGTTTAACCGCTACGTTATTGATATTTTTACCAATTTCACACTAAAGTTTCAGTTCTTTTAACCCGCTAAGTATTATCTGATCTTCACGTTGGTTTGTACGCTTCTTCTTCATAAACTCAAACTTTGTTTAAAATTTTGCGGGTTAATATTTTGAGCTACAGAGCCGCTACAAAATTGGTTAAAATTTTGATTTTGGTCCATTTCATCCCTTGAACATTTCACGATCATCACCAAAAGCTAATCATTTCTATTCTGGCTCGAACCCAACCTCCTTAAAAAATTCGTTACAATCGATCCATATTTGCGGCCTTAAGCTTGTTTACAATTTTTAATGGACGGACACACATCGCTTAATCGCTTTATCTCGTCGAGATATGAATTTTGCCATACCAAATAAGGGGTCTATGACGAATATTTCGTGGTGTTACATAAACTTTTGGAGAGACAATACGTAGCATGGGATAAAAATGTGGTTCTCTATACAGAATCCATTATATATTAGGATGTAGGCCCGTTATCTATCAAACACTTTATTGCAATTTAGATCAGAGGAAAGGTCAGTAGTTTTTTCCATATGTAGGCTACTTTGCGAAATATATATGTTTTCAAGGAATTAAAATATCGACCAAAAATAAAATTTTTATATTTTCATACAAAAGTAATGGTCCATTTCACCCGCTAAAGAATATCAGATCATCATTCAAAATTGTAGGCATCTTTTTCGACCTATACTCTTACCCAGTGCAAAATTTCGTGGCTATTGATGTATAATTGCGACTTCTAGCGAGTTTATTATTACACTACAAACAAATAACGGAATACATTAGGCTGTAACTCTGTTATCTGATCATGTACACCAACATAATTGGCATCAATTGAAAGGTCAAGCGTTCCACTTTCAAGTATATCTCACTTGTCCGGAATGTCACTTCCAGGAATTAAGATTAAGCTGTATATTAAAAATAAAATAAAAAAATAAATCACAATTTTCACACAAAAGTTTTGGTCCATTTAACCCTCTAAATATTATCCGATCGCCATCTCAAATTGCAAGCTTCTCCTTTGGGATATACTCTTACCTTATTTAAAATTACGCGTTGATCGGACTATTATTGAGACCTACCGAGCCGCTAGAAAATTGGATAAATATTGTGTTTTTGGTCCATTTCACCCGCTAAATATTTCACTATCATCACCAATAAGAATAGGGATCTATTCTGATCTGAACCCGACCTCCATACAAAATTTCGTGACGATCGGTCCATAATTGCGGCCTGGAGCGTGTTTACAATTTATAATGGACAGACGGACGGACGGACAGACACACATCTCAAAATCGCTTTATCTCGTCGAGATATGAAGATTGGTATACCACATTGGGGGTCTCCGACGAATATTTCGCGGTGTTACATGAATTTTTACCAAAACAAACTTATAATACCCTTTTCCACATTGTGGTATCTATATATATAAAATTGAAATTTGTTTGTGTGTTTGTTTGTTTGTTTGTGCCTTATAGACTCGAAAACCGCTGAACAGATCTTACTGAAATGTTTAGGGTACATTGCTACATGGCCTGGAATGAAAATAGGCTATATCATTTTTTGAAATTTCGCGTTGATCTGGAGATATAGCATCAAAACCAGAGGTACCTCAAAAAAAATTAGATTTTGTATGCACATATCTTTAGAACTGTTACAGATACAATCTCCAAATTTTGTATTCGTGACGGAGTTTGATGTAGAAATAAATTTACTAAATTATATTCAAATCGGTTCAGATTTGGATATAGCTCCCACATACATATATTTTCGGCCGATTTCCTTATTTTATGTACCAAACATGCTATTTATGTCCAATTTCGATGAAATTTGGAATGTATGACGGAACTTGGTCTGGAAATAAACGTGCCAATTTATATTCAAATCGGTTCAGATTTGGATATAGCTCCCATACACATATATTTTCGGCCGACTTCCTTATTTTATGCACCAAACACGCTATATATGTCCAATTACGCTGAAATTTTGAATTTCTCACGGAATTTGTTTTAGAAATAAATGTGCCAGATTATATTAAGATTGATTCAGATTTGGATATAGCTCCCATACACATATATTTTCGGCCGATTTCCTTATTTTATGCACCAAACACGCTATATATGTCCAATTTCGCTGAAATTTGGAGGGTCTGGCGGAATTTGTTCTAGAAATAAACGTGCTAAATTATATAGATATCGGTTCAGATTTGAATATAGCTCCATTATATATTTTCGCCGATTTCCTGTATTTTATGCACCAAGCACGCTATATACATATGTTTCGCTGAAATTTGAAATGTGTAACGGAATTTGGTCTAGACATAAATGTGCCGAATGTTATCGAAATCGGTTCTGATTTGGATATAGCTCCTATATATATTTTCGGCCGATTTTCCGCATTTTATGCACTAAACACGCTATATACGTCCAATTTCGCTGAAATTTGGAATGTGTAACGGAATTTGGTCTAGGCATAAATGTGCCCCATTATATCGAAAACGGTTCAGATTTGGATATAGCTTCAATATATATTTTCGGCCGATTTTCCACATTTTATGCACCAAACACGCTGTATATGTTCAATTTCGCTGAAATTTAAAGGGTCTGACGGAATTTGTTCGAGAAATAAATGTGCTAACTTATATAGAGATCAGTTCAGATTTGAATATAGCTCCCATATATATTTTCGGTCGATTTTCTGTAGTTTATGCACCAAGCACGATATATATGTCCAATTTCGCTGAAATTTGGAATGTGTTACAGAACTTGGTCTAGAAATGAATGTGCCAAATTATATAGAAATTAGTTCAGATTTGGATATAGCTCCTGTATATATTTTCGGCCGATTTCCTGTATTTTATGAACCAAACTCGCTATTAATGTCCAATTTCTGTGAAATTTGGAATGCGTAACTGGATTTGGTCTAGACATAAATATGCCAAATCATATCGAAATCGGTTCAGATTTGGATATTGCTCCTATCTATATTTTAGGCCGATTTTCTGTATTTGATGCTCTAAACACGCTATATGTGTCCAATGTCGCTGAAATTTGGGATGTCTAACGGAATTTGTTCTAAATATAAATGTGCCAGCGTGACGCAATTCGTTCTAGAAATAAATGGGACAAATTATACAGAAATCGGTTCAGAATATAGCTCCCATATATATTTTCGGCTGATTTTCCGTATTTTATGCACAAAATGTGAATGTAAGACGGGATTTGGACTAAAAATAAATATGACAAATTATATTGAGAGCGGTTCATATAGGAATATAGCTACCCATATATATTTTCGGTCGATTTAATGTTTTTGTTACGTATATTTAATTTCAATGAAATTTTGAAGACTTAGCAGTCAGTTATTTACAGAAGTACTTATAGTTGGGAAGGAATTGACCAAGGCTACAGCTATTAAGTATCATATCTTTGAGAGACTCCTTAAGATTTATGTTTTATTATGACATATCTATATCATTAGGAATACTTATAGGCGGAAAGGCTTTCGAAGGAGTGTTACCTCCTGAAACTTCAAAAATACCATAGTAGCTCCATAACAACCCTGAATAGGTATATAACTCCTTCATATCTCCTATATTTATTCGTTAAAATATTAAAAACGTTAATATAGTTATGGCATTCCATTATATTTTATCGTAGTCGGGGCAGCAAAGCGCGCCGGGTTCAGCTAGTAGGGTATAAAAATACAAAATACAAAAACTATGTTAAAATTTTTTTTTCAAATTTCAAATAAAATATTCGAATTACAAATAGAATAATTCGAATTACAAATGGATTAATTCAAATTACAAGTGGAATAATTCGAATTACAAATGAAATGTTTCGAATTACAACTATAATGTTTCGAATTATTTTTGAAAAACACATTGTGTGGTCGGTATCGTGGAGAAGCTTTCTTAATTTTAAAAAGACAAGTCTAAAAGATATTGTTTCGAGGAACTATTATTTCCATCGCTACTAACAATCCACTACCATGACCTGACAATACCAGCATGAACGTCATTACTGTCATCTTCATCTTTATCATCATCATCACCATCGTCCTCATCTCTTACGGCATGACGTCATTAGCATTCATTTTATTTTGAAATCACTGATGCAGTTTGAATTTAGTATTTCTCTTTTAGTTTTGAGTGTACCACTGGAAAATTCAATTAAAATCAGTGGAAAATGTAAAACTTTTTCAATTAAACTTGCATTTTTTTCCCATCTTCTATGTAAATGTGACTGTAACTGTTGCAATATTTGTGTGTATGTATGTATATGTAGATTTAATTCCTTTTCTGACCACAAAGTTAGCTTTTGTAGCATTTGTAGAGGATTCCAATGATGATTTTATGGGGACAAGTAGTTTTCAAACTTTTCTCTATTGCAGTTTGCAGAAGAAGAAAGAAAATGGAAACAATTTGTTACGATTTTCATACAATTTTGACAATAATTAAGATAACCAGAAAAATCGTTATACAATGGCAATGACAAATAAATACCCAACCATGGTGGAGGAGGAGGAAAAGCTTTGTTGGGTTTGGAGTTGAGCAATTTAAAATTAAAAGATTCTTAGAGAGAAAAGGGCCAATGTTGTAGCAAGGCTCTTCGGGCGATTGAAAATGGGAATGCGTGTGGCCATACTATTCTACAATATCTCTGCCGATATCACAATTCCAGTCGATATATTGGGGATATATTACTCATTGCCTCGCTAGACCCTTCGGGGAGGTTCGTGGGAAATATATACAGTCTGATGGATGTTCATTGGTATTGTCACTCTAAAGTCTCCCTGACTATTTGAAAACAACTTATGAAACCCAAAAAAAAAAAAAAAAAATACGGTTATATACTTGATGCCTATCACACCAACATAGTCATAGCTAAAACTACACAATGCCATACACAATACGGTACACACTTTCAACTAAACATTATACAAACCAACGTCTTTACACATGCTCAAGCACAAAGCTAAGTGAATATTTTAAAACATCCGTATTTGTTTGTTAGTTAATCCATTACTTAAGGATTGTTATGGCACTCATCATCTTCCTGACTTAGCATATGGTAGTACAACACACACATTCACCCATATACACTCACATCCCTGTGCAACCAATGCTCATGCAACTCTCTAGCCAAAAGACATGGTGTTTATGGTATTTAAATGATGTTTACATTTTAGTTCATCGTTTTATTTTCCTGTTTTCGTTGTTGTTTTTGTTCTTCTTGTTGCATCTTTAAGAAGTAAACCTAACAAAAGCAAGAAATCTCAGATTTTTTATTTGTGCAACATGCAACATGCTATGGCTTGTTGCTCTTACAAGTATTATCTTCCTGGCAATTCTTGTTTTCTCCGTTTTTTTGCTGTTGTTGTTGTTGTTGCGAGGAGTTTTGTCTGTGAACTGAATGCAAATGTTTTGAGAAAAGGAAAATATTATTGCAACTGTTGCTTTTCGAATGGATGATGCCAGCAAGAACAACAACAACCACAACCATGCAAAAAACAGTTCACATATTCCGAATGTATCTTTCTGCTGCATGCATGCCATGGCACATTTGGCTGTTCATTTTCTGCTGTTTTCTATTTTATTTTTTTTTTTTTGCTTTTTGTTGTTCGCCTTTTCTTTAGAGTTGTTTGTAATTGTTGACTGTTGCTGCGCTATGCTACCATGCATTCATTTGCCTTGAGGACAAATGCTAATCGACTTTTTATTCCTTGGCGTAAAGTTTCCAAGTATGGGGAGATCAAATGACAAAATATCATGTGCGAATGTAGAATCAGAAAGGAAACGGAAATAGTGCGACAAAATTAACGATTATTGTGTTAAATTTAAGAGAAAATTATTACAGTATAAAAACTTAATTTTTGAGATGAATACACAAATAATTGCAGACCATAACACTATGGAACTAAAACAAATGAAAACCGGTAAGGAAAGGATCGAAGACAGGCGGGGCCGACCATATTGTTATATATTATATATATATATATATATTATACGTAAATTTTTATTATGCAGTTACTTTATTATGTTTACAAAAAAGACAACTACAGTATAGAAGTTTCTCAATCCTTCAGGTTCTTTCCATATTATTGATGTGCTTTTATTTACAACCATGTAATTATCGCTTAGTTTGCTATTGTTTTTGTTGGACCCTTTCATGTTTGTTTTGATAGTTGTGACGTCATTGCTGTTCTTTCTCTTGTCGCTCGTATATGTGTGTGCTAACATTTTTTACGAATTCGGAAAGAATCTCTGAACAAATTTCCGATTCTGATGCCGAATTCGGTACGTTAGTTGTAAGGACTTGGTCACCGAATTCGAAAAGATTGTTGATGGGAATTCTGAAAAAATATTAGAGTTTCGCGACGAATTCGGAAGTAAATTCTCGGAAAATTCGCATAAAAGTTTTGAGTTTTTGACAGAAATCGGTCCGAATTCGGAAACAATTCTGGAAAATTCGCTAGAAAATTTAGATTTTGTTAAGAAATCCGGTCCGAATTCAGGAAGAAATTCTGGAAAAATTCGAAGAAAATTTTAGATTTTCTTAAAAAATCGGAAAAAATTCTTTTGCGCTGACGTCTTTGATATTGGCGCAACACAGAACAAACCCCACTCAGATACAATTTTCTTTTAATGCTCTATTTATGGAAGATTCTAATTTCAAACGTTCTAATGATTTTCGTTGTTGTTATAATTTAGTGATTAATAGTAGAACAATGTGCACGAGTATGTTGAAGCTATTAATTACATATTATATGTTGCATTTATATTTAAAAAAAAATTAAAAATTGTATATGCGAATTTTATAAACAATCACTTTGTTTTTCGACAACAATCGAACAATAAAATCCCTTAAAAAATCGATTAGAAATCGGAACGAAGATTCTTCAGAAAATGTGCAGAGATTCTTAAAAATAAACTTTTAGAAAACCGGTACAATTTCTAGGAAAATATTAGAGAAATCATCTAATTTCTAACAAGTAAAAATGTATCAGTCGGCTTGCCCGACAGAGATATACCCTCTGCCTCGAACCTAAAGAAAAGAAAATAACACACAATACTTCTGACGTCTATATAATACGATGTACAACGTTTGGACCAAATCGGTTTCCCCCTTCGGGGGTTATCTTACTTACTACCCACTATAGTTGAAGTAAGTACATGCCCCTGAAAAAACATATACCGTCGTAATGGGGAAAACCAAAGGGATTCGAAGTCCAAATTTTGGACCGATTCGGCTGATCCGTTCGAGAGTTATCGTGCCACACCACACAGGGTATTTTAAACCTTTCGGACTATTTTCTCCGGAAGTATGGACTTTCCCCTAAAAAAAAGTGTACTGTCGTAATCGAGGCAGCGAATACATATATATACAAAAAGAAGTAAAACGATTTGAGAGCAGGCCTTAAACTGCACTCTTCACAAATTTTGTGTGGGAAGTACTTCAAGGAGTGGACTTATATAATCCATATTCGAACCTGATCTATGTCCCGTAGAGATATTACGATACGGAAAGTATGGACCAAATCGGTTACTCCCATCAAAAATTTTCGTGCGCCCAATTTTTCCGAACATTTTCAAACTTTTGTGGGGGAGGTAGCTGAAGGAGTGGACCGATATGATCTATATTCGAACTTAAATTATGTTTGGACAAAATATTATGAACGCCAAATTTTAGACCAAATCGGCTGATCCGTTCGAGAGTTATCGTGCGCTCCAACCACTACACAAGGTGCCATATGGGGGTTTTAGACCTTTCGGACTATTTTTTTCAGAAAATATGGACTTGCCCCTGATAAAACTTGCACCGTCGTAAGGGGGGCAGCGAATACAAGTTGTTACAACAAAAATCAAAACGATTCGAGAGGCGATCCTAAGATGAACTTTTCCAAAATTTTGTGTAGGAGGTACCCGAAGGAGTGGACCAATAGAGCCCATATTGGAAGCTCATCTATGCCTGGTAGAAATTGTACGATGTGCAAAGTATGTACTAAATCGGTCATTCGCTTCAAGAGTTAGCGTGCGCACAATTTTTCCGAACCTTTTCGAACTTTTGTGGGGGAGGTATCTGAAGGAGTGGACCGATATGGGTCATCTTAGTTATCGTGCGCACCAGCCAGACAGACAGACGGACGGACATTGCTAAATCGGCTCCAAATTGTCTGAAACGGATATCGTCCAAACATACCTGGGGTCTAAAACGATTATTTCGATGAGGCACATTTTGCCCGTATGAAAGTGTATTTCAAATTTCCTTTACAATTCCATCGAAAAAAACTAAAAATTTTTTTGCTAGCACATTCACGATTTTTGGTACATGGGTTAAGAAAAAAATCGTGGTTTCAAATCTGTTCGCGTTCACAAAATTGTTATGAAAAAGAAAAAATATTTAAAAATGCCTTTGTGTTGTAATACCAAAATGTATATATAAATCGGTAACAGCATTTAATATCTATCGGTAGACACCTAAATATTTGCTAAATTTATTTTTATTTTCGCGGAAAATCAAAAAATAATAAAAAAAATCTTAATTTTTTCTAGCTCAGTGGTCATATAAATCTCAACAAAAAAAAATAAATTAAAAATCTCTACAGAATCTATACAACGCGCAAACAAATGTGAGACCAAAATTATAAAGATTGGGTTTATAACTGACATATTACAGCAACAACAAAAGGCAAAAACGTATTTTTTTGGTTTTGCAGCACTCACACAATGACATCCCTAAAGTATGCAATAGAAAAATATGTTGCCTACCATTTGTTTAATACGAAAAATTTGAGAAACATTTTTGGGAGTTATTCTACTATTTCGCTAAATTTCCATACAAAACCTGAACTACTTTGATAAAACTTCTACAGGGAAAATGGTTTATCATCGTAAAAGTATATTTGCTTACTCTGATAGGCAATAAAATTGAGAAATAGGGAGCAATATTGAAATTACAACCAAATAAAAAACATAAAAGTTAAAAACCGTATAATTCGCGAGTTCGTTAAAATCAGTTGAGGTGTATGTGCTTTTCGGATACAGGGAGTCCATAATATGCATGGATTTTCCCATGTTGCATTCAGCGGCCAAAGTGTGCCATCAGTTGCATCTTACTATTCAAAAAACCTTCAAAATGTTTTAGGGGGATGCAGTGTATATATCGAAAAGTCATACACTAGAACCATGTTGCCCAAGGGGTATTCTTTAGTTCTTTTTTTGAGCACAGGTTTAAATTTTCATTTCATTTGACAGTTTTCTCCTTTATAAAAGTTTTCATTTTCATAGAAACAGAATTGAGCCCCTGTAGTGCGATTCTGTAACTCCTTAACGACAGAATTAACGACGAATGTCGGTAGTTAACGATAATTTTCGGTAAGTGCTATTCTGTATACCAATTTTAACGATTTTTGTCGGTAAATTTTGTCGTTAATTACCGAAAATTATTGTTAAGTTAACAACCAAAAGAAAGTTGTTGTTAAGTCTTAACGACAGTACATTATTGCAAAATTTTGCTGATTTCTTTTAAAAACGACGTTTTTATATGAGCATATGTTATGTTAATGAGGAGTGTACACAAGGTAAATTCTGCCTTATTGAGAAAAATCTTCTTAAAGCGGTTACATAAGGGTTAACTATGTATAATAACATGGGTCAGCTTCGCCACTGCTGTGCTTTCGCCAGCGCAGATTTTATTGTAGCTGCTTAAAGACCGCCAAAGAGAAAATTGTAGAACTTCGATTAACTCATAACTTTTCCTTGGATGATCTTTATGTAGCATCAATTAAATCGGCGGTTGCGAAAGCGCAACAGTGGCGATGACGCCCCATGCTACCACACATATGAACGCTGCTCTATCCTTTCTTTTAATTATTAAACAGAAAAACGCTAGTTAATGCTTCAAAAGAACTCACGTGTGGTACTGCTACGTAAGACCTATACCAATGTCATTAACACTATCTTTTTAGGACGCTTTTTTTTGGCTCAATGCCGTACTGGGGCGAAAACGTGTATAGTATTTCTATACCCTACTTTGTTCTGTGGTAATCTTATACCTTTAAACTCAGCACAACTAGCATCCGAATGCTAAAAATGGCGTATAAACTTTCATTTCCGAACTTTTCATAATCTTCGCTATGAGAAGTTCCATTTAATGTGGGCGTGAATTGAATATGTGAATATATAAACTCAAATAACGGTAAAGTGGATTCACCAACATCCTAGCAGGGGCTTAAGTCATGTCAAAATTCAAATCTAAATAATCATATGGCGAAGATAACTATTTTTGCACTGCTCTGAATATCCTTACAAAACCTCACAACGCAAACTACGACCCCAACTTTTAATTAGAAAAATTTAACTGCGCTTTTAATAAAGGGTTTTGGGTTTTATCACTTTTTATTTTAAAATCACACACACATACAATAAGAAGTGACCGTTATGGCATCGGTAGTCATGCTAAATTGACAGCATCCTAGCTGCACCACAACACCCTTGTATAATGACTTCTTTACGTAACAAGATGTAGGCTCGATTTCCTTGCACTCATTATATATACTTTTTTGCTGGCTATTTTCTTGCAGATATATTCCTTGACGGCGAATGACATGTTTATTCATATCCTGAAATAAAACCACAAACATCTATGGCATGAATGTATTGGCCATTTAACTGCTAGAAATACATACATACACACTTTAGAAATTCCTGGGTTACGCATGCTGGAATGCTTGCAGACACTTGGTTGCTACACCGGAGTCAGTTAAATCCAAAAAGCGGGTGATCTCAAGCTGTCCGGATCCCTTGCCGACACTAATTGTGTCTACGGCAGGGCCAGCCATTTCGATTCTATCAGCCCCAACAATACGATCGGCTCCCGCTCCGAAGCCATAGAAGCCTAAGGGGTAGAGGCAGACGAAGCAGCCACACAAGGCCTCAGCTAGCATGACAGTTCCGTTCAACATGGAAAGGCATGCAAAGGTAGCCTGGGCAAAACCCACAAAACCTTCTGGTGAGAACTATGCAGGGTCATCATAACTTCAGATGAGATGGAATGTAGGAAGGTCGGATTTGGCAAGACAGCTATTTTCAACGGTATCAACGTCGTTAATTGCCATGGTAAAGAAATTGAAAATTTCCTTATGCAGACAATAAATGGCTATTACGCACAACATGGTTGCCACCTCCTTTTTTAGATCTGGCAATGGACAGCGAGAGCGCAAAATGCAATAAGGACTGTAAAGGAGAGCTATACTTCGAATTGAGGTGGCTTCGATTCCCTCTGTCTACATGTCGTATGAAGTACCAGACACACCAAGTCAATTGTTGCGCAAACTAGTGGACACGATATCGGCCAGTTGCAGTAGGGTAAGACAGGAGGTAATAGATCTAAAAGGAGTTCAATTCTCTAGTTTCTTCACGGTAATACCGAATTAATGCTTCTTACTAAACCTATCTATCGAAGCAAATCGACCACCGACTAAGATAGAATAGAAACACTGAAAGGAAAGTACGAAAAGGAGCTTGATTGTTCTATATGCCCCCATAGGCAAAAATTGGGGTCTCAAACCACATTTTCTGGCTGTATAGGACAATCAGGTGACCTCAAATGCTGTACTCATTATTCAGCCTCTGGATATTCAGGTTGAGCATCAGACACCCAGGAGTGATTTGAGGCTCCGAGAACTATATATGTATGTGGTGAGGCAGAAAGTGATTACTTTTCGCCAACGATGTACTTTGTGTTCTTCAGGGAATATTATGAAGGTATATGTCAAAGAAATGTGTTCATTTGAAAGCAAAAACTAAAAAACAAAATTATGACTGGAAAAATGTAAATATTTGTAGAATTTGTTGAAGTTGTGCTAAGAAAATAGAAAAACTATTAATGTTTGCAAAAGGTTTTTGACATTGTTGTAGCCAGGGTTTCGGAGTCTACGAGTCGGAGTCGAGCAATTTTGCTGGAGTCGGAGTCGGAGTCTGAGTCGAAAAAAATAACTCGACTCCGACTCCGGGCAAAATTTTTTCCACGTTATAGAAATATAACATTAAATTTGAAACAAAACCTTTTTTTTTAAAAATCATTATTTATTTTAAAAGAAAGGTATAAGAAAATATATATGTAAATTATATATTGTACTGAATTAAAGGACAATTCACAGGGTATTTACTACTCTTTGAAGTGTAGTCTATTCATCCCTATTTTGTTGATCCAATTGATTCGTTACATTTTTGCAAACAAAAGTAAAGTTCTATGACAATCGAATTAAGACTGGACCTTTAACCTCTTTCGTCAGAAGTCTTACTGGTGTTCTCACAAAGGTCTATTGGTATCTCATCTTGTTTTTTATGAAAAGTCATCCTTGCCTTCTATTAAAGACATTGTGATATCTATAGGAAATCTTACTGAATACCCTGTGACATAAAATGGAAATGGGGGATGAAAATTCCTTTTGGGAATGAAAGCCCCAATTGAGAAAGGATCCCATAGCTGAAATTTCTGAGTCATGACATAGTGTTTTTTTTTATTTGACCCCCATCAATCATTGAGAAAATAGTTTTATATCTAAGTATGAAGATATTGTTTCATCATTTTTAGATGACATGTTTTCAGTTAAATGGAATGAGGAACCTTTCTGTCAAATATGCTGTCCTAGCTCAGTTTCTTCCATGTCCTTTTTGTTCTTGAACCCAAAAAGTAAAACAAAATGAAATTTTCTACAAAAATGTTCCACCGAAAATTATATGTAGGTTTCCCATATCCAAGAAATCGACATTGTCACGTTTACATTGTTCTTTATCAGTTTTACCCGTTACTTTCTCAAAAAACAGTAGGTTTCCCATATCCAAGAAATCGACATTGTCACGTTTACATTGTTCTTTATCAGTTTTACCCGTTACTTTCTCAAAAAACAGTATGTTTATGTATTTCGGTAAATTTCGCATAATCTATTAACTATATATCAATTTCGGATGGTTACGCTTCTGAATTAGGCATCATAAATTCGTTGTTGGTTGACGACAGATTCATCCCGCTATAACTCAGAAGTCTGACAAACGGTGAATCTTTCTTCTAGTATTCATTATATACTCAATGAGGGCTTTAGATGTAGACATTCAAATAACATTCTGTCCGCCAGGAGCAGATATAGTTCATGTGTATCCGAGTTTTCTACACAATCAATTGCATATACGAAATTCAATGAAATACATAATCATAGAGTTTTCATAAGAAAGTATCGGGTAAAAGTGATAAAGGACAATGAAAACATGGCAATATCGATTTCTCGTCCTTATGAACCGACCCTACATGTTACTAGCAACATTTTTGTAGAATATTTTCATGCACGAAATCTCATCGTGTGCTAATTTTTCAGTTCCAGAAAACACCCATCTGCCTACGTGCTGGGTCGTGTACACAATATATTTCAAATATTTCAATAAAATTATCCACTCCACACCAACGTTTAAAATGTAAGCGCCGAATTTTAGTTTAAGGAGTAATCCCTACTTATAAATTTCAGAAAAAAGTTGAAAGTATAAATTACATAGAATATGTGGTCAAATTTTTAAGTCGATCGGAAAAATATTGCCTTAGTATGAGCGTTGGATGGGAACAATTTATTTTATTTTATATGCAGCATATAAACTGTGCTTTTCTTGCGATAGTTTTTGAGATAGAGTTGGCACCGCAAAATGCTTTAATAAAAACAAGGTTTCGTAGACGACCTCAAAACTTGGTAATATTTTTTTCTTTCAGATGAAGAAACAAATCTGCCAAAAAGTTACGTAGTTTTCTTTGGAAAAAAATTATGAAAAATGGCTTTATTGTGCTTTACAACTAAAGGTCTCCTTTTGAGGCTAAGCACAATTAAATGTTGGCTTACATCCAGTTTGAAACTGGTCGTGAATTGATTATAGTTTTTATTGGATGTAGCCTTACGATTTGTTTTGCCCCATTATTTTCACATATTTTGAAGGCTTAAAGATTCTCTCACGCGGAAGAATTCCGTCCAGAATATACTCGTGCAAAAAAGGAAAACCGACAAAAACTTTCTAACTTTGATATTTGTCAATGTAAGATTCGGCAAAAACAGTATTGATATGTTCGAATGTATTCGAACGAATGCCCTTTCTAATGAATATGTAAGGAAAAACTAACACATTAGCCTATATAGACCAAAATAGAGGAAAAAATTACAATTTTGTGCACATTTTATTCATTTTTAGTGGTATAGGAATTCACTCTCGGAGTCGACCCGGAGTCTGAGTCGGAGTCGGAGGCGGAGTCGTGAAAAAAACTCGACTGGAGTCGGAGTCGGAGTCGAGCCGAAAATACCTCGACTCCGAAACCCTGGTTGTAGCAGATTGCTAATACATCTACCTTAAAAATTATCTCTCAAAATAAATAAAAGAGAATTTGGTGAGTTTCATGCATTAGCCCACTGATGGGCAGAAATGCTCTGCCTCACACACAAAAGTGTAAAAAATACATGAGTCTCTCGCAATTTGCCCATCAGTGCATTAGCCCAGAGTGAGGCAGAGAACATTTTTGGGTCTCTCTTGTGCTCTCTATGAGCGTAAATTTGTTGTTGTTCTCAACGTGTTAGCATCTACACAGGCTGTGAGCGATAACAAATTTACGCTCACTTAGAGCAAATGGGCTCTCTTGTGAGTCACAATGCCTCCTCCTGCATTAGCCTATCTGAGAGAGTATTTCTTTTGGTAAACAACGGCGGATGAAACGTTTTAAATCAGGGCTGACCAAAATCGAGAAAGAGAGAGAAATTTAAGGGAGAATTAATATTTAATTTTTCTTGATGTTTCATCACAGTGTTGCCAGTATTGGGGATTTGTCCCCAAAATGTGGATTTTTTTTACAAAATGGGGATGAAAAATTTGAAATGGGGATCTGGGGATTTGATGGGGAAATAAACTCAAAAATTGGGGATTTTATGGGAATCATCTTCTGCTTTGAAATATCAGTTACATTACGCATTTTATGAATAAAGGTGATTTTATTGCAAATAATTATCAACGAACAAATAGGTTATAAACAAATAAAACTATATGTGGTCTTCTTGTCCCCAAAAAATGAATATTCTTAATATTACTTTCCAAAGTAATAAAATAAACTATGTATATATGACGAATTGCTTATATGCATCTTCTCGTTGTGTACGAGAATTTTGAAAACGTATGTACGAGGGCGGTTCGGAAACTTCTTAGCCTATCAATGAAAGAGAATAGTTAGTTTTTCAAAAATATTTTTATTTTTCAATATTATCTCCTGAAACTTCAATACACTTAGTCCAATGCTTTTCTAGCAATTCTATCCCTTGATTAAAATAGTTTTCCTCAAGGTCTTCAAAATAGTAGTTTACAACTGTAATTGCATCTTCATTTGAGATAAAACGCTTGCCAGCAAGGATTTTTTTTTAGATTTGGGAACAAGTACAAGCCACTGGGAGCTAAATCAGGAGAAAAAGGTGGGTGGTCAAGCAACTCGTACTTTAATTCGTTGATTTTAGACATTGTTAAAACACTCTTGTGCGCTGGTGCGTTGTCTTGATGAAAAATTATTTTTTTGTGCTGTAAGCCAGGACGTTTTTCTCGAATTTGTACATTTAATTGATCCAAAAGGTTGCAATAGTACTCTGAATTTATTTTTTCACCCTTTTGCAGATAGTCAATCAATAAAATACCTTTGAAGTCCCAAAAAACCGTTGCCATAACCTTACCAGCCGATTGAATTGTTTTTGCCTTCTTTGGGGCACTTCCTCCAGCTTCAGTCCATTGTTTGGATTGTTCTTTTGTCTCTGGAGTATAGTGGTGGATTTGAGATGCCCATGATGTTAACAATTTCACGCACTTTTATTCGTCGATCATTTAATACCATATCCTGCACTAAGGCTACAATTTCTGTTGTTGTTGCTGTTTTTGGACGTCCACTACGTGGTTCATCTTCAATGCTTGTACGACCACGTTTAAATTCAGCAACCCAATTTTTTACTGTTGCATTATGAATTTCTTGTCCCGATAAACCTTTTTTATGAAAATATTTAATGACAGCACGCATTTCCTATTTTCCATTGTAAAAAAATTGCGGATGCGTCTTTTTTGAACACCTGTTTCTATATGAAGGAGTTGCCAGATCGAAACAAAATTTAACAAGTGTTCATAACAGAGATGGAAGTTTCTAAAACACTTAACTTTTTTCTGTTTATACCGCGCTTTTTGTGCTAGGCTAAGAAGTTTCCGAACTGCCCTCGTACTCCATCTTTCCTTGTCTGTTATATCGACTTCTCTTGTTCCCTTTTTAATCTCCGTTTCCGTTTTACTATCCTCTCTCTCCCTTGCTAAGATGAAAACAATGGACCGCTGATCACCGAATCAAGTAGCTGTCCTACAACGTAACCTATACCAGAAACCTAGAAAGTCCATCAGCACATCGAGATGTTGTTGATGCAATACCTTCTTGGGAGTTATCGCCGTGAGCATCCCTGCACAATCAGGATTCCCCACCGAAACACGTCATAAAAGGTCTTCATGATCTGGAGAGACAGGTCCATAGGTGTAAACGAAAACCTCTAGATCAATTGGTCTATTGGCCAGGCTTGGATAACTCTCACACCGACGAAGTTGCACAGGCAGTTCAGATGTATAGTGGGTATACCGTACTCGGAGACGCAGCAAAAGAGCCCCAACAACTATGAAAAACACGAGTGGTTTTAAACCATTTTAGTTCCGGATGATGCAGCCGTCTTAATTCGTATTGGATACGAATTGATAGCACGATATCCAGCACATGCCCTGCATGTGGATTGAGACCACACGACATGCTGCGTTTGTTTAGCAGCCCAGCTCACCCTTCTCACAGGTCTACTGATTCTTTATGGACGCAGCCAGTCCAGGTTGCAGAATTTTTGAGTCTGTACAGAAGAACCAGAATCAGATATCTGAAATAATACACGAAAGAACATATTTGCGTTGCTACAATAACAACAACCACGGTAAAGGTAAGGACGACGTTCAGAGTTTATAAAAATTATGAGAATCTATTGATAAAGATGTGGATAGGAAGATTGGACCTAGGACCTGCCGGTTATCGCCTTCTCATAGTGGCCTGATGTCAAACGTATGACGCGGGACACAAATGTTCTTCGGCAGGGCATACATATTCAATAGTTATATTACGGCGGTTCCATATTTGACCGATATCCCCATGCACTTCAAGTGTGGGTCACTAGAGTCAAGCTCATGTAAATTATGTATGTATTAGACTCCAGCAATAGAATTACAAGCAAGCACAATACGTTGTTTCCATCACAACTTCGTTTCTTGAATCGTCGCGACCATTATGCTTCTCCGACTTGTAAAATCCACAATCTCATTGATCTTCCCACGAAGGCCAAGGCAGTTAAACTTCAGCAATATGGCATTGCCAGGAACTGGAACAGCAGTACTCGATGACTGTGGCTGGTACTGCTGTTGGGGAGATTGCGGGGGAGTTTCATAATCTGAAGATGACGTCGAAGACTCACTGGGGATAAAGCACGGTGCAACATCCATATCGACCAGGTCTGATCAATTCCTGTAATGTACATGTATTCGCTGCATCTGTTGCATCTCACCTACACCAACCTATGGTGGATAAGAAGGAGGCATACGGAGCAAAACCCTGGTTTAAGAAACGATTTTCCTGGCCAAAACTCAAAATTTTGTTTTGTCACAGATATTTAACTTCTACATGAGATTCGATAGTATACATATTGAAACTAAGGAAACCAAAAAATTAGGTCAAAATATTCGAAGGTGTGGGGGTGGGGTGCCCCAAAAGACGAACATTTTCCCATGTTTGAGAAATACGTAATTTTTGCAAAGTTCTGGAGAAAGAAATATCTATTTTTCGGAAACTATAACAGATATTGTGTTCATTGTATTTCCCTAGGTAGGTAGGATTGTGGCCTTTAAAAATAGTTTAAACAAATTACCATAGCGTTTACACCACATGAGCTATTTTATTTTTCCTCAGGTACTAAATTTTATGAAATTCCAAATTTAATGGACTAGAACTTTTGTGGAACAACAAGGAACAATGTTCTGTTTTCACAGAAAGATACCCAAGAGTCTCATCTTTCAGCCCATATATACTTTCGTATCCGTACAGTTCCGTCCGTTTAAGACTTTTTTAAATTTATTGAAATTACATGGGTAAAAATGTGTTTTTCCTTACCATTTCCATATGAATTACAGTTTTTTTACATATATTAAAAATTTTTGGAGTATATGAGTTTTATAAGTTTATGAAAGCCCAAGGAGCATTTTCTTTAATTTTTGAAAAATCTTAAATTTTTTGTAATTTTTTTTTTAATTTTTGGAAATTTTTTTTTTAATTTTTTGTTTGATTTTTTGTTATTTTTATAGTTTATTTATTGGTGTTTGACCATCTTTAAAATATTGAAAGATATAAAAAACATAAAAACACTCATATTTTGATGAAAAATAGTAAAAAACTCAAAAGTTTAATTCTGACCTTGAATTCCTCTGCAACTACCATACCGAAATTGACCGAAATTCACCGGAAAGCTGACTGTGTTATCAGTCTAACAAAAAAAAAAAATAATTATCAAAATATCTCTATCCCTTCAAAAGTTACAGAATTTTGACCAGGAAAAAACTATTTTGAACCACTGTGCGGCGTTATTTTGGTCCCGGCACCTGGTTGAAATTAATCCGTTATATAGAACCGGCCATGGGGGATTGTTCATCAGTTATTGCAGTTGATGCAGCGTGGTGCCTAAAGAAGTGGAGCGATATAGTTCATATGCGAAATAGACTACATTAGGGCGAACCAAAAAAAATGTTGGAGCTACTCCAACTCACGTAATTTTTTTCCATTTGATCCAAAAACAGTTAAAGTTAAACCGTTCCAACATAGCGATCTTTGTCTACACAGTAATTTGTATGGGACTAAAGGTTGCATTTTCACGAAAATTCGATGAAAAATCTTTACCAGTTCATTGTTGTGGCTAGAAAACCAATCTTACAAAAATTTGTGAAAATCGGATCGGATTTTGATATAGTTATATAGAGACCAAAATCGTCTAAATATGAATACTGGAGGTATGTATATCAAAATCCAATCGGACTTTCACATTTTTTTATAATAGAAACGCCAGTTTTAAACTTGCCATTATTGCAAACAATTTATAAAAGTGTTCAATTAATTCCATACATAACGTCTCTTTTCACATGGAATAACCAAATCCAACCGGTAATATCAAATTATCCTATGCTGTATTATTATCCCTCTCCTTTTGCAAAATTTTAATAGAAGTCTGGGACAAAAACGTACGTAAACGTCACACATTCTAGACTCATTTCCATAGAAATGGGGAATATGTGCTAGAATATTATTTTATTCTTTTTTTAAACAATTTTCAACTATCAACAATTCTGCAATGCATTTCCAATGATTATATTTGAAAAGTTTTTTAATTAAAATTAAATGCATTTGGTTTTGGTTAGATGGTTACTACTTTTGTTGGCCAAATTCAATTAAAGTTGTGTTCTGGAAGCAACGATTGAAATTATCAAAAAACCAACGACACATATTCCATTTCCATGCCGACAACAACAACAAATGAAAAAAATAAGTATCCATACACCCACATTCACAACAATGATAATTATGAAGAAATAAATGCAGAGCAAGGCTACAGACACCCCCAACTTCCGTTGATACCCACAACAATACCTTCCTGGCAAGGTTTTGAAATGTTGCAGCACTAATGCACACAACTTTAAATGTTATTTAAACACAATGTGAGGTGTGAATAAAATTACCATACACATCCACCCCATTATTTTTCACACAATATCCCCCATTTCCAACACTTACTCACACTCAGACACAATTACAAATAATGCATTACCTTAATTGAGTTTGTCATTCATAAAAATAATATTTTTTACAAACAACATCTCTAACAATGCCAACACCAGTGACATCCATTCCATCAGAGTAACAAGGTAGCATAACAACAATAACATTTGCTCTGTAGGTAGCAACATTATGGTTGAAAGCCCAGGGCAAGGTGAAGCAAGAAGAGTGTGCCAGAAATTATTAAAACAAAATCACAGCATGCATGCAATTATGCTTCCGGTTTTCTAATTTTTAAGTACATTTACTCTCTACTCACTCTTACCACCATCAACACCACAATAATATGCCACAAATGTACTGAACTATTTACTCATGACGCCACACGCATTGTAACACACAAATAACCATAACGCACCTAACACATTTTACTAACATATTTGCAACATTTATGTTAATTTTTTTGGTAAAAATAAAAACTTTTAAATGCATGATGTGAGAAGAATAAGAGGATGGTATAGTGAACAAATATGTAGAAGCAATCCAATGGTAGGAATTTCAAAGAGGAAGATCTTTCTGAGGAAGGAATTGACATCAGACTAAAGACATAATAAACGAATGAAGCTTTACTAAACAAGAAGATATTCTTCAGCTTCAGACTAAAGCTATTCTATACGGATTAGGTTCAGACTGAAACTACATATTCTATACCAACTAGGTTCAGACTGAAGCGAACTAGGTTCACACTGAAGCTATTCTATACGAATTAGCTTCAGACTGAAACTACATAATCTATACGAACTAGGTTCAGACTGAAGCTATTCTATACGAATTAGCTTCAGACTGAAGCTATTCTATACGAATTAGCTTCAGACTGAAGCTATTCTATACGAATTAGCTTCAGACTGAAGCTATTCTATACGAATTAGCTTCAGACTGAAGCTATTCTATACGAATTAGCTTCAGACTGAAGCTATTCTATACGAATTAGCTTCAGACTGAAGCTATTCTATACGAATTAGCTTCAGACTGAAGCTATTCTATACGAATTAGCTTCAGACTGAAGCTATTCTATACGAATTAGCTTCAGACTGAAGCTATTCTATACGAATTAGCTTCAGACTGAAGCTATTCTATACGAATTAGCTTCAGACTGAAGCTATTCTATACGAATTAGCTTCAGACTGAAGCTATTCTATACGATTTAGCTTCAGACTGAAGCTATTCTATACGAATTAGCTTCAGACTGAAGCTATTCTATACGAATTAGCTTCAGACTGAAGCTATTCTATACGAATTAGCTTCAGACTGAAGCTATTCTATATGAATTAGCTTCAGACTGAAGCTATTCTTTACGAATTAGCTTCAGACTGAAGCTATTCTTTACGAATTAGCTTCAGACTGAAGCTATTCTATACGAATTAGATTCAGACTGAAGCTATTCTATACGAATTAGATTCAGACTGAAGCTATTCTATACGAATTAGATTCAGACTGAAGCTATTCTATACGAATTAGATTCAGACTGAAGCTATTCTATACGAATTAGATTCAGACTGAAGCTATTCTATACGAATTAGATTCAGACTGAAGCTATTCTATACGAATTAGATTCAGACTGAAGCTATTCTATACGAATTAGATTCAGACTGAAGCTATTCTATACGAATTAGATTCAGACTGAAGCTATTCTATACGAATTAGATTCAGACTGAAGCTATTCTATACGAATTAGATTCAGACTGAAGCTATTCTATACGAATTAGATTCAGACTGAAGCTATTCTATACGAATTAGATTCAGACTGAAGCTATTCTATACGAATTAGATTCAGACTGAAGCTATTCTATACGAATTAGATTCAGACTGAAGCTATTCTATACGAATTAGATTCAGACTGAAGCTATTCTATACGAATTAGATTCAGACTGAAGCTATTCTATACGAATTAGATTCAGACTGAAGCTATTCTATACGAATTAGATTCAGACTGAAGCTATTCTATACGAATTAGATTCAGACTGAAGCTATTCTATACGAATTAGGTTCAGACTGAAGCTATTCTATACGAATTAGATTCAGACTGAAGCTATTCTATACGAATTAGGTTCAGACTGAAGCTATTCTATACGAATTAGGTTCAGACTGAAGCTATTCTATACGAATTAGGTTCAGACTGAAGCTATTCTATACGAATTAGGTTCAGACTGAAGCTTTTCTATACGAATTAGGTTCAGACTGAAGCTATTCTATACGAATTAGGTTCAGACTGAAGCTATTCTATACGAATTAGGTTCAGACTGAAGCTATTCTATACGAATTAGGTTCAGACTGAAGCTATTCTATACGAAATAGGTTCAGACTGAAGCTATTCTATACGAATTAGGTTCAGACTGAAGCTATTCTATACGAAATAGGTTCAGACTGAAGCTATTCTATACGAATTAGGTTCAGACTGAAGCTATTTTATACGAATTAGGTTCAGACTGAAGCTATTCTATACGAATTAGGTTCAGACTGAAGCTATTCTATACGAATTAGGTTCAGACTGAAGCTATTCTATACGAATTAGGTTCAGACTGAAGCTATTCTATACGAATTAGGTTCAGACTGAAGCTATTCTATAGGAATTAGGTTCAGACTGAAGCTATTCTATAGGAATTAGGTTCAGACTGAAGCTATTCTATAGGAATTAGCTTCAGACTAGGTTCAGACTGAAGCGAACTAGGTTCACACTGAAGCTATTCTATACGAATTAGCTTCAGACTGAAGCTATTTTATACGAATTAGGTTCAGACTGAAGCTATTCTATACGAATTAGCTTCAGACTGAAGCTATTCTATACGAATTAGTTTCAGACTGAAGCTATTCTATACGAATTAGGTTCAGACTGAAGCTATTCTATACGAATTACCTTCAGACTGAAACTACATATTCTATACGAACTATGTTCAGACTAGGTTCAGACTGAAGCGAACTAGGTTCACACTGATGCTATTCTATACGAATTAGCTTCAGACTGAAGCTATTCTATACGAATTAGCTTCAGACTGAAGCTATTCTATACGAATTAGCTTCAGACTGAAGCTATTCTATACGAATTAGCTTCAGACTGAAGCTATTCTATACGAATTAGCTTCAGACTGAAGCTATTCTATACGAATTAGCTTCAGACTGAAGCTATTCTATACGAATTAGCTTCAGACTGAAGCTATTCTATATGAATTAGCTTCAGACTGAAGCTATTCTATACGAATTAGCTTCAGACTGAAGCTATTCTATACGAATTAGCTTCAGACTGAAGCTATTCTATATGAATTAGCTTCAGACTGAAGCTATTCTATACGAATTAGCTTCAGACTGAAGCTATTCTATACGAATTAGCTTCAGACTGAACGCTAATTCTATACGAATTAGCTTCAGACTGAACGCTAATTCTATACGAATTAGCTTCAGACTGAACGCTAATTCTATACGAATTAGCTTCAGACTGAACGCTAATTCTATACGAATTAGCTTCAGACTGAACGCTAATTCTATACGAATTAGCTTCAGACTGAACGCTAATTCTATACGAATTAGCTTCAGACTGAACGCTAATTCTATACGAATTAGCTTCAGACTGAACGCTAATTCTATACGAAATAGCTTCAGACTGAACGCTAATTCTAGCTTCAGTCTGAAGCTAATTCGTATAGAATAGCTTCAGTCTGAAGCTAATTCGTATAGAATAGCTTCAGTCTGAAGCTAATTCGTATAGAATAGCTTCAGTCTGAAGCTAATTCGTATAGAATAGCTTCAGTCTGAAGCTAATTCGTATAGAATAGCTTCAGTCTGAAGCTAATTCGTATAGAATAGCTTCAGTCTGAAGCTAATTCGTATAGAATAGCTTCAGTCTGAAGCTAATTCGTATAGAATAGCTTCAGTCTGAAGCTAATTCGTATAGAATAGCTTCAGTCTGAAGCTAATTCGTATAGAATAGCTTCAGTCTGAAGCTAATTCGTATAGAATAGCTTCAGTCTGAAGCTAATTCGTATAGAATAGCTTCAGTCTGAACCTAATTCGTATAGAATAGCTTCAGTCTGAACCTAATTCGTATAGAATAGCTTCAGTCTGAACCTAATTCGTATAGAATAGCTTCAGTCTGAACCTAATTCGTATAGAATAGCTTCAGTCTGAACCTAATTCGTATAGAATAGCTTCAGTCTGAACCTAATTCGTATAGAATAGCTTCAGTCTGAACCTAATTCGTATAGAATAGCTTCAGTCTGAACCTAATTCGTATAGAATAGCTTCAGTCTGAACCTAATTCGTATAGAATAGCTTCAGTCTGAACCTAATTCGTATAGAATAGCTTCAGTCTGAACCTAATTCGTATAGAATAGCTTCAGTCTGAACCTAATTCGTATAGAATAGCTTCAGTCTGAACCTAATTCGTATAGAATAGCTTCAGTCTGAACCTAATTCGTATAGAATAGCTTCAGTCTGAACCTAATTCGTATAGAATAGCTTCAGTCTGAAGCTAATTCGTATAGAATAGCTTCAGTCTGAAGCTAATTCGTATAGAATAGCTTCAGTCTGAAGCTAATTCGTATAGAATAGCTTCAGTCTGAAGCTAATTCGTATAGAATAGCTTCAGTCTGAACCTAATTCGTATAGAATAGCTTCAGTCTGAAGCTAATTCGTATAGAATAGCTTCAGTCTGAACCTAATTCGTATAGAATAGCTTCAGTCTGAACCTAATTCGTATAGAATAGCTTCAGTCTGAACCTAATTCGTATAGAATAGCTTCAGTCTGAACCTAATTCGTATAGAATAGCTTCAGTCTGAACCTAATTCGTATAGAATAGCTTCAGTCTGAACCTAATTCGTATAGAATAGCTTCAGTCTGAACCTAATTCGTATAGAATAGCTTCAGTCTGAACCTAATTCGTATAGAATAGCTTCAGTCTGAACCTAATTCGTATAGAATAGCTTCAGTCTGAACCTAATTCGTATAGAATAGCTTCAGTCTGAACCTAATTCGTATAGAATAGCTTCAGTCTGAACCTAATTCGTATAGAATAGCTTCAGTCTGAACCTAATTCGTATAGAATAGCTTCAGTCTGAACCTAATTCGTATAGAATAGCTTCAGTCTGAACCTAATTCGTATAGAATAGCTTCAGTCTGAACCTAATTCGTATAGAATAGCTTCAGTCTGAACCTAATTCGTATAGAATAGCTTCAGTCTGAACCTAATTCGTATAGAATAGCTTCAGTCTGAACCTAATTCGTATAGAATAGCTTCAGTCTGAACCTAATTCGTATAGAATAGCTTCAGTCTGAACCTAATTCGTATAGAATAGCTTCAGTCGGAACCTAATTCGTATAGAATAGCTTCAGTCTGAACCTAATTCGTATAGAATAGCTTCAGTCTGAACCTAATTCGTATAGAATAGCTTCAGTCTGAACCTAATTCGTATAGAATAGCTTCAGTCTGAACCTAATTCGTATAGAATAGCTTCAGTCTGAACCTAATTCGTATAGAATAGCTTCAGTCTGAACCTAATTCGTATAGAATAGCTTCAGTCTGAAGCTAATTCGTATAGAATAGCTTCAGTCTGAACCTAATTCGTATAGAATAGCTTCAGTCTGAAGCTAATTCGTATAGAATAGCTTCAGTCTGAACCTAATTCGTATAGAATAGCTTCAGTCTGAAGCTAATTCGTATAGAATAGCTTCAGTCTGAACCTAATTCGTATAGAATAGCTTCAGTCTGAAGCTAATTCGTATAGAATAGCTTCAGTCTGAAGCTAATTCGTATAGAATAGCTTCAGTCTGAAGCTAATTCTTTTAGAATTGCTTCAGTCTGAAGCTAGTTCGTTTAGAACAACAGCCGCGGACAAAAACGTGAACACGCCTGTGCTAATGTTGACAGCATAGCACCATATGGCAGCTTCAGTCTGAATTTGTTTCCAGCAGTTTCAGTCTGAAGTTTATTCATTTACAGCGGCTTCAGTCTGAAGGCAGCTTCTGTCTGAGGCTTATTGGTTTACAGCTGCTGATTCGTTTAGAATAGCTTCCGTATGTAGGTGATTCATTTAAAATAGCTTCAGCTTGAAGCTGATTCATTTAGAATTACTTCGGCCTGTAGCTGATTCATTTTGGAATAATTCAGTCCGAAACTTCAGCCTATGCTGATCCTGACAGGAGATTCATGCAGCATATCAGTTTTTCCTGAATTACATTTGAAATTATTATAACAATTTAGTTAATAGCTCATATCCATTCACAAATTCCATAAAGTCTTTCGTAATTGGCATCTAATTTTATTGTTTATTGAACCTTGAATATAAAATAAAACTAATTTATTTTATTTTATTTATTTTAAATTTATAACAATTCTATCACACGACACACAACCGAGGCATGTAATCTGTCTGTGCAGATATACATACATATGTACATTTATATGTACATATTTAGTTTATAATCACCATAAACATAATTAAAAATTTATAATTAATTGTGTATTTATGAGTCAAATAGCCATAAATCGAAAATCCTGCAGTTTAATGTAATCATTTATTTTTTCCCAGAGTTCGATTTTTTCTAATTATTGGTCAGCGTGGCGGCATTGGGAAATGAATAATTTATATATAGTTTATTTTAAAGTAAACATTAGTGGGAAATCTATAATATTTATATGTACACACATATGGTTTTTTAGATTGATGTGTTGGCGGTTAGTGTGTGAAATTTAAATTTTTTTATTTACTTTAACATCAAACCAACCAAGAACATATCGTTTGTGGAAGCGTATAGTAATTAAATATTAGCTCCCTTGCTTCGCATCTTGGCAATGTTTAAAGAAACAAAAGAATGAGAAAAAGAAAATTAAATATGCCCCTTGTCCTTTGTTGGACATTCAAAAAAGCATCCATGCTAAATTTCGCCACCAACAAAAGTGGAATCCAAGCAACTTCAACAGCCAAGTGTTGCACATGGGGAACCATGAAACTGCACCATAGCCAAGAACAGCTCACCAGCACCAGATTGCAATCCACATTTGTTTGTAAACTGTCGCAAAACTTAAGAAACTCCATTATTTGACCAAATCCTTTTTGGTGTGAAACAAAAAGAAAAACAAACAAAAAGAATGAATGAGTCAAACAAATGAAGTCAGAAGAAAGAAAAGTTATAGCTGCAGTTTATCATTTGAAACATGGAAAAATGCACAAAAATAAATAGAACATAACAGTATCTGACAACTCTTCCAAGAAGTTGCAATTTGAGTTTCCTGTTATCTATGATGAAGGTACAAGTCAGTTGTGCAAATACAAAGTGAAGTAATGCAAGCATTATAGTAAGATTTACACATACCATGGGAAGTCTGGCATGTTAAAGATCCCAAATTGAAATTAAGTAAGTTGAAGAATTGCTAATAGCCAGGATGACAGATATAAAGCACAGATCGTGATAGATTTTAACATGAAACAAGAACTGCTTTATCTTCAAGGATCATCTCAGCAACATCCTCGTCTCAGACAATGTGAATCAGAGCAACGTACCACTCGGCAAGTCAAATAAATTTGTATCATTGCCCAGGAATTCCGATTTATATAAAAACAAGTATGATCGGCGTTTAGTTCGGCCGGGCCGAACTTTGTATACCCTTCACCAAGAACTGCAGTGAAGTGAGTAGGAACAATTAGTTTCCCTTCGTTTATGAAAGTACTAAGCTCTTCCTCTTATTCCAGGAGTAGTATGTATGTATATCCCAACTGATAATACTCCCTTCAATAGAGCTCTTATGGGGCATCATCGTAGTTCTTTCCAAAACATGGACCAATATTAAAAATTTTCCGAAAATGAGCTTTTAAATTCCTGGCAACACACAATATCAAATTACAGCAATCTCGGTTCGAAAGTTTGAAAAAAGCCGAAATACATGAAATATCGGCTAGACTTAAACCTGCATGTCCTGGATTTGGATGGTTTTTTTGCCAGTAAGTTTTCTATCTTCTCTGAACACAAAGTTTAAAAATTCTACAACTAATTCGGTAGAAAAATGTGACTTACTTACGTACTTACTTAGCTGGCCCATTACAGAAAATTTGTTCTATAGACCGAACTAAGAAAAGATCTCCAATTCTCTCTGTTTAGTACTTCGCTTTCTGGAATACCGCGCCTTGTCATCTCTTCATCCACTTGTTTGCGCCACCTATTCTTTGGCCTGCCAATTCTGCGTGTACCGCCATGTGGCTCGAATTTATACGCCTTTTTAGCGGGTTCATCATCGCTCATTCTTATTATATGGCCTAGCCAACGCAATCGCTGCATCTCGATACGTTTAACTATATTGATGTCGTTGTATAGCAGATATAGCTCGTGGTTCATACGACGTCGATATTCACCGTCAACGCAGATTGGTCAGATCTTTCAAAGAATTTTTCTCTCAAACACGCCAAGCACTGCCTTATCTGCTTGCGCAAGTACCCAGGCTACGGAACCATACATCAGCACGGGTAGTATCAGTGTTTTGTGAAGCGTTATTTTTGTTAGTCGAGTTGTGGCTTTGTTTTTGAAGTGCTTACTTAAGCCAAGGTAGCATCTGTTGGCCAGTACAACTCTTCTTTTTATTTCACAACTGCTGTCGTTTGTTGTGTTTACGGCGGTGCCGAGGTATACGAAGTCTTTTACTACCTCAAAATTATAGGCACCAACTTCAACAGTTGGTCCGATCTCAATGGACGCATTGCGCGTCGACGCCATCAACTTGGTCTTTTCGCCGTTTACCGCCAGACCCACTTTAGTAGATTCTCCTTCGATCTTCACAAAGGTATCAGTTACTTCTATTACTGACCGTCTCATGATGTCTATATCATCAGCATAAGCAAGTAACATGTGGCTATTCGTGTAGATTGTGCCACTTATTTTGACGTTTGCCTCTCGTATAACCTTTCCTAGCAGGAGAGGTTCTTTCCTATTTTAGAATCATTTTGCAAAGCCGAATGAGCGTTGCGGGGATACCAAATTCAGCATGGCTTGGAATACTTTTGAACGTAGCGGGCTGTCGAAGGCTGCTTTATAATCGACAAAAAGGTGGTAAGTGTTGATCTGCATCTCTTGGGTCTTCTCCAGGATTTGCCGCAGGGTAAATATCTGGTCAATGGTGGACTTGCCAAGTCTAAAGTCGCATTGTTATGGTCCAATTATTTTGATGACCATAGCCTTTAGTCGTTCGCACAATATCCCTGACACTATCTTGTAGGCGATAGGGAGAAACTTATGCCTCTATAGTTGGAGCATAAAGTCTTATCTCCTTTCTTATGGACGGGACACAGGATGCTTAGGTTCCAATCGTCGGGTACGCGTTCTTCCTGCCAGCTGGAGCTAATAAGCTGATACATACACCTTATCAGCGTGTCGGATGGTAGGCCATCAGCTCCTGCTGCCTTATTATTCTTCAGCCGGTTTATTGTTGCATTTACCTTTTCTTGGCCGAGTGGTATGAATACCATCTTCTGGGATTGGATCTGTGGTATCCTCGTCGACTTCGCTACTATTCGATACCAAAAAAATGCTCTTTCCATATCCTTAGCACACTATCTGTATCAGTTACCAGATTACCTTGCTGGTCTCTACAGGAGGATGTGCCAGTTCCAAAGCCATCAGTTTGATGTTTCACTCTTTGGTAGAATTTTCTGACTTCATTTTGTCTCCTGTACATCTCGATTTGTTCACACTCCCGCTTTTCCATTTCTCTCTTTTTCCTGCGGAAAAGACGTTTCTCCTCTCTCCCCACACCTCTCTCGTGCGCTACGCGTTGCTACTGATTGTAAAATAGCCCTATATGCCGCATTTTTCTCTTCGGTAGCGGCACGACACTCCTGGACATACCATGGATTCCATGGTGGAGGTCTCTGGTATCCAATGTACTGATTTTGCGGCTCTTTGCATGGAGTGGGCAATGTTTTGCCATTGTCCTGATATGTTATCGGGACGAGGAGTGCTTTGATTAAGCAGTGGGGCCAGTTGAGTGGAATATGCTGTGGCTATCTGTTGTGATTGCAGCTTACCGATGTCCAACTTCCGTGTTGTGTCCGGTCGCAATTTATTTGCTACGTTTAATCTGGTACGTATCTTTGCTACAACAAGGTAGTGGTCCGAATTTATGTTTGCACCTCGGAACGATCGTACATCCAACACGCTCAATGCATGTCTTCCATCTATCACAATGTGATCTAGTTTATTTCTTTTTCTTTGATCTGGCGACAGCCAGGCGCCCTTATGAATATCAAGATGCTTAAATCTGGTACTGCTAACTACCATGTTTCTTGCAGCTGCAAAGTCTATCAACCCCATACCATTGTCAGATGTTTCACTGTGGAGACTAAATTTCCCGACTGTTGGGCCAAAGATATTCTCCTTTCCAATTTTGGCATTAAAATCGCCTAGTATAATTTTAATGTCATGGGCAGGGCAACGGTCGTAAGCTTCTTCTAAGCGCTCGTAAAATATATCTTTGGTCTGTTCGTCCTTGTCTTCCGTGGGAACATGAGCGCAAATAAAGCTGATGTTGAAGAATTTTGCTTTTAATCGAATTGCAGCGAGTCTTTCATTAACTGGGGTGAAGCTGGAGACCAGATGTTTTAACCTCCGACCAACCAAACTCGTGCTTTGTGTCATGGCAGCTATAATACAGTGCGTCACCTTTAGGTGTTGTTGTGACGCCTTTCCGTTCCATCGTATTTCCTGTATGGCAGTAATGTCGGCCTTGTACTTTTCAAGTACATCTGTCAATGCGTAAACTGCACCTTCTCTATAAAGAGTGCGAACATTCCAGGTGCAGATTCGCAGATCATGGACTTTAAAACGTTTGCGGGGTTCGTCAACTTTAGAGGAGTTTGTTTTTCTTTTCTTTCGTTTCTTCATAGTAGGCTGTTTTTTCTAGGGGAGGGTTACTAACCCGACGCTTAAACCCAAGTTTTTAACGTTCTTATGGGTGAACGCGCGGCACATGTTAGCTCACTACCTTTAACGGGTGTTAAAGGCAGCTACCCCAGGTGACATCACGGGGAGGTCAGTGTCCACTTGAGATGAAGGCGAGACCAAGATAAATCCTGGGCTTTGCCACGTTAAAGCCGGTCAGGACCGTTCCTTAGTATCTTCCATCCCCTACGTCACCCGAAAAATGTGACTTAGATCTTCCAAAATCTAAAAAGAGGGTTATACCAAAACGTGGACCTATACTGTCTGCAAGGCATGTTTTGTACCTGTAAAAAATGTGTTGCACTTTTAGCGAAGACTAAATACAAAATTTCAGCTATTCCGGTTGTATAATGTGGCTAAAAATTTCAAAATAACGAACATCGGGAGCAGCGTTCTATGAGGGCTGTATAAAACTTTACCGATAAATTTCTGGATGAGTTTTGTAACTCCAGCGAAGACTTAATACCAAATTTCAGTTATTCCGTTTGAATAATTTGGCTTAAACTTTCAAAACAATGAAAATCGAAGGTACCGTTATATGGGGAGAATTCGAAGATGTGGGAATAAACCTAAAAATTTCTGGTGGAAAATTTCATACCCCCAATATTTCGGTGGTATGTAGGAGCCAAAATCTGAAAATCCCGAAAATTGGGAGGGACCATTATATGGGGCTATATGAATACGTGGAAGAATACCGGAAAATTTCAGGTTTAAAATGTTATACCACCACCGAAGACTGTATACTAAATTTCAGTGGTTGCGATGGGATATTAAGGGCACAACCTTCAAAACGCCGAAAATCGGGAGGCACGCTCCTATGGGGGCCATATGAAAACGTGGACTGAGACCAAAACCTTGAAGGCGTGGAAGGTTTTATACCCTCAATACCAAATTTCAGTCATTTCAGTGGGATATTGAGGCCACAACCTTCAAAATACCGGAAATTGGGAGGTACCTTTCTATGGGGGCTATCTGAAGACGTGGACCTATATCGACAAATTTCAGGTGGAAGTTTTTACACCCCCAACGAAGATTAAAAGCCAATTTCAGCAATTTCGTTGGGATATTAGGGGCAGAACTTTAAAAATACCCCCGTTCTATGGGGGCTATATGAAGACGTGGATATATACCGACAAATTTCTGGTGGAAAGTTTCGTACCTTCAACGAAGACAAAGTATCAAATTTTAGCCATTGTGGCTAATGAGGCTAAAACCTTCAAAATACCGAAAATCGGGAGATACCGTTCTATGGGGGCTATATCAAACCGTGGAGCGATATTGCCCACTTCCAATACCAAACATCTTAGGAGTACTAGAAATTTCTATACGAAATTACAATAGAGCATTGAAAATTGCGAGCTGTATTATGATTTCAACAGAACGGACGGACAGACGGACAAGGTTATATCGACATAGAATTTTATGCTGATCAAGAATATATGTATATACATTTGAACCTCGATTATCCGTGAATCGATTATCCGGGAACCTCCATTATCCGTGATAGAAAAGAAATGTTGGACTTTTTTCCATTTCTTCTATTTTTCGTTATAAACTTCATTACCCGGGAGTAAAAACACACTTTGCAATTAATTTGATTAAGCAAACAAAGGGTAAACAAACAAAAACTGGAAATTCTCCCGTATTACACAATTTGTGTATTTATGGTATCACAAAAACCATGGGACAAAGTCAATTCAGATGAATCTGATGATGTACTTTATTACAAGCGGAATAAAAAATTTAATTATACCCTCCATATTATGATGGAGGGTATAACAAGTAAAAAACGGTGTAAGTTCGGCCGTGCGAACTTTTTACACCCTCTACCATGACAATAATTGAAACTAGATTTCAGCAATTTCGGTTGAATGATGTAACTGAAATTTTATATTCTCAAAATCGGGAGGTTTCGTTCCGTTCCGAGGCTATATGAACACGTGGACATTTACCAACAATTCTTTGCAAGTAGACTAAATACGAAATTGATGCCATTTCGGTTGAATAATGTGGCTAAAATAGTCAAAATACCTAAGATCGGGAGGAACCGTTCTATGGGGGCTACTACTTGTAATGACAAATATCAGTTGCAAAGCTGTATACCTCCATGAAGACGTGGACCTATACCGACAAATTTTAGGTAAAAAGTTTTACACCCCCAGCGAAGGCTAATTACCACATTTCAGACATTTCGGTGGGATATTGAGGCCACAACCTTCAAAATACAGAAAATTTGAAGGTAGCTATATATAGACGTGGACCTATTCCAAAATTTCAGATGGAAAGTGAACATTGGCTCACTTTGGGAAAATGTAATCTGGGGTCCATACCTGTTGCGGAGATTTCGAGTGGCATGATAACTTCTATGGACCTAGACTGGATACGGAAATTATTCGAGAATCATAACGTCGGTGTATGGGAAGATTCTAACTTCCGAATGATGGCTTACTAGTCATAAAGTTTGCCATAGATAGTGCAGGAGAGGACCATGTACGAATTCGAGGGGGATAAAAAACTTCGGATTGGGTGTAATATGCTTTCGCAGCACTAATAGGATGGCTGAGCTTTGTTTTGGGCAGAAAATTCCGTATCATTGCAAATCTGCTGCTAAACTCCTTCAAACCCTCTCGATCGTATATATTGAGCGGACTAACCGGCAAGACACAAATGCCACAGATGAGTCCATATTCAACTTAAAGTATAATTTAAGACTACGTAATATAGGCAACACGCCAAATCTCCAAACGATAATAAGCCATCTCCCGAGGAAAATGGGCAGGATGGTCCCGCTACTGAAGCCAGGTAAGGATGACAGCAAAGGTGAATTGTACAGACTGATTTCTTTTTGTCGCACGTAGCAACTCAGCAAAAAAAATCATTACCAAATAATGGGTTTTCGGAGTACTTTTTGGTAGTCGTAACTACTTACAAAACCCACTACTAACCCATTATTTTAACAAGGGCATGTCACAATAAATAACTAGGTATTCTATAACCACAAGAACAACTAGTTATTCTATTTCAAAACACTTCGTAGGTTTAATTTATTTTATTTTCTCTGCTGGATTTGATCATGCGAACTTCTGAAATCTGATTTTGAAATCTTATGGGTGGCACATGTTAGCTCACTACCTTTAACGGGTGTTAAAGGCAGTTCCCCAGGTGACACCACGGGGAGGTCAATGTTCACTTGAGATGAAAGAGGGACCAAGATAAATCCTGGGCTTTGCCATGTTAAAGCCGGTCAGGACCGTTCCTTGGTATCTTCCATCCCCTACATCAAAGTATAATAATGAACTATTAAACATTTTTCGAGTTCAGCTGTAACACTCCAAGTTAACAGACGTGCTTATTTTGTCGCGCATTGTGTCGATTTTTCTTCTTTTTTTTCAAATCTCAATTTGAACATCATCATGCAAATGGAGCAAGCAACAACAAATGTGTGTTATAAATGTAAAACACCAATAACAAGTTCATCTTTTGTATGGTGTCGCAGCTGCGATAGGAAATTTCATTTCCAACCGTGTTCTGTGCTCTCAGAGGCAAGCTACAAAGCAATGGGTAATGCAAAAAAACAAGAGTGGAAATGTGAAGTTTGCAAACCGAGGCATAAATCCAACAACAGCTACCACACAATCATATATCAACCTGCTCAATTGAGTGGTGAAGAAATATCACAACAACCACAAGTCAATGCACAACAGCAACAAAGAGACCAAGTGAACGACGATGTTGATGATGCTTTTAATGAAAATAGAAAACGTTTCAGAGACAACTCTGCAAGTACATCAACAAGCTACAATAACAACAATAACCCGTACCACAGAGAATTTGCAGAGCTCCAAACAGATATGGGAGAGATTAAAACAGCCATACAAGGAATGATAAACAATATGAATGCATTGACAGCATCAAACAACAACTTGGCAGAGAAACTTAATGTAAGTCTCAACAAAATAAATGAGACTCTCTGCAATATCTCTTATCAGGTCAATGATCTACAAAATAAAGACCTTGAAAAGAGTAAACAAATCAAGGAAATGAGTGTACAAATGAATGACATGGACTCAAAAATAAGAAAACTTGAGCAAAAGGCATTAGAAAAAAACATTGAAATAAATAATGCTAATGCAACAACATTGGAAGCAGGTGCTGTGGTCAAAAAAATTGCAGCCGCTGTTGGCGTTGAAGTTAACGACGCCCACATTAATAATGCATACAGCATAAAATCAAAAAACAAAATAATAGTTGAGTTCTCGTCCATAAATAAGAAAAAAGAAATTATGCAAAATATGAAGGGACATCGTGTTGACGAGAATGTACTGGATGAAAACAACAACACCCCAACTAACAGATTCATCTACGTAAACGATGAGCTTACTGCTGACAACAGGCGCCTCCTATGGATGGCAAAACAAAAAGCAAAGGAGAATGGTTGGCGATATGTTTGGGTGAAAGATGGTCGCATATATGCGAGAAAAAATGATAGCACCACACAAATACCCATAAACAACCCGTCAGATATTGAAATGATTATAGGGGAGCAATAAATAATCAGATATTTTAATCCAATCCAAATTTAATGTGAAAATATTAATAAATTAAATAAATAAAATTATCAAGAACTGCCTATTTTTTAAACTTTTTTTATGAAAAAAGATATACAGTTAGTCAACTTAATTGTTGCAAAATCAAAAATTTACAAAGTTTTAAATAATACACAATTTCATTGGATATTAACATACAAACTCTACAAAAAAGAATTAATAAAAAATGAATTTTAATAATACAATTCTACATGCTTTCGGGGAACTTGATAAGTATATAAATAACAAATCAATATCGTTAATATGCATGAATATTCGGTCGCTTCGGAAAAATTTTACTGAACTTTTAGTTAGAATTAAAAACATAATAAACAAAATAGAAATAATAATTCTCACTGAAACCAACATAAGCAATGAAGAAACTCAATTTTATAATATAAACGGCTACAATTCTGTCTTTCTGAATAGAGAAAAAAGAGGTGGTGGAATCGCAATCTATATAAAAGATAATATTCAGTTTGAATCCATAGAAACAAATACTAGATATACTGAATCCCTACAAATACAACTAACATACTCCAATAAAATAATTACCGTAATTGCATGCTATCGACCTCCGAGCCTCAACATTAAAAATTTCATTGAAGAGCTAAGCGAAAGCATAAGTAAAATCAACAAAAAACAAGAATTGATATTAATCGGCGATATGAACCTCGATATTAGCACAAATAATATGTCGGCAAAAAGGTATCTTGATATGTGCGCAACAAATGGCCTCGAATGTCTCATAAACGGGGTAACTAGAGAAGATAATCGAAGTGGAAGTAAAAGTTGCATTGATCACCTGTTTATCAGGCACAACGAAACACATAATGTAAATTCTGCCATAATCACCACTACAATATCTGACCACTACACAATATTTGGAAGCATCGAAACTGAGAACCCAAAAAGTGATACTTGCAATCAAACATCATATTCTAAGCACAATAATAAAAAAGTTAATAATCTGCTAAAAGAAATTGATTGGAACAGTATCGTAAGAGATTCTGATGGATCAAACGATCTCTTTAACAAAATATTTGAAAAATTCTCTGACATATATGCAAAATCAACAGAATCGAGGAAAACCAAAACAAAAAACAGAAGTGGACATCCCTGGCTTACGGTAGAACTAATAAATTGCTGTAATATAAGAGACGATCTATACAAAAAATACCGAAAATCTAAAACTGCAGTTAATGAAAGAGTATATAAAAGCTTTAATAATCAGCTCAATAAAAAAATACTATTCGCAAAAAACGGATATTATTACCAAAAATTTGCACAAAACAGAAATGATATTCGCGAGACCTGGAAAACCATAAATGAAGTACTTGGAAAAAAGAGTAATAGTGTAGACGAAACGCTTAAACTAAATTTTGTGAATCAAGACTCTGCCATAATCGCTGAGAACTTCGCCAAACAGTTTAAAAGCAACGTTGAAAACATTGTACACAAATGTGAAATAAAAACATTACCACATACTCAAACCAGCATACCAAATTCAATGTTTTTGGAAAACACAAATGTTACGGAAGTGACAAATATCATGAAGAATCTCAATATAAGAAAAAGTGCGGGACTTGATGGCATTCGACCCATAGATTTGAAAACCAATGCAGAAACATTAGCGCCAGTGATAACTGAGTTAATAAACAGGAGTTTGCTTGAATCAACGGTACCGGACAAACTAAAGACATCCATAATTCGACCAATATACAAAAGTGGAACCAAGTCGTTGTACGAAAATTATAGGCCAATATCTATTCTCCCAGTTGTGGAAAAAGTATTAGAAGAGATAGTTACAAGGAGACTGAATAGCTTTTTAAACAAATACAACATAATCAACAAAAACCAATATGGCTTTCAAAAAGGTAAAAGCATCAATAAGTTACTGGGACACTTTTCTAATGAAATAAATAATAATTTATCACAACGGAAGCATTGCTTAGTCATGTTTATTGATTTCAGCAAAGCATTCGACACACTGTCTCATCATAAAATGCTTGGCATATTAGAAAAAAACGGAATAAGGGGTCGTAGTCTGCTGTGGTTCGAAAGTTACCTTCATCAACGTACTTTTAAAGTAAAAGTAGACAACAGTACAAGTAGTGAACATAACATAGAGTATGGAGTCCCTCAAGGTTCAAAACTTGGACCCATTCTCTTTATTATATATACGAATGAAATGGTCAAAATTCTAAACGATAGCAACACTTACTCATACGCCGATGATACAGCTGTCCTAGTATCAGATAGTTCAATAAGATCAGCAGAGTTGAGAATGCAAAATGAAATGGATAAATTAACCAAATGGTGTCATGACAATGGACTTGTCATTAACGCTAGCAAAACCAAATTAATGCACTTCAGAACAAAGCACATGCCAAGCACAAATTTATCCATAACATTCCATAATTACGATTGCTTACACAAAATTACTACATATAACGAACCTCAAATTGAAACATGCACAACAAAAATAGAAGTGGTGGACACATACAAATACCTGGGAATAGTTCTAGACAGCCATTTCAAATTTAAACCCCACATCGACAACGTAAGGAAGAAACTCAGAAAATCATCATACGCCATTTATCACCTGAGCAATTGTTCCCCATACCATGTCATACGACAAACATACTTTTCACTAGTTGAATCCTACTTAAGGCATGGAATTACAGCCTGGGGAAACTCAACACATTGCTCTATTCTGCAATCATCTCAAGACAATATACTGAAAACACTACATAACAGCTTAAACAAACCAACCAACCAACAACAAAACAATATAAATGCAAACCAACGTAATGAAATGCGACAAAACAAAAATATATACGAGAATCTACATGTATTAAACATCAAAAACCTCTACAAAGCAACAATTATTAATGAATTTTATGGTGAAAACTCTCTACTAAGGCCCATCGACCACAACCAAATGACAAGAAGACGAGCCGAAGGAAGATACAGGGTTCCTGCCTTTAAAAATGAGTATGGTAAAAGAGCCTTAAATGTAAGCCTTCCATCAACAATAAATGAACTGCCCTTGGAAATATTCAACACAACAAATAAAATCAAAAGAAAGAAACTATTAAAAGCATATTTAATAAATTCCTAATTCCTTCTTTATAAAAAATTATATTTTAAAATTAATTTAATTATTCTTAAGTAAAAAACATACTACAACAGCTGAACTATATTGAACTATATTAAACAGTATGTATAAAAATTACTTGTAAAATTTTCCTGCAGACAAGCTAATCGCTTCGCGGGATATATAAATTGTACATGATAATATATACCTAATAAAGATAAAGAATTTAAAAAAAAAAAAAAAAAAAAAAAAACGACTATAGTGGTCTACGCCAAGAAACAGAAAAAATATTGCATTTTCCAAAAGATATACTCTTGCCACAGGACTTTTGATCTGAAAATATAACTTATTCTTTACCAAAAATAATTTCCCATACCGTGAGTAGTTACAAAAATCTCATCTTAGCCTTACAAAAAATGACAACAATTAGAACATAATCGCGAGAAAAACAAAACGGTCTATAGTAAAACAAGTAAGAAAAGTCTATAGTCGGACGGAGCGGACCATGGGATACCCTATACCACTATCCCTGGACAATCGCTCTCCACGGAACTTCTTTTCAAAGATTGTGAAAATTTAATTATCAAATATTAGAGATGTAATGTATAATACTTATGACCAAAACCAAAAAGTTATCTAGCATAACAAAGACATTTTTATAGCAGGAAAGGAAAATTTAGTTCACACAAACTAAAATGTAATGAAACCCACTTATGTAGTACTACTACTTCCGTTGTTTAACCGCTACGTTATTGAAATTTTTACCAATTTCACACAAAAGTTTCAGTCCATTTAACCCGCTAAGTATTATCTGATCTTAAAGTTGGTTTGTACGCTTCTTCTTCATCATAAACTCAAACTTTGTTTAACATTTTGCGGGTTATTATTTTGACCTACAGAGCCGCTACAAAATTGGTTAAAATTTTGTTTTTGGTCCATTTCATCCCCTGAACATTTCACGATCATCAGCAAAAACTAATCATTTCTATTCTTGCCCGAACCCAACCTCCTTAAAAAATTCGTTACAATCGGCCCATAATTGCGGCCTTAAGCTTGTTTACAATTTTTAATTGACGGACACACATCGCTAAATCGCTTTATCTCTTCGAGATATGAATTTTGTCATACCAAATAAGGGGTCTAGGACGAATATTTCGTGGTGTTACATAAACTTTTGGAGAGGCAATATGTAGCATGGGATAAAAATGTGGTTCTCTACACAGAACCCATTATATGTTAGGCAGTAGGCCCGTTATCTAGGTCAGTAGTTTTTTTTCATATGTAGGCTACTTTGTGAAATTTATATGTCCTCAAGGAATTAAAATATCGACCAAAAATAAAATTTTTATATTTTTCATACAAAAGTAATGGTCCATTTCACCCGATAAAGAATATCAGATCATCATTCAAAATTGTAGGCATCTTTTTCGACCTATACTCTTACCCGGTGCAAAATTTCGTGACTATTGATGTATAATTGCGACTTCTAGCGAGTTTATTATTACACTACAAACAAATAACGGAATATATTAGTCTGTAACTCTGTTATCTGATCATGCACACCAACATAATTGGCATCAATTGAAAGGTCAAGCGTTCCACTTTCAAGTATATCTCACTTGTCCGGAATGTCACTTCCAGGAATTAAGATATAAGCTGTATACATCTTTGTGTTTATTTCAGCTTTAGTCCATATTTTGTTGTATTCAAGTATTTGAATAACAACAAAATGTTTTACAGTGGATATGAAATTGATTAGTTGCGGGCGGAGGGTAGGGAATACTATAGTTTCAGTTGTCACCAAACAACTTCATCAGTTCCCTTTTCCGCCGACTCTGTATCGATAAACAGGTCAATAAGCCCATCCAGCAAATTAAACAAAATGAGAAATTTGCTATATGGCCCTATATGGCGAAAAAGGGAACTGATGAAGTTGTTTGGTGACAACTGAAACTATAGTATTCCCTACCCTCCGCCCGCAACTAATCAATTTCATATCCACTGTAAAACATTTTGTTGTTATTCAAATACTTGAATACAACAAAATATGGACTAAAGCTGAAATAAACACAAAGATGTAAAATTCTGCAGTCCAACAATAAAAAACGCCAACAACAATAATAGGCATCAGCACGGCCTTGTTGATCAATGCGTAATGCAAAAACAACAACTTTCTCGTTGTTTTACCCCCGCTTATTGAAGCAACACTCCTATGTTCGTATTCTTTGCAAAGCAAAGACGACATAAAAACAGTGGTGGATATAAAATTCTTTAGTTCGACTCAAATTGTAGGGTAATCAGTTTTAGGGCCATATAGCAAATTTCTCATTTTGTTTAATTTGCTGGATGGGCTTATTGACCTGTTTATCGATACAGAGTCGGCGGAAAAGGGAACTGATGAAGTTGTTTGGTGACAACTGAAACTATAGTATTCCCTACCCTCCGCCCGCAACTAATCAATTTCATATCCACTGTAAAACATTTTGTTGTTATTCAAATACTTGAATACAACAAAATATGGACTAAAGCTGAAATAAACACAAAGATGTAAAATTCTGCAGTCCAACAATAAAAAACGCCAACAACTATAAGCTGTATATTAAAAATTTGCACAATTTTTACACAAAAGTTTTGGTCCATTTAACCCTATTAATATTATCCGATCGCCATCTCAAATTGCAAGCTTCTCCTTTGTGATATACTCTTACCTTATTTTAAATTACGCGTTGATCGGACTATTATTGAGACCTACAGAGCCGCTAGAAAATTGGATAAATATTATGTTTTTGGTCCATTTCACCCGCTAAATATTTCACGATCATCACCAATAAGAATAGGGATCTATTCTGATCTGAACCCGACCTCCATACAAAATTTCGTGACGATCGGTCCATAATTGCGGCCTGGAGCGTGTTTACAATTTATAATGGACAGACGGACGGACGGACACACATCTCAAAATCGCGTTATCTTGTCGAGATATAAAGATTGGTATACCACATTGGGGGTCTCCGACGAATATTTCGCGGTGTTACATTAATTTTTACCAAAACAAACTTATAATACCCTTTTCCACATTGTGGTATCTATATATATAAAAATGGTGTAAAAAATGTATAGTAATTCATAAAATGAGAACGGCTAGGCCGATTTCTGTAAAATTTTTTGTCAATTATTCGTATTTTCGAGGAGAAGGTCTTTACGGAAGAAAATTTTGGAAAATCTCTCTGGAAAAGTCGGAAAATTGGAAAAATCGAAAATTGAGTTTTTGTATGAAATTTTATTCCTTAATAGCGAGACAAAGTTCGCCGGGTCCGCTAGTAGGGTAAAACATTATTAACTGTTCTTTTTGGGGAAATATTTGACGGGCAAATATCCGAATTGGGTACTTATAGAAAAGTAGTTAAGCGGGACAGTTTGAACTCATTTATATGAAAAAACTTTGCTGATTCAGATTGTAAGGCAATTAAACGGGAAAGGCAGTTAAGCAGAGAGGTAAATAAGCGGGGTGCAGTGTAGATTCTTGCAGGTTCAGGAACAGAGCCAAAGTTTCCGTAAACAGTTTCTTTATTAATACGAATTCTACGTTTATCTCTTGTATTCGTCTTCGTTCCTTGTTTCGCGTGAAAATACCCATAGGAATAAATATTTCAAACTCTTTTTAAACTTCTTCTATAAATGTGGATAATTTCATTGACATCATTATACATACATACATTTACCATGAATGATGGAAGAAGATCACACAACATGCCATAAATTCTAGACGACAAAGCAAACATGGCAAACGGAGCTTCGGTGAACCGAGCTTCCCAACGGCAATCATTGATTAAATTATGTCAAAAACTGGAAAAATTATACATATTTACCCGGAGGCTAAAGCAATGTCATTATCAGTGTTAAGAGTGAGTAAGATGCCGATCGCACAATGATTTTTAAAAAAAGTAGTTATTAAATATTTCGCTGTTTTAAAAGAAACACACACGAGATCAAAGATAAATGAAAAGAAAAGTGTAACCAATATCATTATCCACGACTCTTAAAGCAAACAAAAACTTGCCAAAAAATAAAATTGAATTCCTATTTAGGTGTTCTATTTATCCAGATTCGTTTTACAACATATGAAGTAGCTTGACAACTAGTTCTAATCGATGGACAGACAAAGAGCATTAATACAAGTCACCGCTTGACTATCACTCCTAAAATAATCAAAAGAAAACTAACTATGGCTTTAAACACAAGACCAGACTGAAACCCAAAAACAAAAAAGCAAAGACAAACATATATTACAATGCCGGCTCTGGCCATAAACCAGCGTCGCCCATAATATTTCCATCAATACTAAAGCATGTGTGTATGCATGGGTGAAAAAAAAAAAACAACAACCACATGATGTTCATCGTCTGTTTATGTACACGTACACTGTACGAGAGAGAGAGAAGCAAATGCAAAAACCCTCACTATACTGTCATGCAAAGAAGCGCGTCCCTGCCATAAACTCAATTGTAAACATGGTTTGAATGTCTGTCTTGTCCCGAAGCAAAGAAAAACAAACCAAGCTAGATATCAACAATACAAAAGCGATGTGCAAGGGAACCGGTTCGAATAGTTTTGCTATTCGCAAAGAATAGAGTTTTAAATATTACTACATATTAAGTTGAGATAGACCAAGGGGTTTCGGCTCAAAGTATTATCACTGTTAGATCGTATGAGAATCATTTAGCAGTGGCAAATGGGCAAAGGGTTCGTCTCGGAAACATAACGAGATATTGACATAGCAGAGAAGGTTCAAGGCATTTTTGGGAGAGAAGATTATCTGAATTTATGTCGCATTTGTTGGTCCACCTATTTATATCAAAACTTCACTAATTTAGCCAAATATCATTATACAGTAATTATACTTTTTTCAATGTCTCAGAATCCATCCCATATGGTCTAGTGGCTAGGATATCTGGCTTTCACCCAGAAGGCCCGGGTTCGATTCCCGGTATGGGAAAACTTTTTAAAGAACATAAAAAGCTGATGGTATATTGAGGAAGCTAAACCTAACCATGGGGGTGTTTTACTCAATGAGTTTAGGGAAAACTCAAATGTTTATCCAGGATGAAGCGAAATTTGCATGGGAGAAAAATGGTCCCGCTAGCAAGATGAACTAGTTCGGTATGGGAAACTCGTCGATCTCTGGGAACCAGTAACTATTTCAACTTTAGAACCTTCACAGTGCAATCAACTGTAAACTTTTACAAGGGGATGCCCGCAAAAGTAACCAATCAACTCTCTAGGCATTACGCGTAGATAGTACTGTACTAGTTCCAAGTTTACAGTCATATACCACTACCATTAAAAAAGTGGTACATTTTATTTAAGAGTAAATAGTGGCGCCTCGTCGTTTACTCGGGGATAAAAAAGTTGTCAATTGGTTCCCTTCGCATTACTTAGGGGTCAGTTTTGTACTAGTACCACTAGTACCACATTTAAATTGTGACAATTGGAATTGCTAGCGGGTAGAGAGAAGAAGAGGGCAATTTGCATATTTCCTTCTATTCCTTTTTTATACCAGAACAATATGAATAATATGTACGAATATGTTCAGTCCATCAACACTAGCTTCTGTTATTGGATGCTGCATTTATATTTAAGTTATTAAGAAAATGTGAATTATTTATACAACTCGTCGTTTAAGTTAAGTTAATTTAGTCGCAACTGACGCCTCCTTAATTTAATTAATGCTATATTAATGCTTAATAGCATTTTATCATCTTTGCATTATTTTTTACTTGGCAATAATAAATAAGACATGTAAAATTGAGACGAGAGAAAAAAAAAAATGAAAAGAAACTGGTATTGTTAAAAGTGAGTAACGAAAAAATAAAATAAAATAAAATAAAATAAAATAAAATAAAATAAAATAAAATAAAATAAAATAAAATAAAATAAAATAAAATAAAATAAACTAAAATAAAATTAAATAAATTAAATTAAAATAAAGTAAAATAAGATCAAATAAAATAAAATGAAGGAAAATAAAATAAATTAAAATAAAACAAAATAAAATCATGTGAAAAAAAAATAAAATTAAGTAAAACCAAATAAAATGAAGTGAAATAAAATAATCTAAAAAATAAAACAAAATAAAATCAAGTGAAATTAAATAAAGCAAAATAAAATAATGGAGTGAAATAAAATAAATGAAAATAAAATAAAATAAAATAAAATAAAATAAAACAAGTAAAAAAGTATCAGTCGGCTTTGCCGACAGAGATATACCCTCAGCCTGTGTATATTGAAACAATTTTTTCCCAAAATTCGTATGTATTTAGGGGGTTTTAAAAATTTTGGGCGTTTGAACAGGCAAAAATGTTGATTAGGATAAAAGATCAAAAGTTTTGCGGAGGAGATACTAAATGGAATGGATCGACATTGACCGTTATGGAAGTGGATCTCCAGCCGCAACATACACTCTTCGGGCTGTTGCTCACGAAGTTTGGACTTGCCCCTAAAAAAAGTTTTACCATCGTAAATGAGACAGCGAATGCAAGTTGCTTCAACAAGAATCAAAGTGCTCCGATATCAGGTCTTAAAGTGGGAGGTACCGGATAGAGTGGAAAAATATAGTCTATATTTGAACCTGATCTATATCTGGTAGATATATTAGGATGTGTAAAGTATAGACCAATTCGGCCACTCCCTTCAAGAGTTACCGTACGAACAATTTTTCCGAACATTTTTGAACTTTTGTGGGGGAGGTACCTGAAGGAGTGGACCGATATGGCTTATCTTCGAACTTAAACTATGTTTGGACAAAATATTACTAAGACCATATTTTGGACCGAATCGGCAGATCCGTTCGAGAGTTATCGTGCGCTCCAACCACCTTACACGGTGTCATAGGGGTTTTTTGCAACTTTAATGCTATTTTCTCAGGAAGTATGGACATGCCCCTGATGAAACTTGTACCGTCGTATGGAGGGCAGTGAATACAAGTTGCTAAAGCATAAATCAAAGTGATTCGAGAGATGGCCCTAAACTGAATTTTTCCGAAATTTTGTGTGGGAGGAACCCGAAAGAGGGGACCTATTGAGACCATATTGGAACCTCATATTACTCTGGTAGAAAGTTTACACTATACAAAGTATGGACCAAATCGGTCACTCCCTTCAAGAGTTATCGTGCGTACAAACTTTCCGAACATTTTCGAACTTTTGTGGGGGAGATACCGCAAGAAGTGGACCGATGTAGCTCATCTTCGAACTTAAACTAAGTTTGGGCAACATATTACGAAAGCCAAAATTTGAACCGAATCGGTTCATCCGTTCGAGAGTTATCGTGCGCTCCAGCCAGCAGTACAGACAGACAGACGGACGGACATGGCTAGATCGACTCCAAATTGTCTGAAACACATTTCGTCCAAACATACTTGGGGTCTAAAACCATTATTTCGATGAGGCACATTTTCATCGTATCAAAGTGTATATACCCTCCTTAGCCTAAAGGCTGAGGGTATAATAAAATAAAATAAAATAAAATAAAATAAAATAAAATAAAATAAAATAAAATAAAATAAAATAAAATAAAATAAAATAAAATAAAATAAAATAAAATAAAACAAAATAAAATAAAGTGAAGCGAAATAACACAGGTAACAAAGCGTAAAGTTCGACCGGACCGAACTTTTTATACCCTCCACCCTGAGCTAATATAGAGAAATTAGTTTTCTTTCTCCACAAGGTGAAGAAGTTATTTGACCACTAGAAACTCAAAATTAAAAAAAATATATATAATTCGGAAAATTTTCATAGCTACAACATTTTCTTTAGTCCCATTTCGATACGACTTACGGTCTCCAAGCAAAATTGTGAAAACCTGAAAACCCCTAAAAATTTCAACTTGAATCGCGATTTATTTGAAAAGAGCTCCGGCCATTGTTTTGTTTTTTTTTTTTAATTTTTCTCATCTATGAACATTGTAGTTTCAGAATCCGCAAAAACAGAGGATTTTTTTAACCGTAACAGTATGAGGTTGACTTTGTCGTCAGAGACTAAACCCTATACACGGCATCAAAACTGTAAAAAATTAACTTGTTTTCGTTGAAATCTTGGAAATTATGACTCCATTTAATGAGGAAGATAATTTGACACTAGTTTGGTCTTTCTAACTGAATATAAACTGTAATAATCTGGGGTGTAACCTGCAAAAAGTAATAGAAATTGTGGAATATAAGTTATGTGACCATTCTCCAGGTCAATAAGGCCACAGCATCATAACTAACGACCAGAAAATCATTTTGGACAGTTAAGAAGAATCCTGCAACCAATACCAGAATCCGTTTGTTCGACACCAATTCTATCCCGATGCGTTACTATCGAATTCAACTGAAGAATAAATCAGTAGGCACTTGTTTTTCTTGATTTACTACTATTCTCGAGTGAAAAAGGGTAGACATTTGTCTAATTTCTATCATTTTAAGAGAATTTGTAATGGTGGTGCTATTATTTTTTCGCTCTATTTTCGGGGTTTTTGTAAAAATGGGTTAATTTTTTTAAAAAGTGTCGTAAGTAATTATGGTTTAAGAATGCCTCCAAACCATTATTGTAGGAGGTGGTGCTATTATTTTTTTTCGCAGCCGTACATCATTCTTTCCCACTATCTTTCTTTCCAACCCTCTTTTCATTTTAACTAAAACCATCGAACAACAACAAACCAATATCATGGATATTTCTTCATCTTATGTCTCAATACCGACAACCAATAACCATGGAATCCTCTCTTTATCATCTTCCAACATATCAGGGATGAACACAATGGACCAAAGGCCTCCGAGTAGAGTTTGGGAATTCCCGACTTTTTTCATTCCCGGGAAATCGGGAATGAAAATTTCTCATTGCCGGGAACCCGGGAATTCCCGGGACTGTGGTAAATCGTGGGTCATAGACGTCACAGAGAGTAAGCAAACATTATGTGTAGTTGTGTCATTAGTTATCTCTTTGGAACAATATTAAGAGTAAAATAGCTATAGGGTCAAAAAGCAATAGTAAACATCTTAAACGACGTCTGTATGTATGTATGCGGTCAAAATCCAATTATTCGTGACTAATTAGCGGAGGTTATATAAAATATATTTTTCTAACTACCATCCTAGTAAAGCTTAATTGATATCAAAGAGTGCTGTCCGATAATATTTTTAAAATCAACGATGTCGTATGTTCTTCTTATGGTTCGAAATGCGTGTTGATCACATAACAAATCCGTTTATAAAGAATTTTTACACGGCTGACCTTACTTTCCAAATAAAAATCCTTCAAGAATGCCACCAATAAAAATTTAGACTAGAAATTAAGAATTATGTGAGGTTATACAGACTTCGAATTCCAGACAAAACCACCAATTATCGAGAGGACCAATACATACATATTTTATACGAATTATGGCGATTTTTCCAGTGGGCCCGCAATTACGAATAATCGGGGCACGAATTATTGCCATTCTACTATATTCCCAATATTCAACAACTATAAGGCAAATAATATATGACTTATACATGAAAATACAAATACCCGTATTCCCGGGAATTTCAAACAATTTTCCCGGGAAATTCCCTTCAAAAAATTTCGGGAATTCCCGACCAGAAACTCTTCCTCCGAGTGAAGCGGTCACAGGTTATTGGGTGACAGAGCTTTCGTAAATCTAACCTGTAGTGGGATTCTCTAACTCATTTTTTGAGTTAACGACAAAAATCGATAAAATTAAAATTAAAATTTTCAAATTAAAGTTGACAAAACCCTTGCTATCGTTAGAACTTTACGACTACTATTTATTCGCCGCTAACTTGCCGACAAACATCGTTAATTACCGAAATTATAAGCATTTTAATTTTACCGACATTTGTCGGTAACTCAAAAAATGAGTTAGAGAATCCCACTACTGAACCCCTCTACCATGCCAGAGACCTATCTCTAAAAGGTAGTAATTTAATTTAATTTAAGTAATTTAACGCGTTCACCCCATTCACTCATTGACAAAACATATTGTGTGGTGTAATTAATTTAACTTACTTCATCAACTTACTCAATACGTTATTTATTTTTTTCCTTCTCCATATTTGATTTAACTAATTAAAACAACGTATTTACTAACAAAAATTTCAATTATTCTCTGCAAAAAAACAAAACTCAAACCTCAACCAACAGCTGATAAAACCACATTTGTAAATTGTTATCGTCACATGCCGATTTATGTTTATGTAAACATTTGTTAAAAATCATAAACGTGGAAAAATCACAAACAAACACACATTTCAAATGTTATTCAATAAAATCCAATTAACTAAAAAATAAAAATTCCCATGTAAAAAAGACTCTGCAGTTCAATTTTGCAGTCATTACAAAAAGAAAATTACGGATTGGAAAAAAATTCCCATACCGGGAATCGAACCCGGGCCTTCTGGGTGAAAGCCAGATATCCTAGCCACTAGACCATATGGGATGCAACAAGCCGTAGGTGGCAAAATTTGTATTTCAACATACGAGTAATGCGTGTCATCTAGTGGAGAATAGCAGTACATATCGTAACTAGTGCGACATCTACACGCGCGCAGTCTAAGCTAATGCGTTAGCTCAATATGAATAGATGGAACCCCCATAGAAAGTATTGCCAGCTAGAATTACTTATTAAAGCAACATCAACAATCACAAAGCTAAGTATTAGGTGTGCCTACAAAACGAAAATGAATTTTTGGTTGAATTTTCTTTGATAATGCAGTTTATTGAAACGAGTAGCACAAAATGAATCTTTCTGTGGTGGTTCAACTTTTTCTTTTATTTCGCAAATACGGATTGTTGTATTAATTATAATAATACCCTACACCACAATGTGGAAAGGGTATTATAAGTTTGTTTTGGTAAAAATTCATGTAACACCGTGAAATATTCGTCGGAGACCCCCAATGTGGTATACCAATCTTCATATCTCGGCGAGATAAAGCGATTTTGAGATGTGTGTCCGTCCGTCCGTGTGTCCGTCTGTCCATTATAAATTGTAATCAAACTCCAGGCCGCAATTACGGACCGATCGTCACGAAATTTGGTATGGAGGTCGGTTTCACATCAGAATAGATCGCTATTTTAATTGGTGATGATCGTGAAATATTTAGCGGGTGAAATGGACCAAAAACATAATTTTTATCCGATTTTGTAGATGCTCTGTAGGTCGCAATAATAGTCAGATCGCCTCGAAATTTTAAGTAAGGTAAGATTATATGACGAAGAAGTAGCTTGCAATTGGAGATGGCGATCCGATAATATTTAGAGGGTTAAATGGACCAAAACTTTTCTGTGAAAATTGTGAAAAATTTTAGTATACAGCTTAAATCTTTATTCTTGGAAGAGACATTCCGGGCAAGTATGCTATACTTTGAAGAGGAACGCTTGACCTTTCTATTGATGTCAATTGTGTTGGTGTACATGATAAGATAACAGAGTTACAGCCTAATATACCCTGTTATTTGTTTGTAGTGTAATGATAAACACACTAGAGGTCGCAATTATAGCCCAATAATCACGAAATTTTGCACGAGGTTGGGAGTTAGGTAGAGGAAGATGCCTATAATTTTGGATGATGATCTTATATTATTTAGCGGGTGAAATGGACCATTACTTTTGTATGAAAAATACAAAAAAAATATTTTTGGTCTATGTTTTATTTCCTGGAGGGCATATAACGGCAAAGTATACTACATATGAAAATAGAACTACTGATCTTCCCCCTGATGAAAATTGCAATAAAGCGAAACAATTATGTTGGTAGAAATGTTGATATGTGGAAAGCTAATTCCCAAGGGTAAAGGTGTAGGGTATTGCATGGTCGGCCCCGTCCGACTATAGCCTTGGCTTACTTGTTATGATAAAAGTCTACTAAAATCGATTTTACAAAATGTATAATGCATATTGAGGTTAGCAAAGGCAGTCTTTTCAAAATTTGTCATGTAAAAAATCGTGAGTTGGAAAATCGAAAATCCCTGTAACCAAAAGTCGAGCTCGATTTTTAGACTTTTCAAACCAAAAATTCGACTAACCGTTTAAATGAAAGTTTTGTTTTCCTATATTAATCTTTTTCTTTTTTTATAAATTAACATTTTTTAAATACATGAGTTTTTATATAAGTTATATTAGTTTAATGATGAACCAAGATGTATTTGTTTTTTTTTTTTTTTATACCCTCCACCACAGTATGGAGGGTATATAAAGTTTGTTTTTCCGTGTGTAACGCATTGAAATAAACATTTGCGACCCTATAAAGTATATATTCGTGATCAGCGTAAAATTCTGTGTCGATATATGCATGTCCGTCCGTCCGTCCGTCTGTGGTAATCACTCTAGCATCCACCAAAATGGAGATAGGACGCTGAAATTTTGGGAAAATGCGTTTTGTTTGCAGGCAGGTCAAGTTCAATGCTGGGCCATATCGGTCCACGTTTTGGTATAGCCCCCAAATAACGGTACCGCCCGATTTCAGGTATTTTTACGTTTTTAGTCACATTTTCAAGCCGAATTAGCTATAATTTGATATTTAGGGTTCCTAGTGACCAACAAACTTGCATTCCAAAAGGTATGGGCATAGGTCCATGTTTTGGTATAGCCCCCATATAACGGTACCTCCCGATTTTCGGTATTTTGAGAATTTTAGCTAAAATTTTTAACCGAACTAGCTGTAATTTGACATTTAAGGTTCTCAGTGGTCATGAAACTTCTCCACCAAAAGTCGTCAACATAGGTCAATTTTTTGGTACAGCCCCCATATAACGGTACCTACCGATTTTCGGTATATTGGGGATTTTAGCAACATTTTTTGACCGAACTACCTGTAATTTCACGTTTGGGGTTCCCACTAAAAACCGTCAAAATTGGTCCATGTTTTGGTATAGCCCCGATATAAAAGTACCACCCGATTTTCAGTATTTTGAGGATTTTAGCTAAAATTTTTGATCGAACTGTTTGACAGTTGAGGTTCCTAGTAATCACAAAACATCTCCACCAAAAACTGCCAACATAGGTCCATGTTTTGGTATAGCCGTAATTTGACAGTTGAGTTTCCTAGTGATCACAAAATATCTCCTTGGAACAGCCCCCATATAACGGTACCTCCCGATTTTCTGTATTTTGAGGATTGTAGCTACATTTTGCGACCGAACTACCTGTAATTTGACGTTTGAGGTTCCCAGTGGTCTCACAACATCTTCACCAAAAACTGTCAACATATGTCCATGTTTTTATATAGTCCCCTATATAAATTGTAAACATAGTTCCATGTTTTTGTATAGCCCCCATAAAACGTTGCCTCCCCATTATCGGTATTTTTGACCGAGCTATCTGTAATTCGAAAAACGGTCAACATAGGTCCATAGGTACCTCCTGATTTTCGTTTTTTTGGATTTTACCTACAGTTTTTGAGCCAAGTATCAGCAATTCGACATTTGAGGTTCCCAGTGGTCAGAAAACTTTTCTACCAAAAACATAGGTCCACCCTTTGATATACATATATACCCATATAAGGTTCTCGGCCGATGGAGGTGGAGCACATAAAAGTTCGTCCCGGCCGAACTTAATGCTTTTTTAATTAACTTTCCTTTTCATCGATGGTTGGAACAAATGTTCACACGTTACTCACGAAATTTGAAAATAACGGTTATTTATATTTTGATTAGACCTCGTCGTATATAGGGTGAGATTTGGTTAGAGATATTACCTTGGGCCTTTAAAAACAATTTCCCATACCGGGAATCGAACCCGGGCCTTCTGGGTGAAAGCCAGATATCCTAGCCACTAGACCATATGGGATATAAATTCCATTTTGCCACCGATACTACATTTTAATAAATATTATTTTTTAGAAAAAAAAATATTATTTTAATAATTTTTAAGAATATTTTCCGCATAGCAACTGTATTATCATTATTAACAACATTATAATATAAAATATCCGGGAACTCCTTCAAGTGACAATTTCAATCATCATCAAATATCATCTGCATATGTTGCAGGTACATCTATAAATAAAGTCATATATTTTTTAAGGCACAATGCAGTGACCTTGATATTTTATTTAGCGAAGATGGGGGGTCGGGTTGACTGACTCCTCTTCTTTCTGTTTACTACTTCGTAACATTACGTACAATTTGATTAATTGTAATTGTATTTTTAAAAAATCTTCCCATACCGGGAATCGAACCCGGGCCTTCTGGGTGAAAGCCAGATATCCTAGCCACTAGACCATATGGGATACATAACATAACTATGGATTATCTGTAAAAAATAACAAAAAATAATAAACGTTCTGAATATACATAGTATTTAATAATAACCCCCAACAAAGCCACTTCAAAGCGTTAACATAAGTACAACAACAATAAGAACATAATCTCATAAATCCACTTAAATATTTCAAATAGCACTTGAATCAATAAAATACCACTTGAAAAAAATTGGAATGTAAATAACAAACATCAACGTTTTACAATTAAGCAATTCTATTCTCTTCATAAACCAACTATCAACAATATCGACAGAGTACTTCGAACACACCGCTGATAAACACACAAATTAAACACGTGTTTTCAATAATGTGACTAATAGCCACCACTTACTACGTATAAGAGATTTGTGTTAATTCAAATACAAGTCAGGATGGCCGAGCGGTCTAAGGCGCCAGACTCAAGAGCAATCTTACCTCTGTCAAAGAGGTTGTTGAGCGTTCTGGTCCTCTCTGAGGGCGTGGGTTCAAATCCCACTCCTGACAATTTATTTTTTTTTAATTTTTTGTTATTTTTCATTTGTTTTATTTTTACATTAATTTTTACGCAACAAATTACTGAGCGATATCCCTTAAAATGTATTTATGTTTTAAGAGAAAAGCTTATTATATCATTATGTATGTGTATATCCTCACCTGAAATGCCCAAAGCTTTTGAGGGTTACGTCTTTGGGTTGCTTCCTTTACGGCCTGGGTAAGAGATGAGATGTGTGTCCGTCCGTCTGTCCATTATAAATCGTCACGAAATTTTGTATGGAGGCCGGGTTTATATCAGAATAGATCCCTATTTTTATTGGTGATGATCGTGAAATATTTAGCGGGTAAAATGGACCAAAACATAAAATTTATTCAATTTTGTAACGGCTCTGTTGGTCGCAATAATAGTCCGATCAACGAAATTTTAAATACGGTAAGATTATATGACAAAGAAGAAGCTTGAAATATGAGATGGCGGTCAGATTATATTTAGAGGGTTAAATGTGCCACAACTTTTGTGTGAAAATTGTGAAAATTTTTAATATACAACTTATATCTTTATTCCTGGAAGAGACATTCCGGGTAAGTAAGTTATACTTGGAAGACGATCTTTTAACCTTTCCATTGATGTGAATTATGTTGATGTACGTGATCAGATAACAGAGTTACAGCCTCATATATCCAGTTGTTTGTTTGTAGTGTTATCATAAACACGCTAAAGGTCGCAATTATAGCTCAATAGTCAAGAAATTTTGCACGAGGTAAGAGTTTAGGTTGAAGAAAATGCCTATAATTTTGCATGATGATCTGTTATTATTTAGCAGGTGACATAGACCATTACTTTTGTATGAAAAATATACAAATTTTATTTTTGGTCCATATTTTAATTCCTGGAGCGCAGATTGTAACAATGTGTCTGCTAGATAACGGGCCTACTGCCTAGTATATGATGGGTTTTGTGTAGAGAACCACAATTTCCTCCCATACTGCAAATTGTCTCTATCATGACAGAGAAATTTTCAGTTCAGTTGTCCAATTGGATTTTTTAATATAAGGCATTTGGTGCACGAAACACGCTATATATGTCCGATTTCAATTAAATTGGGAATGTGCGACAGTATTTTGGTCTATAAATAAGTGTGCCAAATTATATAGAAATCGGTTTAAATTTGGATATAGATCCCATATATATTCTCGGCCGATTTAAGGTATTATATGTACGATTTCAATCAAATTTGGGATGTTTACCGGGATTTGGCCTAGAAGTAAGTGTACTAAATTATATAGAAATCGGTTCAGATTTGGATATAGCTCTCATATATATTTTAGCAGATTTGAGGTATTTGATGCACGAAACAAATTTCATTGAAATCGAACAAATATATCGTCTGATTTCATAAAATTTGGAATGTGTGACGGTGGTTAGCCTAGAAATAACTGTGCCAAATCATATCGAAATCGGTTCAGCTGTCATATCGTCGGTGTCATGCTTAAGTGTTCCATACGCCATTTTTGACTTTTTGAGATACAGGTGGTTTCTAGGGTTTTCCGGTATGCTCTTTCTGAATTTCGAGTCGGCTTTCTCCTATCTGCTCTAGTTTCTGAGATATCCAAGCCTCGACGGGAAAGCATCAACTTTTTTCAGTTATGAAATTAATATTTTAGAAATTTACAAGTTTAAAAACACATTTCAAACATCAGAATTTTAATTTTCGATTTAGAAGTATTTAATTTATTGAGGCAAAGATGGAAAATTTTTTTGTCACTTTGTTCCATGTGATTTACAATATTTCACATTTGTGTCATAAGTGCGGATATGGAACAAATCGACAAAAATTATTTTTTTAAAAAAATCTCTATAACTTTTATATTCCAATACATATTAGGGTTATGACTTTTTTGCAACCTCATATCCCTGTATCATAGCGTGATGAGTTTTGCCATAAGATTACATAGAATCTTAATTATAAGGTGATTCGGTGAAAAAACCTCACGCACAAAATGATTTTAAAATTTGAATTTATCAAAATTATGGACAATTTTTTGAAGTCACTGAAAACAGATATATAATTGAAAATATACTTTAGAGCCACATGAGATAATTAAAATGACATAAAATTTATTTCTCAATATTTTTCTTCAATTCTGAGAATCGTAAAAATGTCGTAAACGCTTTTATTCAAAATTATAATTTTTTAGCAAAAAACAAAAAATTTAAAATTTTTTCAAAGTGACTTTTTTGCGACTTTTTTAATATTTGAATGAAATAAACGTTATTATAGTTATTAGTAGGCTTATATTTATTCATTCGTGCAACAAAAAATAATTTTTGGAAAAAAATTTTTTTTTTCATTTCATATATTTTTTCAAAAAATTATTTTTTTAAAATCGATTTGTGCGTGAACTTTTTTTATATTTCAATGGAATAAACGATAGCATAGTGATTAATAGGCAAAAGTTCATTCATCCCTGCTACAGGAAATCATTTTTGAGGCAAAAATGTCAAAAAGTCATAACCCTAATACATATTCCTCTAAATTTTTGCAAATATGTTCTATATACTATTATTAATATTTCAAGTCAAAAATATACACTAATACCTCGATTTGCGTTGCCTCGATTAGCGTTGTTTCTATTTGCGTTAACAAAAAAATAATAGATTTTGTTTCGTTTTGCGTTACAGATTCGATTTGCGTTATATAAAAATAATATATTTGGCTTTGAATATCGTTAAGAGGACATTCATGGATTCACGATAAAACAAGGAGAAAATATTTTTTATTTTACATTGGCTCGGAAAATGCTTTAGAGGGACAATCACCAGCGTCAAATTACCACAGGAAAATATTTTTAAAATTCACTCAAATATCAGAAGATAAGCAACTTATAACCAAATCAATTGAAATGTTTGTGGACAACGATTCAGAAAATAGTAGTGGTAATCCAAAATAGCCTATGGGAGATGCAATTAATTTTTATAAAGAAATATTTTTACCAAAAAAATTATTCGACCAAAAATAAAACAGTTTTCCCAGAGAAATAAAATGCTATAAATCATTCGCATAATATGACAATTGTTTAATGAATAAATAATTTTATGGGGATGAACTTTTTATATTTTAGTTAATTTTTTTCGTAAAAAGACTAAATTTGATATTCTTTTCATACTATTAATAATATCATTGATATAGAATTTCTACCAATAAATGTTAAGTAGCACATTCGCTTAAATTTTTAGTGCAAAATTTAGAAAAAAATCTAAAAAACAATTTTGGAACCAATTAACAAATTCTTCACGCAAACACATGGAAACATGTGTTTCGATTTGCGTTGTTTCGCATTGCGTTGAAGTTTGCCGGAACCAATTATTAACGCAAATCGAGGTATTAGTGTAAATATTTGCTTTAGCCAGCTCCACACAGTTGTGACGTAAAACATTAAAATGCGATTATCTCAAAACAGGCAAATGGCGTATGGAACACTTAAGCATGACACCGACGATATACATATATTATCACGCTATATATGTCAAATTTTGATGAAATTTGGATTATGTGACGGAATTTGGTCTACAAATAAATGTGAAAAATTATATCGAAATCTGTTCTGATTTGGATTTAGCACCCATATATATTTTACATATTCACGGTGGTGTAGGGTATTATATAGTCGGCCCCGCCCGACGTTGATCCTTTCCTTACTGGTTACATTTCTGATTGAGTTTTTGAACAAATTTATATAGTGAAGCAACTTATGTTGTAATAAGAAGGCTGGGTTATAGGAAATTTTCTCACCTTGTGAAAACTAATTTTGTTTATATCTATTGTTAAGTCTTATAGTCCAGATTTATTGCTGTGGCGGAATATCTGGAGAGTCTCAATGACATAATAATCTGCAAAAAAATCGACGTTAAATGGCAAAAGACTTATGGTCTGTTCCTTTACTTTTGGAAATGGTAAAACTGGCAAAAGTAGTCAAAGTTGTAAACTGTTCCCATATGAATTGTATGGTGTCTGAAGTAAAGGAACGCTTTTCGAGTAAAAAGTGGTAAAACTTGAAGATTCTTGCACGTAAAGGAACAGAGCTTTAATTTAGAACACTTTTTGATGATTTTCAAATTTAAATTTGGATATAGATCCCATATATATTCTCGGCCGATTTAAGGTATTATATGTACGATTTCAATGAAATTTGGAATGTTTACCGGGCCTACACGCAGAGAAAAAATATTTTTCGCTTTTGTTGGAACCAAAATATTTGTTTTGGTTCCAAAAATGTATTTGTTTTGTTCAAACATTGTAATCCAAATCGAAAAATACCATCTTTTGTTCCAAACATAGAAAACAAAAACAACTTTCGAATTTCCGCAATATTGTAAAAGTCGTTAACAATACCGATTGTAGGAACTATCACAATCTAATTTTGTTTACAAAAAGTATTGTCAACCCAGAAAACCAGCCCAGAAATTTTTGATTTGAGTGTATATACTTCTCATGTACACTTTTCGCATAACTTGGATATAAATGTCGCGTATAATATTGCAATCATTGATGAACACAATACATGGTTTGCTGCATTGGCTGACAACAAAGACAAACAAAAAGCCACAAGCACCCACCACAACATAAGGAATAATTAAACACCATAACAAACTCCGGTATAACACAAAACCTCAAAGCACAATGAAGATAGAAGAATGAAACAAATAAAAACAAGAGTCTTCCTTGTTGGTATACATACACACAAAAACAAAGATAAAGTCATCATGTCATACAAACAAAACTCCCCTGCAAACCATTTCTATCGCCTAAGAATAATCAGAGTACGTAAAAATACTTTAAATAAAATTTCCAATCGTTTCGTTTCGTATTTTCCATAGGAACAATACAAAACAAAACATAACCCTCGTTGGCCGAGCTCGCTGTTTAGTTTCGTTTTGTTTACATTCGTGAGTACGAACAAAACGAAAAGTACTCAACTCCACAACAACAGATAGAAAACTAAATAGTACTAAACACATGTGAATAAATCAAAAACGTTTGGTGGTTGATAAAATTCACTGTGGTATGCTGATTGGTGGTTGATAAAATTCACTGTGGTATGCTGATTCTAACTTATAGGGTTGTTAAGCAATCACTTGTGTGTATGTGTGTGTCTGAGTGTGTCATTGACCATAACGCACGGCAAACGTTTCCCAAAAATACTTGTCGTTTCGGTGGTGAATGAAACAACTCGGCAAAGCATAGCCGCAGTTACATTTCACCAATCGTACGGTTTCCATCTTTTTACGTCGAAAAGTTTGTGTTTTTGTTTTGGTTGTGAGAATGAAACGATTCAGAGAAGCTGAAAAGTTTGTGGCTTTGTGTGATTGGTACGGGAATCGTTTTGTTTCTTTCCGTTCATTGAGAATAATACGCGATTATCCTGGGCGAATAATTTTTCGCAGGCGATATCGCCTAAAAATCTTCCACGTAACACCAACCTAAAGTAAGTGTTTATGGAATGCGAATCGCTACCAAGATTCGCTGACGAATCATTTGGAAGATCTTAAGAAGAAGAAAATATAAACAAAAAATTAAAGCAAATTTATTTTTCATTCTTTTTTGTCTTTTGTTTCTTTGATTTGTTTTTATTTTTATACTTTTTGTTTTATTTTCTGATTCTGATTTGTTATAATTTTTTATCATTCCTTATGATATAGTGGTATGTACTGCTTCTCGGGCCTTTCTTAATTTCACTTGGCAAAACCCAGACATGTACTATGTTTGTCAATACTCATAATATAATACGTGCCATTTATACCAAAGTTATGCAGAATGTGTAAATGAGAATTATAAGCAACCAAATCAAAAATTTTAGTAACAATCGCGTGATCGGGGTTCGGAAGAATAATATATTATTCGCCTGCTCTAACAATAGCGGAACATAACACAACTTCGTGAAAAGATCACCGAGAAGCATAACAGGTAATTTGTTGTAGCGATTGATTATAAACAATAATTTTTGAGAATCGTCAACGAATGGCAAATTACCCGCAGGGGTGAATTTTATATAAAAATTCGCTAAAAGATCGCCGGAAAGAAGCGCTGAAGAAAAATCTGGTCGAAAAATCGTCCAACAATCTTCCAATGGTTTGCAGGGTCACCATAATTGTTTTTTCAACACGGCATCGAATAGCGAGAGAAGAGAAAAAATTGTAGAAGAAAAGAGAGAACTATTGTCCAGTTGACAAAAACAATTTTTGGATTTAACAAAACCCAATTGTTGGAATCACAATACTACATTTGGAAATTAACAATATCTTTACAATACATATTTTGCTCTTCGAATATTGTTGGATCAATCATATTTTTTTCTCTGCGTGTAGAAGTAAGTGTACTAAATTATATAGAAATCGGTTCAGATTTGGATATAGCTCTCATATACATATATTTTAGACCGATTTGAAGTATTTGATGCACGAAACACGCTATATATGTCAAATTTTGATGAAATTTGGATTATGTGACGTAATTTGGTCTACAAATAAATGTGAAAAAACGGTGGTGTAGGGTATTATATAGTCGGCCCCGCCCGACGTTGATCCTTTCCTTACTGGTTACATTTCTGATTGAGTTTTTGAACAAATTTATATAGTGAAGCAACTTATGTTGTAATAAGAAGGCTGGGTTATAGGAAATTTTCTCACCTTGTGAAAACTAATTTTGTTTATATCTATTGTTAAGTCTTATAGTCCAGATTTATTACTGTGGCGGAATATCTGGAGAGTCTCAATAACATAATAATCTGCAAAAAATCGACGTTAAATGGCAAAACACTTATGGTCTGTTCCTTTACTTTTGGAAGTGGTAAAACCGGCAAAAGTAGTAAACTGTTCCCATATGAATTGTATGGTGTCTGAAGTAAAGGAACGCTTTTAGAGTAAAAAGTGGTAAAACTTGAAGATTCTTGCACGTAAAGGAACAGAGCTTTAATTTAGAACACTTTTTGATGATTTTCAAATTTAATATATTCAAAAAAATAAAATAAAAAATAAATATGATGGTTTTCCAAATTTACTATATGCAAAAAAAATAAAATAAAAAATAAATATGATGATTTTCCAAATTTAATTTATGGAAAAAAATGCATTATGCAAAAAAATAAAAAAATATGAGCCCGTCATTTCATTCAGTTTTCTTCGCAACGAATTTTGGTGCAATCAGAAATCAAATAAAACGCTTGCATTTGAATTAAAAATTGTGACAATATTGAACGGCAAGCGTTTTATTTGAGACATTCCATCATGAAAAATTATTTTCTACTTTTAAGTGCATTTATAAATAAAACACTGTTACTTAATTTTTTCAATTATATACTTATTTTCTAGTTTTTAGTGCATTTTAAAATAGAACACTGAAACTTATTAATTTTATAATTATTTTTAATTTTTTTGTAAATACATTTTTAAGATTTTCAATTTTATTTGTATATCCTTGAGATTATAAGGGGGGGAGATCGGAGGGGGGTGGAAGTTCCGTAATATGGGGGCTATACCAACACCTGGACCTATGTCACAATTTTTGGTGAAGAAATTTCTGTACCACTGGGATCTCCAAATGCCAATTTACACGCAATTCTGTATAAAAATGAAGGTAAAATCATTAAAACACTTGAAATCGGGCGGTACCGCTATATGGGGGTTATCCCAAAACCTGGACCTATGTCCATAATTTTTAATGGGTACGTTTCTGTACCATTGGAAACCCTAGTTGTCAAAAAACAGCCAATACGGGCTTAAAATGACGATCAAATACCTTAAATCGAGTGGTACCGCTGGATGGGAGCTACAGGAAAAAATGGACCCATATTGGTTTTGGTTTCATATTCATGTATTGTCATCCAAATCTGAAAAGTGTACAAAGTTTTAGTTCGATTGGTCAGCTACAACTGTGTGAAAAATGAGTTACCAGATTTGAAAAGCAAATTAGATAAAAAAAAACTGTTTGATTTCATATTCATGTATTGTCATCCATATCTGAAAAGTGTGCAAAGTTTTAGTTCGCTTGGTCAATTACAACTCTGTTAAAAATGAGTTACCAGAATTGAAAAGCATGTAAAATTGAACACTGTACAACACTCTAATGTGGACCAATATTGGTTTTGATTTCATATTCATGTATTGTCATCCAAATCTGAAAAGTTTGCAAAGTTTTAGTTCGATTGGTCAACTGCAACTGTGTGAAAAATGAGTTACCAGATTTGAAAAGCAAAATACCGGAAATCAGGTGGTACCGTTATATGGGGGCTATAAGAAAAAGTAAGAAAGTATCAGTCGGCTTTGCCGACAGAGATATACCCTCAGCCTGTGTATATTGAAAAAATGTTCCCAAAATACGTTTAAAAATTTTGGGCGTTTGAAACGACAAAAATGTTGATTAGGATTAAAGATCAAAAGTTTTGCGGAGGAGATACTAAAAGGAATGGATCGACATTGACCGTTATGGAAGTAGATCTCCAGACACAACATATGGTGCCATAGCGGGTTTTAACATTCTTCGGGCTGTTTGCTCAAGAAGTATGGACTTGCCCCTAAAAAAAACTTTTATCGTCGTAATTGAGGCAGCGAATGCAAGTTGCTTCAACAAAAATCAAAGTGATTCGATATCAGGTCTTAAAGTGAACTTATCCGAAATTTTGTGTGGGAGTTACCGGATGGAGTGGACAAATATAGTCCATATTTGAACCTGATCTATATCTATTAGATATATTAGGATGTGTAAAGTATGGACCAATTCGGCCACTCCCTTCAAGAGTTACCGTATGAACAAAATTTCCGAACATTTTTGAACTTTTGTGGGGGAGGTACCTGAAGGAGTGGACCCATATGGCTTATCTTCAAACTTAAACTATGTTTGGACAAAATATTACTAAGGCCAAATTTTGGACCGAATCGGCAGATCCGTTCTAGAGTTATCTTGCGCTCCAACCAACACACGTGGTGTCATAGGGGTTTTTTGCAACTTTCAGGCTATTTTCTCAGGAAGTATGGACTTGCCCCTAATGAAACTTGTTCCGCCGTATAGGGGGTCGTGAATACAAGTTGCTAAAACAAAAATCAAAGCGATTCGAGAGATGGCCCTAAACTGAACTTTTCCGAAATTTTGTGTGGGAGGTACCAGAAGGAGTAGACTGATTGAGTCCATATTGAAACCTTATCTAAGTCTGGTACAAATTTCACGATGTGCGAAGTATGGACCAAATCGGTCACTCCCTTTAAAAGTTATCGTGCGTACAAATTTTCGGAACATTTTCGAACTTTTGTGTGGGAGGTACCGGAAGGAGTGGACCGATATAGCCCATCTTCGAACTTAAACTATGTTTGGGCAAAATATTACGAAAGCCAAAATTTGAACCGAATCTGTTCATCCCTTCGAGAGTTATCGTGCGCTCCAGCCAGCCAGACAGACAGACGGCTCAATCGACTCCAAATTGTCTGAAACACATTTCGTCCAAACATACTTGGGGTCTAAAACCATTATTTCGATGAGGCACATTTTGCCCGTATGAAAGTGTATATACCTACCCTTCATAGCCTAAAGGCTGAGGGTATAAAAATGGACCCATGTTGATTTTGGTTTCATATTCACGTATTGTCATCTAAATCTGAAAAGTGTGCAAAGTTTTACTTTTAGTTGACCAATCTGCAACCGTTTTAAAAATACCAGATTTGAAAAGGGGGTTAAGTTAGACACCGTAAAAACACTGTAAGAATGGACCAATATTGGTTTTGATTTCATATTCGTGTATTGTCATTCAAATCTGAAAAGGGTGCAAAGTTTTAGTTCGATTGGTCAACTGCAACCGTGTTAAAAATGTGTTACCAGGGTAATCTGCAGATTTGAACTAAACACACACCAAAGCAAGTTAAATAAAACACTGTAATAATAAAAACACTGTAAAAATATGCAGAATTCGATCTCTATTCATAATAATACGAAGTTACACGAAAGTCTTATTCTGTCTTAGATAAAAGTTTGACACATGTCAGGATGGCCGAGCGGTCTAAGGCGCCAGACTCAAGAGCAATCTTACCTCTATGAAAGAGGTTGTTGAGCGTTCTGGTCCTCTCTGAGGGCGTGGGTTCAAATCCCACTTCTGACAAAATAATTTTTGTTGAAAAGACTTTCAGTTCATTTTATTCAAGAATAAAAAAAATTAAATTATTTTTGCTGCAACTTCCCTCCCACACAATGCCAACACTGTGGAATGTTTTTTTTTTTTGAACGCTAAATTTGCACCACTATTCTTTAGCAATTAGTCATGATTCAATAATACAGCACAGAAGGTCATATTTATAATCAATGATTTGACTCATGCTTAAAACCATTCATAAATAAATTTAAGTGTGAGGTTTACTCAGTGTAGAAAACTATCATTATGCACAGTGTTTGTCACATCCCATATGGTCTAGTGGCTAGGATATCTGGCTTTCACCCAGAAGGCCCGGGTTCGATTCCCGGTATGGGAAAGTTTTTTTTCTTTTAATTGTTTTTCCTATGGTAAGAAAGTCAATTCTTGACGATGCACTCACTACTCAAAATTCTTCTGAATGACACCATGCAATGGCTATAAATATCTATATAATGATGATGACTTTGTTGTTAATCACATAGATTTGATTTCTTTGTAGCGAAAACTGGAAAATTATGGGTTGTGTGACATCAATATTGATAAAATGTATACCTTCTATTCTATAGAGACAAAATTACATTCCATAAATGAAGAAGAACATACCTTTTGTGATGCACCAAGAAGTCAGTCACTCACTCGTTAGTCAGCCATAAGTCATGCATGGAATAAATAAACTACAATGTTTGGTAAAGGCTTCGTAACATATGCCCATATCTTGTATGTATGTACATACGTACATACATAAATACATTATGTACATGTTAACACATATGCGTACGTTTTTGCCAACCCATAGAAGTAGAAATTGTTAAAACTAGAACATCGAATTAGGGGAACTGTGTATTGAAGTTGTTATATTTTGTAGCAGGTATAAGTAGTTATTATAAGGCGTGCTAAATATTTATAGTTAAGGGGTATTCGCAAAGTTGATTTTAAATTATTGAATAACTACATATGTATGTTCTTTTATTCACAGACCAGTAGAAACGGGTCCGCGTTGCACTATGTTGCGAGTTGATATAAACGGTGGCCAAAAATAGAAGGAATTAGAGTAGGTGGCTAAATTTTGGTACAAGTACTTATTGTACAATGACAATGCCGAGGGCAAAAAAATTGGGAAGGTCGGTCCACGTTTTGGTACAGCCCCTCATATAACGGTACTTACCAATTTTCGATATTCGGAGTTAATGTTTACTGTCTTGAACAACAAGAAGTCTCACTTTTAATTACGCCATTAGTGCGACGAATGTCGGTAAAATTAAAATGAATGAAAGGTTCAAAATTATGAATGAAAGGTTCAAACAAAGGTTGATAACACTGTTGCTATCGATAGAACTTTACGACTACTTTCTCTTGGTCGCTAACTTACCGAAAAATATCGTTAATTACCGAATTTATAAGCATTTTAATTTTACCGATTATTATCGGTAACTCAAAAAAATGTGTTAGAGAATCGCACTAGAGGTAGCCTTTTTCCTAGGAATTTCGGCAGTTGCTCTTTTGTAAATTTGTTATTTCCTTGCTGGACCCTGTAAGGAACGTTACTCGTATTATTTTGGCTACAGTGAAAGCTCTCGGAGAGGATTTCTCCGTGAACTGCGGAGAATAAAACGTGAAAAATACACGCAACAACTTCAAGAAAGGATTTAGGTATCCCAAAACGAGGCTACTTGCGTGCACTGGTATGGAAAACTATTACCAGGTATTCTCAAAACAGAGCAGAAAGAACGGGTTGCTGTTCTGGTAGGACCTAGTAGTGTACGAATGCCTAGAATAATGGGGTCTCACCAGGTCGAGCAGATGTTAGATCGAGAGCTTCTGTACCTTCGTATAGACATATTAGCAGTATTGTTCAGAGGGATTTTTGACTGCAAGTTTGGAAGCACATCCGGACATCAACCAAACATATTCAAGCGATTTCTATAAGAATAGTCTGCGATTCCAAGTTTTATGTGGGCGAGAATGTTTTAGAACTATTTTCCAGTTGAATTCCCAAGAACAAGAGGCTGTAGAAGCACTTTGTGTTTTCATCTTTCGAGCCTGGTTTAAAGCCCCAGAACGGTTTTTATTTTATTTATTTATTTGGGCATTCACAAACAAATATCAGATAAACGAAATAACAAAATGATAAATCATCTGTGGTATCTTAGTCCTGAACTTGTTGGCCTGGCATTGTTTGAACTGATAGTGCAAACCACATAAAAGAGCCAAATGCGACAAAAATCTTAACAAAGCATGCAGAAAAAGATGAAAATTTCTCCAGAAATAATCAAACCATACCATATAGGTTTCAATCAGGAAATTTTTGGCCAAAACCCTATTTTTGAAGTTTAGAAATTTTAATTTTTTTTGCACAGAATAATAAAAAACGGATCAAGTCATCTGAAAATAATTAATTTTTGTAATTAACGTTAGTATTCGCTGATTGGCGCAGTACCAAAGTTGACACTTTTTTATGTAAAAATAAAACAGACTTTGTTCTGTAAAATATACAATTTTTGTTGCATTGCGTGGCTGCATAAATATACAGAAGTGAGACCAAAGTTATTATGAATCGGGAAGCTGTTAATGAGTACTTTCATAATATTTAAAAAAAGAACGATGAAATTTGTAAAATTAGAGTAATAAAATCAATGTTTTTATATATATTAAAAATTATTTTTTACAAATATTTTTTAAATATACTTAAACTTTTAAAAAAATGTCCAAATATGTCCAACTCCAAATCGATTAATGTATTAATAAATTCAGAAGTCAAATCGTGCTCAAATTTGCCACAGTTAAAATAAAGTGGATTTTTCTATTTTAAGATGGGAGAATTTTTTGTAAATACCTGTTGTGACTGTACGTAGTATCCAATTGAAATAGAACGGTAATATCCACATCTATCAACCAATTTTCCTTAAAATTCATATTTAAGGGTTTCAGAGTGTAGAATACAAGTATGTATAATTTTTTGAAAATATGTCCATTTTTTGTCATAGCCCCCACATAAAAGTACCGTCCGATTTTAGATATTTTGTGGATTTTAGCGACACTTTAAGACCGATTCGGCTGAAATTTGGTATTTTGACCTCTTGGAAGATATGAATCCTTCGTACCAAAAATGATTAACATAGGTCAATGTTTTGGTTTAGACCCCACACAACGGGACCACCCTGTTTAACAAATTTTGACAGTTTTTGGTAATTTTGGTCGATAATACGTAAGAATTGCTGTCTGTACACATTTATTATAAATAATAATTAATTTCAATACAAAATGGACGTTGAAATAGTTTTGGCCAGAACATTTAGATTTGGGACCATTGTGCAAACTAACAAAAGAACAACTGGCGACATTCCTAGAAAAAGTCTACCAGGCGTAATTACAATTGAGTCTTACTTATTGTTAAAGAGATTCTGTATTAACTCCAAATTTCTTGAAAAAGATCATGCCACTTGGTCACAGAACATCAATTACCAGGATGGTAAACAACTTGAAAGTTGTGAACGACTTAGCAAAGAGCTTAAATCATTCCAGAGATCGAGAATCGAGATTTTCAAAACTTCGAGGTCCCAATTGCACGTGTTAACATCTTCCAATTGTGCTCAAACTTTGACAATCTTAAAATCTAACCACCCTAAACACTTTATGGTGTGCCGTCTAAAATAATCCTACATCAATTTTTCCTTTGAGTTAAAACCAGCCTAATGAAACAAATTAAGACAAAGGAAATATTGAACTTTACATAAAATATTTGACAATTTAACAAATTTTATAATTTTGCATAGGGTAATAGTAAAAAAATTATATTACAATATACATATGTATAACCATTTTTTATACCCTACACCACACTGTGTTAAGGGGTCTCAATAACATAATAATCTGCTAAAAAATCGACGTTAAACGACAAACAATCTTAATTTAGAACACTTTTAAGATTTTTGATGATTTTTTCCAACTTGTTGATAATTTTACGACTTTTATGACGATTTTCGGCCAAAACCCGTTTGCATATTTTGCGTATTGTGCATATGTAAAATATGCAAATATTCAACAAAAATACAAAAGATGACCCTGTTTTTGAATTCAGTTTTCTTTGAAACGAATTTTGGTCCAATCAGAATCTTCTTATCTTTATTATTAAAAAATATGCAAATATGCAAAATCCGATGTCAAGTCGTATATTGAGTGTCCCTCTAGTGCTTTGTTGGAAGTTATGTAATGATAGGACTTGATCTTGGGCAGACGAGTAATTTTGAATTACAAATGGTGTTATAAATTGATTCTGCTTTACATAGGATGAATTTTAGTGATCTTCTTCTGTATACATATAAAAACCATCCAGGTCGTGGATATTCTTAAATAAACACACGACCTTTAACAATTTTTGAAAAGTTTCTGAACTTTATATTAACATTTCGGCAATCGTTTAATAATTCAAATAATTGTTGTACCTTTATTTTTAAAGTTCTGCAAACTTTCTGAATTTTAAGTGTATAATTATGGGGAAATATTTTGAGATTTTAGGGTGATAAATTATTTGTTCTTCCTAATTATTATATGTTCAATACGTCATTAATAATAATTAACTTCTATATAAATTCATTTTTGCATGTCAATTGATTTAAATGAAAAAAACCTTAGGGTGTGCTAATTGTATATCCACTTAAAATGTGAGTGTCTTCATAACAATTTTTATTTTCAAACCATTGTGGATGATATTATTATTGGTACATCATGGGGGATAATTTTGAATTCGATAATGTTTCAATATACCCCAACAAAACTCTTAGCTGGCTGAAATAATTTTGCTCCAAGCGGGTGTGCTAATTAGGTGACTAACACTGTATATATCCCATATGGTATAGTGGCTAGGATATCTGGCTTTCACCCAGAAGGCCCGGGTTCGATTCCCGGTATGGGAAATTGTTTTTAAAAAACTATATAAATGGAGTGAATCTAGCACTCTAAAAAGCATAATCATTAATAATACACTACGGACAGTTTATTTTACCAACTTCTAACCTACAGCTTTTTGGAAATTATCACAGCATTCTACCTGAAGATATCGGGGTAAAATATTACCATTTGAGAAAAAATACCTTTGCGCCACCGGTCTTTCAATCTTAACATTATTCTGCATCAAAAAGTATTTCCCATACCGGGAATCGAACCCGGGCCTTCTGGGTGAAAGCCAGATATCCTAGCCACTAGACCATATGGGATACGTGTTCGATTACTTGCTAATACGGGGGCATTGCTCCAGAAGACCCGGGTTCGATTCCCGACATTGGAAATCTTTTTTAAGGAACCATCAAAATTGGATACTAAAGAGGATTATTTATTTTATATTTTTAGAAACTACCAAATATTCCACTCCAGGAAAACGAAAGACTTTTGATTTTAAAATATAAGTATACAACGGAACATGTATATTTTTCAAAAATTCAAATAGAAAAATGTCGATATTTTTTTGTACATAATATAATAAAATGTGTAAAAAATGCTGTCTAAATGCACCAAAAATAATTTCCCATACCGGGAATCGAACCCGGGCCTTCTGGGTGAAAGCCAGATATCCTAGCCACTAGACCATATGGGATACGCGTTTGAATATTTCCTAATACGGGGCATTGTATTCAGCAGGTCCGGGTTCGATTCCCGAAATGGGAAATCTTTTTTAAGAAGCCGTTAAAAGTGATTATTTCTTTTTATAAAAAAAGTATAATTACATACTTACTTACTTAGCTGGCCCATTACAGAACATTTGTTCCATAGACCGAACTAAGAAAAGATCTCCAATTCTCTCTGTTTCGTGCTTCGCTTTTTGGAATACCGCGCCTTGTCATCTCTTCATCCTTGCTTGTTTGCGCCATATATTCTTTGGCCTACCAATTCTGCGTGCACCGCCATGTGGCTCGAATTTATACGCCTTTTTAGCGGGTTCATCATCGCTCATTCTTATTATACATATGGCCTAGCCCACGCAATCGCTGCATCTCGATATGTTTAACTATATTGATTCGTTGTATAGCAGATACAGCTCGTGGTTCATACGACGTCGATATTCAGCGTCAACGCAGATCGGTCCGTATATCTTTCGAAGAATTTTTCTCTCAAACACGCCAAGCACTGCCTTATCTGCTTGCGCAAGTACCCAGGCTTCGCGGGTAGTATCAGTGTTATGTAAAGCGTTATTTTTGTTTGACGAGTTGTGTCTTTGTTTTTGAAGTGCTTACTTAAGCCGAAGTAGCTTCTGTTGGCCAATACAATTCTTCTTTTTATTTCACAACTGATGTCGTTTGTTGTGTTTACGACGGTGCCGAGGTAAACGAAGTCTTTTACTACCTCAAAATTATAGGAACCAACTTTACCAGTTGGTCCGATCTCAATGGACGCATTGCGCGTCGACGCCATCAACTTGGTCTTCTCGCCGTTTACCACCAGACCCACTTTAGCAGATTCTCCTTCGACCTTCATAAAGGTATCGGTTACTTCTTTTACTGATCGTCCCATGATGTCTATATCATCAGCATAAGCAAGTAACATGTGGCTATTGGTGTAGATTGTGCCACTTCTTTTGACGTTTGCCTCTCGTATCACCTTTTCTAGCAGGATGTTAAAAAGATCACACGAAAGGCTGTCTCCTTGCCTGAAACCTCTTTTGGTATAAAACTCTTCGGAGAGGTTTTTTCCTATCTTAACAGTAGATGAGCTTTGCAGGGATACCAAATTCAGACATGGCTTGGAATACCTTTGAACGTAGCGGGCTGTCGAAGACTGCTTTATAATCGACAAAAAGGTGGTAGGTGTCGATCTGCATCTCTTGGGTCTTCTCCAGGATTTGCTGCAGGATAAATATTTGGTCAATGGTGGACTTGCCAGGTCTAAAGCCGCATTGGTATGGTCCAATTATTTCGTTGATCATGGGCTTTCGCGTTCGCACAATATCCCTGACACTATATTGTAGGCGATAGGGAGAAGACTTATGCCTTTATAGTTGGAGCATAAAGTCTTATCTCCTTTCTTATGGACGGGACACAGGATGCTCAGGTTCCAATCGTCGGGTACGCGTTCTTTCCGCCAGATGGAGCTAACTAGCTGATGCATACACCTTATCAGCGTGTCGCCTCCGGTTTTAAACAGCTCGGCTGGTAGGACATCAGCTCCTGCTGCTTTATTATTCTTCAGCCGGTTTATTGCTGTCTTTACCTCATCTTGGCCGGGTGGTATACATTCAATACCATCTTTTGGTAATGGATCTGTGGTATCTTCGTCGACTTCGCTACTATTGGATACCAACAGTTTGGAAAAATTCTCTTTCCATATCCTTAGCACACTATCTGTATCAGTTACCAGATTACTTTGCTGGTCTCTACAGGAGGATGTGCGAGTTCCAAAGCCATCAGTTAGATGTTTCACTCTTTGGTAGAATTTTCGGACTTCATTCTGTCTCCTGTACATCTCGATTTGTTCACACTCCCGCTTTTCCATCTCTCTCTTTTTCCTGCGGAAAAAGCGTTTCTCCTCTCTCCTTTTCTCCCGATATCTCTCTCGTGCGCTACGTGTTGCTACTGATTGTAAAGTAGCCCTATATGCTGCATTTTTCTCTTCGGTAGAAGCACGACACTCTTGGTCATACCATGGATTCCTTGGTGGAGGTCTCTGGTATCCAAGTACTGATTTTGCGGCTGTTTGCATGGAGTGGGCAATGTTTTGCCATTGTCCTGATATGTTATCGGGACGAGGAGTGCTTTGATAAGGCAGTTGGGCCAGTTGAGTGGAATATGCTGTAGCTATCTGTTGTGATTGCAGCTTACCGATGTCTTACTTCCGTGTTGTGTCTGTTCGCACTTTGTTTGCTACGTTTAATCTGGTACGTACCTTTGTTTGCACCTCGGAACGATCGTACATCCAACACGCTTGATGCATGTCTTCCATCTATCACAACATGATCAATTTGATTACTTGTTCTTTGATCTGGAGACAGCCAGGTGCCCTTATGAATATCGAGATGCTTAGATCTGGTACTGCTAACTACCATGTTTCTTGCAGCTACAAAGCCTATCAGCCTCATACCATTGTCAGATGTTTCACTGTGGAGATTGAATTTCCCGACTGTTGGGCCAAAGATATTCTCCTTTCCAATTTTGGCATTAAATCGCTTAGTATAATTTTAATGTCATGGTCAGGGCAACGATCATAAGTTTCTTCTAAGCGCTCGTAAAATATATCTTTGGTCTGTTCGTTCTTGTCTTCAGTGGGAGCATGAGCGCAAATCTGGGTGAAAGCCAGATATCCAGATAAATCTAATTACATAACAATCTATGATGTTTTAAAAATAGTAGATTCTTGCAGGTTCAGGAACAGAGCCAAAGTTTTCGTAAACAGTTTCTTTATTAATACGAATTCTACGTTTATCTCTTGTATTCGTCTTCGTTCCTTGTTTCGCGTGAAAATACCCATAGGAATAAATATTTTAAACTCTTTTTAAACTTATTCTATAAATGTGGATAATTTCATTGACATCATTATACATACATACATATACCATGAATGATGGAAGAAGATCACACAACATGCCATAAATTCTAGACGACAAAGCACACATGGCATAATGACGATGAACGGAGCTTCCCAACGGCAATCATTGATTAAATTATGTCAAAAACTGGAAAAATTATACAAATTTACCCGGAGGCTAAAGCAATGTCATTATCAGTGTCAAGAGTGAGTAAGATGCCGATCGCACAATAATTTTTAAAAAAAGTAGTTATTAAATATTTCGCTGTTTTAAAAGAAACACACACGAGATCAAAGATAAATGAAAAGAAAAGTGTAACCAATATCATTATCCACGACTCTTAAAGCAAACAAAAACTTGCCAAAAAATAAAATTTCAATTTTAGAATGCAACTAAAATTGGGCCATTGAATTCCTATTTAGGTGTTCTATTTATCCAGATTCGTTTTACAACATATGAAGTAGCTTGACAACTAGTTCTAATCGATGGACAGACAAAGACCATTAATACAAGTCACCGCTTGACTATCACTCCTAAAATAATCAAAACAAAACTAAGTATGGTTTAAAACACAAGACCAGACTGAAACCCAAAAACAAAAAAGCAAAGACAAACATTTATTACAATGCCGGCTTTGGCCATAAACTCACTTGTAAACATGGCTTGAATGTCTGTCTTGTTCCGAAGCAAAGAAAAACAAGCCAAGCCAAATATCAACAATACAAAAGTGATGTGCAAGGGAACCGGTTCGAATAGTTTTGTTATTCGCAAAGAATAGAGTTTTAAATATTACTATTAACTTGAGATAGACCAAGGGTTTTCAGCTCATAGTATTATCACTGTTAGATCGTATGAGAATTATTTAGCAGCTGATCAGTGGCAAATAGGCACACCACGCAGTTCAAATTTATTTACAAAGGGTTCGTCTAGGAAACATAACGAGATATTGACATAGCAGAGTAGGTTCAAGGCATTTTTTGGGAGAGAAAATTATCTGAATTCATGTCGCATTTGTCGGTTCACCTATTTATATAAAAACTTCACTAATTTACCCAAATATCCTTTTACAGTAATTATACTTTTTTCAAAATGTAAGAATCCATCCCATATGGTCTAGTGGCTAGGATATCTGGCTTTCACCCAGAAGGCCCGGGTTCGATTCCCGGTATGGGAAAACTTTTTAAAGACCATACAAAGCTGATGGTAGATGGAGGAAGCTAACCATGGGGGTGTTGTTTTACCCAATGAGTTTAGGGAAAACTCAAATGTTTATCAGGTTAAAGCGAAGTTTGCAAGGGAGAAAAATTGTCCCGCTAGCAAGATGAACTAGTTCGGTATGGAACCTTCACAGTGCAATCAATTATAAACTTTTACTAGGGGATGCTCGCAAAAGTAACCAATCAACTCTCTAAGCATTACGCGTACATAGTACTGTACTAGTTCCAAGTTTACAGTCATATACCAGTTTATTGAAAAAAGTGGTGGGTTTAACTTAAGAGTAAATAGTCGCAACTGACGTCTCGTCGTTTACATGGGGATATAAAGGTGTCAATTGGTTCCCTTCGCATTACTTAAGGGTCAATTGCGTACTAGCACCGCTTAGAACTAGTTCTGTACTAATCAAATTGCAACAATTGGAATTTTATTCATTGCTAGTGGGCTATTATTAAAATAAAAGAGCAATCTGCTGCATTTTGCTAGTCTAAATCTTTCTCCAGAACACTTTTTCTTTGACAATACACGACTGTTAAGTAAATTCATTATAATTCGTTCTCAAGTTTGGCGATACATCCCATATGGTCTAGTGGCTAGGATATCTGGCTTTCACCCAGAAGGCCCGGGTTCGATTCCCGGTATGGGAAGTTTTTTTACTGAAGATACCCAGCAAAATTTGTAGGAAGGGGCTTCTATGTACACGGTGTGCCTTAACCAAATTTAAATGGAAGGTGCTTACACCTGGGAAGTTTTTGCAGATTCTGAAACTACAATGCTCATAGATGAGAAATATCAAGAAACAAAAAAATTCGCCGGAGGGATTTTCAAATAAATTGTGATTTAAGTTTACATTTTTAGGAGTTCTTTAGGTTTTCACGATTTGGCTTGAAAACCGCGAGTTCTATGTAAATTGGCCTAAAAAAATTTTGTAGCTCTAAAAATTCTCCATAAAATTAACCTTTATGATATTTTCGTAGGTTTTACCGTTTTTGAGATATAGACTGTATCGCCTCCTTATAAAACAATATCATGCTCAGTGCGCCTTAACTAACTTTTGATGAAAACCGCTTACACATGGGAAGATTTCGCGGATTTCGAAACAGCAATGTTCATAGGTAAGATAAATTAAAACAAGTAAAAAAGCGTTAAGTTCGGCCGGGCCGAACTTTTCATACCCTCCACCATAAAATATTCTGAACTAAAATGGAATAATTAGTTTTCATTCCTGTCCCCAACTTTAAGTGGGTACGTTAAAATGTCAGATAATGTACATAAAATGCTTCATTCGGGAGGCCCTTTTTATGGTGCCTATATCTAACTATGTATGTTGAAAATTTTTGGTGAGCGAGAAATTGGGAGGTACCGTTATATAGGGGTTATAATAAAACATGGACCTATGTTGAGAGTTTTTGATGGGAGCCTTTAATGTCAAATAACTTCTAATTCGGTTAAAAATTGTAGCTAGAATCCTCAAAATGCCGAAAATCGGTACATAACGTGGGAACTTCAAATGTCATTAACAGCTAGTTCGGAGGTATGTGGGCTATACGAAAATATGAACTTAAATGAACAATTTTTGTTGCAGAATTTTTGTTGGATTTTAAATTTCAAATTACAAAAAGTTCGTCCAAAAAATAAAGCTAAGGTACGGAAAATCGGGAGGTTTGTTTTGGGGCTATACCAAAACATGGACCTACGTTCGGTTAAACATTTTAAGTAAAATCCTCAAAGTACCGAAAATCAGGAAGTATCGTTATATTGGGGCTATGTTGAAAATTGTTGATGCAGATGTGTGGTGACCACTACAACCTTCAAATGTCAAATTACAGTTAGTTCGGTTAAAAATTGTAGCTAAAATTGGCAAATTATTGAAAATTGGGAGGTACCGTTATATGGGAGCTATATCCGAACATGGAGTTATGGTGACAATTTTTGATGGAGAGGTGTTGTGACCACTAAGAACTTCAAATGTCAAATTACTGCTAGTTCGGTTTAGTATTGTAGCTAAAATCATCAAATTACTGAAAATCGGGAAGTACCTTTATATGGGGGCTTTATCAATATATCGACCTTTCTTGACAATTTTTGGTGGAGAGTTGTGGTGACCACTAAGAATTTCAACTGTCAAATGTTCAAATTACAGATATTTCTGTAAAACTTGTAGGTAAAATTCTCAAAATACCGAAAATCGGGAGGTACCGTTGTATGGGGCTATACCAAAACATGGACCTACGTTCATAATTATTTCGAATATAAGTTTTTTGGTCACTAAGAACCCTAAATATGAAATTATAGCTAATTCGGTCTAGAAATGTGAATTTAAACGTCAAAATACCTAAAATCGTGCGGTAACGTTATATGGGGGCTATTCCAAAACATGGACCTATGTCTACTAGTTATTTAAGTTTATTGACATTTAAGAACCCTAAATGTCAATTTATAGCTAAATCGGTCTGAAAATGTAGCTAAAAACAGCAAAATACCGTAAATCGGGGGTACCGTTATATGGGGGCTATACCAGAACGTGGACCTATGTCCACAACTTTTGTTATATAAGTTTATTGACACTTAAGAACCCTAAATGTCAAATTATAGCTAAATCTGTCTGAAAATGTAGCTAAAAACAGCAAAATACCGTAAATCGGGGGTACCGTTATATGGGGGCTATACCAAAACGTGGACCGATGTCCACAACTTTTGTTATATAAATTTATTGACACTTAAGAACCCTAAATGTCAAATTATAGCTAAATCGGTCTGAAAATGTAGCTAAAAACGGCAAAATACCGTAAATAGGGAGGTACCGTTATATGGGGGCTATACCAAAACGTGGACCTATGTCCACAACTTTTGTTATATACGTTTATTGACACTTAAGAACCCTAAATGTCAAATTATAGCTAAATCAGTCTGAAAATGTAGCTAAAAACGGCAAAATACAGTAAATCGGGGGGTACCGTTATATGGGGGCTATACCAAAACGTGGACCGATATAGCCCATCATCGAACTTGACCTGCCTGCAAACAAAAGACGTATTTTCCCAAAATATCAGCGTTCTATCTCCATTTTTGTGGATGCTAGAGTGATTACCACAGACGGACGGACGGACGGACGTGCACCAATCGACTCAGAATTTTACCCTGATCAAGAATATATATACTTTATAGGGTCGCAAATGAGTATTTCAATGCGTTACAAACGGAAAAACAAACTTAATATACCCTCCATACTATGGTGGAGGGTATAAAAAAACAGAAAAAATCGCCGGAGGGATTTTTAAATAAATCGCGATCAAAATTCACAATTTTAGGGTTTTTTTAGGTTTTCACGATTTTGCTTGGAAACCGCAAGTCGTATCGAAATGAGTCTAAAGAAAATGTTGTAGCTGTGAAAATTCTCTACAAGAGTGAACTTTAGGTTTTTCGTAGGTTTTACCATTTTTGAGATATAGATGTTCAGTTCAATTTTTTAGGTTTTTATCTTAAGTCTTCAAGATTTTGCTTGGAAACCGCAAGTCATATCAAAATGGGACTAAAGAAAATGTTGAAGCTGTAAAATTCCTCTACCGGATTGGATGATTTATTTTTTCCTAAGTTGTACCATTTTCAAGATATATACATAAGTTTAATTTGGGAAAATGCAGTAATGACATTGTTTTATAAGGAGGCGATACAGTCAGTGCATTGTCTCAATTTGAACTTCTGTATCTCAAAAACGGTAAAACCTACGAAAATATCACAAAGGTTAATCTTGTGGAGAATTTTCACAGCTACAAAATTTTCTTTACGCCCATTTACGTATGTCTCGCGGTTTCCAAGCAATATCGTGAAAACCTAAAGAACCCCTAAAAATGTGAACTTAAATCGCGATTTATTTGAAAATCCCTCCGGCAATTTTTTTGTTTCTTGATATTTCTCATCTATGAGCATTGTAGTTTCAGAATCTGCAAAAACTTCCCAGGCGTAAGCACCTTCCATTTAAAATTAGTTAAGGCGCACCGTGTGCAATGACGTGGTTTCATGACATTTTTTTGCATTGGTCCAAAGGAAGTCGTGACACATCCGATCTTTTCATTAGCATTTAAACCTATGCAAAGGAAGTCGTAAAAGATCCGGTTTTTCATCAGCATTTGAACCCATTCCATAGATCCAATAGAGATGAAGTTTGTGTTTTTATTCACACACATTTTTCTAAATATATAAGATTTATTATTTACAATATCCCTGATGTAGTCGGAGACAAGAAATCACGACCAACGTTGTTAAAACTTTCGCCGTAATGTTGTTTTACATTTCCCGTATATAAGAAAAGTACAACTTTCAAACAATTGCTCGAAGCGTCGATCAGACTCAGCAACAAAAAGGAAGTCCCCAATCTAGGATGTCTTTTCCAAATACATATTTTTTATAAAAAGTTTAATAAGTACTATGTCCTTATGCATTTCTTGCAATTGTTTTCTTGAATCCGATTTCAAGTACGTATAATGTCTGTCGAATCAAGATTAAACGTTGAATAGGCCTAAATCTTACATAGAATGATATCAATCAAATATCGCATCTCGAAAGTTGAGCAAAAAGTCCGTAACGAAAAGGAACAAGAATCAGAAAAGCACGATGTAACGACTTTCGGAAAGAAAATTTTATAAATTAAAAATAAATTATTAAAGCATAAATGATATTTTTCATAAAAAGGCTCTCCGTCCGTTACATTTTATTAGCATATATCTAGAGATCCCTACAAGTCGATTTGTAGATACCTACAAGTAGTTACATAATTTCTTCCCAAAAGAAAAGAGTATACATTTCCAAAATTTTTGTTAAAAAATAACTAAATTACCGAAAAAGTAATTCACGAACTAGAAATTCTTAAAGGCGTGGAGAGGGGTCCATGTCAAAATCTTAACTGGCAATGAGGTCATAATAGAAAAATCATTTGTTAGAGGAAACAAAATCAGTTGCGGAGAGCGGAGGAAGTAAACTCTGTTGCGGTGCAGCGGCCGTGATTAAATTGCAATTTTGGCCGTAAACATTTTGCTGATAAGTTAATTGTAGTTATTTCGTGAATTTGTTTCAATTAATAAGAGTTTTGCTTGTCATGAAAATCATATTTCAATACAGCATTTTCCTTTTACCAAACAAGACGTGATAATGTCATGCCAAAGCATTGGCTAAAACTATGTACATGCAAAGCATTGGTGTAAATGACTGAATTAATGAATAGCATCTTTTCGGGTCCACGCTCATATAAATTCATCGATTAAGATGCTAAAAAAGATTACAGGTCAGATTACTTGGGCGCATGATTTAATAGCATCTTTTGAAATTACAAACAAGTAAAAAAGTATCAGTCGGCTTGGCCGACAGAGATATACCCTCAGCCTGTGTATATTAAAACAATTTTTTCCCAAAAAACGTATGTATTTAGAGGGTTTTAAAAATTTTGGGCCGTATGAAACGACAAAAATGTTGATTAGGATTATGGATCTAAAAGAAATTGATCCACATTGACCGTTATGGAAGTGGATCTCCAGCCACAACATATGGTGCCATAGGGGGTTTTTACACTCTTCGGGCTGTTTGCTCAAGAAGTATGGACTTGCCCCTAAAAAAACTTTTACCATCGTAATTGAGGCAGCGAATGCAAATTGCTTCAACAAAAATCGAAGTGATTCGATATCGGGTCTTAAAGTGAACTTATCCGAAATTTTGTGTGGGAGGTACCGGATAGAGTGGACAAATATAGTCCATATTCGAACCTGATCTATATCTGGTAGATATATTAGGATGTGTAAGGTATGGACCGATTCGGCCACTCCCTTCAAAAGTTACCGTACGAACAATTTTTGCGAACATTTTTGAAATTTTGTGGGGGAGGTACCTGAAGGAGTGGACCGATATGGCTTATCTTCGAACTTAAACTATGTTTGGACAAAATATTACTAAGACCAAATTTTGGACCGAATCGGCAGATCCGTTATAGAGTTATCTTGCGCTCCAACCAACTCACACGGTGTCATGGGGGTTTTTTGCAACTTTCATGCTATTTTCTCAGGAAGTATGGACTTGCCGCTAATGAAACTTGTACCGTCGTATGGGGGGCAGTGAATACAAGTTGCTAAAACAAAAATCAAAGCGATTCGAGAGATGACCCTAAACTGAACTTTTCCGAAATTTTGTGTGGGAGGTGCCCGAAGGAGTGGACCGATTGAGTCCATATTGAAACCTCATTTAAGTCTGGTAAAGGTTTCACGATGGACAAAGTATGGACCAAATCGGTTACTCCCTTCAAGAGTTATCGTGCGCACAAATTTTCCGAACATTTTCGAACTTTTGTGTGGGAGGTACCAGAAGGAGTGGACCGATATAGCCCATCTTCGAACTTAAACCAAGTTTGGGCAAAATTTTACGAAAGCCAAAATTTGAACCGAATCGGTGCATCCGTTCGAGAGTTATCGTGCGCACCAGCCAGCCAGACAGACAGACAGACAGACGGACGGACATTGCTCAATCAACTCCAAATTGTCTGAAACACATTTCGTCCAAACATACTTAGGGTCTAAAACCATTATTTCGATGAGGCACATTTTGCCCGTATGAAAGTGTATATACCCTTTCTAGCCAAAAGGCTGAGGGTATAAAAATAACTTGTGTATTAGCTGTCTACATCCTGACCATGCTTATTTTCGGACTAAGGGTTAGTCGAAACACGGCTGATAAGTAAAGTTCATTAGAACTTGCTTAGACACCTATCGTTGTATCCCATATGGTCTAGTGGCTAGGATATCTGGCTTTCACCCAGAAGGCCCGGGTTCGATTCCCGGTATGGGAAATTGTTTTTAAAAACACGGGGTGCACTTGAAGCAATTTTAAATGGGAGGTGCGCCTGGGAAGTTTTTGCGGATTCTGAAACTAAAATGTTCACAGATGAGAAAAATAAAAAAAAAAAAATGGCCGGAGCGCTTTGTAAATAACACTATGCAACACTGAAAATGCAAACAACTGCTAGTATGCATTTTTTGTGCACCCCAATTCATGTTAGGTCAATGATATGGGACTTACTTTGGTAAAACCAGCAAAAGTGGTAAAAGTTGGAAACTGCTCCCATATAAATTTTATGGTGTCTGAGGTAAAGGAACGCTTTTCGAGTAAAAAGTGGTAAAACTTGAAGATTCTTGCACGTAAAGGAACGGAGCTACTGTTTATTGCCGAGTCCGAACGGCGTGTCCTAAGACACCACTTGTAGAGAAGTTTTACATGGCTGAAATACTCAGGAAATGTCGCCAACTTCACTGAGTGAAGAAAATTTTACATAATTGCTGAAATTGTGGCCAGTATCAGCTAAACTATTGGGAGTTGAACCAAGTAACCTTTTGCAAATATCTTTTAAATAAACTTCTCAGCAATTCTTCAGAACATTCTGAAACTCTAAAATGCTTATTTCATGTTGTTTCAGTGGTATTTTACATCGTATCTTTTAGAAGACGTCTTTCAAACGCAGTTCACACCAACAGTTATTCTTGCATTTCGGATTTCACCACATGATTGATATATTTATTAAATCGTTATTGAAGAATATATTGAAAACAACGTGATAGAGACAACAATAGTATGTTCTAAAGTGTTGTGCATTACATTCCAGCGAATATTTTTCCAAAAGAAGACATTAAGAAAAAATTAACGGTTTTGTAGATATGGTGCGGAATGTATAAAAATTATGGAAATTTTCGATATTTTATAAAATTTGAGGCAATAAATGTATTTTTCCAGGTTCATTGTTTCTCCAAATATTTTATACTTGACTTTATCTACAAATTTGCATATGTTTCAGAGATATAGCCCAGAATTGCTTTAGAAAGTCAATATTTAGCCATGTTTAGATGGAGCCCTAAAATCCAAGCTGGATCTGACACAACAAAACCCAACAAGGTTTTCGTCGTTAGGGTCTGTACTTTCAAAAAATCCTCAGCTCAAATTGTTTGCACAAGAAAAAACATAAAAAAAATGTCGCACAGAGTAAATGACGATTCAAGTTGACATTTTAAGGGGGTTTTTACCACAATTATTATAAATTATTTATAAATGTATGTATATTAGGGTTATGACTTTTTGACATTTTTCTCTCAAAAATTATTTCCTGTAACAGGGATGAATGAACTTTTGCCTAATAATCACTACGCTATCGTTTATTCCATTGAAATATAAAAAAATTTCACGCACAAATCGATTTTAAAAATATAATTTTTTGAAAAAATGTATGAAATGAAAAAAAAATTTTTCAAAAATTATTTTTTGTTGCACGAATGAATAAATACAAGCCTACTAATAACTATAATAATGTTTATTTCATTCAAATATTGAAAATGACCTTTCTCAAACCACTTTGAAAAAATTTAAAATTTTTTGTTTTTTGTTAAAAAATTATATCTTTAAATAAAAGCGTTTACAACATTTTTACGATTCTCAGGATTAAAGAAAATTGGTGAGAAATAAATGTTATGTCAGTTTAATTATCTCATGTGACTCTAAAGTTTATTTTCAATTGTATATATGCTTACAGTGACTTCAACAAATTTTCCATAATTTTGATAAATTCAAATTTTAAAATCATTTTGTGCGTGAGGTTTTTCACCGAATCACCTTATAATTATGATTTTATGTAATCTTATGCCAAAACTCATAACGCTATGATACAGGGATATGAGGTTGTAAAAAAGTCATAACCCTAATGTATATGTTACAAATATCCAGAGAGCGCTTATTGGGAGCAAGTGAGCAAACATTTTAATGTGTTTTACATTGAAATTTACGCTCCCTTGCTCTCAGTAATCGCCCACTGGTGCATGTGTGTGTTTTCTTTGTGGCGTTTGGGTTTGTGTTTGTTTGCACCCAAACATATAATTTGTTTGCACCCAAACATATAATTTGTTTACACCCAAACATATAATTTGTTTGCACCCAAACATATGTTATGTTTGGGACTGCTTGCAAACAAATATATGTTTGCTGCAAAATATGTTTGGGGCATATGTTAGAGAGACCTTTTTATTCTGTGTGTACTCCAGTCATGAGCATCAGGCGACATTAAAGTTGGTGTCAATTTCTCTTTGTTTTTCGAACCATCAACACATTCACGTTTATACAATGTTATACCCTTCACCATGGTATGGAGGCTATATTAAGTTTGCTTTATCGTTTGTAACGCATTGAAACAATCATTTGCAACCATAAAAACTATAGATATTCTTGATCAGGATGAAGATATATCCATGTCCGTCTGTTGTAATCACCATTGCGACCACAACAATTGAGTTTTTTTCCACAGGCAGGTCGAGTTCAAAAATGTTTTGTATCGGCACACGTTTCGGTATAGCTCCCATATAACGGTAGCCCCCATTTTTCGGTATTTTGAGGATTTTAGCTACATTTTTTATCGAACTACCTGTAATTTGATATATGAGGTCCAAGACCAAAAATTGTCAACATATCTCCATGTTTTGGTATAGCCCCCATTATAACGGTACCTCCCAATGTTTTATATTTTACCCGTCTTCGAGCATTTCTGGTGACGATATACATATAAGGTTTTTGAATCAAATGGAAAAAATTAGGGGTTGGAGTTCCAAAAAATATATTTTTTGGGTTTTGAAGCTATTATTTCCAGTTGACCGCCGAATTGGTTGTAATTTAGGAATTTGTGATTCCGCCATTCTTACTGATCTGCGATTTTTATACCCTCCGCATTTATCCTAACGAGGGTATATACACTTTCATACGGGCAAAATGTGCCTCACCGAAATAATGGTTTTAGACCCCAAGTATGTTTGGACGAAATGTGTTTCAGACAATTTGGAGTCGATTTAGCAATGTCCGTCCGTCTGTCTGGCTGGCTGGTGCGCACGATAACTCTCGAACGGACGAACCGATTTGGTCCAAAATTTGGCTCTCGCAATATTTTGTCCAAACTTAGTTTAAGTTCGAAGATGGGTTATATCGATCCACTTCTTCCGGTACCTTCCCCACAAAAGTTCGGAAATGTTTGGAAAATTTGTGCGCACGATAACTCTTGAAGGAAGTAGCCGATTTGGCCCATACTTTGCACATCGGGAAATTTCTACCAGACTTAGATGAGGTTCCAGTATGGACTCAATCGGTCCATTCCTTCGGGTACCTCTCGCACAAAACTTCCGGAAAGTTCAGTTTAGGGTCTGTTCATGAATCGCTTTGATTTTTGTTGTAGCATCTTCTTGGGAAAACAGCCCGAAAGTTGTAAAAAACCATATGGCACCCCCATGGATTACGTCGGTCCATTCCGTTTAGTACCTCCTCCGCAAAACTTTTGAACTGTAAACCTAATCAACAGTTTTGTCTGTTCATACGTCCAAAATTTTGAAACCTCCTAAATACATAAGTTTTTTGGGAAAAAAGTGTTTCAATTTACACAGGCTGAGGGTATATCTCTGTCGGCAAAGCCGACTGATACTTTTTTACTTGTTTTTGATATCATCGGCTTATCTGAGTTTATTATCAGATCAGCTATCTTAGGTAGTTGCTGTTGTTGTTGTAACAGTGTTTATTATTATGTTTGTATGTGCGTCCTTCTGTTCAATCTGGCTCTGGGTCTATCTCCAGTTCCAGGGAAGTGGCTGGGATGTAACGTCAGATCCACTGGAGTTAGATGAGTAGGTTTGGCGGGGCAGTTGAAAAGGTGTTTTGTGTCGTGCGGGCCAATGCCGCATACTGGGCAGATGTCTTGCACGGCGCGGTCGATTTCCGCCCAATAAGAATTTAGGCGACTGAAATACCCCATCGTAGTTGAGACAAAACTACTCTAGTTTGTCGTGGCAGCTGGCGCTTCTCAGCTGCGATAGATGGGGGGGATGTATTCCGAGGACTTTACGCACACTATATTTACTTATGGCCTTAGCAACTGCATTCGTGTGAATATTATTTAAACCTGCTTGATATGCCTGTTGATCTAGGGGTTCTCTTCTATATTGTTGGACCTCCCTCTCTAGAGCATGATTATCCTTCCTGATATGCCTGAATGTGTCGGGCCTAGCCAGCAGATGGTGATTGGGATGGCTCTCACGGTAACACCCAAGAAAGTAGTGCAACGAAAGCATCTCATTGTGTTGCTTTACTCGAAGAATTTTTACCTCCTCATGTAGATGGTTCATTGAAGACTTGAGGAGGCACCCTGTTGCTGTTCTCAGGGCGGCATTCCGGCAGGTTTGAATCTTTTTCCAATTCGTATCACATAATCCCGGGGACCAAACTGGCGCCGCATAGCTTACCACAGACCGACCTATCACGTTATATGTGGTCAACAGGGTTTCTTTATCTGCACCCCAAGTGCTGCCGGCTAGGGACTTGTTCCTACTATTCAGTATGTCGCAGATAGCTGTGGCGTGCGCTCAGGACTTGAAATTTCGTGGGCAGTTCGGAAACTTCTTAGCCTAGCACAAAAAGCGCGGTATAAACAGAAAAAAGTTAAGTGTTTTGGAAACTTCCATCTCTGTTATAAACACATGTTAAATTTTGTTTCGATCTGGCAACTCCTTCATATAGAAACAGGTGTTCAAAAAAGACGCATCCGCAATTTTTTACAATGGAAAAATTAGAAATGCGTCTTGTCATTTAATATTTACATAAAAAAGGTTTATCGGGACAAGAAATTCATAATGATATGGTGAATGTGTTAGGTGAAAGTGCTCCTTCATATGCAACAGTAAAAAATTGGGTTGCTGAATTTAAACGTGGCCGTACAAGCATTGAATATGAACCACGTAGTGGACGTCCAAAAACAGTAACAACAACAGAAATTGTAGCCAAAGTGCATGATATGGTATTAAATGATCGACGAATAAAAGTGCGTGAAATTGCTAATATCATGGGCATCTCAAATAATCGAGTCCATTTAATTTTGCATGAAGAACTACAGATGAAAAAGCTTTCTGCAAGATGTGTGCCGCATTTGTTAACAGTCGATCAAAAACGCATAAGAATGAACATTTCTCAAGCTTGTTTGGATCGTTTTAATCGAAATAAAATGGATTTTAAGCGTCGTTTCATAACTGTTGATGAGACATGGATCCACCACTTTACTCCAGAGACAAAAGAACAATCCAAACAATGGACTGAAGCTGGAGGAAGTGCCCCAAAGAAGGCAAAAACAAGTCAATCGGCTGGTAAGGTTATGGCAACGGTTTTTTGGGACTTCAAAGGTATTTTATTGATTGACTATCTGCAAAAGGGTAAAACAATAAATTCAGAGTACTATTGCAACCTTTTGGATCAGTTAAATGTACAAATTCGAGAAAAACGTCCTGGCTTACAACACAAAAAAATAATTTTTCATCAAGACAACGCACCAGCGCACAAGAGTGTTTTAACAATGGCTAAAATCAACGAATTAAAGTACGAGTTGCTTGACCACCCACCTTATTCTTTAGCTCCCAGTGACTTTTACTTGCTCCCAAATCTAAAAAAATTCCTTGCTGGCAAGCGTTTTACCTCAAATGAAGATGCAATTACAGTTGTAAACCACTATTTTGAAGACCTTGAGGAAAACTATTTTAATCAAGGGATAGAATTGCTAGAAAAGCGTTGGACTAAGTGTATTGAAGTTTCAGGGGATTATATTGAAAAATAAAAATATTTTTGAAACACTAACTATTCTCTTTCATTAATAGGATAAGAAGTTTCCGAACAGCCCTCGTAGTGTCGAATGTGACCCCTAAAATTTTGGGCCAGTTTGTGGTCGGAATTCAGCTACCGTCGACCACGACTTTCAATTCTCTTTCAAACTTCGCTGTCCATGTGGTGAACAGAGCGGCTGTAGATTTTGTGGCGAAAATCTGCATATTCCTCGCGTGGAAAAAGGTGGTAATATCGGTTAAATAGGAGTTCAGTCTCTCACAGATGTCATCAGGGAGGTACCTGTCGCCAGGATCGTGCAATCATACGCATACGTTACGATCTCGATGCCGTCTGGAGGGGGCGGAATACAGGAGAGGTAGAGGTTAAACAGCTCCGGAGATATCACCCCACCTTGGGGAACTCCCTGTTTCACTCTACGGGGTTGGGCTTCTTGTTCCTGAATTCCACGTACGACTGGCGTCCACACATACAGTTGACTATCGAACGTTTTAAGCTTGGCCGGAGGGTTGTCTGCTCAATGTCCTCAAACAGCGTGGAGTGCCAGACTGTATTAAAGGATTTTGATGAGTCAAGCGCCAACATCACTGTTCTATCACACGGCTGTCTCTGGTTGAGTCCTTGACAAATATATGTGGAGATGGCGTGAAGCGCTGTTGTCGTGCTGTGGTGCTTACGGAATCCATGCTGATGATCACCAATTTGATAGCTATTCATGATACTGGGGAGGACTAAGGCCTCAAGGGTCTTTGCAACGGGCGACAAAAGCGAAATCTGTCTGCACGATTCCTTCTCTTGCCTGGCTTCCGCAGCGGGACCACCCTGCCCATTTTCCAGACTTCGGGAACAATGAGGGTGGCTAGCGACAAGTTGAGAACCTCAGCGTACATGTGTTCGTACATCTTAGGTAGTAAAAGATTTTAGTAAAAAGATTTCCCAGCAGAATTGCCTTTTTTGTTTCTGGGGTTCCTTTAAAAAAATAACATTATGAAAAAAGGTCCATGTTTTCACAGTTTTAAGGTTTTTTACCTCGCCGAACCTAATCCTTGTTTTACTTGCTTTGCTAGTAATTTAGTTCTATTGCAAGTATCCGGCTCATGACCATCTCCAACCATCTCAGTGTGCAATAATCTCTGCAGCCATCGCAACAGTCGTCGCAACGATATAAGTTTTGTTACCATTTTCAGCTCTCATCGTCTAACCCAAGTGGATGATAGAAATCAGTCTTCATTTGAGACTTAAAGTAAACACAACACACTACGGCTGCTGCTGTGTTCCGTCGCTACTAAAACCTAACTTTAAAATCAACTACGAAAAAAAAACGGAAAACGGGCAAGCATTGTGTTTCGACGACAGGAGGGAACGAGAAAGAGAGAAAAACTACATTTCTACGAAATGGAAAACTCGATTTGAGCGCTTTTTACCAAACATAGTGAAATGTTAAAAAAACGTATGGACGACATAACTAAAGCGTTCGGGTGGCCTTTAACATAAAGTCGAATACACAAACGGACGGATTCGATCGATTTATCACAACGTGAGCGAGTGTGGTGTGAGCAGTGTTAAAGTGTTAAAACAAGTCGTACAATATATTTGATCGCCAAGAAGAATCTTAACAATGGTAATTGTTTGAAAATCTTCATAAATTTTGAAAGTCGTTTTTTTAAGAATAAGAAAACGAATTGTGTTGTGAATGGAAATGTGAAAACCGATAGTTTAGATCGAAATTGTTATGTTAATGATATGAAAATTGTTGTGGAAATTAAGTGAAGAAGAGAAGTTAATAAGAAATTGAAATTTCGAAATAAGAAATGTTGATGGCTGCTATTTAGCTGTGGTACCGCCGCCAGCCTTAACAATGATGGGGCTATTATGATCTGTTTAAATGCATTTTATCGGTCCAATTATTATTTGCGATTACAGTGAAGTTTACAGTTTTAGCAAACAGAAATAAAAACAACAACACCAAAAGCCAGTTAGTCTGACGGCCAGTCAGGCAGCAACCCATTCAGCAAACCAAACGGCAGCAGCCAGCCAACAATCAAAGAAGGAAAAATGCATTAATGAATTAAAAAAAAATATATTTATTTATGTTGCAAAGTAGCAGTCTGTGTCCATATGAGAATCGTTGTGCGTGAATGTGTGTGAAAACTCAAAGAAAATTTTAACAACAACTATAACAACAACCATTACAACAAAAACGTGAGTGTGTGTTTTAAATGAATTGTTTTGTTTTTTTGTTTACAATTTCCCTAAGTTTTCAAAAGCCATACCCATTAGTCGTTTAAATTATGACCGTTATGACTGCAACATAAATGGCCAGCCAGGTTACTAGCCAGCTAGACACTAATAATAGTAACTAAACCAACAACAAACACAACAGTTCCTCCATATGGAAAAATACAAAACAAGTGAAATTTTCCTCTCTTTTTGTTTTAATTGATCCATCAATGTTGGTTTCTTAGATTTGTTGAAGTGCTTCAAGAATAAAATATACAATATTTTAAATAGACCAACCTTTCTGTTGTTAAATTAATTTGCATAACAAAGAAAGTTTTGTTTAATATTTTTTTATATAGAATAGAGGGAAATTTGTGTATGAAACTTTAAACAAAAGAAAATCTCGGTTGATTTGTAGGTTGCCTAGTTGGGGTTAGTTAAAGAACACAAGGCAATGAACAATATAATGAAAAAGTCACACATTTTATAGACGACAGTGTCAGATTTTGTGAAAGAAGATCTTTTTGTTAATATCAAATTAATCTTTGAGAAACTTCAGATTAAATAACTTAACCCATGACAGGTCAATAGCAATAAATTTTGTTGAATATTTTATTTGTTTATCTGCTTAATGTAGGCTGTATTGTTCTAACTTTGAGATAAGACAAGTTAAACAAATTAGTTGGCTTTACCGACAGCTAAAAACCCTCCGCCAATGACTCTAAAAACAATTTTTCTTTGGACAGATAACTAGTTTTAATTCGCAGGTGACAAAGAAATGCAAGCGATACTCATTTTCAAAACGATCCAATGTGGATATATAATCTGAATTTAAATGTAAATTTTATGTAATAAAATCCTCAATTCTTTATATATTACAAGAACGTCATTTGGTTGAGCTTTCTAGGGAAATACGGAGAAGAAAACAAGTAAGAACGGTGTTAAGTTCGGCTGGACCGAACTTTGCATACCTTCCACCACGAATTGTATTCTAGTAAATAGGAACAAATAGTTTTATTACGTTTATGAAAGTATAAAGCTCTTGCTCTTATTCCCTGCAGGAGCAGAATATCTTAACTGATAACACTTCCCTTATGGGAACCCATATGGAGCGTTATCGTTGTTCTTTCCAAAACATGGAAAAATATCTATAATTTTGGAATCCCCTGGCAACACACAATATTAAATTACAGCAATCTAGGTTCGAAAATATTACAACAAAGTGGGAAATACTGGCTAGACTTAAAACTGGAGTAAGCTTTCTATCTTCAAAATTCAAAATTTCCAATTAACAACCATTTCGGTAGGAAAATGTGGCTAATATCTTCCAAAAATCTAATTGGGGTTACCTTATATAGGGGTTATACCAAAATGTGGACCTATACCGATGAATTTCAAACGGAAAGCTTTTTACCCCCAGTGAAGAATAAATACCAAATTTTAGCCATTTCGAAGGCAGATTGAGGCCACAACCTTAAAAATGGGGGCTATATGAATGCGTAGACCTATTCCGACAAATTTCAGGTGGAAAGCTTTGTACCGCCAACGAAGACGAAATACATACCAAATTGTTGCCATTTCGGTAGGATGTTGAGGCCACAACCTTCAAAGTACTTAAAATCGGGAGGTACCGTTCAACGGGGTATATATGAGGAGATGGATCTATTCTGAAAAATTTCAGGTGGAAAGTTTTATACCCCCAAAGGAGAATAAATACCAAATTTCAGCAATTTCGATGGGAGATTAAGGCTACAAGCTTCAAAATATCGAAAAACGGGAGGGAAAATCGTTCTATGGGGACTACACGTAGGCATGGATCTATTCCGACAAAAATTTTATACCCCATCGAAGACTAAATACCAATTTTCAGCTATTTCGATGGGAGATGGAGGCCACAACCTTCACAATACCGAAAATCGGGAGGTACCGTTCAATGCGGGCTACATGCAGGCGTGGACCTATTCCGACAAATTTCAGGTGGAAAATTGTATACCCTCAACGAAGACTAAATACCAAATTTCAGCCATTTCGATGGGAAATTAAGGGTACAAGCTTCAACCATGAAGGCATGGATCTATACCGACAAATTTCAGTTGGAAAGCTTGGCATCCCCAATGAAGCACTATGTCAGGAAGCATGTACTTGTCCACGAAAAACATAATATCACTGTAAACAGCACCACAAAGAGTAGCATCGGCATAATTTTCCAAAGGATCTTGCAACTGATTCTAAACTGCACTTAATAAAAAATGTTGAAATTTGTTGGGGGAGGTACCCCAAGGAAAAGACTAAAGCCGGGTACACATTGTCAGTTTTGAATGCCGATATTTCGCAATTATCGATAACTCTCAAACCGTCCAGCAACCACAAAACATTTTGTGGTTGCATGATGAATGACAAAAATGAACAGCCACACTACACGCAGAGAAAAAAATATGTTTGATCCAACAATATTCCAAGAGCAAAATATGTATTGTTAACATATTGTTGGATTCTTCATGTAGTATTGTAAATCCAAAAATAGTTTGTGTCAACTGAACAATATTTCTCTCTTTTCTTCGAAATTTTGTTTCTCTTCTCTCGCTATTCGATGCCGTGTTGAAAAAACAATTTTGGTGAGTTGTGGTGTGTTTGTATGACATGCTGCCTTTACCTTTGTTTTTGTGTGTATGTACTTGTGAGACTCTTGTTTTTAGTTGTTTCTGTTTTGTTTCATTCTTCTTTCCTTTTCATGTTTGTATGGTGTTTAATTATTCCTTATGTTGTGGTGGGTTCTTGTGGCTTTTTGTTTGTCTTTGTTGTCAGCCAATGCAGCAAACCATGTATTGTGTTCATCAATGATTGCAATATTATACGCGACATTTATATCCAAGTTATGCGAAAAGTGTATATGAGAAGTATATGCACTCAAATCAAAAATTTCTGGGCTGGTTTTCTGTATTGACAATACTTTTTGTAAACAAAATTAGATTATGATAGTTCCTACAATCGGTATTGTTAACGATTTTAACAATATTGCGGAAATTCGAAAGTTGTTTTTGTTTTCTATGTTTGGAACAAAAGATGGTATTTTTGGATTTGGATTACAATGTTTGAACAAAACAAATACATTTTTGGAACCAAAACATATATTTTTGTTCCAACAAAAGCGAAAAATATTTTTTCTCTGCGTGTATGGACCAATCCACAATTTTAGCGAAAAGTTTGGAACTTTTGTGAGGAATGTACTTGAAGAAGTGGACCGATTTGGTCCATCTTTGTGAACTTAAACTAAATTTGGACAAAATATTACGAATGCCAAATTTTGGACCGAATCGGTTAATCCGTTCGCTCCGTTTGCTCCAGCCAGACCACATGATAGTCGTAGGGGGTTTTTACAGCTCTCCAGGCAGGAAGTATGGTCATGCCCCTGAAAAAATTGTACCATCGTAATGGGGGCAGCGAATTCAAGTTGTTACATCCAAAATCAGGCAATGTCATCCCGCTTAGTCGTATTAGTTCTGCAGAGATGCCAAACTCAAGCATGGCTTGGAACACCTTTGATTTAATTGGGCTTTAGAAGGCGAATTTATAGTCGACAAAAGATTTGGTCAATTGTTGATTTACCAGGTCTAAAACCGTATTGATATGATCCGATTTTTTTATTGACCATAGTTTTTAAACGTTCACACAGTACGCTCGAGAGCACTTTGTATGCGATTGGTATGAGACTTATGCCTCTGTAGTTTGCACACACCGACTTGTCTCCTTTCTTGTGTACGGGACATAGAAGGCTGAGATTCTAATCCTTTAGTATGATGCATGCTTCTTAACAGCATTTTGCCACCAGTCTTGAACTGTTCGGCAGGCAGCTTTATTGTAAACGTTCACACAGTACGCTCGAGAACAGTTTGTATGCGATTGGTATGATGAGACTTGTGCCTCTGTAGTTTGCACACACCGACTTGTCTCCTTTCTTGTGTACGGGACATAGAAGGCTAAGATTCTAATCCTTGAGTATGATGCATGCTTCTTAACAGCATTTTGCCATCAGTCTTTGCACGATAATGTGCCTGCACCATACCCTTCCGTCTGGTGTTTTACACTCTGATAAAATTTTCGGACTTCATTTTGACTCCTGTTCCTCACGCTCACATTTTACTTGCTCTTTCTCTTTTCTCCTGAAAATACGCTTTTGCTCTTTCCTCTTCTCCATATATTTTTCTTTCGCGCTTCGTGTTGCTACTGAATGCAGGGTTGCTCTGCATGCAGCGTTTTTTATTTAGTAGCCTTACGGCACACCTGATCGTACCATAGATTTTTAGGCGGTGGTTTTTGGTACCTAAGTATAAATTTTCCGGCAGTTTGAAATGAATGTATTCTTTGCCAGAAGTGAGTGCCGTCTTCCAGCATGTGGGTCAGTTGAACGGAGTAGGCTAGTGCTATCTGTGCTGTGTTAGATCGCACTTTTGCGGCAACATTAATACGAGTGTGTACCTTTGCTGGTACAAGGAAATGGTCCGAATCGCTCCTTGAATCGATCGGCCATCGAACACACTGGACGAGTGTCTTCCGTCTATCACAAGATGATCAATCTGGTTTCTTTTTTTCTCATCTGGGGATATCCACATGGCCTTGTGTATGTCGAGGTGTTGGAATCTGGTTGTGCTCACTACCACGTTTTTTGCCGCTGCAAAAACGATCAGCCTCATTCCTTTGTCGGATGTTACCTTATGAAGGCTGAACTTGCTGAATGTAGGGCCAAAAATAGTTTTCCTCCCAATTTAAGCATTTAAATCTCATAGCACAATCTTAATGTCATGGCCAGGGCAGCGGTCATATACAGGCGCTCGTAGAATATATCCTTGGTCTGTTCATCTTTCTCTTAGGTCGGAGCATGGACACAGATGAGACTGATGTTAAAAAGTTTGCTTTTATACGGATTGTGACAATTCTCTCATCAACCGGAGTGAAACTGGAGACGAGATTTTTAAGCCTCCGATTTACCATAAATCTGACACCTAGCTCATGTTTCGTTTCATGGCAGCCAAAACACAGCGAATAATCGTTCGTGATCTTTACGTCTTCCCGATTCCATTGCACTTCCTGTCAGGCGATAATATCAGCTTTGTACTTACCAAGTACATCCTCCAGTGCACAAACTGTACCTGCTCTGCAAAGAGTCCTGACATTCCAGGTGCAGATTCGCAGATCTTGGTCCTTAAAACGCTTGCGAGGGTCATCAACTTTAGAGGGGTTTGTTTTTCTTCTTTTTCTTTGTTTTTTATATACCCTCCACCATTGTATGGGGGGGTAGATTAAGTTTGTTTTTCCGTTTGTAACACATTGAAGTAATCACTTGGGACCCTATAAAGTATACATATATATTCTTGATCAGGATAAAATTCTGAGTCGATATAGCCATGTCCGTCTGTTGTAATCACTCTAGCGTCCGCAAAAATCGATTTTTGCACCCGAGTATCTTTTTCCCATAGTCAGGTGAAGTTCGAAGATGGGCTATATCGGCCCAAGTTGTGGTATAGCCCCCCTATAACGGTACCTCTCGATTTTCGGCATTTCGAGTGTTTTGGCTAAAATTTTTAACCGAACTGGCTTTAATTGAATATTTAAGGATCTAAGGGGTCACAACACTTCACCACCAAAAACTGTCAATATGGGTCCATGTTTAGGTATATCCCCCATATTACGGTACTTCCCGATTTTTGGTATTTTGGGGATTTTAGTTACAATTTTTAACCGAACTAGCTGTAATTTGATGACGTAGGGGATGGAAGATACCAAGGAACGGTCCTGACCGGCTTTAACAAGTGGACTCTGACCTCCCCGTGGTGTCACCTGGGGAACTGCCTTTAACACCCGTTAATAGTAGTGAGCAAACATGTGCAGCGCGTTCACACTTAAGAACGTTAAACATTTGGATTTGGAAGTCGGGTTAGTAACCCTCCCCTAGAAAAAACAGCCTACTATGAAAATAAGAAAGAAAAGAAAAACAAATCCCTCTAAAGTTGACGAACCCCGCAAACGTTTTAAGGACCATGATCTGCGAATCTGCACCTGGAATGTTCGCACTCTTTATAGAGAATGTGCAGTTTACGCATTGGCTGATATACTTGAAAACTACAAGGCCGACGTTATGACCGTTGCCTTGCTCATGATATTAAAATTATTCTAGGAGATTTTAATGCCAAAATTGGAAAGGAGAATATCTTTGGCCCAACAGTCGGGAAATTCATTCTCCACTGTGAAATATCTGACAATGGTATGAGGCTGATAGACTTTGCAGCTGTAAAAAACATGGTAGTTAGCAGTACCCAAATTTAAGCATCTCGATATTCATAAGGGCACCTGGCTGAATCCAGATCAAAGAACAAGTAATGAAATTGATCATGTTGTGATAGATGGAAGACATGCATCAAGCGTGTTGGATGTACAATCGTTCCGAGGTGCAAACATAGACTCGGACCACTATCTTGTTGCAGCAAAGGTACGTACCAGATTAAACGTAGCAAAGAAAGTACGAACAGACACAACCCGGAAGTTGGACATCGGGAAGCTGCAATCACAACAGATAGCCACAGCATATTCCACTCAACTGGCCCAATTGCTTAATCAAAGCACTCCCAGTCCCGATAACATATCAGGACAATGGCAAAACATTGCCCACTCCATGCAAACAGCCGCAAAATCAGTTCTTGGATACCAGAGACCTCTATCAAGGGATCCATGGTATGACCAGGAGTGTCGTACTGCTACCGAAGAGACGAATGCGGCATATAGGGCTACTTTACAATCACTAGCAACGCGTAGCGCACGAAAGAGTTATCGGGAGAAAAGGAGAGAAGAGAAACGAGGAAAAAGAGAGAGTTGGAAAAGCGGGAGTGTGAACAAATGGAGATGTACATTAGACAGAATGAAGTCCGAAAATTCTACCAAAGAGTGAAACATCTAACTGATGGCTTTGGAACTGGCACATCCTCCTGTAGAAACATCTGACAATGGTATGAAATATCTGACAATGGTATGAGGCTGATAGACTTTGCAGCTGCTAAAAACATGGTAGTTAGCAGTACCCAAATTTAAGCATATCGATATTCATAAGGGCCCCTGGCTGAATCCAAATCAAAGAACAAGTAATGAAATTGATCATGTTGTGATAGATGGAAGACATGCATCAAGCGTGTTGGATGTACAATCGTTCCGAGGTGCAAACATAGACTCGGACCACTATCTTGTTGCAGCAAAGGTACGTACCAGATTAAACGTAGCAAACAAAGTGCGAACAGACACAACCCGGAAGTTGGACATCGGTAAGCTGCAATCACAACAGATAGCCACAGCATATTCCACTCAACTGGCCCAATTGCTTAATCAAAGCACTCCCAGTCCCGATAACTTATCAGGACAATGGCAAAACATTGCCCACTCCATGCAAACAGCCGCAAAATCAGTTCTTGGATACCAGAGACCTCCATCAAGGGATCCATGGTATTACCAGGAGTGTCGTGCTGCTACCGAAGAGACGAATGCGGCATATAGGGCTACTTTACAATCACTAGCAACGCGTAGCGCACAAAAGAGTTATCGGGAGAAAAGGAGAGAAGAGAAACGAGGAAAAAGAGAGAGATGGAAAAGCGGGAGTGTGAACAAATGCAGATGTACATTAGACAGAATGAAGTCCGAAAATTCTACCAAAGAGTGAAACATCAAACTGATGGCTTTGGAACTGGCACATCCTCCTGTAGAGACCAGCAAGGTAATCTGGTAACTGATACAGATAGTGTGCTAAGGATATAGAAAGAGCATTTTTCCAAACTGTTGGTATCCAATAGTAACGAAGTCGAAGAAGATACCACAGATCCAATCCCAGAATGTGTACTACCCGGCCAAGATGAGGTAAAGACAGCAATAAACCGGCTGAAGAATAATAAGGCAGCAGGAGCTGATGGCCTACCAGCCGAGCTGTTTAAAACCGGAGGCGACACGCTGATAAGGTGCATGCATCAGCTAGTTAGCTCCATCTGGTAGGAAGAACGCGTACCCGACGATTGGAACCTGAGCATCCTGTGTCCCGTCCATAAGAAAGGAGATAAGACTTTATGCTCCAACTATAGGGGCATAAGTCTTTTCCCTATCGCCTACAAGATAGTGTCAGGAATATTGTGCGAACGACTAAAGCCCATGGTCAACGAAATAATTTGACCATACCAATGCGGCTTTAGACCTGGCAAGTTCACCAATGACCAGATATTTACCCTGTGGCAAATCCTGGAGAAGACCCAATAGATCTGCATCTACCACACCTACCACCTTTTTGTCGACTATAAATCAGCCTTCGACAGCCCGCTACGTTCAAAGGTATTCCAAGCCATGTCTGAATTTGGTATCTCCGCAAAGCTCATTCGGCTTTGTAAAATGACTCTAACTGACACAAGATCTTCAGTTAAAATAGGAAAGAACCTCTCTGAAGAGCTTTGTACTAAAAGAGGTTTCAGGCAAGGTGGCAGCCTTTCGTGTGATCTTTTTAACATCCTGCTAGAAAAGGTTATACGAGAGGCAAACGTCAAAAGAAGTGGCACAATCTACACCAATAGCCACATGTTACTTCTTTATGCTGATGAAATAGACATAATGGGACGATCAGGAAAAGAAGTAACCGATACCTTTATGAAGGTCGAAGGAGAATCTGCTAAAGTGGGTCTGGCGGTAAACGGCGAGAAGACCAAGTTGATGGTGTCGACGCGCAATGCGTCCCTTGAGATCGGACCAACTGTTAAAGTTGGTTCCTAAAATTTTGAGGTAGTAAAAGACTTTGTATACCTCGCACCGCCGTAAACACAACAAACGGTTCCTCCCGATTTTCGGGGTTTTGAGTGTCTTAGCTAAATTTTTTGACGTAATTTGACTTTTCAGATGCCTTGCAGTTATAAAACTTTTCCAGTGAAATTACGTATCTACATTGTGTGCGTGGGTAGATATGGAAATAATCTATTTCGGTACATATGACATGGATGGCTCGAGGGAATAAAGCTTAATAGATGATCAAATCGTGTTCTAGTAGAAGACTAAATTCCTCATTCCTCGTAAGACAGGAATATAGTCTAATGGAGGACCATTTGGTTTTATAGAAGAAGGTCAGTAGATCTCCTCATCATTTATTATGTAAAACTCTTTTAACTTTTCTTAAAAAGACATTGATTTTTCATAGACCGACAACACACAACTAACAGAAAATTTTATTTTTCTTCAATTGCCATTTGTATTAAATTCAGTAGACCACAATGGTAGTATATAAATTACAAATATTTCTTACTGTAATATCAATTGGCTACATATATACTCGTATATACGTATGTGCATTAGCTGTTCAATGTTCTCATTAAGAAAATTCTTTCGAATAACATTCAATTCTTACGTTTTGCTACAAAGAAATGATCATTCCACATTTACCGCGGTTAAACTATTTTCCACAAGAATTACAAACGATAGAGATGTTACTTCGATGGAATTGTAGCGTTTTTCAGTTTACGGTAATTCAATATCGATTTTCACAACAACAGAAAACTAATTTTCCGCTGTCAAAAGAACAATTGTTGGACCATTTCCTAACATTTGTTGGCCAAGTGAAAAACGAAGATTTGATTCAAATCTAGTAGCAATGTAATCAATACAAGCCAAAATGTTTCGAAAAAGCAGATTATAATGAACGGACACGATGATGATACACCAATTACTACGATGCTGATGATGATGATAAATGATCTGCCGCACAACCAAGCAACCAACACTGGTGTTAACAACAATTAACAAGTTTATGAACTTAACATAAAACCGTTTAACTGTTGTGGCATAAAGACAGAAACAAAACAAAAGACAAGAAGTTCAGATCAGTTCATTTCATTCCATTTTCCGCTAAACTAAAATCGAAACAAGAACCTAAACATCAACGTGAACATCTTTAATAGCATCATTCGCTGTGATTGTAAAACTTGTACCATTGCCTAAGAATTATTATTGTTGTTGTTACAAAAACAAACCCTGATGCAAGCCGCTGACCAAAGATGCACATCCCATGCATTGAACCAAAAGAAGCTACGTATATGAATGTAATGCAATAAAGAACACATGTTGCAAAGATGGCAGTGCCAAGATATGGCAAAAAATAAATGCTTGCCACAGGAAAATTTCAAAACTGCTCTACATCTTAAACGTGTGCAGCAAGCACAACAAACTATTAACCTTAAAAGATCATAACACTTAACCAAACGATTAAACGAATGGAGATGCAAATTCAAATAAATCAATATGTCGGATGGACTGACTATCTGGGTGTAGTCAAAATTCCATGATAACCTCCTAGTCATCATAATTATCACTATCAGCGGCGTCGTCGTTTCTATTAAAGTAGTGGAATTTGGGTTAGTGGAGCTGTAATTATATTGCTCTGTAATAATTGAAGCAAGCGCAATTTGTAGGCTTGGCAAATGCCAACAGTGGTTTAAGAAGGATATTACATAAGCCGAAGAAGAGTTAAGGGTCTTCTTATATAAAACCACAAGGTGTTCTTATAGAAGACTACCAGATGTTCTTAAAGAAGACCACTAGGTCTTCTTATAGAAGACCACCTGGTCCCCTTATAGACGACCAACAGGGGCGCATCACCAGATCAACCTGTAAAATACAAGATCTTTTTAAAGAAGAACAGTAAGTCCTCTTATAGAAGACCAGTAAATCTTCCTGTAGATGACCAGGAGGTCTCCCTATAGGACAACAGGAGGTCTTCTTATGGAAGATCTTGATATCATTCTACAGAAGACAGGATATCATTCTACACACGATCGGAAGACCAGACAATCTTCCTCTAGAAGACCAGAATTTCCTCCTACAGAAAACCAGGAGATCTTCTTACAGATGACCAGGAGAAGTCCTTCTTATAGAAGACCACCAGGTCCAGAGAGGACCTACAGAACTTCTTGTAGAAGACCCCCATGACCAGGTCTAGGTGTTGTTTTAGAAGACCACCAAGTTTTTTTTATAGAAGACACCCACGCCTTCCTATAGAACACCACAAGGTGCTCATATAGAACAGTACGAGTCTAAGTCTAACTAAGTCTAGTCTTCCTAGTGAAGATCACCATATCTTCTTGTATAAGGTATTCTTATAGAAGACTGCTAATAATTTTTGTGGAAGTGCAAGATGTATTCCTACAAAAGATCAAAAGAAGAGCAACTGGTCTTTCTATAGAAGACCAGGTCTTTCTATAGAAGAGCAAAAAGTCTTCCTATAGAAGAAGAGAAGAATGTTTTCTTAAAGATGACCACGTGGTCTCCTGTAGAAGTCTAAGAAGTTTACCCATTAACAAATTTGGAGATCTTTCTATAGAAGACTAGGACCCCCTTCCTATAGAAGACCAGGAGGTCTTCCTATTGAAGACCAGGATGCCCTCCTACAGAAGATCCCCAGGCCTTCTTATAAAACGCCAATAGGTGATATTTTAGACGGTCAGAAGACCTGGAAGCCTTCTTAAAGAAGACCAGGAGTCTTTATATAGAATACCTGCAGTAGAAGAACTGGAGACTTGGAGGTTTCCCATAGTAGAGCAGGAGGTCTTTCTACTTATGGGAGACCAGGCAATTTTCTTAAAATGAGTCTTAAATAATACCTAGAGTTATTAAGAAAAAAGGCCACGAGGTTTTCCTATAGAAGATCTGGAAGACCAGGCTGTAGAAAACCAGGTCTTACTAAATTTGACCTATTGAAGACTAGGATGTCTTCCTATAGAAGATAACCAGTTCCTCCTTTATAAGGTTAGGAGGTTCTCCTATAGAAGTCAAAGAATTCTACCTACTGAAGAGCAGAAGGTTTTTCTACCAAAGACTCGGAGGCCTTCCTATAGAATACCAAGGAGTCTTCCTTTAGAAGACCAGAGTGTATTCCTTTAGAAGGCCAAGGAGTCTTCAGATAGGAGACCAGGAGGTCTTCCTAAAGAAAATAGGACCTCCTATAGTAGATCTGGTGATCTTTCTATAAAAGACTTCGATCTCTTTTTATAGAAGTGCAGGAGGCCTTTCTTTAGGAGATTAGGATACGTAATACCGGGAGGTCTTTCTACAGGAGAACAGTAGGTCATTTTTTAAAATACTTTCTTTAGACGACTTGGAGGTTTTCCTGTAGAAGACCAGGAGGTCTTTTTATAGAAGAATTCGAACTCTATTTATAGACGGCTAGTAGGCCTTCCTTTAGAAGGGAGGTCATCCTTTAGAGTAATTCCTTAAGAAATTTGAAAGTCTTGCTATATAAGACCAGGAAGTCTGTCTATAGAAGATCAGAAAGGTCATTCTCTAGAAGAACAGAAGGTCTCTCTGCAGAAGACCAAAAAGACTTCCTACTGAAGACCGGTAGGTATTTCTACAGACGAACAGGAGTTTGTAGAAGATCTGGACACTTGGAGGTCTTCATTAAAAAGACGAGGAGATATTCATATAGAAGACTCGGAGGCCTTCCTTTAGAATACCACGAAGTCTTCCTTTAGAAGGCCAAGAGGTCTTCTGATAGGAGACCAGGAGATCTTCCTAAAGAAAAACACTAGTAGGACTTCCTATAGTAGATCTGGTGGTGTTTCTATAAAAGACTTCTATCTCTTTTTATAGAATTGCAGGAGGCCTTTCTTTAGAAGATTAGGATACGTAATACCGGGAGGTCTTTCTACAGGAGAACAGTAGGTCATTTTTTAAAATACTTTCTTTAGACGACTTGGAGGTTTTCCTGTAGAAGACCAGGAGGTCTTTTTATAGAAGAATTCGAAGTCTATTTATAGACGGCTAGAAGGCCTTCCTTTAGAAGGGAGGTCATCCTGTAGAGTAATTCCTTAAGAAACTTGAAAGTCTTACTATATTAGACCAGGAAGTCTGTCTATAGAAGATCAGAAAGGTCATTCTCTAGAAGAACAGAAGGTCTCTCTGCAGAAGACCAAAAAGACTTCTTACTGAAGACCGGTAGGTATTTCTACAGACGAACAGGAGACTGTAGAAGATCTGGACACTTGGAGGTCTTCATTAAAAAGACGAGGAGATATTCATATAGACCATGAGGTCTTCCTATATTAAAGCAGGAGGTCTACCTATAGAAAACCAGGAAGTCTTTCTATAGAAGACCTACCGAAGACCACCAGTTCTTCATATAAAATACCAGTAGGTCTTCCAGATCTTTCTACAGAAGACCTGTAGAAGATAACCATGTCTTCCTATAGAAGACCTTAATGTCTTCCTATTAAAGAAGGCCACCGGGTTCTCTTAAGGAAGACCGCCACTAGGTATTCATATAAAAGACCACTAGGTTTTCCTATAGAAGATCGTTAGGTTTTCCTATAGAAGACCGTTAGATCTTCCTATAGAAGACCGTTAGATCTTCCTACAGAAAACCACCATGTCTTCTTATAGAAGATCCCCAGGTATTTCTATAGAATAGCACCGGGTCCTCCTATAGAAGACCGATAGAACTTCCTATAGAAGACCGATAGAACTTCCTACAAAAGACCGCTGGAGGGTTTTCTTTAGAAGATCCTCAGGCCTTCCTATAGAAGACCAGGAGGCCTTCCTAAAGAAGGATGTCTTCCAAGAAGACAAGAAGGAGGTTCCTCTAAAGAAAACCCGGAGGTCTTAATAAAGACCTAAAATGCCTAAATATGACCGTGATGTCTTCTTATAGAACACCTTGAGGTCTTCCTAAGAGTTCACAATGTTTTCCTACAGAAAACCCTTACGTGTTCTTATAGAAGACTTGTGATCAGGGCTTCAGAGATCTGCCAAACCCTTCTGGTGTTCGGGTAGCAAAAAGGACGTTTCGAGACATAAACATTGCTGCAGCCACTCGCCATATATCTGCTGGTCGAATACCCGAAGTGAGACCACACTTCTCAGCAGAGGCGAGGGGATTAGCAAATGAGCGTGATGCGCTTTGTCGTACCAATCTCAGTGACCCCAGAGTTAGAGAACTGACACTGGAAGTTAACAAGTTGTTTGGTGAATATAAGCGGAACAAGTGATTAAATCTTCTAAAAAGTTCCAACATTAGATCCGGAATAGGTGAATTGTGGGCAACAGTTAAGTCGCTTTCGAACCCAGGAAAGAAGGAAGATAGGACCTTAGTCACGCTTTGCGACGTTACGCTGACTGATCCGAAGAGGTGCGTAATTTACTTCTTTATGTAGTTTGTCGAGCACAGCGGGTGTGCCAGAGCAAAGAGAAGAGTATTACGTCACATTAGATCTCTTCTTGTCGACGATGAACCATCACAATTTACAATGGTTGATGTCATCAGCAAAGCTAAATCATCCAAAGCGTTGGGCCCCGATGGAATCTCCATGGTTATGCTGAAACAGCTGGATGTGGTGGGAGTCGAGTATCTCACTAAAGTTCCTGTCGCTAGCCACCCACATCGTTCCCGAAGTCTAAAAAATGGGCAGGGTGGTTCCGCCAGCAAATATACTAGCAATGGTAAATCGTACAGATTTTGCTTTTGTCGCCCATAGAAAAGACTCTTGAGGCTTTACTCCTCCCCAGCGCCAGAAATAGCTATCCAGTTGGCGATCATCAGCCGTAGTTCCCTTAACAGCACAGCATGACAACAGCGCTACACGCCATCTCCACACCTATTAGTCGAGGACCCACCCAGAGCAAGCTGTGCAATAGAACAGTGATAGTGGCGCTTCACTTATCGCAAGCCTTTAATACTGTCGAGCACTCAACGCTGTTTGAGGACATCGAGTAGACTATCCTTCGGCCAAGTTTGAAACGTCGTACGTGGACTTCATGAACAAGAAGTCGAGCTCCGTAGAGTGAAACTGGGATTTCCCCAAGGTGGGCGGATATCTGCGGAACTGTTTAACCACTACCTTTCCTGTATTCCGCTACCTCTATACGGCATTGAGGTAGTGAAGTATGCTGATTATTATACAATCTTGGCATCAGGTACCTTCCCTGCTGTCATTTGTGAAAGGCTGAACTCTATATTTGACTGATCTTACCACCACCTTCAAACATCCGCCACGAAATCTACGGCCAATCTGTTCACCACATGGACGGCAGAGGTGAAAATAGGGTTGAGTGTCATGGTCGATGGTAGCAGAGTTCCGACCACAAACTACCCCAAAATTCTAAGGGTTACATTCGAAAGCATGTTCATCTTGTCCGCGTATTCCGCAGCTATCTTCGACAAGCTGAGATATAAGAACAAGGTTCTCAAGTCCCAAGCCGGCAGCATTTGGCGCGCAGATAAAGAAACCCTGTTGACCACATATAAAGCCATAGGTCGGTCTGTGGTAAGCTATGCGGCGCCAGTTAGCTCCGCGAATATAAAGGCAACGCGATGGAAACATATTCAAACCTATCAGAATGCCGCCTAGAGAAATGCAACAAGGTGCTCCCTAATGCCTTCAGTGGGCCATATGCATGACGAGACACAGATTCTTCCAGTACAGCAACACAATGGGGTGCTTTCGTTGCAGTAATTGCTCGGGTGTTACCGACCATAAACAGCTATCGCTTGAACGCGATACTCGGAGAAGATTCCCCATCTATCGCAGATGAGGAGCATCAGCTGCCACGATAGACTAGAGTAGTCTTGGCTCAATTTCGCTCGGAATGGTGCAGCCGCCTGAATTCCTATAGGGCAAGGATCGATGGCACCGTGAAAAACATCAGCCCAGCATGTGGCACAGACAAGCACGAACACTGCATCTTTTTAACTGCCATACCAAACCTGTTCTTTTAACTCCAGCAGATCTGTGTTTACATCCTAGAACTGGAGATAAACCTAGAGCCAGATTAAACAGAAACAAGTAACCAGCAATTTTGGTAAAACAATGTGGCTAACTTTCAAAAAATCGGGAGGAACCGTTCTATGGGCGCTATATGAAGGCGTGGACCTGTACAGAAAAATTTCGGGGGGAAGTTTAATGCGACCAACGAAGACTAAATACCAAATTTCATGGGATGGGATGTGCCGTTATATGGGGGCTATATTAAGTTAAAAACCCCCCAACGAAGATTAAATACCACATTTCAGCCATTTCGATTGATTACTGTGGCCATAGCCTTGAAAAAAACGAAAGTGAGGAGGTACCGATATATAGGGGAAAGTTTTATAATACTAACGAAGACTTAATAAAAAATGTCAGCCATTTCGGAGGAACTTTGCGGTCACAACCTTCAAAATGCCGAAAATCGGGAGGTAGCGTTCTATGAGGCCTATATGGAGGCGTGGACAATTACCGAAAAATTTCATGTGGAAGGTTTTATAACCCAAATGAAGACTAAATACCAATTTTCAGCCATTTCAGTGGAATAATGAGGCCACAACCTTCAAAACACCGCTTATCGGGAGGTATCGTTTTATGGGGGCTATATGAAAGCGAGGACCTATACCGCCAAATTTCATACGAAAAGTTTTGTACCCCAACTGAAAACTAAATACCAAATTTCAGCCATTTCGTAGGATTATTGAGGCCAAAACCTTCAAAATGCAGCAAATCGGGAGGTACCGTTCTATGGGGATTATATGAAGGCGTAGGCCTACACCGACAAAATTCTGGGGAAAGGTTTTATACCCCCAACGAAGACTAAGTACCAAATTTCAGCCATTTCGGTGTGATAATGAAGCTAAAACCTTCAAAATACCGAAAATCGGGTGGTACCGTTCTATGGGGGCTATATCAAAACGTGGAACGATATATCCAATTTGCAATACCAAACATCCCAGGATAATAGAAACATCTGTATTAAATTACAAAGCTCTATCTTAAAAATTGCGAGCTGTATCTTGATTTCAACAGACGGACGGACCAACGGACATGGTTATATTGACTTAGAATTTTACCCTTATCAAGAATATATATACTTTATAGGGTCTCCGATAAATATTTCGATGTCTTACAAACGGAATGACAAATTTAATTATACCCTCCATATTATGGTGGAGGTTATAAAACGAGCATACAAACATTTAAAATACTGTTACAACAACAGAAGAACTTTAGGTCTTCCTATAATGGACTAGGTCTTCCTATAGGAGACTGGGTCTTCCTACAGTAGACCACTATGTTTCGCTATAAAAGACCCCCAGGTCGTCCTATAGGAGACTCCCAGATTTTCCTATAGAAGACACCTGATCTTGCTATAGAAGACCAAGCCTTCCAATAGAATACTACTATGTCTTCCAATAGAAGACCACCATGTCTTCCTATAGAAATACTAACAAGTCTTCATTTAAAATAGAAACAAAAGATATTTAGCAATAACAAATCTTCTTTTAATCACATTGCACCAATAGCAATTTTATAATAACCATCGACTTGGAAAACAGATTTCTAGGTATCCGGCCTGGATTGCAATAAACACCTCCAGACAGAATATGTGTGTCATAGAACAAAATCTTTGTAAACAGGATATGCTCTTCTTATGATGCCACAGCATTTGATTGTACACTTGACATAACTAGGCAACTGGAAAAATAGAAACTTTACCATAAACTAGCTTTGCACACATGTCCACACCTTGCTTGCAAAATAAGGCGGAGTTTTGTGTGTGAAAAAGAAGAGGCACGCTCAACTTCAGAAGACGGTTATTGAACAATCATTTATTTGTTCTGGCATTTCAAAAAGTCATCAACATCACCGGTAATCTAAATGGATTTTAATGTCAGAAAATTTTACTACCGATCATAAAATTCTCGTATATGGGATGCATGTCCAGTGATGGATATTTCGAATCATTTATTAATTTGCATGAAGCCATGGAGAATGAGAATGTAAGGGGATCGCTTTTAAATCAAGTTTAATTGTATTAGAGTGTGGTCATAACACGGGCGTAATAGTGATTACTTTGACTATTCAAACATCAACAATGATTTAACAAACTGATAAAACGATCATAAATTGCTGTGAAATAATTTTTATGATTAAATTACAGATTTTAGAACATAATTTGTCGAGTGTGTGCGATTGTGTGAAAGATAGAGTATCAAAAAAGCTCATTTTCCTGTCAGTTGTTGCTGAATTTAAAAATAATTGCCAACAATTTTGTGGACAAATTGAGGTTAAGCATCATTGAGATTAAGCGTTAGATAGGCTCGCAAGATTTCATCTGTGTCTGCCAGTCTGGCTTGTTTATGTTTGCAGACAAAATTGTAAAATTTTCAGGTTGATTATATTTGGAATGTAAATGATTGTAAAAGAACGGATCGTCACTTAATTTCTCATTATAGATGTTTTGCTGTGTTTAAAAAATGTTGCAATTTTATGAATAAATTAAATTGAGTTGAGTTTGAGTAATGAATAATTTTTGAAATAAGTATGGATTTATCGTCACGAAATTTTGAACGGAGGTCAAGTTCCGACCAAAATATTGCATTTGGGTTTTTTGGTGACTAGCGAAAAGTTTTTAAAGGCTGAAATTTCTATCCGCTTTTATCAGTAGCTCCCTTGTTCGACATAATAGTCTGATCGACGAATTTTTAATAGAGGTTAGCACTTGTAAAATATAAGAGGGCACTATTTTGAACTATGATCAGATAATATTTAATTGGTAAATTGAACAAAATCTGTGTATGAAAAATGTAAAGCTTTTACATCCTTATTTAAGGAGGACACATTTCGAAAATATGACAGCACAAAACCCTCGAAATACATTAAATTGGCGATACCGGCTAGATTTTAAATTTTTTTATCTTCTGGGAACACAAAAATCCAGTTAATGACCAATTCGGTAGAAAAATGTGTCTAAAATATTCAAAAACACTCAAATTGTGGCTACGCTATACCAAAACGTGAACCTATACTGTCTGATTGTTTGCAAGGATGTTTTGTACCTGCATAAATGTCTTGTACCTTTAGTGAAGACTTAATACCAAATTTCAGTTATTCGGTTTGAATAATGTGGCTAAAACTTTCAAAACACCGAAAATCGGAGGGTACTGTTCTATGGGGCTATTTGTATTTGTGATAATATTCTCATTCCAAAATTTATATATCCAAAATGGTCACTTTATTCCCTACAAAACTGTACAATTGTAAAGGATGAATAGAGGTATTTTATAAGAAGAATTGGTGGATGGTCTTCTATGAGAAGACCTGGAGGTCTGCTTGTAGAAGGCCTGGTGGTTTTCTATGAGAAGACCTGGTGATCTTCTATGAGAAGATATGGTGGTTTTCTATAAGAAGACCTGGTGGTCTTCTATGAGAAAACCTGGTGGTCTTCTATGAGAAGGCCTGGTGGTCTTTTATCAGAAGACCTGGTGGTCTTCTATTAGAAGGCCTGGTGGTCTTCTATTAGAAGGCCTGGTGGTCTTCTATTAGAAGACCTGGTGGTCTTCTATTAGAAGGCCTGGTTGTCTTCTATTAGAAGGCCTGGTGGTCTTCTATGAGAAGACCTGGTGGTGTTCTATGAGATGACCTGGGGGTGTTCTATGAGATGACCTGGTGGTTTTCAATGAGAAGACTTGGTAGTCTTCTATGAGAAGACCTTGTGGTCTTCTATGAGAAGACATGGTGGTCTTCTATGAGAAGTCCTTGTGGTCTGCTATGAGAAGACATGGTGCTCTGCTATGTGAAGGGCTCGTGATCTTCTATGAGAAGACCTTTTATGACACGACTTGTTGGTGTTCTATTGAATTTCCAGGTGGTCTTATATGAGAAAACCTTGTATGAGAAGACTTGCTGGTCTTCTATAAGAAGACCTGGTGGTATTCTATGAGAAGACCTGGTGGTCTTCTATGAGAAAACCTGGTGGACTTCTGTGGGAAGGCCTTGTCTTCTATAAGAATACCTGGTGGTCTTCTATAAGAAGACCTGGTGGTCTTCTATAAGAAGACCTGGTGGTCTTCTATGAGATGACCTGATGGTCTTCTATGAAAAGACCTGGTGGTCTTCTATGACAAGACCTGGTGGTCTTCTATGAGAAGACCTGGTGGTCTTCTGTGGGAAGGCCTTGTCTTCTATAAGAATACCTGGTGGTCTTCTATAAGAAGACCTGGTGGTCTTCTATAAGAAGACCTGGTGGTCTTCTATAAGATGACCTGGTGGTCTTCTATGAGAAGACCTGGTGGTCTTCTATGAGAAGACCTGGTGGTCTTCTATGAGAAGACCTGGTGGTCTTCTGTGGGAAGGCCTTGTCTTCTATAAGAATACCTGGTGGTCTTCTATAAGAAGACCTGGTGGTCTTCTATAAGAAGACCTGGTGGTCTTCTATAAGAAGACCTGGTGGTATTCTATGAGAAGACCTGGTGGTCTTCTATGAGAAAACCTGGTGGACTTCTGTGGGAAGGCCTTGTCTTCTATAAGAATACCTGGTGGTCTTCTATAAGAAGACCTGGTGGTCTTCTATAAGAAGACCTGGTGGTCTTCTATGAGATGACCTGATGGTCTTCTATGAAAAGACCTGGTGGTCTTCTATGACAAGACCTGGTGGTCTTCTATGAGAAGACCTGGTGGTCTTCTGTGGGAAGGCCTTGTCTTCTATAAGAATACCTGGTGGTCTTCTATAAGAAGACCTGGTGGTCTTCTATAAGAAGACCTGGTGGTCTTCTATAAGATGACCTGGTGGTCTTCTATGAGAAGACCTGGTGGTCTTCTATGAGAAGACCTGGTGGTCTTCTATGAGAAGACCTGGTGGTCTTCTATGAGAAGACCTGGTGGTCTTCTATGAGAAGACCTGGTGGTCTTCTATGGGAAGTCCTGGTGGTTTTCTATGAGAAGACCTGGTGGTCTTCTATAAGAAGACCTGGTGGTCTTCTATGAGATGACTTGGTGGTTTTCTATAAGAAGACCTGGTGGTCTTCTATGAGAAGACCTGGTGGTCTTCTATGAGAAGACCTGGTGGTCTTCTATGAGAAGACCTGGTGGTCTTCTATGAGAAGACCTGGTGGTCTTCTATGAGAAGACCTGGTGGTCTTCTCTGAGAAGACCTGGTGGTCTTCTATGAGATGACTTGGTGGTCTTCTATTAGAAGACCTGTTGGTTTTCTATTAGAAGACCTGGTGGTCTTCTGTGAGAAGACCTGGTGGTCTTCTGTGAGAAGACCTTGTGGTCTTCTGTGAGAAGACCTGGTGGTCTCCTGTGAGATGACCTGGTGGTCTTCTGTGAGATGACCTGTTGGTCTTCTATGAGAAAACCTGGTGGTCTTCTATGAGATGACCTGGTGGTCTTCTATGAAAATGCCTGGTGGTCTTCTATGAGAAGACCTGGTTGTCTTCTATAAGAAGCCTCGGTGGTCTTCTATAAGAAGACCTGGTGGTTTCATATGAGAAGACGTGGTGGTCTTATATGAGAACACATGGTGGTCTTCGATGAGAAGACATGGTGGTCTTCTATAAAAAGACATGGTGGTCTTCTATGAAAAGACCTGGTCGTCTTCTGTGAGAAGATCTGGTCGTCTTCTATGAGAAGACCTGCTGATGGTCTTCTATGAGAAGACCTGGTGGTCTTCTATGAGAAGACCTGGTGGTCTTCTGTGAGAAGACCTGGTGGTCTTCTGTGAGAAGACCTGGTTGTCTTCTGTGAGAAGACCTAGTGGTCTTCTGTGAGAAGACCTGGTGGTCTTCTGTGAGAAGACCTGGTGGTCTTCTATGAGATGACCTGATGGTGTTCTTTGAAAAGACCTGGTGGTCTTCTATAAAAAGACCTGGTGGTCTTCAATGAAAAGACCTGGTGGTCTTCAATGAAAAGACCTGGTCGTCTTCTATGAGAAGACCTGGTCGTCTTCTATGAGAAGACCTGGTTGTCTTCTATAAGAAGCCTTGGTGGTCTTCTATAAAAAGACATGGTGGTCTTCTGTGAGAAGATCTGGTCGTCTTCTATGAGAAGACCTGCTGATGGTCTTCTATGAGAAGACCTGGTGGTCTTCTATGAGAAGACCTGGTGGTCTCCTGTGAGAAGACCTGGTGGTCTTCTGTGAGAAGACCTGGTGGTCTTCTGTGAGAAGACCTGGTGGTCTTCTGTGAGAAGACCTGGTGGTCTTCTGTGAGAAGACCTGGTGGTCTTCTGTGAGAAGACCTAGTGGTCTTCTGTGAGAAGACCTGGTGGTCTTCTATGAGAAGACCTGGTGGTCTTCTATGAGAAGACCTGGTGGTCTTCTATGAGAAGACCTGGTGGTCTTATATGAGAAGACCTGGTGGTCTTCTATGAGAAGACCTGGCGGTCTTCTATGACAAGACCTGGTGGTCTTCTATGAGATGACCTGATGGTCTTCTATGAAAAGACCTGGTGGTCTTCTATAAAAAGACCTGGTGGTCTTCAATCAAAAGACCTGGTCGTCTTCTATGAGAATACCTGGTCGTCTTCTATGAGAAGACCTGGTTGTCTTCTATGAGAAGACCTGCTGGTGGTCTTCTATGAGAAGAACTTTTATGAGAAGACTTGTTGGTCTTCTATTAAAATTCCAGGTTGTCTTATGTGAGAAAACCTTGTATGAGAAGACGTTGTTGTTTTGTTGTAACAGTGTTTATTATTATGTTTGTATGTTCGTTCTTCTGTTCTATCTGGCTCTGGGTCTATCTCCAGTTCCAGGAAAGTGGCTGCTTCGATGGGATGTAACCACAGATCAACTGGAGTTAGATGAGAAGGTCTTGCGGGGCAGTTGAACATGTGTTTTGTGTCGTGCGGGCCCAGGCCGCATACTGGGCAGATATCTTGCACGGCACTGTCGATTTCCGTCCAATAAGAATTCTGGCGACTGCAATATCCCGAGCGTAGTTAAGCCAAAACTACTCTTGTTTGTCGTGACAGCTGACGCTCCTAAGCTGCGATAGATGGGGGATGTACTCCGAGGACTTTATTTACATTATATTTGCTTATGGCCTTGGCAACTGCATCCGTGTGAATACTATTTAAACCTGCTTGATATGCCTGTTGATCTAGGGGTTCTCTCCTATATTGTTTGACCTCCCTCTCTAGGTCATGAATATCCTTCCTGATATGCCTAAATGTGTCGGGCCTAGCTAGCAGATGGTGATTAGGATGGCTATCGCGGTAACACCCGAGCAAGTACTGCAACGAAAGCATCTCATTGTGTTGCTTTACTGGAAGAATCTTTGCCTCCTCATGTAGATGGTCGACTGAAGACTTGAAGAGGTACCCTGATGATGTTCTCAGGGCGGCATTCTGACAGGTTTGAATCTTCTTTTTCCAATTCGTATCACACAATCCCGGCGACAAACTGGAGCCGCATAGCTTACCACAGATTGACCTATCACGTTATATGTGGTCAACAAGGTTTCTTTATCTGCGGCCCTGTTTCACTCTACTGGGTTTGGGATTCTTGTTCCTGAATTCCACGTACGACTGGCGTCCACACATATAGTTGACTATCCAACGTTTCAAGCTTGGTCGGAGGGTTGTCTGCTCAATGTCGTCAAACAGCGTAGAGTGCCTGATTGTATCAAAGGCTTTTGATAAGTCAAGCGCCACCATCACTGTTCTATCTCACGGCGGTCTCTGGTTGAGTCCTTGACAAATATATGTGGAGATGGCGTGCAGCGCTGTTGCCGTTGTCGTGCTGTCCTGCTTACGGAATCCATGCTGATGATCGGCAACTTGATAGGAATTCCTGATACTGGGGAGGACTAAGGCCTCAAGGGTCTTTTCTACGGGCGACAAAAGCGAAATCGGCCTGTACGATTCACTTTTGCCGGCATCCTTGCCGGGCTTCCGTAGTGGGACCACCCTGCCCATTTTCCAGACTTCGGGTGGATAGCGACAAGTTGAGAACTTTAGTGGGATACTCCACTCCCGGCTCATCCAGTTGTTTCAGCATTACCATGGAGATTCCATCAGGGCCCAACGCTTTGGATGATTTAGCGTTCTTGATGGCATTCGCAGCATCATCCATTGTAAACTGTGGTGGTTCATCCTCGGAGATCTGATGCGACGCAATACTCTCCTCTTCGCCCTGTCAATCTTGGGGTGCTCTACAAACTGTCGATTGAAATATCTTGCGCACCTCTTCGGGTCAGTCAACGTAACGTCGCCAAACGTGACTCAGGTCCTATCTTCCAACCTTCCAGGGTTCGAGAGTGACTTAACCGTTGCCTACAATTCACCTATTCCGGCTCCAATGTTGCAACTCTTCAGATGATTTAACCACTTGTTCCGCTTATGCTCGCCGACCAGCCTGTTAACTTCCAGTGTCAGCTGCCTGACTCTGGGGTCATTGGGGTCGGCTCGACAAATCTCATCACGCTCATTTGCTAATCCCGTCGCCTCTGCTGGGAAGTTTGATCTTTCTTCGGGTATTCGACCAGCAGGGATATGGCGTGCGGCTGCAGTAGTGATGATGTCTCGGAACGTCCTTTCCGCTACCCGAACATCAGAAGGATTGGGCAGTTCTCTGCAGCGGTGATTGGTGAACTCTCTGAAACTCGGCCAAACAGCTTTCCAATGATTGACGAACGTGCGGCGTTCAGAGGTGATGAAATCGGGTGGTCTGCTAATGGCCTTCTAAGAGAAGACCTGCTACGAGTAGACTTGGTGGTCTTCTATAAGAATACTCGGTAATCTACTATAATAATCCCTGGTGGTCTTTCCTAAGAACGCCTGGTTGTCTTCTTAAGAACCCCTAGTGTCTTCCATAAGGAAACTTGGGGTCTGCTACAAAAGGGCCTGGTCGTCGTCAATAAAAGTCCTGGTGGCCATCTAAAAGAAGGCTTGATTGTCTTCTATAAGTTGTGCTATAAAAGGACCTAGCGGTCGTCAATAAAAGTACTGGTGGCCTTCTAAAAGAAGACTTGGTTGTCTTCTATAAGTTGTGCATGATAACTCTCAAAGAAGATTGCCCGATTTTGTCTATACTTAGAATATCGAACTTTAACTATCCACTATTTCCGGTGTCTCCCACACAAATTTTTTCCCAAAAGTGCAGTTTAAGACCATGTCTTCGAACGTTTCGAAGTTTTTACGGCAGGTAGTCCTCGGGGCCCCTATAACGACGGTACAATTTTTTTCGGAGGATAGTATGCACTTTCTTGTTTCAAATAACGGTAACTACGAATTTCACGTATTTTGAAGATTTCCTTGTGTTCCATCACCTCGGCCCAAGCTTTTAATGTTCTCTCTACATTTAACGACTCTCACAGTTAATTAATTCCACAGTTTCACGGGGAGGTCAGGATCCCCTTGAAATGAAAACATATGAGCTTCCATAAAAGAATTTATCGTAAATTCTATAATGATACTGAACATAAAATAAGGTTATTATACAATTTCATAATGCTTAGAATTGATTGCAATACCTAGCTCATTAAAGTGTAAATCAGGTTTAGAGGTCATTTCTCCATCACTTGCCCTGTACATAGCCTCCATGCTAAGACAAGCTCATTTTTAAGTGATTAATAAAAAATCTTTTAATTTGCCAATTAAAAAAGAAATGCATTTGCCATTAAAACTAACAAAGTTAAGACATTTATGTGTGCAAAAAAAATCCTCGCTCTCTCTTGCTATGAAAACCCATGGTCGGTATTTTTAGCACATTTCATTTATAATCTGTGGATTGTGAATATCAACAGAAGAAACAGAAAAAGAGAAAAAACCGAAACAAATGATATATGCAAATTATTGTTCACTTTATGGCCGTGTAAAAAAGCCGGCTTAATGTTAATACCAATGTGGTGATGATGATAAGTAGTAGTTATTAATAAAAACGACGAAGAAGAAGCAGAAAAAAAATCACACAACTTCATAAAACAAACTTAAAAAGAAAAACAAATGACTTTGCCTTTATGAAGAATACAATTTCTCTGCATGCAATAAACACTGGCATAGGTATTCAAGCAGCCAATCCATCCATCTACTTCTTGTTACAAAAAAAAAAGAAATGCGGTTATACAACTCTCAAAGTATATAACTTCTATAAAGTTTATATTGACCAACAATAACAAATACACATACATACATCATTTAATTGTTTGCTTATAAACAAAGCCACGCAATGATGTTGAATGTTATTTTTAAGAAGTTATCTGGAAAACAAGCAATACTCTTTTTGGCAAAGAAAATGTTGTTTTATGTTTGTAAAAGAAACTGATATTATGATCTGATAAATGTTTGCGCTGCTCTATAAAGAAATAAAAAAAACGTGCGTGTGTGGTTTGTTTCTTAGTTTTGGAATCACAATAACACGTTTTAGTTATTTAACATATTCGTTTAATTGCTGGTTGTCTGCGCATGCTCATGTCCAATTTGCTGTAAGCGCTCACTCAATATCTGATTTGTTGGCCTTTCACACTTTCCAAGTCGTAATAAAAATTTCATATCCAATTAATTGCAAGAGAGAGATCTTCTGTCACATTATCATGGAGTTGTTATCGAAGAACGTGTGACATTTTCCATTATTTGTTTATAATTTTTTAATGTGGATACTAAGGATGGCAATCAGGAAATTATTCAAATTTGAGACGATACATATTAATAAATTTCTATTTAATAATATTTATTTAATGAAATTTTGCCTTTTAGGGCGAAGATCATTTTTAATGATTTTTTTTATTAATTTTCTCGTTTAGAGTTAAGCTTGATGATCGGAAATTATTTGCAAGTGAAAAAGGAAAGCCAAGGACTCGAACCCACATAGTCACCAAATTACGTTACCTGGTTTCACTGGTGGTAAAGCAGATCTTCGGACGTATCGACTATGTAGTGGCTTCTCTATCCTAGAACTTTTCGTTTTTCAAATGCAAATGTGTTTTATACATTTACGCTGATACTTGGCCGCTGATATGTTTTTTCTTCACGACAAACGCCTTTTTGCGCTGCCTTTGAAGTTATGCGTTTTGGCTTTGAACGCTAACACGCCGTGACAACATTTTTTGATATGTTTTCAAGGACGTATTTAAATTTTTTTATTTAATGGATTATCTGAAGTGTTGAAAGCAACAAGCAAGTGGTCCAAACTCTGATTGTTTCAAACACATACAAATGTCGGAAAGTTAGTAGTCCCGCAACTGAAGCCAGACAAGGTTGCCGAAATTCTAGAAGCACTACTGCTCCCTATAATAGTGACCTGAAATTAAAATGGATTCCTGAAAATACATAATACCACATCAGCTTTACACGCCATCTTTATACATATCAGTCGAGTACTGAACCAGAACAGGCCGTTGCCGTTGACCTATCGAAGGCCTTCGGTACCGTCAGCCATAGCAAACTGTTCAATTATATGCGTGAACGCCAGCCGTTTGTAGAATTCAGAAATAGGGAGTTAAATACCCGTAGAGTGAAACAAGGAACTCCGGGGCAATAACTCCGGAAAGGTCTAACCTCCGCTTTTTGAAATTTCACACCCTTTAGGCGACATAGAGGTCGTAATGTATTCTTATGAGTGAATGTGGTTTAGAATCATTTTTTCCTGGTCAAAACTCTGTAACTTTTGAACGGATAGAGATATTTTCATATTTTTTTTTTGTTCAACACATACCACAATCACAATCCGGTGAATTAAAATTCGGTCTGTAGTTGCAGAGGAATTCAAGATCAAAGTTAAAATTTTAAATTGTTTCATATTTGCATCAAAATAAGAGTGGTTTTGTGTTTTTATACATATGTTCAAATATTAAAAAGATCAAACCCCAATGAATAAAGTATACATATAAAAAACATTTCATTTTTTTTTAAATTTTAGAAATATTTTTTCGAAAAATATAAAATTTGTTAAAAAAATAAAAAACTACTCTAAACTTTATTTCAAAAAAGTGTTCATTTGCATAAAAAAGCTATCATTCATATGTGAAAACGGTAAGAAAAGCACATATCTTTGCCCATATAATTCCAATAAATTTAAAAAAGTGTTAAACCGACGGAACGGAACGAAAGTATACATAGAAAAAAATAATAATTACTGCATTTCAGGAATAGTGTTCATAAGGTCTTGCCAAGGTTCAAAATTCTGCATTTCATGAACGCCTTTCATAAAGCAAAAAAATAAAACAGTATTTTTTTGCTTTATGAAAGGCGTTCATGAAATGCAGAGATTGAAAAAAAAAACAATTTTGGCGAGTTGTTTTTGTTTTTATTGACTAACAACCACCACACCACCACACACCACCAATCAAAGCAGAGACAAATTTTGCTGCTTTTTACTAATTATTACCCTGCAAACATTTGGAAGATTGTTAGACGATTTTTTGATCAGATAATTCTTCTGCGCTTCTTTTCGGCGATCTTTTAGCGAATATGTATATAAAATTCGCCCACGCGATTATTTTGCCATTCGTAGACGATTCTCTAAAATTATTGTTTATATTCAATCGCTAAGACGAATCTTCTGTATGCTTCTGGGCGATCTTTCGGCGCATTTGTATTATGTTCCGCTGTTGTTAGAGCAGGCGACTAATATATTATTCTTCCGAACCCCGATCACGCGATTGTTACTAAAATTTTTGATTTGGTTGCTTATAATTCTCATATACACATTCTGCATAACTTTGGTATAAATGGCACGTATAATATTATGAGCATTGACAAACACAACACATGCCTGGGTTTTGCCAAGTGAAATTAAGAAAGTGCCCGAGAACCAGTATAAACCACTTCAACACAAGGAATAATTACAAATTATAACAAATCAGAAAAGAAAACAAAAAGTATAATAATAAAAATCAAAGACAACAAATGAATGAAACAAAAAACAAAGAAGAATGAAAAATAAATTTCCTTTAATTTTTTCTTTACATTTACAAATGATTCGTCAGCGAATTTTGGTCGCGATTCGCATTGCATAAACACTTACTTTAGGTTGGTGTTACGCGGAAGATTTTTAGGCGATATCGCCTGCGAAAAATTATTCACCCAGGAGTATTGCGAATTATTCTTAGGTGATAGAAAATGTTTGCAGGGTATTTTATTTATTTTGTATTATTGTAATTTACCGTTTCTTCTAATGATTTTCACTGTAGCTGTTATCGTCTTGTGAGCATAGCAGAAACAATACGAACCATGTGTACATACATGTTGAGTCTATCAGCACTAGGTCGAGAAATTAGAAATTATATTAAAGAAATTACAAAATTGTAGATGCGAACTTTTAGACACCAAACGCACTGTAGTTGTTTGGTTTGTCAGTTAACTAACAACAATAATTGCGACCAACAGTGGTAGTTGAGGTATTTGTTTATACCCTGTAGGGACTGTGGCCGATTTAAAGCTCACATAAAGCTAGCTTTTTTTTTAAACATAAGTGGCATTTTATCGATTATTTTGCCTTATGCCAACTGACTAATTTTACAAGGCGAAGAGCGCCTGAGTAGTCGGTATTGTCCAACGCCAGATAACTTTTCGACTGATAATAAACTAACTTTTTTTGCCCTTTTTTAGTCAGTTTAAAACATAATGTGAAAAAATTTTTTTTGTTTCTGTGTGTTTTTTTATTTTTGACTTTTCATATTCTCTCTCTCCCTCTCTTTGTCTCTCTCTCTCTCTTTTTTGTTAGAGAGAAGAAGGGGCAAATTTGTATATTTCCTTTGTGTTCCTTTTTACTTCCAGAATAACATGAGTAATATGTACGAATATGATCAGTCCATCGACACTGTATTCTATAACTGGATGCTGCATTTATACGAAGAATATTAAGAAAAAGCAAGTGCGAATTATTTATACATTTGTGCTTTATTTCTTCGACAAACACAAATACTTTGCAGACGGTACATGTTTCTGTTTTCAGAGTGGTTAATCTCTAGATAACTTTTAGACTAACTTTATATTGGTCGAAATGTTATCTAGACATGGACAATTGCCGAAATTTTTTTCTGTTCAAAGTGGTTCATCTCTAGATAACTTTTCAGCCATATTTTAGTCAGTTTAAAAATTATCAATCTATTATCAATCATTTTATCAACTGGTTAATAAAAGTCCGACAGGGTAGTGTGTATTTGTGTGGTGTGGTTTGTTGATATAGTGACTATAATATAGTGACTATAATCTATATATATATAAAATTCTTCGAGTCTGCCATGATGTTCGAAATGAAACTCCTCCAAAACGGCTGGACCGAATTTGATGAAATTTTGTATGTGGAGTTTTTAGGTCTGAGAATAGGTTTTTAGCTATTTTTCATGCTGGTCAGTGGAGTGACCAGGGTACCTCCCACACAAAATTTTTTAAGAAAACGTGAAATTAAGAATATTTTTGAACGTATTGTTTAAAAATTACTTGCAATACTATGGTAAATACTGCCTCGATCCTGAATGGTCATCTCGGAAGTGGAATATCGCGGTCAGCCCAATTTTTCAAAAATGTATTATTATAGATAATATCCTTAATTTTAGTAAGCGTGACTACACAAACGCTATAAACACTGACTTCAATAAGTGGGAAAGCGCGATCAACCCCACATTTTGGAATACAGTACAACCTCGATAATGTAATGATAATGTAATGTAATGCTGCGTGATCGAAATTCCAAAAAATTGATCGAGAAATCAGGCAAAACGTAATTTCAAATATGGTTAAATAACTGGAACGTCTAAAAATGTGAAATAGTCACTAAAATGACGGGTAAACTATGCTATGATCTATCAAAATGTATATAAATTCTTTAAGACTGACTAAATTAGACTTCCGTGTGTGCAGGTTCATAAGGTGGTAGAATACATAAAATGGAGGGGATAGGGGACCTCTCCCATAACAGGTTTTAACAAATCGCGAAACTCAGAGATTATTAGACGTATTATTAAAAACAATAGTAATTGTGGCCTATGTCAATAATATGTTTTTTGAATCAGAATATCGCGGTTGTGTCCAATTTTTGAAAACTTTATTCTTTCTGATCAATGTTGAATAATGCCGCTAAAACCTTGAAAATACCGAGAACCGGAAGGTGTCGTTCAATGGAGGCCACATAACAACTTCTACCGGTAATGTTTTATACCCATAATGGAGTCTAAACACCAAATTGTAGTATTTTCGGTGGAATAATGACTCTAAAAACTCCAAAATATTGAAACTCGGGAGGTACAGTCCTATGGTAGATGTATTAGAACGTGGACCTATGCCAATAATTCTCTGCAGAAATGTTTTATACCCCCAAGGGAGACTAAGTACCAATTATAGCCATTTCGTATGAATAATGTGACTATACACATACAAATACCGAAATTAGAGATCTAGCGATGACTATTTACAAAACCTGGACCTATACCAAATATTCTATATTTTATACCCACACTGAACACTTAATACCAAATTGTAGCCATTTCTGTGGGATTACGAGACTAAAACCTTCAAAATATCGAGACTCGGGAGGTACCGTTTTAGAGTAGCTCTATCAAAACGTGGACCTATGTCGATAATTTATTACAGAAATATTTTATGCCTCCAAGGAGACTTAATACCAAATTATTGTCATTTCGGTAAGATAATGCTGTTAAAACCTTGAAAATACTGCAAATCGGGCGGTCAGTGGTATGGCGGCTATATCAAAATGTGGACTGATATAATAACTTTTCAATACCAAACATGCTACGAGTAATAAATAGAAACATCTGTACCAATTTGAAGAGTTCTATGTTAAATATCGCGAGCTGTATCTTGATTTCAACAGATAGACAGACGGATATCGTTACATCGACTTATTTTTTATGTTGATCACAAATTTATACATACTTTATAGGTTCTCCGACGAATATTCCGATGTGTTGCAAACAGAATCACAAAGTTAATTATACCCTTAAACATCGTATGGTGGAAGCTATAATTTAAGTAACTTCCTATTCTACATCTGGAGATACCATTGTATGAGGGTTATACCAAAACATCGACATATCGTCAATTCGGTTCGAAAATCTAGAAGAATCAAAATTAGATAGATAAATTGTTGATAGATTACTAATGCTTAAATGGAAATCCAAAACGACGGGCCAGCAACGCGGAACCGGGTCAGCTAGGTCCCTAGGTGAGCTGGTCTTCTTTACGAACAATTATGACGGAGAAAACCAAATATTGCCAAGGACTACAATCGAACTCCTAAGCACAATGTAATTTTTCCTTTTAGAAATTTTATGAACTAACCCATTATTATTCAGCTTACCGGTAATGCAGAGAGTAGGGACTAAATACCATGACGGTGGGAAACCTCCAAACTGTTCTATGGTATCTATATCAGAACGTTGACTTATACCGACAAGTCTCTGCAGGTACGTTTAAGACCTCCGACGGAGACCAACAACAACCATTTCGGTGGGAAAATTAGGCAAAACCTCTTTACTATAGAAATTTATGAGGTATCGTTCTATGGGAGCTTTATCAAAAAGTGGACCTGTAGCGACAATACCCTGCAGAAGTATTTACGACCCCCAACAAACCAAATTATAGCCATTTCAGTTTAATAAAAATCTAAAGCTAAAATCTTGCAAATGCCCAGCATCGGGTGCTTTATCAAAAACTGAACACAGAATGGGAATGCTTATACCCCAAGGAAGACTAAATCCCGTTTAATGGCGAATACCGAAAATCAGGTGGTACAGTTCCATGGGGTTTATATCAAAACGTGGACCGGTATAAACCATTTCCAATACCAAACATCCTAGGAGAAATTTATTACAAAGTTCAATGTTAATTATTGCGGGCTGTATCTTGATTTCAGCTGAAAAACATCGCTACATAAGCTCATTTTTATTCTGATAAAAAAATTCGAAGTGTTAGAAAGGGAAACCAAAAGTTAGTTATATAAGTTATAAATTATAGTTATAATTAAAAGAATTTTCTATTTTAAATCTGGAGATACAATTACATGAGAGTTTTGCTAAAAATTTTATTTTATGAAGTTTCAAGAGGAATGCATAGTTACGTCAATTCGGTTCGAAAATCGCTACATTTTATTCGTAATTCGATTATTCTATTTGTAATTCAAATTATTCCATTTGTAATTCGACTATTATATTTGTAATTCAAATTGTTCCATTTGTAATTCGAATTATTCCATTTATAAAAATGAAAGGAACAAAAAGGAACAAATGGAATAATTCGGACTACAAATAAAATAGTTCGAATTACAAGTAAAATAAGTCGAATTACAAATGGAATAATTCGAATTACAAATATAAAAATTCATATTACAAATAGATAAATTCGAATTAAAAATGGAATAATTCGAATTACAATTGAAATGTTTCGAATTACAAATGCAAATTACAAATAAAATGTTACGAATTAAAAATGGAATTCTCGAATTACAACTAAAATGATTCGAATTGAATCTGAAAAGGTGTATATATATAAATATGTAGATGGGTTATAAATGTTTACACGGAAAACTAAAAACGGGCCAGCAACGCGGACCGGGTCAGCTAGTATATATATAATATATTATAATATATAATACTAGCTGACCCGGTCCGCGTTGCTGGCCCGTTTTTAGTTTTCCGTGTAAACATTTATAACCCATCTACATATTTATATATATACACCTTTTCAGATTCAATTCGAATCATTTTAGTTGTAATTCGAGAATTCCATTTTTAATTCGTAACATTTTATTTGTAATTTGCATTTGTAATTCGAAACATTTCAATTGTAATTCGAATTATTCCATTTTTAATTCGAATTTATCTATTTGTAATATGAATTTTTATATTTGTAATTCGAATTATTCCATTTGTAATTCGACTTATTTTACTTGTAATTCGAACTATTTTATTTGTAGTCCGAATTATTCCATTTGTTCCTTTTTGTTCCTTTCCTTTTTATAAATGGAATAATTCGAATTACAAATGGAACAATTTGAATTACAAATATAATAGTCGAATTACAAATGGAATAATTTGAATTACAAATAGAATAATCGAATTACGAATAAAATGTAGCGATTTTCGAACCGAATTGACGTAACTATGCATTCCTCTTGAAACTTCATAAAATAAAATTTTTAGCAAAACTCTCATGTAATTGTATCTCCAGATTTAAAATAGAAAATTCTTTTAATTATAACTATAATTTATAACTTATATAACTAACTTTTGGTTTCCCTTTCTAACACTTCGAATTTTTTATCAGAATAAAAATGAGCTTATGTAGCGATGTTTTTCAGCTGAAATCAAGATACAGCCCGCAATAATTAACATTGAACTTTGTAATAAATTTCTCCTAGGATGTTTGGTATTGGAAATGGTTTATACCGGTCCACGTTTTGATATAAACCCCATGGAACTGTACCACCTGATTTTCGGTATTCGCCATTAAACGGGATTTAGTCTTCCTTGGGGTATAAGCATTCCCATTCTGTGTCCAGTTTTTGATAAAGCACCCGATGCTGGGCATTTGCAAGATTTTAGCTTTAGATTTTTATTAAACTGAAATGGCTATAATTTGGTTTGTTGGGGGTCGTAAATACTTCTGCAGGGTATTGTCGCTACAGGTCCACTTTTTGATAAAGCTCCCATAGAACGATACCTCATAAATTTCTATAGTAAAGAGGTTTTGCCTAATTTTCCCACCGAAATGGTTGTTGTTGGTCTCCGTCGGAGGTCGTAAACGTACCTGCAGAGACTTGTCGGTATAAGTCAACGTTCTGATATAGATACCATAGAACAGTTTGGAGGTTTCCCACCGTCATGGTATTTAGTCCCTACTCTCTGCATTACCGGTAAGCTGAATAATAATGGGTTAGTTCATAAAATTTCTAAAAGGAAAAATTACATTGTGCTTAGGAGTTCGATTGTAGTCCTTGGCAATATTTGGTTTTCTCCGTCATAATTGTTCGTAAAGAAGACCAGCTCACCTAGGGACCTAGCTGACCCGGTTCCGCGTTGCTGGCCCGTCGTTTTGGATTTCCATTTAAGCATTAGTAATCTATCAACAATTTATCTATCTAATTTTGATTCTTCTAGATTTTCGAACCGAATTGACGATATGTCGATGTTTTGGTATAACCCTCATACAATGGTATCTCCAGATGTAGAATAGGAAGTTACTTAAATTATAGCTTCCACCATACGATGTTTAAGGGTATAATTAACTTTGTGATTCTGTTTGCAACACATCGGAATATTCGTCGGAGAACCTATAAAGTATGTATAAATTTGTGATCAACATAAAAAATAAGTCGATGTAAAGATATCCGTCTGTCTATCTGTTGAAATCAAGATACAGCTCGCGATATTTAACATAGAACTCTTCAAATTGGTACAGATGTTTCTATTTATTACTCGTAGCATGTTTGGTATGGAAAAGTTATTATATCAGTCCACATTTTGATATAGCCGCCATACCACTGACCGCCCGATTTGCAGTATTTTCAAGGTTTTAACAGCATTATCTTACCGAAATGACAATAATTTGGTATTAAGTCTCCTTGGAGGCATAAAATATTTCTGTAATAAATTATCGACATAGGTCCACGTTTTGATAGAGCTACTCTAAAACGGTACCTCCCGAGTCTCGATATTTTGAAGGTTTTAGTCTCGTAATCCCACAGAAATGGCTACAATTTGGTATTAAGTGTTCAGTGTGGGTATAAAATATAGAATATTTGGTATAGGTCCAGGTTTTGTAAATAGTCATCGCTAGATCTCTAATTTCGGTATTTGTATGTGTATAGTCACATTATTCATACGAAATGGCTATAATTGGTACTTAGTCTCCCTTGGGGGTATAAAACATTTCTGCAGAGAATTATTGGCATAGGTCCACGTTCTAATACATCTACCATAGGACTGTACCTCCCGAGTTTCAATATTTTGGAGTTTTTAGAGTCATTATTCCACCGAAAATACTACAATTTGGTGTTTAGACTCCATTATGGGTATAAAACATTACCGGTAGAAGTTGTTATGTGGCCTCCATTGAACGACACCTTCCGGTTCTCGGTATTTTCAAGGTTTTAGCGGCATTATTCAACATTGATCAGAAAGAATAAAGTTTTCAAAAATTGGACACAACCGCGATATTCTGATTCAAAAAACATATTATTGACATAGGCCACAATTACTATTGTTTTTAATAATACGTCTAATAATCTCTGAGTTTCGCGATTTGTTAAAACCTGTTATGGGAGAGGTCCCCTATCCCCTCCATTTTATGTATTCTACCACCTTATGAACCTGCACACACGGAAGTCTAATTTAGTCAGTCTTAAAGAATTTATATACATTTTGATAGATCATAGCATAGTTTACCCGTCATTTTAGTGACTATTTCACATTTTTAGACGTTCCAGTTATTTAACCATATTTGAAATTACGTTTTGCCTGATTTCTCGATCAATTTTTTGGAATTTCGATCACGCAGCATTACATTACATTATCATTACATTATCGAGGTTGTACTGTATTCCAAAATGTGGGGTTGATCGCGCTTTCCCACTTATTGAAGTCAGTGTTTATAGCGTTTGTGTAGTCACGCTTACTAAAATTAAGGATATTATCTATAATAATACATTTTTGAAAAATTGGGCTGACCGCGATATTCCACTTCCGAGATGACCATTCAGGATCGAGGCAGTATTTACCATAGTATTGCAAGTAATTTTTAAACAATACGTTCAAAAATATTCTTAATTTCACGTTTTCTTAAAAAATTTTGTGTGGGAGGTACCCTGGTCACTCCACTGACCAGTATGAAAAATAGCTAAAAACCTATTCTCAGACCTAAAAACTCCACATACAAAATTTCATCAAATTCGGTCCAGCCGTTTTGGAGGAGTTTCATTTCGAACATCATGGCAGACTCGAAGAATTTTATATATATACTAGCTGACCCGGTCCGCGTTGCTGGCCCGTTTTTAGTTTTCCGTGTAAACATTTATAACATATCTACATATGTATATATCTACATCTTTTCAGATTCAATTCGAATCATTTTAGTTGTAATTCGAGAATTCCATTTTTAATTCGTAACATTTTATTTGTAATTCGATAATTGCAATTGAAATTCGAAACATTTCAATTGTAATTCGAATTATTCCATTTGTAATTCGAATTTTTCTATTTGTAATTTGAATTATTATATTTGTAATTCGAATTATTCCATTTGTAATTTAACTTATTTTACTTATAATTCGAACTATTTTATTTGTAATCCGAATTATTCCATTTTGTTCCTTTCCTTTTTATAAATGGAATAAATCGAATTACAAATGGAACAATTTGAATTACAAATAGAATAATCGAATTACGAATGAAATGTTGTGATTTTCGAACCGAATTGATGCATTCCTCTTGAAACTTCATAAAATAAAATTTTTAGCAAAACTCTCATGTAATTGTATTTCCAGATTTAAAATAGAAAATTCTTTTAATTATACCCTCCACCATAAGATGAAGGGTATAACTAACTTTTTGTTTCCCTTTCTAACACTTCGAATTTTTTTTGATCAGAATATTTAACATTGAACTTTGTAATAAATTTCTCCTAGGATGTTTGGTATTGGAAATGGGTTATACCGGTCCACGTTTTGATATAAACCCCATGGAACTGTACCACCCGATTTTCGGTATTCGCCATTAAATGGGATTTAGTCTTCCTTGGGGTATAAGCATTCCCATTTTGTGTCCAGTTTTTGATAAAGCACCCGATGTTGGGTATTTGCAAGATTTTAGCCAAATTATTAAACTGAAATGGCTATAATTTGGTTTGTTGGGTGTCGTAAATACTTCTGCAGATTATTGTCGCTACAGGTCCACTTTTTGATAAAGCTCCCATAGAACGATACCTCATGAATTTCTATATTAAAGAGGTTTTGCCTAACTTTCCCACCGAAATGGTTGTTGTTGGTCTCCGTCGGGGGTCGTAAACATACCTGCAGAGACTTGTCGGTATAAGTCAACGTTCTGATATAGGTACCATAGAACAGTTTGGAGGTTTCCCACCGTCATGGCTACAATTTGGTATTTAGTCCCTACTTTCTGCATTACCAGTAAGCTGAATAATAATGGGTTACTTCTTAAATTTTTAAAAGGAAAAATTACATTGTGATTAGGGGTTCGATTCGGGGTTGGTTTTCTCCTTCATAATTGTTCGTAAAGAAGACCTGCTCACCTAGGGACCTAGCTGACCCGGTTCCGCGTTGCTGGCCCGTGGTTTTGGATTTCCATGTAAGCATTAGTAATCTATCAACAATTTATCTAATATTGATACCTCTAGATTTTCGAACCGAATTGACGATATGTTGATGTTTTGGTATAACCCTCATCCAATGGTATCTCCAGATGTAGAATAGAAAGTTACTTAAATTATAGCTTCCACCATACGATGTTTAAGGGTATTATTAACTTTGTGATTCTGTTTGCAACACATCGGAATATTCGTCGGAGAACCTATAAAGTATGTATAAATTTGTGATCAACATAAAAAATAAGTCGATATAAAGATATCTGTCTGTCTATCTGTTGAAATCAAGATACAGCTCGCGATATTTAACATAAAACTCTTCAAATTGGTACAGAAGTTTCTATTTATTACTCGTAGCACGCTTGGTATTGAAAAGTTATTATATCAGTCCACATTTTGATATAGCCGCCATACCACTGACCGCCCGATTTGCAGTATTTCCAAGGTTTTAACAGCATTATCTTACCGAAATGACAATAATTTGGTATTTAGTCTCCCTTGGAGGCATAAAATATTTCTGTAATAAATTATCGACATAGGTCCACGTTTTGATAGACCTACTCTAAAACGGTACCTCCCGAGTCTCGATATTTCCACAGAAATGGCTATTAAATGTTCAGTGTGGCTATAAAATATAGAATATTCGGTACAGGTCCAGGTTTTTTAAATAGTCATCGCTATATTTCTAATTTCTGTATTTGTATGTCTATAGCCACATTATTCATACGAAATGGCTATAATTGGTACTTAGTCTCCCTTGGGGGTATAAAACATTTCTGCAGAGCATTATTGGCATAGGTCCACGTTCTAATACATCTACCATAGGACTGTACCTCCCGAGTTTCAATATTTTGGAGTTTTTAGAGTCATTATTCCACCGAAAAGGCTACAATTTGGTGTTTAGTCTCCATTATGGGTATAAAACATTACCGCTAGAAGTTGTTATGTGGCCTCCATTGAACGACACCTTCCGATTCTCGGTATTTCCAAGGTTTTAGCGGCATTATTCAACATTATTTGGTATGTAGTCTCCTTTAGAGGTATCAAATATTTTAGCGGAGAATTGTCGGTAAAATTTACGTTTCCATATAGCCCCATAAAACGATACCTACCAATTTTTGGAGATTTTTTTCAACCGAAATGTCTGAACCTGATTTCAATATAATTTATTCTGGTGGGTAACGTCGTTTTTACTTGTTGTTAGCAAAGTGCTGTTTCATTGAGCACGTTATTATTTTACACTTTTAAACATGAAACATCGGTGATTCATAAAAAATTACTTCAAAATGCTAGTTGAATTTATCTAGACTCTGCTGTATTTCAAGCCATAAAGTTAATGTTCAGCGTGAAAGAATAAAGTATTCAAAAATTGGACGCAATCGCGATATTCTGTTTCAAAAAACCCATTATTGACAGAGGCCACAATTACTATTGTTTTTACTAATACGTCTAAAAATCTCTGAGTTTTGCGATTTGTTAAAATCTGTTGTGGGAGAGGTCCCCCATCCCCTCCATTTTCTGTATTCTGCCACCTTATGAACCTGCACACACGGAAGTCTAATTTAGAACATCATGTCAGTCTTAAAGAATTTATATACATTTAGATAGATCATAGCATAGTTTACCCGTCGTTTTAGTGACCATTTCACATTTTTAGACGTTCCAGTTAGTTAACCATCTTTGAAATTACGTTTTGCCTGATTTCTCAATCAATTTTTTTGGAATTTCGATCACGCAGCATTTTACATTATCGAGGTTGTACTGTATTCCAAAATGTGGGATGATCCCGCTTTCGCACTTATTGAAGCCAGTGTTTATAGCGTTTGTGTAGTCACGCTTACTAAAATTAAGGATATTATCTATACATTTTTGAAAAATTGGGCTGACCGCGATATTCCACTTCCGAGATGACCATTCAGGATCGAGGCAGTATTGACCATAGTATTGCAAGTATTTTTTTAACAATACGTTCAAAAATATCCTTATTTTCACGTTTTCTTAAAAAATTTTGTGGGGGAGGTACCCTGGTCACTCCACTGACCAGCATGAAAAATAGCTAAAAACCTATTCTCGGACCTAAAAACTCCACATACAAAATTTCATCGAATTCGGTCCAGCCGTTTCGGAGGAGTTTAATTTCGAACATCATGGCAGACTCGAAGAATTTTATATATATATAGATAGATATTATAGTCTCAATTTGAAGGTGAGACGATTGTGGGGGTTGTGTTGTGGTTTGTTGATACATTGTCAATGCGTTGGTGAGACGACGAGACCATTCAAAAGCAAAAGAGAACAATGTTGAAAGCATTTACGAAACAAGAGAGGAAATATGAGAGCAAAGTAAGGAAAAATAGGAAAGTGACCCGCTTGCGCGATGGGCTAGTTCGGCATCGGAAACTCGTCGATTCTCAGCGTTACAGTAACTAGTTCCACTTCTGACCCCTCACAGTGCAATCAACTGTAAACTTTAACATGGGGATGTCATAGGAGGTAACCAATTGACACTCTATGCATTACCTGTAGGTGGTATTGTACTAGTTCCAGGTTTACAGTCATATACCAGTTTATTTATAAAAAAAGTGGTGGGAAATAGTCACAACTGACGCTTCGTCGTTTACTTGGGGATATATAGGTGTCAATTGGTTCCCTTCGCATTACTTATGGGTCAAATGTGAACTAGTACCACTTACCTCTAGTTTAGGACTATTTAAATTGCGACAATTGGAATTGCTAGCGGGTAGAGAGAGAAGAAGAGGGCGATTTGCATATTTCCTTCGTATTCCTTTTTTATACCAGAACAATATGAATAATATGTACGAAGATATTCAGTCCATCAACACTAGCTTCTGATATTGGATGCTTCATTTATATTAAAGTTATGAAGAAAATGTAAATGTGAATTATTTATACAACTCGTCGTTTAAGTTAAGTTAATCAAGTCGCAACCGACGCCTCCTCGTTTACTTGGGGATAAATAGGTGACAATTGGTTCCCTTCGCATTACTTAGGGGCCAATATTTGTACTAGTACTGATTAGAACTAGTTCTGGACTACTTAAATTGCGACAATTGGAATTTTCGTCGCAAGCGGGGATTTTGCATCTCATGAAAATCGTTTGAAAAAATAGTGGCTTTCGGATGGATATAAGAAACTGCACATGTATCTTATGTGAGGTACTTCTACAGTATGAAAAAGCTACATCATGGACGAAAATATGTAAAAATTCTTGAAAAATTTTTTTCTGTGGAAACAAAACGTTTTCCCATGTTCCTTCCTAAAAGATTTACTCCACTAAAGTTGAGATTTCACTAAAATGTAGTACCTGAAAATTTATGTAAACGTTTCTTAAAGAAAACAAACCTACCTACCTAAAAAACACAATATCTGTTCCGAAAAATTTCTATTTCTTTTTCCAGAAATTTGCAAAAATTACATATTTTCCAAAATGGGCAAAAATTGCCATCTTTCAATATTTTGACCTAATTTTTATTTTCCGTAGTTTCAATATACTTACTATGGAAATCCGTAGAGAAACAAGTAAACAAGTATCAGTCGGCTTTGCCAATGGAGATATACCCTCAGCCTATGGGAATTAAAACTTTCATCTACGGACAGATCGACATTCTTTTTGTAGTTTCAAATGGAATAATTCGAATTACAAATAGAATAATTCGAATTACAAATAGAATAATTCGAATTACAAATAGAATAATTCGAATTACAATAATTCTCGAATTACAAATAAAATGTTACGAAGTACAAATGGTATTCTCAAATTACAAATAAAATGATTCGAATTCTGAAAAGGTGTAAATGGAATATTAAAGTTTTGATTTTTGTTCGGCCAAAACTGTAGCTAAAATCCTCACAATGCCTAAAATCCGGTACCTCCCGATTTTATTTTATATAGGAGCTATAGCAAAACATAGACCAATGTTGACAATTTTTGGTGAAGATGTTTGTGATCACTGGGAGCCTCAAATGTAAAATTATAGATGGTTCGGCCACAAAATGTAGCCGAACGTCGGGAGGTACAGTTATATGGGGGCTATACCAAAACATGAACCTATCTTAATAATGTGGAGTGAAGAAATTTTGTGACCACTGGGTACCTCAAATGTCAAATAACATGTAGTTCGGTTAAAAAATGTAGCTAAAATCCTCAAAATACCTCAAATCGGGAGGTACCATTATAAAGCGGCTATACCAAAAAATTGACCTATACTCACAATTTTTGGTGGAGAAATTTCGTGATCACGGGGAACCTCAAATGTCACATAACAGGTAGTTCAGTAAAAAATGTGGGTGGAACCCTGAAGATGCCGAAAATCGAGACCTATATTGAATATTTTTGGTGGAGAAGTTTCGTGACTGTAGGGAACCTTAAATGTCACATAACAGGTAGTTCGGTCAAAAAAATGTAGCCAAAATCCTCAAAATACCGAAAATTTGGAGGTACGCCAGCCTGCTTTCCATCATTGTAAAGATGGGATTTTCTACATTCATAGACTTTGCTTTTGGAAGGTCCCCAATCAAAACTGTTATATTTGTCATTATTATTAAAATCGCAAAAATGAAAAGTTGTGTTCTATAAGCGGATATTGTGGTATCTTCGAGAACCTACGTTACATCGTTGCAAAGGTGATATTTTCTACTTTCATTAACAGGTTTTCCTTTGATATACTCCATATAGAAGCGGAGATATTCCCTTTGAAATAAAATGTAGACTTTTTCTCCAAATAAGTTTTTTGCCAATTCCGACCCCTGAATATTATCGGCCCATCACCAAAATCAATAGGCTTCTTTCCCTCCGGGACCTTCATCAACACCCAAAATTTGGTGACGATCGGATTAAAATTGCGACCTGTAGCGTAACAACGTTTAGATGGACAGACGGACGGACGGACGGACACACATAGGCAGATCGACTCAGCTCATCGAGACATTCATTTTGGTATATATATGTATGGGTTTACGACCATTATTTCGATGCGTTACAAACTTTTCGGCCAAAACTAACTTATAACACCCTTTCCACATAGTGATGAAGGGTATAAAAAGGTCACTCACAAACCCCATTGATTTTTTTTTGAAAAGATACTATAAATGAAAAATTTTTTTCTCAAAAAATTATTTCCAGTTGCACGAAAATGTGATCTTTTGCCTATTAATAACTAAAATAATTTTTATTCCATTTAAATATTGAAAAAGGTCACACGCAAACCACTTTCAATTGATATGATATATGGAATAGAGTAATATATGATATAAAAGTTGTGAGAAACAAAAGTTTATGTAATTTTGGTTATGGTCGCTTTATAATTAAGTTTTTATCCAATCTTAGGTAAAAGCTCTTAAAAAATGATACAGGATATGAGGTTGTAAAAAAATTAAAGAACTAAATAGATAACAAAAGTTGAATGCAATCGGAGAGAAATAGTGATAACGCATTTCTTCATATTTTTCCATGCGGGGTGGTATTTTTGATATTCGCAAAATCAGCAGAAAAATTATAACCCTGGTTTATATACCCTCGTTTGTCTAAAGACTTATGTGTATAATTATAAACATTTTTGGCTTTCCTTAAAATTAGCAATTGTCGAATTCTGTGTTACAGAGAGAAAGTCTAATTAAAAATTACATACATATATGTACAATGTACATATAATAATGCCTTCCCTTTTCTTTCCTATCCGTTCTATAGTTGTATTTGGTGATATATACTCAAAACATGTAAAATCCATACAATCAACTCTTGACTTTGGTTGTGATTATTTAATTCCATACTGCAAGATTTATGTTGTAACTAATCATCTAAGAAAAGAAAAAAAAAAAACAACTCCAACCAGAAATCATCTGAACATACGATTGGCACCTCAAACAAACAAGAAATTAGGTCAGTATCATAGAGAGGAGCAGCAAGAAAGAAGTTGCTGCCTCAGATTTCAACTGATCAACAAGCACCAAATTGAGGTTATTGTGAGACACAACCAAGAACAGCAGTAGCAACACCAAATACAGCAAAAACGATAGAAATTGCAACAGTAGTAGTTGTACTACAGCAGCCAATCCGGCTTAAATCATAGCCACAGACTTATAGTATTGGTGTAAGGCCTTACGTCGTTTCTGTTGTTGTCATAAAATTGGTTATATATGTTGGCCAGATAGACAGTTGGCTTGTTGTTAGAGTAAATCTTCTAACTATGAATGGTTAAATAATTGACCTGCTTTTTTAACAAAAAAATATAGTTAATAAGACGACAATCGTAAAAGTGTAACTTCTGGGGTGACTGGTATTTACTGCATCTTCGTTTGTTATTGAAAAAAGTCGGTATGTTTTTGTTGAAGATTGTGAAAGGAAATTGCCAAAGGATCAACTGGTTATGTTATCATTAAAATATGGGGCAAACGTGAAGGAAGTTATAACTGGCGGGATTTTTTTTCAATTCGGGTTTCATTGATTAAAATTAATTGCAACATATTAACATAATATCTTTGAGATGTTGAATGATTTAATTAAAAGTAAAATAAATATACATTTTTGTGGGAAAATGAATATTTATGGACATCGTTCTAGTATCAGTTAATGTAATCTAACAAAGTCGTATGAGCTTTTCGGGAATACCAAATTCAGACATGGCTTGAAATACCTTTGTCGAATGCAGCTTTATAACAATGTGTAACAAAATTCATTTTTTTTCAAAATGTTGTGAAAAACTGTTTAGATTATGAAAGAAGAGCTTTTTCCCAAAAAAAGAAGAGACTCTTAACCACACAAAAATGGTGAACATTTGTGAAGGTGGTACCACAAGGATTGGACAGATAGGGCCCAAATTTGAACATATTTAGAGCTCCAAAGTTTGGACCAAATCGGTTGCTACGTCTATGAGAAATCGCGCGTACCATTTTAGCGAATATTTTCGTACTTTTCTGGTGGAGGTACCGGAAGGAGTGGACCTATAAGAACCACTTTCGAAATTCTTCTAATATTCGAAGAAATATTACAATATCCAAAGTGTGGATGAACGCAGTATTCGGTTCGAGCTCTCCAGCCACTACATATGGTGCCACAGGGGTTTTTTTTACAGCTTTCGGGCTGTTTTCGCAAGAAGTATGGACTTGCCCCAGAAAAAACTTTTACTGTCGTAATTGAGGCAGCGAATGCAAGTTTCTTCAACAAAAACTAAAGTGATTAAGGAGCAGGTCTATAAGGGAATTTATCCAAAATTTGGTGTGGGAGGTACCCGAAGGAGTGGGCAAATATAGTCCATATTCGAATCTGATCTATATCTGGTAGATATATTAGGATGTGAAAAGTATGGACCAAATCGGTCACTCCCATCAAGAGTTATCTTTCCGAACATTTTTGTACTTTTGTGGTTGAGGTACCTGAAGAAGTGGACCGATATGGCTTATCTTCGAACTAAAACTAAGTTTGCACAAAATATTTCAAAGGCCACATTTTGGACAGAATCGACAGATCCGTTCGAGAGTTATCTAGCACTCCAACCACTACACACGCTGTCATAGGGGTTTTTTTGTACCTTTCAGGCTATTTTCTTAGGAAGTATGGACTCGTATGGGGGGCAGTGAATACAAGTCTCTACAACAAAAGTGAAAGGGATTCGATAGCAGGTCCTAAACTGAACTTTTCCGAAATTTTGTGTGGGAGGTACATGAAGTAGTGGACCGATTGGAACATCATCTAAGTCTGGTAGGAATATCACGATGTGCAAAGTATGGACCAAATCGGTTAATTCCTTCAAGAGTTATCGTGCGCACAATTTTCCGAACATTTCCGAACTTTTGCGGGGGAGGTACCGGAAGGAGTGGACCATTTTCGAACTTAAACTAAGTTTGGACAAAATATTATGAAAGCCAAATTTTGGACCGAATCGGTTGATCCGTTCGAGAGTTATCGTGCGCTCCAGCCAGCCAGACAGACAGACGGACGGACGGACATTGCTCAATCGACTCCAAATTGAAGACTCGTCCAAACATACTTGGGGTCTAAAACCATTATTTCGATGATATGAGACAAAGTTTACATCGGAAAGTAACCAAAGTAGGCGGGACAAGTTCCGCCCATTTCTAGTTTTTTTCGAAATATTCGAGTTAAGGAATCTCGGAATTCTTGCATTTTATGTACATAGTTTTTTCGGCAACTTTACAGAGGAGAATGTGGGGAATATTCTTGTTAAAAATTGTAACCCTCATGCGGTTCATCAAAGGGGTCTTTTTGGTATTTTTTCGAAAATCTTTCAAAAATTCCTTTCAAATGTGATCATATCAAACACAAATATTTTACAAAATTATTCGCATTAAATTTTGCTATATCTCTCAGAATATACCATATCTGTAAATCTTATCTAATCGCCAGGAATCTCTAAAAATGAAAAACACGTTTTAGGGTTACAGTCGGACTTCATCTGAGTTTATTCAAAATTGTCCCATAACACATAATTTTAGAGAGATGACGTCGAAGACTAAAATATTCCTCGTCAATTTTCACTGTGGGTCACTAAAGAAATGACATATCTATTTACATTATACATCATGCAAATATCAGTATCAATTTTGCTGAAAAAAAAACATGAAAATATTTCTCAATTTTTTTGATGAATTTTTTTTCCTTCTTGTTTGGAGTTGATACATGAAAGTAATATGAAACTTGGTTCTAGGTGAAAATGGTCAACAGAAGAAAAATTCTACACAAAATTTCACTATGAGTTTCAGAATAAACCGTATATCTAGATATACTCTTTTCTTAAGAAAATTAGATTATAAATACATATATTTTAGAACGAAGTTATTTGTTTTAATTTTGGATCAAAATCTAACAAAATCCTTCACTTTTGGGGATATGGTAAAAGGAAGAAATGTTCCAAATCAAATTTCACTATAAGTCTCTGAACAAAAGAAATCTGTACCCATAACATACAACATTCTTAGCAGCCCTTGTTTTTGATATGGGGTTTAGGGCCATATTTTACAAATTTAATCCAGATTGTCGTTGTGATTGGACACTATAAATATCATATTGATTCTTTTTATACCCTCAGCCTTTAGGCTAAAGAGGGTATTTACACTTTGATACGGTCAAAAATGTGCCTCATCGAAATAATGGTTTTAGACCCCAAGTATGTTTGTACGATATCCGTTTCAGACAATTTTGAGTCGATCTAGCAATGTCCGTCCGTCTGTCTGTCTGACTGGCTGGTGCGCACGATAACTCTCGAACGGATCAATCGATTCGGTTCATATTTTGGGTATCGAAATATTTTGTCCAGATTTGATTTAAGTTCGAAGATGGGCCATATCGGTCCACTCCTTCAGGTACCTCCCCCACAAAAGTTCAAAAATGTTCGGAAAAATTGTCCGCACGATAACTCTTGAAGGGAGTAACCGCATTAGTCCCTACTTTGCACATCGTGACATTTCTACCAGACATAGATGAGGTTCTAATATGGACCCTATTGGTTCACTCTTTCGGGTACCTCCCACACAAAATGTTGCTTAAGTGCAGTTTAAGGCCTGCTCTCGAATCGCTTTGATTTTTGTTGCAGCCACTTGTATTCATTACCCCCATTACGACGATATAATTTTTTTCAGGAGCAAGTCCATATATCCTCAGAAATCAGCACGAAAACTGCAAACAACCCATATAATACCATGTGTCGTAGTTGGAGTGCACGATAACTCTCGAACGGATCAACATATTTGGTTAAAATTTTGGGTCTTTCAATATTTTGTCCAAACTTAGTTTAAATTCGAAGATAGACCATATCGGTCCACTCCTTCCGGTACCTCCCCCACATAGGTTCAATATTTTTCGCCAAAATTGTGGGCATGATAACTCTAGGAGGGAATAACCGAATTGAGCCAAACTTTGCTATTGGTAATATTACTTTCAGGCATAGATCGAGTTATAATATGGACTATATCGGTCCACTCATTTGAGTACCTCCCACACAAAATTTGGAAAAAGTATAGTTTAACAACTCCTCTCTGATCTTATTAATTTGTGACGCAGCAGGTTGCACTTGCGGCCCCTGTTACGACGTTGTAATTTTTTTTTCGTGGGAAAGTCTATAATTCCTGAGATAATGACCCAAAAAGTCCAGAAAATCCTACCGTCACCACCTAAACTGGCTAATGTGTGAAATAACCCTTTAATAGAGAAATTGATTTAGCTCAAACTTTGTAAATTGAAAAGTAAAATTGTAATATATTTAAATTCAGAAAATTAACCCACCCAAAGTTTGGAAAAAAATGCACTCGTCTTGGATCATTCTGAATTTTGTTGCAACATGTAGTTTTTTGCGGTCCTTTCCATCCTGGAAAATTTTCCCAACAGCTAAAAAACCTACAGAAGTATTGTGTTAACTTTTTTTCTTCGGGTACGTGGCTGAGGGTATATCTCTGTCTGCTCAGCTGACTGATACTTTCTTACTTGTTCGTTATGAATTCATACGGATGTATTGTGCGCTCTATTTAAACAGCTTTTGAAATATTTGTGGTGAATATATATTTGAAAAGTATAGAAAACACAGATCGGAAGTTGTAAAAATGCGTATTTTTTGTATGTACTTTTAACTTAAATTACATACTTAGGATAAGACATTGGTTGCTTATATTGTATGGGGAAATACATGGGATGTCTACAGCTATGGTCCAGTGAAAATATAGGTGTCATATATGACCGCACGGCTAAACTATGTTGAAATTATATAAAAGAAATTCCTTGGAAAATAGTGCCTAGGTGTAGTGGAGTAGGGTATCACATGTAGGCCCTGTCCGACTATAACCCTCTCTTCCTTGTTTTTTATACAGATGAACTGCGGCTGTCTGTGTTTAATATACATGCTGAAGACATGTTTTATTTTATTCAACCTGTATGGCAAGGGTCCATCAATTCGTCATAGTTCTTCAGTACATTAGCAAAGAACTAGATTTTTCCTTGTTATTGTGAAAAAAAAAACTAGTAAGAAAAGTCTATAGTCGGACGGAGCCGACCATGGGATACCCTATACCACTATCCCTGGACAATCGCTCTCCACGGAACTTCTTTTCAATGATTGTGAAAATTTAATTATCAAATATCAGAGATGTAATGTATAATACTTATGGCCAAAACCAAAAAGTTATCTAGCATGACAAAGACATTTTTTGTAACAGGAAAGAAAATTTAGTTCACACAAACTAAAATGTAATGAAACCCACTTATGTAGTACTACTACTTCCGTTGTTTAACCGCTACGTTATTGAAATTTTTACCAATTTCACACAAAAGTTTCAGTCCATTTAACCCGCTAAGTATTATCTGATCTTCACGTTGGTTTGTACGCTTCTTCTTCATCATAAACTCAAACTTTGTTCAAAATTTTGCGGGTTATTATTTTGACCTACAGAGCCGCTACAAAATTGGTTAAAATTTTGTTGTTGGTCCATTTCATTCCCTAAATATTTCACGATCATCAGCAAAAACTAATCATTTCTACTCTGGCCCGAACCCAACCTCCTTAAAAAATTCGTTACAATCGGTCCATAATTGCGGCCTTAAATTTGTTTACAATTTTTAATGGACGGACACACATCGCTAAATCGCTTTATCTTGTCGAGATATGAATTTTGGCATTCCAAATAAGGGGTCTAGGACGAATATTTCGTGGTGTTACATAAACTTTTGGAGAGACAATATGTAAATATAAAATTTTTATATTTTTCATACAAAAGTAATGGTCCATTTCACCCGCTAAAGAATATCAGATCATCATTCAAAATTGTAGGCATCTTTTTCGACCTAAACTCTTACCCGGTGCACAATTTCGTGACTATTGATGTATAATTGCGAGTTCTAGCGAGTTTATTATTACACTACAAACAAATAATGGAATATATTAGGCTATAACTCTGTTATCTGATCATGCACACCAACATAATTGGCATCAATTGAAAGGTTAAGCGTTCCACTTTCAAGTATGTCTCACTTGTCCGGAATGTCACTTCCAGGAATTAAGATATAAGCTGTATATTAAAAATTTTTACAATTTTCACACAAAAGTTTTGGTCCATTAATATTATCCGATAGCCATCTCAAATTGCTAGCTTCACCTTTGTGATATACTCTTACCTTATTTAAAATTACGCGTTGATCGGACTATTATTGAGACCTACAGAGCCGCTAGAAAATTGGATAAATATTATGTTTTTGGTCCATTTCACCCGATAAATATTTCACGATCATCACCAATAAGAATAGGGATCTATTCTGATCTGAACCCGACCTCCATACAAAATTTCGTGACGATCGGTACATAATTGCGGCTTGGAGCGTGTTTACAATTTATAATGGACGGACGGACACACATCTCAAAATCGCTTTATTTCGTCGAGGTATGAAGATTGGTATACCACATTGGGGGTCTCCGACGGTGTTACATGAATTTTTACCAAAAAACAAACTTATAATACCCTTTTCCACATTGTGGTATAAAAAACCAATTTAATAATGGGACGCCTTACAACACCATTCTCGAAACGAACGTTGGCTATGCGAACATGTCCGTCAGGATCGGGATATACTTTTTAGACTCAACCTATTTTTAACGAAGTTGATAGAAGAATTTTGTATATATTTAAGCACCATGTCTCCCTTTATTCCTCGTCATATGCTTGTGGAAAATAAGTTTTTCGGTATATAAAAGCTGTGTTCCTTTACTTACCTGATGTTACATTTTTACCATCTGTTACCATTTTTAACCTGCAAAGCGTTCCTTAACCCCGAAAAGTGGCAAAACTGGAAGTAATTTTTAAGAGAGTGAGAGTGGAGAGAGAGCGAAAATGGCTTTCTCTTCTACCACAGGCTACCAGCAAAATTTCTGCAGGTAAAAAATGGCAGAACTGATTTTTCGACTTTTTTTTTGACGATTGTTTCACAATGAAAAAGAAAATGGACGAAAAACAGAAGAAAAAGTCGAACGCTGTCAAAAATAAATCAAAAACTGTGAAATAAAAGACGAAAATTGATTTTTTTATGTTTCTTTTTGACATTGCTGCCAGATTTACCATTTTCCGTTCCTTTACTTTTCTGGTAAAAATTTTCATGAGAGAGCAATTTTGAGCAATTTTGATACTTTTCTCTTTTACCACCCTTACCATTAAAAAACTAAAGGAACAAAGCTAAAGACGTTTTAACATAACTAATAATGCAAACACACAAACCCATGTTAAATGTAACAGCATCCTACGTAGCAACCAAGAAACAACAATTTCTGTCCATGTTGTGATCTGATTATGTCAGTGAATTTGTCTGTTTGTGTCAAATAATCAAGTAATTTATCCTTCTGTGTTTTCGAAAACATTACTTCCTTCTTGATTCATTAAGATGTGTAACAGCTTGTTTTCCTAACCAAAAATTTACCCAAGATGACATTGCAACTACCAGTTTATCTTAACACATTTTAGGTAATTTGCCAACATCAGCGAGAAATGTTACAGACTTGATAATATGTTACACTAAATAACCGGTTAATATGTGAATTTACATTAAAGTGATGTTGTGATAAATACCGGATAACTTAGAGGTGATAGTAACCGAACTAGAAACTAAAAAAAACTACAAGGAAGTATATGATTTATGTACGTCAAGGAAGTGATATTAAGAGAAGACAATGTCAACTTCCATAGTTGATTAAAATCAAAAATATGTCACAAAATTGCTTTGGATTTGATTTTTATTTTTTAATATTATTTTACGCCAAAATGTTAATTTAGTTATTCGTTTCAAAAGGGATATAAAAAATTGTCATTTGATCAACTGTTAAGATTCGAACTAAGATGCCGCTTTTTGTATCTATACTTACAAATCCCTATAGTATACCCTGCAACCTTTCTATTTCTTTTCCTCTCTTCAATATATAACATTTAGTCACACATACATTATATTAATTTTATCAATCTGCTGGTCTTAATTATTCGGTTATCTTAATTAAACCACAGTTTAAAATTTTTAAATTAAAAACAAATCCCATTCTCCATCTAAACGTTTGTTATCTTAAAACTGCTCCAAATGCGTTAGTTTAAACATTATTGCCTCCTTTGCAACTTCAGCACTTTTAAAGGTAGTTTACACTATCTACCAATGTCATATGTGCTGAAATTGTCCATCCCTATACAGTCGCTAATGTGTGCAATATTGGGAAAGCAAAAATGCAGTGAAATTACGTCTCCACATTGCCTGTGTGGGTAGATATGGGTTTTTTTATTTCGATACAAATGCCATTGAGAGCTAGTGTAAACAACCTCTTACCAAACCTCTTTGTAGAGTTTATGACTGGGAGAAAAAGTTAAACTAGTTTCATATCTTTCTCGTAAGTCTTTTCTTTCACTAACACAGGATGGATGGATGGCTGGCAAACTGGCAATAGAAATATTTTTAAAAACATCTTTCCATTTGGTATCACAACATTTTTTAATGTCACTGGTAAATATATTAACATTGTTGTTTTATCTTCTTTAGATTTTATGAAGACATAAACGATGTTGAATATTTATGTACGTGATGTACAGAAAACATACAAACAATATTTCTTTATATCACCAGAACTTGACATCTTTCATTTAGCAAGGCTTACACATCAAATATGGAGGAATAGATATCGTTGTAGTTAAGCTAAATCTATATATATAAAAATGGTGTAAAAAATGTATAGTAATTCATAAAATGAGAACGGCTAGGCCGATTTCTGTAAAATTTTTTGTCAGTTATTCGTATTTTCGAGGAGAAGGTCTTTACGGAAGAAAATTTTGGAAAATCTCTCTGGAAAAGTCGGAAAATTGGAAAAATCGAAAATTGAGTTTTTGTATGAAATTTTATTCCTTAATAGCGAGACGAAGTTCGCCGGGTCCGCTAGTAACAAATAAAAAGCAACAATGATATTGCCTATATAAGGTGTGTTCGAGAAACAAATACATGGTTTGTAACAATTTATACAATTTGTGTGACTGAGAACATAAAAAACAATTTTATGCAGAAATTTGTCCAACAAAAGCTTTGCAGGTTTGATATGTCGACTTTCAATTGGTTGTTTATAGTAAATAATATAAAATGTTGCAACAAGTAATTTTTTTACCCTCAGCATTTATGCTAACGAGGGTATGGGATGCGCAATATCTGCCCACTCCCTCGTGTACCTCTCCCACGAAAGTTCAAATTTTTTCGTAAAAATTATTCGCACGATAACTCTCAAAGGCACTAACCGATGTGATCCATACTATGCACATTACAATATTTCTACCAAAAATAGATCAAGTTCGAATATCGAATTTATCGGTCCACTCCTAGTTTTTTTCAGGGCAAGTCCAGCTTCCTGATGCACCATGTATTCCTATGGCACCATGTGTTGTGGATGGAGTTCGCGGTAACTCTCGAACGGATAAACCGTTTCGATCCAAAATTTTGCAATCGTAATATTTTGACCAAAGTTAAATCGAGTTCTAAGATTGGCCGTATCGCTAAAATAGCGCGCTGAAATAGCACGTTTGTCTTCATATGTCAACTCCTTCGGATACCTCCCACACCAAATTTCGGAAAAGTTTAGGTTAGGACCTTCTGCCGAATAGTTTTGAGTTTTCTTACAACAGGTTGCACTCAAGGCCCCTATTACAATGGTACAAGTTTTTTCAGTGACAAGTTCATATTTCTTGAGAAAATGGTCCAAAACTTAAAAAAACCACTGCGGCCAACATATGTAGTGGCTGGTGCGCACGACAAATTCCGAACCAAATGCTGACTGCATTTGTCCACAATTTGCATATCATAATGTTTCTTCGAATATTAGATGAAAGTCGAAGATGGTGCTTATAGGTCCACTCCTTCCGGTACCCCCCACAAAAGTTCGGAGCAACCAATTTGGTACAAACTCTGGATCTCGAATATATTGTGAAACTCATAGTGAAATTTTGTGTAGAATTGTTCATCTTTTGTCACTTTTCACCTGGAATCAAGTTTCAGATTACTTTCATGTATCAACTCGAAAAAAGAAGGAAAAAAATTTCATTAAAAAAATTGGGACATATTTGCATGTGTTTTCAGCAAAATTGATACTGATATTTTCATGATATATAACACTGTGCAGCACTAAAAATGCAAACAACATCTAATGGACGTTTTCTGAAGGTATATACTGAGGCTACAACAACCCTAATTGGGTTTCGTGTTGTTAGATCGGGTTTGGCTAAAACGACACTTTTTCTCACTTACCGGGGCTTTATCTCAGAAACTAAAAAGAATTTCACTTCGCGGTCTTCAGCAACATTATAGCCCTAAAGGAGAACCTATGTGTCAACCGGATGAACTAGGAAAAACTGCATCTAGCGCTTCAAAATCGGTAAAATATATCGAAGTTTACATAATTTCTGAAATTATGGACAGTAGCAGCTAAACTATTGAAAGTTCAACCAAGTAACCTCCTGCAAAAATTTTCCGAACAATGTGCTCAGCATTTCCTTACAACATTCTGAAACTCTAAAATACTTGTTTCATGTTGTTTAGGCTGTATTTCATATCATACCTTTTACAAGACATATTTCAAACAATGTTCACACAGGCTGTTTACGAGTATTTTCATATTTAAAATTTTATTGCATTGCTCATATATTTACCAAATTTACTCTGAAAAATATGCTACAAATAGCGTGTTAGAGGCGTTTAACAGGAATGGAATATTCTGAAGAGTTGTGAACTACATTCCAGCGGATATTTCTTTCAAAGAAAAGTTAGTGAAAAATGTAACAGTTTTGGAGATACGAAATAAAGGAATTTTTAGATATATTATCCATTTTGAGGCAACAGATGCAGTTTTTCGAGGTGAATTTTTATCCAAATAATTTCTCTATGCTCTTATCTACAAGTTTGCTTCAGAGGTTTAAACACAATTCGAATTAGTTTCAGAGATATTGCTTTTATTTGCTCTAAAAAGTCAATATTAAGCCATGTCTAGATGAGGCCATAAAATCTAAACCCGATCTAACAGCACTTTCATAAAATCCACAGTAGAAGTTGTTTGCACAAAATTACCTTGAATATGTTGCACAGTGTAATGGAAATAGACATTTAATTTTTTTGTTACCCATAGTGAAATTTGACGAAGAATATTTTTGTCTTTGACGTCATCTCTCTAAAATTATGTTTTGTTTGGTCAATTTTTAATAAATTCATATGAAGTCCGACTTTAACCCTGAAACGTGTTTTTCATTTTTAGAGATTCCTGTCGATTAGATAAGATTAACAGTTTTTGTGTATTCTGAAACCTATAGTAAAATTTTAAGACTAACAATTTTGTTGAATATTTGGATTTGATATGATCACATTTTGAAGGAGTCTTTGAAAGATTTTCAAAAAAAGGACCAAAAACACCGCTTTTATGAACCGAATGAGGGATAACATTTTTAACGAAAATATTTCCCACATCCTCCTCAGTAAAGTTCCTAAAGACAGTATATACCTAAAATGCAAGGATTCCAATATATCTCAGCTCGAATATTTCGAAAAATACTAGAAATGAGCGGAACTTGCCCCCCTACTTTGGTTACTTTCCGATGTAAACTTTAAAAACTCCGATATACGTGTCTCATATTTTTAGCTCTATTTTCATAATCTACTCAGTTTGTCATTTTTTTGTTGTCGCACAGTATTATGTTCAAAATTGAGTCTAATCGGTCCAATCTAGTACCATTCACACAAATGAGCAACATTTTTGTTTAAGTGCGGTTAATAGTCTGTGCGATAATCCTTTGGAAATTTTTACCGAAGGTACTCCAAGTAGCCCTGTTTAGAGCGATATGATGTTTTTCGTTGGCAAGTCCATATTTCCATATATAATGTTCCTATCGAGAGGAATGACTCCCAAAATAAGATACACTTCCAAAATGAACTATGTCGCTCCATTCCTTTAGGTACCTCCCCCGCAAACCTTTTGAGATTTTATCCTAATCCATGTCTTTGTCGACATGTTCACACGCTTACGTTTTTAGTGGAGGAGTGTTGTGACCCCTAGGAACCTTAAATGTCAAATTACAGCTAGTTCGGTTAAAAACTGTAGCTAAAACCTCAAAATACCGAAAATCGGGACGTACCGTTATATGGGGGCTATACCTAAGAATGGACCTGTCTTGACAGTTTTTGGTGGAGTAGTGTTGTGACACCTAATCTTATATATTCTTGATAAGGATCAAATTCTGAGTTGATATAACAATGTCCGTCTGTTGTACGGACATGAATTTTATCGTGAATTTTATCGTGATCAAGAATATATGTATATTAGGGTTATTACTTTTTTACAACCTCGTATCCCTGTATGATATTTTGATGGGTTTTTATCTAAGATTGACTAAAATCTTAATTGCAAAGTGATTCGACAAAAAAAAGCTCCCGCACATAAAGTTTTTATTTTTCAGAACTTTTGACAATTTTTTGAAGTCACTGTAAGCAGATATTTAACTGAAAACAAGGTATGGGGGCACACAACGTCACCAAAATGACATAAGCGTTTGTTTCTCACTAATTTTATCATCCTATTATAACATATATCATTTAATATTATATAAAACTTTATTTCATATATCATATCAAAATAAAATGTCGTTTGTGCGGGACCTTTTTTAAAATTTTAATGAATTAAAAGTTATAGACAAAAGGACATTCATTCATGCAACAGGAAAAATTTTTTTCATTTCATAGAATTTTTTCAAAAATGTTTTTCAAAGTGATTTGTGCGGAACCTTTTTTTATAATAAAATGGAATGAATGTTATATTAGACAAAGTTCATTCTCACTACAGGAAATCATTTTTGAGAAAAATGTCAAAAAGTCATAACCCTAATGTATATTAGAGTGACCCAAAAACAAACACAATTTTTTTTTTTTATTTCCTACCTCCAAATTTTTTTTCCATTTGATCCAAGAACCTTAAATATTCGTATATGAAATTTTATGGCGATCGGTTAACGTTAACCCGTACCAACCTAGCGATTTTTGTTTTCATAGTAATTTGTATGGTGTATTTTGTAAGGTGTATTTTCACGAAAATTCTCTAAATGCCAGAATTATGGTCCGATCGATGAAAAAACTTTACCAGTTCATTATTGTAGCTAAAAAACGATTTCTACCAAAAATTATGAAAATCGGATCGGATTTTGATATAGCTCCAATATGCATATTTGGCCAAAGATCGCTAGATTAGCACGGGTTAACGTTAACCGATCAAAAACAAGTAAGCAAAGGCTATAGTCGGACAGGGCCGACCATGCGATACCCTACACCATACCCTGCGAATTAGGTTTCAGCAAATGCAGCGGTATCCTATGCAAATGCATATATTGGTTAGGAATGTCGTAGAGGTAATGTGATTAAACAAAAACTCGTTTTAAAACAAATGGTCTGTTCCAGTACTGCAATAATCTACTAATTTTTACTATTTTTTTCGATAACATAAAGGAAAAATTGTTATCGTAGTAAAAAATAGTAGCTTCTTGCAGGTTCTGGAACAGAGCATATATAAAAAAAATGAATAAAATGAATTTGTGGCCTAAACATCCCACCGAATTGACTGAAATTTTGTATAAAGTCTTCGTGGGGGTATATAACTTTAAACCTGAAAATTTTCGGGACAGGTCCACGTCTTCATATAGCTCCCATAGAACAGTACCTCCCGATATCCGGTATTTTGAAGGTTGTGGCCTCAATATCCTATCTGAAAATTGTCGGTATAGGCCCGCGTCTACATATAGCTCCCAAAGAACAGTACTTCTCCATTTCGGCATTTTGAAGGTTGTGGCCTCAAATTCCCACTCAAATGGCTGAAATGTTATATTAAGTGTTCGATGGGGATATAAAACTTTCGACCTGAAATTTGTCGGTATAGGTCCACGTCTTCATATAGCTCCCATAGAACAGTACCTATCGATTTTCTGTATTTTGAAAGTTATGGTCTCAATATCCCTCCGAAATGGCTGAAATTTGGTACTAAGTCTTCGTTGGGGGCATTAAACCTTCTACCTGAAATTTGTCGGCATAGGCCTAGGCCTTCATATAGTTCCCATAGAACGATAGCTCCCCATTTTCGACATTTTTTCGATCTGTGGTTACAGATTTCTCTATCTTATTGACTTTTCTCAAGAGAATTTTAAACAGAAAAAAGTGAACACAAACATTTTAGAAGATATTATTGAAATATTTATTGCATACGAAAATATGAAAAATACATAAATTTTGCATATGCATAATTTATACATTTTGCATATGTGATATATTACAATTGGAGTTTAATCAGAAGTCAAAAATATGCCCAGTCCCAAAATTTGACAAAAATAGGGGTTTCATAAAACTCCGCTGTCTAAATATCATTGAGCTAATATTAATCGGGGTGCACTCATTGATATGAGAGAAGGGTCTCTTGTCCCTACTGGGGTGTTTGTGGCACAATTATATATTATTCATTTCTAATAAATGTTTTAACTTGGAAAATTGGCGTTGTTTAGCCCCGTCTTTAATTTTTTGGACAATTGGACATGTAATACGCTAGGGCTCCACGCAATTTGTAAAAACTGGGAATTTCTCCGTCATGATAGAGACAATTTGTTGCATGGGAGGAAGATGTGGTTCTCTTCACAAAGCTCATATATTAGGCAATAGGCTCGTTATCAAGCACACATATTGCAACGTTCATCAGAGGAAAGGTCAGTAGTTATTTTTTCATATATAAGCGACTTTGCCATTTTTTGCCAGGAATTCAAATATGGACCAAAAATAAAATGTTTTTATTTTTCATACAGAAGTAATGGTCCATTTCGCCCGCTAAATAATATCAGATCATCATCCAAAATTTTAGGCATCTTCTTCGACCTAAACCATTACCTCATGCAAAATTTCGTGACTATTGAGCTATAATTTCGACCTCTTATGATTGCACTACAAGAAAAAAACTGGATATATTAGGCTGTAACTCTGTTATTTGACCGTGTAAATCAACATAATTGGCATCAATGGAAAGGGCAAGAGTTGGCCTTCCAAATATTATTTACGTGGGCGGGATGTGTCTACCAGGAATAAAGATATAAGCGGTATATTAAAAAATTTCACAATTTTCACACTCTATACATCATCCGATCACCATCTCAAATTGCAAGCATCTTCTTTGTCATATACTGTTACCTTGTTTGAATTTTCGAGGCTATTATTGCGACCAACAGAGCATCTACAAAATCGGATAAAAATTATGCTTTTGGTCCATTTCACCCGCTAAACATTTCACGATCATCACCAATAAGAAGAGGTGTCTATTCTGGTCTGAACCCGACCTCCATGCTAAATTTCATGACGATCAGTCCATAATTGCGGCCTGGAGTTTGATTACAATTTATAATGGACAGACGGACGGAAGGACACACATCTCAAAATCGCTTTATCTCGCCGAAATACATACATGATTGGATGAAGATTGGTATACCACATTGGGGGTCCCCGACGAATATTTCGCGGTGTTACATGATTTTTTTCCAAAACAAACTTATAATACCCTTTCCACATAGTGCTGTAAGGTATAATTATAAAGGAAATATTTTTCATTTCAAATTTTCATAGAACAAGAATCCAGCAACAGGGTAAGTTAAATGAAACTCTGTAAAAAAGGCATGTCGTTCGACAATTTTTTTTACAAAACACGAATCTTTTCAATCTTTCCAAGAAGCTTGAATTGAAGATTTCTGTAATAATAATTTGTGCGAGAATGGAATTTTGGTTATCTATGTATCTATCCCAACAGCTGAATTATCGTTTGTAATGTTCAAATCTACACCGTTATTGTCAACTTATTGATTTGTGTGCGATCTTACGGGTTTTTAATCTTAGTCACATAAACAAAATCCCACTTCACTGTTCTTTTATTGATATCCAAAATTTGCTTTTGTGTATTCACCAAAAGATTTGTATATCAACAAGACAAAGCCATAACGCATTCAGTGCAATTTTCTAGCTGGTACAACGGGAAACCATTATCGAATATCAGCCATGTTTGTTCAATAACGTGTAAACATGAAACCAAAATTGGCCAAAAATTCAATAGCCGATGGCTTATAAGTGCTATCATAATTTAAAAACCGCGACCGCGGCCACTGGAAGTAGATCATAAATGGGCAACATGAAACTGTTCGACGTTAAAGGCGCGAATAGTTTGAAATCTGTTTTCCTTTTTTTCGTTGTTGTTTTTAGACCAGTTCCAAGGGGAATGAATATGAATCAATGTGCAGCTGAGCAAAATAGACTTGTTGTTTGGTCTGTCTGTCTACCGAACTGGCAAGTTAAAGAAATGGCTTGCATTTTGTTATAATTTTCGTTACATATGTTGCACTTAACCACTCTGCACGCTGCCTGCCTCAGATGCTGTGGTGTGTGGAGGAAGGTTTGTTTCGTTGTTTACTTCCATGAGCCGTGTAGACTTTTGCCGCATGGTGAATGGTGTTTGTATTTTTTTTGCCTTGATTTTGTTTTTCACGATCAATCACCTCTTGCATTTGTTTGGTTTTTGTTAATACATTTTCATTATTTTCGTTATGTTCATTACATGCAATGTCTTTTTTGCCCGGTTTGTTGGCGAAGTTGTAGAGTTTCTTAGTTGGTATATAATAGCTGGGCGTTTTTCACAAATGTGTAGTTTTTTTCGCGTTGTCCATTGATTTTGAATGAATGATGTTTGACTATTTGCTGAAGCGCTGCGAAGACATATTGATTGGTGTGATGCTATGCTATGGCTTCATCAATGTCCAATGTCATTGATATTTAATCCATGGATCAATGATCCCTTATTAGGTATTGGAATGCCATGTAGATGTGTTTTTGTCTAATATTGCAAATGCCAATGCCGTGTTATTGGACTTTGTAATGGAATTTTTATTTAATTTTGATTTTATTAGATGCAAAGTCATATCATATGCACAGGAAGCAGGATGAGAATATGCTGTTCCTGGAAGTTACCGTAATAGTTGTAAATTTCGATAATTGACTCGGTGAGCGTCTAGAAATCCAACTATACAAATTAGGTTCTTAGGTTAGATCTTCAGTGATTCAGTATTCAATTTTCCTGAAAAAAAATCGCGCAGTTTTTGTCATCACCAAGTTTTATTTTTTACGTAGAATTTCCGAGTTCAAAGTTCCAAACCGGAAAGATCGTTCCAATTTCAAAAATTTTCACAAAGGGCAGTTTAAGGGAAAAACTTGGTTCGTAGTTCTCGCGGCTATACAATTTCTCGGGGCATGTCCTGACATAATGGCACAAAATGTTTAAAATACCCTGCTAGCACCAACTAAACTATTCGGCACTATAAACTACGAATTAACCAAGCCCGCGACATCTGGTTCTATGTACTGAAGAAACATCTGGGACCGTCACGCCAACAACTACATGTACGTTTTCTTCACATTTCAAGAAATGGTCTACATTTCAAGAAATGGTCTTCGTTGGAAAATCAATGAGATTGTGAATTTTATGAAGGATCCAACGATCCAAGAAATGAAATCGAATAACAAGTACAATTTTCGGAATGCTTTTGATCGTACCAGAAGTAGAGGTGGTGGTCTTAAAATCTTATTGCACCAGTCTGTCCAATACAGATCAATCTCGTTTGTTTTCGACTCTAGTGAGTGTAGCGGTCAAGTGTGGAACCGCTTCAATATTGGAAGGCCATAAACGACTGCTCCTAATGCGCATCATGAGCTGTAGATTCAATCCTAGAAAATTACCAACTTGATCCCTAGTAAGTCTTCGTCGCCGTTATCAGATTTTGTAATTCCTCCGAAATTTCCCCAACAGCACTTACAATCCTGTTGCACCAGTCTGTCCAGTACAGACCTATCTTGCTTGAGTTCGACTCTAGGCAAAAGTACTTGGAGTGTGTGAGGGCGGTCAAGTGTGGAACCGCAGAGAAAGAACTGCTGAATGTGTATATCCCGCCGATTAGCATCACGTCACTATTGGAAGTCGATAACCGGCTAGTCATAAGAGATTTTAATGCTCATCATGAGCTATCGATTCAATCCTTGGAAATGCCCAGAGAGACATAGCGCTGGCTGAGCAGGATTAGACGAGTCTCCATAGTTCGCCTGACATCGTATCACCTGGTCTGATGAATGACGTGACTTGGCAATTCGCATATTTCCTTGAGTCGAACCAACTGCCTATCCTCATCTCCATCAATAGACCACCGGACTTTATAACCCCAGAATGCCGTACTTTCCTTAACCATGGGAAACCCAGTTGGTTGGATTTAGAGACATCATCCATGCTGCAGCCGCTCGTAATATTCCTGCTGGTCGAGCCACCTGGTTCGACGAATGATGAGACTTGCGAATCCGCCATTTCCCGTGGTTCGGTCCATCCATAGACCACTGCATAACCTGTGAACGCCGTACTTTCCTTATCCAAGCCGCAGGAAATATTCCTGCTTTCCGAATTTCTGAAATACGACCTAATTTCCCAGCAAAGACGACGGGATTAGGGGATGAGCGTGATGAGCTAACCCTAACCCTATCGACCTCAAAATCTGGCAGCTGGATGACAAAATTACCGAATAAGCCTGATGAGGTTCACCGTACGAACCCTAGCGACCCCAGAATCTGACAGCTGACTTTAAAAGTCTTTAGATTAGTTGGTGAGCACAAACGGAAAAAGTGGCTAGAACATCTGAAGTGCTGCAACCTTGGAATCGGTAATAGTACATTGTAGATACCGGTTTAGGCGTTATCGAATCCTAGGAAAAAATATGATCGGATGGTGATCATGTTTAATGGCGTGGTTGTGACAGATCAAAAGAGGTGTACATACTGCTAGCGAACGGGTGGAGGAAAGTGTTCAACGTTGTTTGCGATATATTCCAGCCAATGAGAAACCAATATAATGATGCTGCAGATATAAGCCGAAGCGAGAAATCATCCAAAGCGCTTGGTCCTGACGGAATTTCAATGTTGATATGGTAGTAGCAAATTGTGATCAAAGGTGTAGGCGTTATCGAACCCAGGGTACATCCGCTAGCAAACGCGTGAAGAAAAATGTTTAACGTCGTTTGCGATCTGTTGCAGCCAATGAGGGACCGCCACAGTATACCATGAGTGATGTTGCAGATGTAATCCGAGATGAAAAAATCATACAAAGAGCTTGGTGCCGACGGATTTTATGCAAAAACAGATAGATGAACAGGAGTGGGCAACGTTCTCAACTTATCGTTAGTCACCCTAATAGTTTCCGGATCAGGACGCCAGAAAAGGTGAATCGTCTTTTGTCACCTGTAGCAAAGATACTTGAGGTGTTACTCCTCCCCAACATCAGAGCATGCTATCTCGTTGCGGATAATCAACAGCAGTACAAGCCATTTCCTCACATATTAGCCACGGTATTAACCAGATCAAGCCGTGTCACAGAACAGTGATGGTAGCATTGGACCTGACTAAATCATTTGATACCGCCAATGTTGCTAAGCTGTTCGAGGTCAGGCACTAATGTGGTTTGCCAACGTTAGTGATACACAATGGAGAAACTTAAAAATTTGACAGAGTGCCTTCTCGTGTCCTCGGTTGGTCACGTACATGAGATCTTGCCGGTGCGTCGGCACCATGAAATACTCTCAACTTATATGCATGAATTTTAGACGAAGAAGTTTTTTGACCACTGTGAATCCCAAATTCCTAATTATAGCCAATTCGTGAACCGAGACTGGGAGCCTCAAATGCCAAACTACAGCTAGTTTGGTCAAAAATTTATCCAAAATCTTAAAATTACCTAAAATCCGAAGGTACCGATATATGGGAGCTATACCAAAACATGGATTTATAACGAACATTTTTGGTGAAGAAGTTTGGTGACCGCTGGGCACCTCAAATGTTAAATTACAGCTTGTTCGGACAAAGAAATGTAGCTAAAATCGTCAAAATACCTAAAATTCGGAGGTACCGTTATATGGGGCTATATCAAAACATGCACCTAAACTTAACATTTTTGGTGGAGAAGTTTGGTGATCACTAGGAATATCAAATGCCAAATGACAGGTAGTTTGTACACAAAATGTAGCCAAAATACTCAAAATACCAAAAATCAGGATGAAGCGTTATACAGGGTCCTATAATGAACATTTGTAGTGAAGAAGTCTTGTGAACGCTGGTTATCTCAAATGTCAAATTACAGCTTGTTCGGACAAAAAAAGTGTAGCTAAAATTCTCAATATACCGATATCGGAAGGTACCGTTATATGGGGTCTATACAAAACGTATAGCCCATATTCGAAGTTTAAACTTTAAGATGTACATTAGGGTTATGACTTTTCGAAATTTTGTCTCAAACCTATTAGTCGCAAAAATAACATATATTCCATTGAAATGTAAAAAAAGTTCACTCACGCACAAATCGATTTAAAAACAAGTAAGCAAAGGCTATAGTCGGATAGGGCCGACCATACGATACCCTACACGAGTTAGCTTTCACCAAATCAAAGTTTCTTTTGGACAAATAAGCTCATTGTAAGAAATAAATTTTTGGAGTCTGCAACCTTATCACATTAAGTTTAAATAACAATATAATAATTGTTGCACAAACATCACCTAAGGGACAGGGCGTGCACCACGATTCATATTACAGCAATAGTATGGGGCCTACTGTTTATCGCCGAGTCCGAAAGGCATGTCTTAAAATACCACCTGTAGAGAAGTTGAAATGGTTGAAATACTCAAAAAAAAGTCGCCGACTTTACTGAGGGGTATTTTGCCATCGTTGTAAATTTGATGTTTGCTGGCAGGGAATCGAACGCCCGACATTCAGCGTGCAAGGCGGGTGTGCAAGCAATTGTACCATGGTGGCACCAATAAGTAACGGACGGACATTTAGTCTGGACCTTATTTTTAGCATATTTTGACATATTTGCTAAACCATATGCAAGACTTTGTGTCCTAAATATCCCATCGAATTCGCTGAAAGTTTGTCACAATTTTCGACCTGAAATTTATCGGTATAGGTCCAGGTCTTCATATAGCTCCCATAGAACCGTACCTCCCGATATCCGGTATTTTGAAGGTTGTGGCCTCAATACACTGTGCAACATTTTTGAGCCAATCGCGTGCAAACAACTTCTGTCCCGAATTTTATGAAAGTAGAGGACCAATAGGCAAAAACCATATTTGGATTTTGTTTTCTTAGATCGGGTTCGGTTTTTATGGCCTCATCTAAACATGGTTAAAGATCGAATTTTTAAAACAAATCGGGGCTGTATCTCTGAAACCAACACGAATCATGTTTTCACATCTGCACCAAACTTGTAGATAAGAGCAAGAAGAAAATATTTGGAGGAATAGTGAACTCGAAAAACTGCATTTATTGCCTCAAATTTTATAATATATCTAAAAATTCTATAATTTGTGTATATTTCGCAGCGTATCTCCCAAAATGTTAAATTTTTCTTAATGTTACCTTTAGGGAAAATATTCTTTGGAATGTAATACACAACTCTTCAGAACATTATATTGTTGTAAAATGCCTCTTTCGCCTTGTTTATAGCAAATTTTCCAACAACAATTTGGTAAATATTTCAATAATTCATTGAAATCCCCAACATGAGAATAAACAGCCTGTGTGAACATTGTTTGAAATAAGTTTTGTAAAAGGTATGTTATGAAATACCCCTTAAACAACGAGAAATAACAATTTTAGAGTCTCAGAATATTCTGAAGAATTGATAGTCACATTATTTGGAAAATTTTTAGAATGGTTACTTGTTTCAACTTCCAACTGTTTAGTTGTTACTGACCAGAATTTCAGAAATAATGTAAACTTTTCTATATTTTAATGAGTTTGATGCGCTAGATGCAGCTTTTCCTAGTTCATCTGTTTGACACATAAGTTTTGCTACTTTAGGGCTACAATATTGCTGAAGACTGTAAAGCAAAATTCTTATTAGTTTCGGAGATAAAATTCCGATCACTGGAAAAAAGGCTAATTTTAGGTCGGTTTAGATGAGGCCATAAAATCTAAACCCGATCTATGAACACAAAACCCAATTAAGGTTTTTGTAGTCTCAATATGTACTTTCAGAAAATGCCCATTAGAAGTTGTTTGCATTTCCAGTGTTGCACAGTGATATCAAACTGAAATGGCTGACATTTTGTTTTCAGTCTTCGTTGGAGGTAAAAAAACTTTCCACCTGAAATTTGTCGTTATATGTCCACGTCTTCATATAGCTCCCATAACCAGAACCTACCGATTTTCTGTACTTTGAAGGTTATGGTCTCAATATCCCTCCAAATTGGCTAAAATTTGGTATTAAGTCTTCATTGGGGGTATTAAACTTTCCATCTGAAATTTGTCGGTATAGGTCTAGGCGTTCATATAGCTCCCATACAACGAAAGCTCCCCATTTTCGACATTTTGAAGATTGTGGCTCTGGTTACAGATTTCTCTATTTTATTGACTTGTCTGAATTGAATTTCAAACAGAAAAATGTACACATAAACATTTTAGAAGATATTATTGAAATATATGTAGCATACGAAAATATGTGAAATACAGAAATTTTCCATATGCAAAAATAATATTTGCATAATTTATACATTTCGCATATTTTGCATATGTGATATATTTCGATTGGAATTTAATTAGAAGCCAAACATATGCAAATTTTACAAAAATAGGTGTTGCATAAAATTCCGCTGTCTACATATCATTGAGCTGATATTAATCGGGGTGCTCTCATTGATATGAGAGAAGGCTCCCTTGTCCCTACTGGGATGTTTGTGAAACAATTATATACAGTACATTTTAAGAAATATTCTTAAATTTGAAAATTGGCGTTGTTTAGCAATTTCTGCTACATCTGTAAATTTTGGACAATTGGACAGGTAATATGATAGAGTTCCACGCAATTTGTAGAACTGGGAATTTGTCTGTCATGATAGAGACAATTTGTAGCATGGGAGGAAGATGTGGTTGTCTTCACAAAACTTATTATATCTTAGGTAGTAGGTCCGTTACCGGTAGTTGATTTTTCATATATAGGCGACTTTGCCGGTATATGGCCTCCAGGGACTCAAATATGGACCAAAAATAAAATGTTTTTATTTAGCATACAAAAGTAATGGCCCATTGCACCCGCTAAATAATTTCAGATCATCATCAAAAATTGTAGGCATCTTCTTCGACCTAAACCCCTACCTGGTGCAAAATTTCGTGACTATTGATCTATAATTGCGACCTCTAGTATGCTTTTGACTACATTACAAGCAAAACACTGGATATATTAGGCTGTAACTCTGTTATATGACCAAATAAATCAACATAATTGGCATTAATTAAAAGGGCAAGAGTTGTCCTTCCAAATATTATTTATGTGGGCGGAATGTGTGGTCCAGGAATAAAGATATTACCGGTATATTAAAAATTTTAACAATTTTCACACAAAAGTTGGGGTCCATTTAACCCTCTGAACATCATTCGATCACCATCTCAAGTTGCAAGCTTGTTCTTTGTCATATAATCTTACATTATTTAAAATTTCGAGGCGATCGGACTACAATTGCGACATACAGAGCCGCTACAAAATCGGATAAAAATTTTGTTTTTGGTCCATTTCACCCGCTAAATATTTCTCGATCATCACCAATAAGAATATTCTGATCTGAACGCGACATCCATACAAAATTTCGTGACGATCGGTCCATAATTGCGGCCAGTAGCGTGTTTACAATTTATAATGGACAGACGGACGGACGGACACACATCTCAAAATCGATTTATCTCGTCGAGATATGAAGATTGGTATACCACATTGGGGGTCTCCGACGAATATTTCGCGGTGTTACTTGAATTTTTACCAAAACAAACTTATAATACCCTTTCCACATTGTGCTGTAGGGTATAAAAATATTTTTTGGAAAAAATTATAAAATGAATAAAAAAAATTCTCAAAAATTATTTCATGTTACTCTAATCAATAAACTTAAGCCTACTAATAACTTAAAGTTTATTCCATTCAAATATTGAAAAAGGTCACGAACAAACAACTTTGGAAAAAATTTGTTTTGTTTTTTTTTGGTTAAAATATTATATCTTTGAAAAAAGCGTTTACGACAAAAGCAAACGATGTATTTTTGATTTTTATTCTTCTTTTATTTTTCCAATATTTCGATTGCCATCGACAACCATCTTCAGGGATATTTTCTTGGAGATCACCTGTGCTGGTTCAATGTCACCATCAGTTTGACATTGAAACCACTAATAAAGAGAATTACATCGGGTCAACAACAAATAACGTATATGTATATCATTAGAAAGCTAATAAAATTGTCATTCACATGAAAGCAAGTAGCTGATTATAATTTGCTGTACTAGTTTTTTTTAGAAAACAAAGTTTTTCCTCAGTTTTTCTTTTCAAAAATTTTCCATAATTATTCTAAAAAATGAATATTATTCTTATAACACATTTTCCCATTTCTTGCAGTACAATTGTGGTTGTTGACATATTTTCCATCAGCGTAATCATCTGCAGCCCACCCAACCAACCAACATCATGGGCAATACAATAACAAACCGACGAAAGTCTCGTAACAGTTCATCATTTACCCCCTCACTATTTGGCGGTTGTAAACAATCTGCCGAACGCAGAGGAACTAAACAACGTTATGAATTGCGCTCAAAAACATTACCGGCACGCAATCGCAAAAATAAAATCTCCAAATCGAATAAGAATGCAGCACAAACATTACCAAATCTCAAATTGCACTATGGAGTATCAGCGGCAGCAGGTTTAGAGCAGCCAGGAGGCAGCACATCACCAACAACTCCACCTCCGCCCAATGGAGAAACCTCTAGGGTATTGTTTCTCTTGTACTTGATACATCGCACATGGAATGTCATTACCGATACCAAAAGCAAGAGGTTGGGTTAAAGCCACAATAATTGCCACATTGTCATATAATGTAAAGTCTTTGTTTTTTTTTTCCTTCTTATTTTTCTTGTTTATGTTTTTCAGTAGCAGTTCTTCACATGCCAAAGTCTCAGAGAAACCTTCAAATCATGATTCTTTTTACGAAACTGAAAGTAATTTTTCATTGTCACTCAGTGATTTGTATGAAGGAGGTGGTACCGGCGATATGACAATGGGAACAACTAATGATTCCCAATGCTGTTCCCAATACTCTCTGTGTAGCTGCAGTTCTTGCTACAACAATGCAACAGATAAAAATCCAAATGATATTGATAATTTGGCCTTGCAGAATGTCTACAACTCTATTGATGAAGAATATTCCCAAGATTCCATTGCAGAGAAAAGAGGTTCAATATTTAAAAGGTAAGTGAAGGAATTTTTGTTTTTAAGAAATTTAGGTGGAAAAATGTGGAGGGTGTAGTCTCTTTTCTGCAATATTGCAACGGCAAACAAAAACAAGAACGGCGAAGTTTTTATACCCTCCACCACGAACTGTATTAAAGTGAATAAGAACAATTAGCTTCTTTTAGTTTATTAAAATGCTAAGCTCTTCCTCTTATTGCAGGAGTAGTATAACCCAACAGAGCTCATATGGGGCGTCATAGTACTCCTTTTGAAAACATGGATCAATATTTACAATTTTCCGAATTGAGGTTTTGAACTCCTGGCAATACACAATATTAAATTACAGCAATCTCGATTTGAAAATTTAACAAAAAACCCTTGAAATACATAACATTGCACAGTGGCCAAATTTCCGAAAACAAATTATATCAATTTACACTAAATAGTGTCAAATATTGTTTATAGGATCCCACTTCGTGTAGCTATGAAAAAATATATAAGTTTGTTCTTTAGTAAGTGGGTGTAAAAGCAGGTCAAAGTGACCCTGTTTGGAAAATTTTTATTCTCAATATTTTAGTTGTTTGTGAAAATATTATAATATCCAAAATAAACAACGGTTTATAAATACTTTTTTGCTATTGTAAAGAGAGTTATGTGAAATGAATATAAAATGAACAGTGCCGCCAATGAAGTGCACGTTTTTTTTTTAAATTGATGTCCGTATTTGTTGATTATTTTCAAGGCCAATTTTCACAATAAATGATGAAAACAGTTGTGAGTAAGATCGAGTTGGGATGTGTACCTTAACATTTCATAAAAAGGGAAGCGTTTTTTTACCAATTTCCATCGAAATATCCTGCACATATTTGCACTTTGCGGTTTTAAATGATATATTGTCTTGCACATATGCACAGATTTTCTTTGATTCAGAATGTTAGAATATAGTATAGGGCCACTTCCTGGTGTTTGGTTAAAATTTAGAGTTTTTATGTATTCTAATACATATAGTAAAATTGTATTGCGAACAAATTTCTAGAATATTTTATAGGAGATTTTAAAGATTTTTGGAAAAATGGACCAAAAAGACCCCTTTTATGATTGTTAATTTTTTAAGAAAAATATTCCTCGCATTCTTGTTAGTAAAGTTGGCAAAGTCACCATATAGCTAAAGTGCAAGGATTCCAAGTAATCTTAACTCAAATATTTCCAAACCTTAGAAATGGTAAAAGCTTGCACTCCTATTTTAGTTTATTGTTTTTTTTTGGCAAAATTGATGCCGATATTTCCTTGGTATGTAATACAAATAGAGATTTCATTTCTTTAGTGACTTATAGTGAAATTTAGCGGAGAATGTCTTTGACGACATTCGTCTATAATGATGTTTTGTATGACAATTTTGCCAAAACTCACATGAAGTACGACCTTAACGCTAAAATGTGTTTGTAATTTTGGATATATCTGGGGTTAAGGTAAGACAGAGTTTTGGCGAGTTCTAGGACCTATAGTAAAAATCAATAGCGAAAAAGTTTGTAGAATATTTTGATCTGATATGATCACCAAAAAAACACCTTTAATGATCGTTTGAGGGTTAGAAAAAATTAAAAACCCAGCAAAATGTTCGATGCAAAAGATGCTATTCAAGAATGGGTGCAAGTGAAATGGAATGTAATTTTTTTAGCATCTTCACTCATTATTTTTCCAAGAGCGTGACCCCCAAAAGATGCAATTCATTTTCAGATCCTAAGCATGTCATCTCCACTAACTCGGTGGAATGGCATCTTCAACAATTCTTTGGCATGGCATCTATACCAATTCTTTGGCATGTCATCTTAATTAATTCCTTAGAATAGCATTTTCGCTAATCTTTGGCATGAATTTTTCACGTCTTGTTCGGAAAATGCTGTATTGAAATATGATTTTCATGGCTTTTTTATTTATTCAAAGCAATTTATGAAATAACTATAACTTAATTATTATTGCAGTTTGCTGTTGTAACAGTAGTTTATATGTTCATTTTTCTGCTTAATGAATGTGGCTACATATTGAAGTTTGTTAGTAGATTTGATGCTGAGCAGATCTTTTGTGTCATGAAACCTTGCTCTATAGAAATTTAAACGGCAGTAGCATCCCGAGCGTATTGAGTCAAAAATACTCTGCTTTGTCCTGACAGCTGACGCTCCTCAGCTGAGATAAATGGTCGATATTCTCCGAGGACCGCATGCAGACGATAGATAGTTGTTTATTGAATCTGCGACCGCATTCATGTGAATACTTCTTAAACCTGCTTGATAGGCTTGTTGATCCTGGTTCTGCTCCCATCGACCATGACATTCAACTCTATTGTTCTCAACTCTGCCGCCCAGGTGGTTAACAAAGTGGCCGTAGATTTATTGGCTGATATTTGTATATTCCTCGCGTGGAAAAGGGTGGTAAGATCAGACAAAAATGAGTTCAGCCATTCACAAATTTCATCAGGGAAGGCACCTGACACCAAGATCGTACAATCATCCGCATACGTTATAGGTTAGACAGTTCCTGCAATATCACCTCGGACAACTCCAAGTTTCACTCTATGGGTCTCGGACATCTTGATCGTAAATTCTACGCACGACAGGCGTCCAAACATATAATTTATTGTCCAACGTCTCAAACTTGGCCGGAGCGTAGTCTGCTCGATGAACTCAAACCGCGTGGGGTGCTTGACAATCTCAAAGGGTTAGTATCATTACTATCACTGTTCTATCGCACGGCTTACTTTGATTGAGTCCTCGACTAATATGTGTAGAGATGGCGTGTAGCTCAGTTGTTGTGCTGCTTGCGGATCTCATGTTATTGATCGGCAACTAGACAGTTATTTCTGATGCTGGGGTGTTTGTTTCGGGCGACTAAAGCGAAATTGGTCTGCACGATTTACCTTTGCTGACATCTTTGCTAGGCTTCAGTATCTGGTATATTTTCCAGACTTCGGGAACGATGTGTGTGGCTCGCGACAGGTTGAGAACTTTATTGAGATACTTGACATTCGGCCGTCCAGCTGTTGCAGTTTAAGCACCGCCGCTACTCGCAACATAGTTTAATTCCTCCGCAACTGATTGATTGATTCATCTTACAAAAGGGTTTTCAGTTCCCATCACCAGTACAGATTTCGACATGGCCTCTAACTGCAAATTACTATTTCGTGAATTTTATTTTACGAACATTTTGGAAATGTAGGGATCTACAAATCGACTTGTAGAGCAGGGTTCTCTAGAGCAGACAAGGAAAATTTTATAATACCAAAGATTGCAGTCCGACTCTATTTTTTGCTCAATGATTGGGACTTCCTAGCCTTATAAATCTTACATAGCTTTAATAAATCTTAGATAAGTAAAAGAAAAAATATATATGTACATGTGTATAAATAAAAACACAAAATTCATCTCCATTGGATCGATGGAATGGGTTCAAATGCTGATGAAAAGATCGGATCTTTCACGACTTCATTTGAACCAATGCAAAAGATCCAGTGAAATCATGGCATCTCATGGAACCACTTCCATAAAATTTTGCTGGGAAGGAAACCAGCAACCCGAAAAACATTAGAACCCAAGGTTAGGTCTAAATCCATCCATTTTTAGAATTTTGGCCAAGTTTTTCATAAAATTGGCCACTGTGCATTGGGTAATATTGGCTAGTCTTAAACCTTGACATACATATATATATAGACAGATTGTTTGCGAGTAAGTTTTCTATCTTCTGGGAACACAAAAATCCAATTAACGACCGATTCGGTAGAAAAATGTGATTGCAATCTTCAAAAATCTATTCTGCCTGATTTGTTTGCAAGGGATGTTTTGTACCTGTATAAATATCTTGTACCTTTAGCGAAGATTATATACCAAATGTCAGTTATTCCGTTTGTACAATGTGATTAAAAGTTTAAAAAAACACCGATAATCGGAGACCACCGTTCTATAGGGGGTATATGAAGACGTAGGCCAATACCGAAAAATTTCTGGCGGAAAGTTGTATGCCGACAACTAAGACTAAATACCAGATTTTAACTATTTCGGGGGGATATTGAAACTAAAATCCGAAAAATTTCATTTGGAAACTTGTATACCCCCAACGTTCGAAATACTACAAACTTCTGTTTTTTGAAACATATTTGATTCATTTTTTGTTTTCAATCAAACAAACATTTCCTACAACAACAGGAGTTTGGTAGTAATTCGAACGAATTTGAATTCGAATCGTCTTAGAGAAACAGGCCATAAATTCCAAATTTCAGCCGTTTCGTTGGGACAAAATATATACCGAAAATAGGAAAGTACCGTTCTATGGGGGCTATATGAAAATGAGGACCTGTGCCGACAAATTGCAGCTGGAAAGTTTTATACTCCCAACGAAGACTAAATGCCAAACTTCAGCCGCATCTGTGAGGTATTGAGGCCACAACCTTCAAAATACCAAAAATCGGGAGGTACTGTTCTATGGGAACTATATGAAAGCGTGGACCTATACCGACCAATTTAAGGTTATACCCATAACGAAGACTAAATGACAAATTTCAAGCATTTCGGTTGGATATTGAGGCCACAACCATGAAAATACCGAAAATCGGGAGGTACTGTTCTATGGGGCCTATATGAAAACGTGGACTTATATCGACATCTTTCAGGTGGAAAGTTTAATAGCCTCAACGTAGACTAAATACCAAATTTCAGCCACTTCGGTGGGATATTGAGGACACAACCTTCGAAATACCGAAAATCGGAAGGTGTTCATGCAATATCGATTGTATGCTGGTGAAAGAAATTCCCAAGGATGCCTTTATATGGTATGTCACATGACGATCCTGCATTGTCAGTTCCCACTGGTGTCAATATTCTCTGCCACAATGGCCTTTACGATCTTCGTCTATGAGCCAGCGTCGTCCCCGATTGAATTCCCGATTCCGGAGCAAAAGCTCTAAAACCCCCTACCGGCACTAACTAAAATTACTAATAAGCACGATAACTTAGAAATTGAGTATCCGATTTGTACATCGTATTTACATCAAGTTGCAAGAAGGTATGTATCGAAGAACACCTTCGCGTTCGTATCATTCCAATGTTCAAGACCTACGCTTAGGCTGTTTGAGGATTCTTTTTTAAATTTTTCCAAAGGTAATATTTCTCTGAAACTTAAATCAAGTTTTAAGATGTACTATATGAGACAACTCCTTCCGATACACCACTCGCACTTAAGTGTTTAGTGATTTTTGTGGTCATACTTATCTCCATAAGGGCACAAATGTTTCCAAAAAAACCCTGTCCAAGTGGTATTCTTGCAATATAAAGGGTTATCCATTTTGTGGTTTCAAAAGTAAACGTAAATAAAACACATATAAAATATTTTTTTCGTGATATTTATTTTTTATTATAAAGTTTAAACGTTGACATTATGTGTGAAACACTATGGGGGTTATCATGAAGATAACCGTTCAAGATATCCCCCTATATCATTTAAATTACCTCGACGCGAACTGTTGCAAGCATTGATTTTTTGAGGTAATTTTCGACCACTTTTTGACACATATTGGGCGGTATCTCAGCCATAACTTGACAAATGTTTGTTTTTAAGTGCTCAAGGTTTTTTTTTCATAAACACGGCATTTCGCGTAGCCCCATAAAAAGTCTAATGGTGTCAAATCACATGATCTTGGTGGGCAGTTGATATCGCCACGACGAGAAATTACGCGGCCAAGAAATGTCCCTTGCAATAAAGCCATATTCGCTCGAGTTGTGTGTCATGTGTCACCGTCTTGTTGAAACCACATATTCTCCAAGTCATATTCTACAATAGCATCATTGTTCATTATGTTTGATATGTTTTATACATCAAATTTGGCGAAGTTAAATCAATTTCAATTGACCAGAGAAAAATATTAGCTATGTGCTCTAATGTTACATCCTAGACTAATAAAAGTATAGGCAAAGAAATCCCCTCACCTAAATTCTCTCACTGAGTGTGAATTGAGTCAGTTGGATATGCACTCAATTTTTAAAATTGCAATAACTATACATTTTTAAACTATGTATTTATTCTGGTAAAAGATAATATGTGGGTAATCTTGGCCGCATCTACATCTTCATATAAAAATATTCAACAAAATATTGCGATTTACCCCAAAACATTGTGCATTGAGTGAAAACGCTGCGCAGTTTCCGTAAGGGCGACACCTACGAAAAACAAGCACATTACAATTTCTCTGTCTATACATTTATTTGGCTATGTTTATACTTTAATGTCTTTGAAACAGTCCTTCCCCAAACAAATTATTTGTGATTGTGCCACAGGTATCACATCTCAGTTATCGAAGACAAACACCTGCATATGCGATGATTGTGAATGAACAATGGAAATACAATGTTGGTGTTTGCATGTTAGTCGGCAGGCGGCGCTATACCATCAGACTGGTTGTACTCTTAGATATGTTTTTACATAGTAGATACACAATCCAATATTATTGTGAATACGATTGTAGCGACAGTGCCATTAATAGTGGTCAATTGCAGAGATTTTACCACTAGTTGCGCCGTTTAAAATACTTAACATTTATTGATTGTAGGTGGCTGGGCTAAATGTGCCCATCATTTTGAATATTTTACAAATAACTAGCGCTAAGAGTATGTAAAATTTCTTCTTATATACAAATTTAAAATTACTTACATGTTCGTATAGTTGGAAATAACGGATAAATCAGGCTTAATCAAAGATCGTAATACATTTTTCTAAAGATTTTTAACAGTGTTTTATTTAACTTGCTTTGTTGTCTGTCTGTTTAGTTCAAATCGAGTAACTCATTTTTGACACAGTTGCTAATCGAACTACTAAAAGTTTGCACACTTTTCAGATTTAAATGACAATACATGAATATGAAACCAAAACCAATAATAGTCCGTTTTTTCTTATTGCGCCCATATAATGGTACCACCCGATTTCAGGTATTTTGAGGATTTTATCTTCATTCTTAGCGCGAATTGTCCGTAACTTGGCATTTGGAGTTCCCAATGGAACAGTCACTTTCCACCAAAAATTGTGGACATAGGTCCAGGTTTGTGAGAACCCCATAACCAAATTACAGTCTATGTTGGCCGAAAATGTAGATAAAAACTTTAAAATGCCCGATGTCAGACATTTTAAAGTTTGTATCTTCATTTTCGGCCAACATTGGCTGGGGTTCTCAGTGCTCAAACAATTGTATATACTAAAAAGTTAAAAATAAAAAATAATTAAAAAATTAAGCCGCAGTGCTTTATTTATAAATGTGCTAAAAGTTATAAAATAACATTTCGCTTAACATCAAGTAGTATATTCTTCTTCATTATGGAATGTCTCGAATAAAACGCTTGCATTTAAATTAAAAATGGTGACAAAATTAAATGGCAATAAACGGCAAGCTTTTTATTTGAGAGATTCCATCATGAAGATGAATATAAATTTGACGCTAATCGAAAAATTATTTTCTAACTTTTAGTACAGCTTAATTATTTTTTATTTAATTGAATTTTTATTACATTTTTATTTTACTGTTTTTTGTTTGTCACAGGCTGTCTGCAAAGCTGACTGATTCTTTTTATACCCTCAGCATTTATACCAACGATGGTATGTCTGTTTGTCTGGAGCGCACGATAACTCTCAAACGGATCAACCGATTCGGTCCAAAATTTGGCTTTCGTAAAATTTTTTTCAAACTTAAAGTTCGAAGATATGTTATTTCGGTCCACTCCTTCCGGTATCTCCCCACAAACGTTCGAAAATGTTCGGAAAATTTGTGCGCACGATAACTCTTTAAGGGAGTAACCGATTTGGTCCATACTTTGCACATCGTGAAATTTCTACCAGACTTAGATGAGGTTCCAATATGGATTTAATCGGTAAACTACTTCGGGTACCTTCAACACAAAATTTCACAATAGTTCAGTTTAGAACAAGCTCTCGAATCGCTTTGATTATTGTTGTAACAACTTGTATTCATTGCCCGCCATACGACGGTAAAAGTTTTATCTGCGGCTAGTCCATACTTTTTGAGAAAACAGCCCGAAAGGTGTAAAAATCCCCTATGACACCGTGTGTAGTTGTTGGAGCGCAAGATAACTTTCGAACGGATCTGCCGATTCGGTCCAACTTATTTTAAGTTCGAAGATAAGCCATATCGGTCATTCAGGTACCTCCCGACAAAATTTCAAAAATTTCCGAAAAAATTGTGCACACGATAACTCTTGAAGGGAGTGATCGATTTGGTCTATACTTTACACAACCTAATATATTTACCAGATATAGATCAGTTTAGAATATGGACTTTATTTGTCCACTCCTTCGGGTACTTCCCACACAAAATTTCGGAAAAGTTCACTTTAAGAACTGCTCACGAACGATTTTGATTTTTTGTTAAAGCAACTCGCATTCGCTGCCTCAATTATTTCCTGAGAAAACATACCGAAAGGTGCAAAGGCCTCCGCTCACCTATCAGTCATGCTGTCGGGCAAATGAATCCTTTTGGTATGTGTGTGCATGACAAGTGTGTAGGAATTAATTTTAGATTTTTCTTTGTTTCTTCACAAACATTATTATTTGTTTTTCAAAATTTTATATATTGACAATTTGAAAATAAACACAATTCAGCCAGACTGATGGGGGTTCAATTTGAAATCAAAACTATTTTGATTTTGATCAGTCTTGCAAAACTCACACATACATTCTCAAATTAAATTTACACATACTATCACAAATGCGGTCGGGCAGACTGATAGGTGAGTGGAGGCCTTAAAAATCCCCTATGGCACCATATGTAGTGGCTGAAGAACACGATAACTCTCGAACTGATCAACCGATTTGGTTCAAAATTTGGCCTTTATTATATTTTGTCCAAACTTAGTTTCAGTTCGCAAATTACGGTACAATTGACAAGTCCCTGCTTCCTGGCATACTGGCCTAAAAGTTATACGATGACCCACTGAAATGACTATTGGGTGCGATACCTATCGAAAAGATATGACTCCCAAAATAAGATCCACTTCCTTAATGGCCTATGTCGGTCCATTACTTTAAGTATTTCCTTCGCAACACTTTTGAACTTTAATCCTAATCGATCTGTCTGTAGATGACAGCTTCAATTCACACAGGCTAAGGACGGTCGGTAAAACCGACTGATCCTTTTTCCTCGTTTTTTTGCTTTTAAATATATGTTTCTTATCCTAGATCAAGGCTATGGTGTAGGGGAATTTAATCCCGGTCCACACTAGAGTGATTTCATTGACAAATTTCATGAAATTAGACATTCTTATATCGAGCAATTGTACAGCAATTTTATAAAATTACTTTGAAAAATTTATATTTTGGGATTTATATATGAAACATACCCCCAATTTTATAAGTCTTCTTTTGTTATAGTTTCGATTTACCGAATCGATTTATAGCGTTCCGGTTAACTTAAAGTTAAAAGTGATGATTGAATTTCAAGGAGGAGCTTCTTGTCATTAACTTTCAATTAAAAATTATATTTTTAATGCCTCCTAATTAGTTTACTTTGCATTTTCAAATCCATCAGATAGTAAAAGAACACATGTAATAATGGCCCATAGACTGATTAGAATACATTCATGCAGAATATTTGAAGAATCAGTATAGGATAACGAGCAGAGCTCCGAATACTCGCTCGCATTCGCTCGAATTCCACTCCCCAACACAAAACAAAACTTATCCCGTCCCCAAATAAACTTGCCCCACAACAAACAAAAATATTGCAACCAAAAAAAAAAAAAATTACCACGTCCCCCAAATTTTCACTCGAGAGTGAATCGGAGCTCTGACAACGAGTTGTTACTAAGTAAGGAAACATATACAAATATAAACATATAACTGCATGTGTTTTGTACCGATTTATTTCAACACTTAAAGCTTGGCCCCTCAACAATTAGAAATTTATATTTAAATTATGGTATATTGATATTAATATATGTATTTATTGTGCATTTAAATTCATTATGTGCTTTATGCATTTAAATTATATACTTGAAAGGTGATATAGGAATTAAAAAAAAAAACAAAAAAAGGATTGTAAATCAATATTTAGTGTTTCGAGATTTTTTTCTTCTTAAGTTTAAAATTTTGTGTAAGGGTGCATAATTGAAAACATCTCGCTCAGCATAGATACCATATTTATTACCAACATTATTTCTAAATGAAATAACTGAACCATTGGGCACATTATCAAGAGGTGCACCTTGGAGGCATCTGAGAAATTGGACATATAATTCAATATATGGTTGAAATACCACGGCAGCTGATGGTGTGTTGATTGCATTCCATGTACCCGCATTTAAATAGGGTTCAGGGGTTTTTACTTCTGGGTTGGCTACTTTAGGGGTTGTTAGTTCAATAGTTCTTACTTTAGACGTTGTCCTTTCTGGGGTTGTAGTTTGAAGATTAGTGGTTTCAGTGGTAGCCTCGGGAATAGTACCTTCGGGAATTATTGCAGCAGGAATAGTGTGAACAAAGGGGGTGACAGTTGCTGTGCCAACTGTTGGACAGGGACCTTTTCGGATCTGGACCCATGCTGTGGAAATAAATTTGAAAAATGTTAAAGAATTCCGAAAAAAAATCTCAACACAACTTACTAATGCCTGTCCTAGAGGTTTCTTCGTTTAAAGAACAGGGGCTAGGGAATGTTTTTGTTTCTACCAAGTTTGTAGCACAAACGGGTTCATATTGCTTAGAACAAACACTGTGAACCGTTGGACAAGGACCGGTGCAGTAAAAGGCGAAAGCATAACCATTTTTATTATAATCCAAAAATTCTTGTAGATTGGAGAATGTTTTATACAATCCATTTAGTACCCCACAAACTGGTCCGTTTTGTGGGGAGGAGCCATGATGCCCATAGGCAGGGTAGTTGTTCAAATACGGATGATCAGCCCTGGGAACTTTGGCGGATTTACTAGATGGCAAAATCATTAGACAAATGACTGCAATGATGATTATAGCTTTCATGATGCGAATGCTGAGGTTGCTGCTTTTTGGTGTTAAAATTGTTCTTGTTCAGTTGTTACTGTACCTACATCACTGAATGGACCCAGTATTTAAATGTTATTTGTAACCTAGTCTTATGTAATTAATTCATTCATAAATACTTTTCAATTAATAATTTTTGCCTTTGTTTTTTTCGTCACTAGGTCACACACATTTTTATTGAATGAATGTACAAAGTTTTTTTGGATCACGTGCTCTAATTGGTTTTAGTGAATTTTTTGTTTTCGCATTTTACTCTTAACTAGCAGACACCGGTCCGCGTTACTGGCCCCTCGGAAAGAGTTATAATGACAACTTTTTATGGACTTTATGCTTGACACTTAAAAAATAGGTATTTTCTACCTCACTTCTTCGGTCCATTGTCAAACCGAGGAGCATTTTAAATTGATCAACAGATTTTGTCTGTAACCGATATTATCTCTTACGGACTTTGTCGTATTTTTTTTGCGCCCATTGATGCTGTTTAGGATTTATTATCTCCAATGTCATCTTTCTTTATCCTAAAGCGATCTAATTATAAAAGTTAAAAAAATGGTAAAGTCGAATTCTCCCGCTTATTGAGACTTATATGTTTTAGTTTTTCGTGGCTGATGGACCGTTGAACGTCACCATTTAAAGAAATTTGTTAATATATTGTTAATATTGCTGAAAATTGCACGAAATTAGGTTCAGTTGTTTTGAAAAAATAATGTATTGAAAAGAGTATGCGTGGTCAACAGTTTTCAAGATATAACATATTTAAAAACGTGGGTGTGGTCCGGTATTTTGGCTCCAAGTATGTACATAGGTTACACACAACCCAATTGTCTCCCAAAATTTATGCTGAAACCGATATAATCATACTTATACATATAGCGTTTAAAAGAAAGGCGTGGGGAAGGTACCCTACCTCCTCCGAAATTCATAAAATATACCTAAAAACGGCAAACATTGAGCTTTTGCTGCAAATTTCATAGAAAGCGGTTTAGTAGTATTGGAGATATGGTAAATTTCAAATTTCCTTTACAATTCCATCGAAAAAAAAATTAAAAAATTTTTTACATTCACATTCACGATTTTTTGTACATGGGTTAAGGAAAAAATCCTGGTTTCAAATCTGTTCGCGTTCACAAAATTGGATGCTGCGCCCAACAGTTATGGGGGGTTTTATTCCCTTATAAAGAACAAATATTTAAAAATTCCCTTTGTGTTGTAATACCAAAATGTATATATAAATCGGTAACAACATTTAATATCTATCCGTAAACGCCTAAATATTTGCTAAATTTATTTTCATTTTCGCGGAAAATCAAAAAATAATGAAAGAATCTTGGAGTAAATGTTATTTATTCTAACTCAGAGTCCATAAAAATCTCTAAAAAAAATAAATTAAACATACGTACAGAATCTAGAGAATATCCAGAAAAATGTGAGACCAAAATTTTATAGATTAGGATTTTAAATTGCATATTGGAGCTACAACAAAAGACAAAAGTTTATTGTTGGAAAATTATTTCAAGAATATATTTTTTGGTTTAATACGAAAAATTTGAGAACATTTTTTGGGAGTCATTCTACTATTTCGCTAAATTTCCAAACAAAACCTGAATTATTTTGCTAAAACCTCTTCAAGGAAAATAGTTTATCATCGTGAAAGTATATTTGCTTAGTGTGATAAGCAATAGAATTAGGAAATAAAGAGTGATATTGATATTACAATCAAAGAAAAAACATAAAAGTTAAAAACCGTATAACGCGCGAAATAGTTAAAATCAGTTGAGGCGCATGTGCTTTTCGCATAGAGCGAGTGCATCTCTATCAATATATTTGCATTTTCCATGTTTCATTCAGCGACCAAAGTGTGCCATCAGTTGCATCTTACTACACCAAAATGCTTCATGTGGGTAAAAATAACGCGATATTCATATGTTAAAAACACGCCAATAAGACAAATTTTATACAGATTCGTCAAGAACCGCGGATGTGCTACCTGATTCTATTTTTGGTTAAATACGAATACTACTCCCGAATCTCTATAATTTATGACACACCTTTTTGACAAATATTATAATCGCGTATAAAGGATTCCATTTATGTAAAAAATTTTAAGGAAAATCGCGGTTTAGTATGCGGAATAGTCAAAATAAAATTTTGCTTATTTTCCTATTTTCAGGGTATCTATATCAGCGGTTTTAGTGGATGGATTCGATTCGCGGTAGGGCTCATTAAATCCGGCGCGGAAAAAAACTAAAATCACGCGGGGTTCAAGGGTACCTGAGTCACAGATGTAAATTTTGAAGCCAAAAAATAGGTTTTTAAAGAAAATTTACGCACCAAAAATTCGACTTTGGACTTCTATTACTAGGGAGCTGTACGGAGCACACTCATGAGATATACATCAAACGACGTGGAATCACAATCTACAATCCAATAAATAGTTTAGGTCATTATCTGGTTGCGCCCTCCAATTATAAGAAAAATTCAAAAAACCCCGATTTCAAAACTTCAAAATATCAGCATCGATTTAAGGGGGATGCACTATATATATCGAAAAGTCATACATTAGAACCATGTTGCCCAAGGGGTGTTCTTCAATTCTTTTTTTTGAGCTCAAGTCTGAATTTTCCCTGGTTTGACCAGAAATCAAGAAAAAACACAAAAAACTTGCTTCAACTTCAACACATTTTTACCCATTTTTTATATAACCACCAACACAGCTTCCACTTAATTTATTTATTATGGTCAATATTATGAGAACCCGGCTAAAACACTTCAATTTATATAAATATATTCATATTATATAAAAAATATTAACAGTTCGCGACTTATTACATGGTGAACCTCAACTTCGACGATTGTAAAACATTTTTGAATATTACCATACAACATATTAAAAAAAAATAACAGTAAGAAAGGATTAATGTCGGGCGGGGCCGACTATATAATACCCTATACCACTGTGAATATGTAAAATATACATAGGAACTAAATCCAAATCAGAATAGATTTCGATATAATTTTGCACATTTATTTGTGGACCAAATTCCGTCCCATAGTCCAAATTTCATCAAAATTGGACATACATAGCGTGTTTCGTGCATCAAATACCTGAAATCGGTCCAAAATATATATGGGACCTATATCCAAATCTGACCCGATTTCGATATGATTTGGCACAGTTATTTCTAGACTAACCACCGTCACACATTCCAAATTTAATTGAAATCGGACATATATAGCGTGTTTCGTGCATCAAATACCTAAATAGGGCAAGAATATATATGGGGGCTATATCCAAATCTGCACCGATTTTTACCAAAATAAATAGCGTTCGTCCTTTGGCCAAAAAAACTATCTTCCCCAATTTTCATGCAAATCGGACAATAAATGCGACCTGTACTTTGTTTACAAAAATACATGGATAGACGGACAGACAGACGGACATGCGTAAATCGACTCAGAAAGTGATTGTATGTACATATATCCCTAAAAGGAACTATGGGTGTATCTCGTTTTCTTTTGCATGTTAAAAACTAATGCACAGTGACATAATACCCCTTACCACAAGGTGGTGTAGGGTATAAAAAAACAGACACTCGTTTAGGCCCCAAAGAAATACCTGGATTGTAGATTAATCCGATAAATTCGTAATTTTTTAAACTATTGCGTTTTTAAAAATGTCGCATAGGGGATGTTCCCCGCCCCTCAGGAATTCAATAAAGTATGTAGCTTGTTTTTGGGGGCCATACCTGTACATTCCCTGACAATTTCAGAAAAAATCGGTTAAGTAGTTTTAGGAGAAACATTTTTTATTGAAAATTGAAAAACGTGGGCGTGGTAAAATTTTCTTTCCATAAAAAACTAAGTTGGCTTATGACGGCATTTGATGTTTATACATAAATATATGGCGTTTTTTTAAATATGGCAAAGGGAAGTACTCCGTCCTCTTCAAAATTCAAGAAAATATGCATCCTATTTTCATCGGAGGCCGTCCCTGTACATTATCTGAATATTTCAGGAAAATCGGTTCAGTAGTTTTGTAGATGTAACATATTTTAAAAAGTGGGCGTGGTCAACCTTTAGGATCCTAAAAAAGTAGGTAAGGTCGGAGACACAACCACAATTGTCTCGCAAATACATTCGTAATTATTGTAAATATAATGTATATTTTTAAAATAAGGGTATAGGGGAAGTACCCCCACTAAATTTGTAGATTATTTTCACCGGGGGTTATCCCTGTACATTCCCTGACAATTTCAGGAAAATCGTTTCAGTAGTAGAAAAGATTAAAATTAAACAAGTAGGGAAAGCGTTAAGTTCGGTCGGGCCGAACTTTTTATACCCTCCACCACAAATTTCGGCAATTTCGGTGGATTAATGTGGCCACAACCTTTAAAATACCGAAAATCGGAAGGTACCGTTCTATGGGGGCTATATGATGGCGTGGATATATACCTACAAATGTCAGAGGGAAAGTTTTATACCCCCAACGAAGACTTAACACCACATTTCAGCCATCTCGGTGTGATAATGAGGCTAAAACCTTCAAAATACCGAAAATCGGGAGATATCGTCCTATGGGGGCTATATTAAAACGTGGACCTATATAAACAATTTGTGGTATAAATGTTTCTTTGCCTCTGGAAACACAAAATACAAAGTTACAACTGATTCTGTTGTCAAATGGGACTAATACATTCAAAATATATTAAAATGACGCGTACTTTATATGGGGCGTTATATGGGGGCTATACCAAAACGTGGACCTATATAAACCAACTTTGGTAGGGATGTTTTTTGGTCTCTGGAGACACAAAATACCAAACTACAACCAATTCGGTGGTAAAATGGGATAAATATCTTAAAAAATGGGATAAAACGACGACGCGTCACGCGTCATTTTGTATGGGGCTTTACGAAAGCGTGGACCTACATAGCTTGCTTTCAATACCAAAAGTCTTACGTACATATAATAGATTTTCCCAAAATTTCATCCACCTACGTCAATCCGTTCGGACGCTAGAGTGATTTCCACAGACGGACAGGCGGACGGACATGGCTATATCGATGTAGAATTGCAAGCTGATCAAGAATATATATAGTTTGTGGGGTTTATAATGATTATTTAGAGTAGTTACAAACGTAGTGACGAACTTAATATACCCCCATCCTGTGGTGGAGGGTATAAAAAAGGGGGTGTAAAAGCAGGCGTGGTCAAATTTTTGCATAAACACCTAAAAAAAATATATCCAAATTGGTGCAGCCGTTCTCAGCTGATGCCATTGCCAACGAACGACATTTGATTTTTATACCCTCAGCATTTATGCTAACGAGGGTATGTACACTTTCAAAAATGTGCTTCATCGAAATAATGTTTTTAGACCCCAAGTATGTTTAGACGAAATCCCTGTTCAGACAATTTGAATTTGATTTAGCCATGTCCGTCCGTCTGTCTGGCTGGCTGGATCCCACGATAACTCTCGAAAGGATCAACCGATTCGGTCCAAAATTTGGCCTTCGTAATATTTAGTCCAAACTTAGTTTAAGTTCGAAGATGGACTGTATCGGTCTACTCCTTCAGGTACCTCCCCCACAAAAGTTCGAAAATGTTCGGAAAATTTATGCGCACCATAACTCTTGAAGGGAGGAACTGATTCGATCTAAACTTTGCACATCGTGAAAATTCTACAAGACTTAGATGGAGATCCAATATGGACTCAATCGTCCCACTGCTTCGGGTACCTCCCACACAAAATTTCGGATAAATTCAGGTTAGGACCTGCTCTCGAATCGCTTTGATTTTTGTTTTAACAACTTGTATTCACTGCCCCCCATACGACAAGTACAAATTTCATCATGGGCAAGTCCATACTTCCTGAGAAAATCGCCTGAAAGGTGCAAAAAAACTCCTATGATACGGTGTGTAGTGGTTGGAGCGCAAGATAAATCTCGAACGGATCTGCCGATTCGGTCCAAGAATTTAGCATTCGTAATAATTAGTCCAAACATTGTTTAAGTTCGATGATAAGCCATATCGGTCCACTCCTTCAGATACCTCCCCCACAAATGTTCAAAAATGTTCGGAAAAATTGTGCGAACAATAACTCTTGAAGGGAGTGACCGACTTGGTCTATACTTTACACATCCAATTATATCTACCAGATATACATCAGGTTCGAATATGGGCTTTATTTGTCCAATCCTTCGGGTACCTATCACACAAAATTTCGGATAAGTTCACTTTAAGACCACGAATCACTTTGATTTTTTGTTGAAGCCACTTGCATTCGCTGCCTCAATTACGACGGTAAACGTTTTTTTCAGGGGCAAGTCCATACTTCTTGAGAAAACAGCCAGAAAGGTGTAAAAACCCCTATGGCACCATATGTAGTGGCTGGAGAACACGATAACTCTCGAACTGATCAACCGATTTGGTCCAAAATTTGGCCTTCGTCATATTTTGTCCAAACTTCAGTTTCAGTTCGAAGATGGGCAATACCGGTCCACAGCTTCCGGTACTTCCCCCAATATTTAAAAAATGACACTAAAATGGTATGCACTATGTCTCTTGAACGGATCAATCAATTTGGTCCAAACTTTGGATCTTTGTCCAAATTTAGTTAAACTTTTAAAACGGCCCATATCGGTCCTCTCCTTAGGATACCTCCCCCACAAAAATTCAACATTTGTGTACAAGTGCAGTTTAGGGTATGTTCGAAAATCCTTTGGAAATGCATACCGATGCTGTTCGATATGGTCCTCTTTACATGCTTCCTGGCATACTGGTCCAAAAGTTATACGATGACTCACTGAAATGACTAGTGGGAGCGATATCTATCGAAAAGATATGACTCCCAATATAAGATCCACTTCGTTAATGGACTATGTGGGTCCATTCCTTTAAGTACCTCCTCCGCAACACTTTTGAACTTTAATCCTAAACCACATTTTTGTCGCCAAGTTCAAATGTCCAAAAAGTGTTTAAGTGTACATGGGCTGAAAGTATATCTCTGTCGGCAAAGCCGACTGATACTTTTCTATTTATTATTTATAAAGATATAGCATCTTAAAGAAATAGGGTATAGGGGAAGTATCCCGCCCCTTCCGAAATTCAACAAAATTTGTATCCTATTTTCGCCGTGGGCCATACATTCTCTGACAATTTCAGGAAAATCGGTTCAGTAGTTTTTGTAGAAAATATGAAAATTCTAAAAAAGTGGGCACAGTCAAATTTCAAACCTAAGTTGTGTTATGACGAACATTTCAAACAAAGAATTATCCAAATCGATTCAGCCGTTCTCAACTGATGCCATTACCAACAAACGACATATGATTTTTATTTATATAAATTTAGAATGTAGTTTCCTTGTTTTATTTTAGGGACTTTGGTTTCTGCTATATTATAATTTGTTTGCTATTTTGAATTTTGGCTATGTTGAATGTTCAATGTTTTTTATGAAATCTATTAATAAGATCGGTTGGGTAGACTGAGCCATTGTGGGAATTATATTATGCTGGCTTTAGCGACGATTGTCATAATTTATTTGACGTATATTTTCATATATTTCACGTCAAATAGATTAAGATAAGTGCAATTCGAAATACCGTTTGAATAACATATAATACACTTTTAAGAAATTAACAATATTTTTGTTCATTAAATATTGCCGAAATTCCGAATAATAGACGAACTGTAATATATCAGAAATCAAGGTTCCTAAAATAGAACATGGCAACTTGTAAATTTATGATTAAATGCGGAAATACAATTTCTCTCAAGCGCACGATAAAGGGCATTTATACACGTAATCTTAAAAAAAGCTTAGTATGACGTCCATTCAATAAAAATGTATCCTAATGTCAAAAGCAAATGCCAAGAAATATTAGTTGAAAAATATTTGTGAATGAATTCATTACATAACACTCGGTTACAAATAATATTTAAATACCGGGTCCATTCAGTGATGAAGGCGCAGTAACCACTGAACAACAACAACTTTAACAGTAAATCAACAACTTAGCAATCGCATCATGAAAGCCATATTCATCATTGCCGCCGTTTGTCTAATCGCATTGCCAACTAGTAAATCCGAGAGTGTTCCATGGACTGCTCCTCCAAACAACTCGCCTGCCTTAGGGCATCGTGGCGCTTCCCCACAAGGTGGACCAACACCGGCACCCGTAGAACCATCCGCTGAATTATATGCCCAATTTCTCAGAGCCCTGCAAGGTGCACGAATCGATAATTTGCCAACTGGATTACTTATTTCATTTAGAGATAGTTCTGGCAATAGATATCGTATCTATGCCGAGGGAAATGTCTTCAATAATGCACCCTTAAGAAGTAAAAATAAATTACAAAATAAAATTAATAGAAAAGACTAAGGACAGGTTTCACTAAGATGATTCCAAACCAAATTCGTTCGAATTACTACCAACTCCCGTTTTTTGGAAAATAATTGATTTATTTTTGTTTTCAATTAATCAAACATTTCCCACAACAACATGAGTTTGGTAGTAATTTCAACGAATTTGCTTACGAATCGTCTGAGATACTGACCATAAATTTAGTCTTACGGAACTGTAAATCCGTTTATTTCTATTCAATATAACAAATCTTAATTGTAAAATTTTACAGAATGTCTGTATGTACTAACCATAAATTCACAATAAATAAACTATTATCAATATTCCATAATTTAAAAACAAATTGTGTTTTTCAGGGTCTCAATAATTTATCATAAGAAACAGGGACTTACTAGGATTGTTTAAATTTATAAAAAAAACTATGAAGACAGTTCAACTTTTCCTAATATAATCCATTAGGTTGCTTTCGTATATCAATTTTACTATTTTTTTTTTAATTCTTCGTATTCTTCCTTATCTTCACAGCAGTAAGCTAGGTACAGGAATAGGTTATCTGCTTGTCAAAAACTCATAGTGCGCTATTTATTCTTAATATATTCCGCCTTAGATTATGCTCATCAATATTTTCCAATAATTTTAAATTTGAAGTAAAGATGGTGTTGAAGTCCATATAGCAATTATATGTTAATGTCCAATGTGGCGAGGTCCTAAAATATAATGATGGCTGCCACATTTGCTCTGAAAACATTTATGGAATTAATCCTTGTAATCGAAGATAATGGATTTGGTTGATATTCTTTTTTTCTTAATCTCAGACCTTGCTTAGAAAACTCCAATATCACCTGTAACAGGAATCCCTTCCAAAAATCGAGTTTAATGTTTCTATATTGTCTTCGTCGACGTTGCCATTGTAAGCCCCCAATGATATTAGGGCTTGGATTTCTTGGACCCGTGATAAAAACATGCTTGATTTTACACATGAAACAAAAGGTGCTATAAATTCTAGCGACTTTAATATTTATACATTAACAGAGTTTCCCATGATGTGAAGGGAAGATAGGGAGGGAAAATCATTCTTAAAAATTAGTTTCAATAGAAGGAAAACTGATATTGGCTAGATTTTGAACGCCATCTCTACTTGATATGAATCAAAGCATTTTCGAGGTTTTTATGAGAAAAATAGATTGATGAGCATACATTCAGGCGGAATATTTTAAGACAAAATAGCGTACAACGAATTGTCAATATATAGATAAAAAAATTCGTACAAGCAGCATATTGCATTTGAAAATAAAGAATAGAAAATGGACATCCAAAAGATTTCTAAAAGGCGATCTACAAAATACAAAAGTTTTGGATAAACGATTTCCATAGACTATAAAGACGGATTTGTTTACAGCGTATTTATTCAATATTTATTTCATTATTTAAGTTTGGAGACCTCAATATCTTTCAGTTTGTTTGAAATTATGTTGATTTCAATTATATAGTCAATGTCTGATATAAGGAATTTCAAAAACTGTAACAAAAATCAAAGTAAACTGTATGGATTTTTATTCTCCCACGTTAGAATTGCTGTGTGGCCTCTAACACCACCTTTACTTAAAGTTTAAAACTATTGGCATATTTATATGAGAAAGATATTAATGAGCATACTCTCAGACGGATCATATTAAGAATAAATACTGTACTAATAGTTTTACAAGCAGATTGAATAATCCTGTGCATAGCCTATTTCTGAGAAAATATGAAATGTGGTACCAATCTACATAAACGTTTATAGGAGCAAATGCTGAGCTGACCCGATATTTATACCCTCAGCATTTATGCTAACGAGGGTATATACACTTTTATACGGGCATAATGTGCCTCATCGAAATAATGGTTTTAGACCCCAAGTATATTTGGACGAAATCCGTTTCAGACAATTTGGAGTCGATTTAGCAATCTGTCTGGCTGGTGCGCACGATAATTCTCGAACGGATGAACCGATTTGGTCAAAAATTTGGTTTTCGTAATATTTTGTCCAAACTTAGTTTAAGTTCGAAGATGGGTTATATCAGTCCACTCCTTCCGGTGCCGCTCCCACAAAAGTTCGGAAAATTTGTGCGCACTATAACTCTTGAAGGGAGTAACCTATTTGGTCCATACATTGCACATCGTGAAATTTCTACCAGACTTAGATGAGGCTTTAGTATGGACTCAATCGATCTATTCCTTCGGGTACCTCCCACATAAAAAAGTTCAGTTTAGGAACTGTTCTCCAATTTCTTTGATTTTTGTTGTACGGTACATGTCTCAATATCGTCGCCTGCGCTTGATTTTATGCGAAATTTTGTATTCAGTGTATTTTTGGTGAAAATTGCTACGCCCCCACCACGACGTCGGACTCTGTCGGATCTAAAAACGGAGTATTTGATATTAATTAAGCTATTTGGTATCGTCGAATGGAGCCTAGTTTCTGATCTCAAACGGATCAACCGATTTGGTCCAAAATTTGGCCTTCGTAATATTTTGTCTAAACATAGTTTAAGTTCGAACATAAGCCATATCGGTCCACTCCTTCTGGTACCTCCCCCACAAAAGTTCAAAAATGTTCGGAAAAATTGTTCACACGATAATTCTTGAAGGGAATGACCAATTTGGTCTATACTTTACACATCCTTATATATCTACCACATATAGATCAGGACTATATCTGTCCACTCCTTCTGGCACCTATCGCACAAAATTACGGATAATTTCACTTTAAGACCTCCTCTCGAATCACTTTGATTTTTTTGAACAACTTGCATTCGCTGCCTCAATTACGACGGTAAATTTTTTTTCAGGGGCAGGTCCATACTTCTTGAGAAAACAGCCCGAAAGGGGTAAAAAACCCCTATGGCACTATATGTAGTGGCTGGAGAGAACGATAACTCTAGAACTAACCGATTTGGTCCAAAATTTGGCCTTCCTCATATCGCACAAAATTACGGATAATTTCACGTTAAGACCTCCTCTCGAATCACTTTGAGTTTTTTTTGAACAACTTGCATTTGCTGCCTCAATTACGACAGTAAATTTTTTTTAGGGGCAGGTCCATACTTCTTGAGAAAACAGCCCGAAAGGTGTAAAAAAAACCCCTATGGCACTATATGTAGTGGCTGGAGAGCACGATAACTCTAGAACTAACCGATTTGGTCCAAAATTTGGCCTTCCTCATATTTTGTCATACTTTCAGTTCGAAGATAGGCAAAACCGGTCCACAACTTCCGGTACGTCCCCCAAATATTTAAAAAATGCCACTTAAATGGTATGCATGATATTTCTTGAACAAATTTGGGCCAAACTTTGGATTTCCTAATATTTTGTCCGAATTTAGTTTAACTTCTAAAATGGAGGTACCTTAAGGTACCTTCTCCACAAAATTCAACATTTGTGTCTAAGTGCAGTTTAAGGTCTGTTCGATGATCCTATGAAAATGTATAGCGATGCTGCTCGTTGTTGTCCTGCTTACAGCGGTATTATGTTATCCGTGGACAAGTCCATGCTTCCTGTCATACTGGTCCATAAGTTATATGATGACCCACTGAAATGACTAGTTGGCGCGATATCTATCGAATAGATATGACTTCCAAAATAAGATCCACTTCCATGATGGACTATGTCGGCCCATTCCTTTAAGTACCTCCTCTGCAACACTTTTAAACTTTAATTCTAATCCATATTTTCGTCGGTAAGTTCAAATGTCAAAAAAAAGTTTCAATAGGCTGAGGGTATATCTCTGTCGGCAAAGGCGACTGTTACTTTTTTACTTGTTTTTAAATTCAAACAATCCAAGTAATAATGGAATATTTATAATAGTTTCTTTATTTTTTTCCACTTCAAATTTAGTCAAAATATTTAGAATCGTTATATGGAATCAAAATAAACTGTTAGAGCTTTACACTTCCTTTAAGACTGAAATTTAGTTTAAGGGTACATTATTGAAGACATTGTTCTCGGCATAGATACCATATCTGTTGCCAGCACTGTCTCTAAATGAGATTTGTGATCCAGTTGGCGCATTATCGAGTACTGCTGCTTCCAGGGCTATGAGAAATTGGGTGAATAATTCAATAGATGGTTCAAGTACTACAGGTGCTGGTGTAGGGGAGGCGTCACGATGTCCTAAGGCACGGGAGTTGTAAGTAACACTGGCGGATTTACTAGTTGGCAATGTGATTAAACAAACGGCTGCAATGATGAATATGGCTTTCATGATGCAATTGCTAAGGTGTTGCTTTGTTGATCAGTTGTTACTGTGCCTTTTTCACTGGATAGGTTCACTATTTATATGCTATATGTAACGTGGTGTTATGAAATCAAGTCATTCATATATATTTTTCAATTAATTTTTTTTAATTTGTTTTTGACATTTAGACACATTTTTAGTGAATGAATGTGGGACTAAGCTTTTCTTCTAAATCACGTGCTCAAATGCCCTTGATCGTGTGGTTTAGTGAATTGGTATTATGCTTGTATTATTTCAGGGCCTTTGATTTCTATTCAAAGTCCCTCAAATAAGACAAGGAAACTATGTATTACATTTAGAATTAACTACGGGAACAACAATTCATTAAACACTATGATCAAGGGAATTCGAACTCGTCGTGATCCAAAAAAAAAAAAAAAAACTTGGAACACCAATTTAATAAAAAAAAATTTCTATAATAGGTGCAATGCCTATAATAGGTGCAAAAATTATTACAAATATTTATGAATGAATTAATTACATTACATAACACCAGCTTAAATATGGCATATAAATACCGGGTGTATTCCGTAATGAAGTTACAGTAACAACTGAACAACAATAATTCTAACAAGAACCTAGAAATCGCATCATGAAAGGCATATTCATCATTACAGCCCTTTGTTTAATTGCATTGCCATCTAGTAAATCTGCAAGTGTTTCCTGGGATGCTCGTCCTTATTATAACAGCTCAACTGCTCCAGAACATCGTGGTGCTTCCTTACAAGGTGGAGTTGCACCCGCACCTGTTTTTGTACCATCCGTTGAATTATTTGCTCAATTTCTCAGAGCCCTGCAAGGTGCACAACTCAATAATGTGCCAGCTGGATCACTTATTTCGTTTAGAAATAGTGTTGGTAATGGATATCGTATCTATGCTGAGAGAAACGTCTTCAATAATGCACCTTTAAGGAATAAAAATAAATTACAAAATAAAAATTATAAAAAAGACTAAGGGCCGATTTCACTAAGGCGATTCTAAAACAAATTCCTTCGAATTACTACCAAACAACAGGAGTTTGATAGTAATTTCAACGAAATTGCTTACAAAGCGTCTTAGGGAAACTGACCATCAATTTAGTCTGACGGGAGTGTAAATCCGTTTCTTTCGATTCAATATAAAAGTTTTAAATAATATAATTTTAAAGAACATTTGTATTCACCAACTTTGAACTCACAATAAATAAACTATTATTCCATAATTTAAAAACAAATTCTGTTTTTCAGGATCTCTATCAATAATTTATTATAAGATTGAGAGACTGAGTTATTAGAATTGTACAGATTTATAAAAAACTATAAGGATTTTTCAACTTTCTTTTTGTAATCGGTTAAGTTGCTTTCGTTTTGTACATTTAACTACTATTTCAAAATCCTACCTCTTCGTTTATTATATTTTTATTAGTAAGCTATGTAAAGCAATAGGGAATCTATTTGTCAAAATTTCTTAGTGTGCTATTTATTATTTATATATTCCGCCTGAGAATATGCTCATCAATATTTTGCTGATAGAAGCCTGTCAATAATTTTAAATTTGAAGTAAAGATGGCATTAAAGCCCATATAGCAATTAAATCTCAGTGTGGTAAGGTCCTAAATATAATGCAACTGTTGCTCTGAGAAAATATATGGAATTTATCCTAGAAATCGAAGTTAATGGATTTGTTATTATTCGATATTAGAAACCGCCAATAACACCTTTTACATTAGGAATCCCTACAAAAAATCGAGTTAATTATATTCATATTTTTTTTTTCGTCGACGTTGCCAGAGATGCGGTCAATAAAAAGTAATCCCCCAATGTTATTAGGGCTTGGATTTCTTAGATCTATGGCAAAAAAATGGCTTGATTTTTTAAATGAAATATAAGGTTATATAAGTTCTAGCAACTTTCATTTTTAAACATAACAGAGAACTCCATAATGTAAGGTTAAGATAAGGAGGGAAAAATTCTTGCTAAAAGTTTTTTCAATAGCAGGGAAAATTTAAATTTTTGGAGCGCCATCTATACTTGAAATGAAATATAGCTTTTTCAAGATTTCTGTGTGAAAAAAATATATTGATGAGCATGCATTCAGGCGGAATATTTTAAGAATAAATAGCATACAAGTACTTGTTACTAAGTAGATACAAATTCATAAAATTAGCATATTATATTGGAAAATATAGTGGAGAAAATAGACGCCCAAAAGATCATGTGAAATGAGCTGTTAAGTTTACATTTTGGATGCGATATAAAAATTTCATGATATGTATGTTTTGGTCTACTGGGTCTACTATGGATGACGTTTTACTTATATCTAAACCACATTGTGGATAGTATTCTTTTAAAATTTTTATTTTGCTGTGGACTTACGATTATTTCGTACTGATATTGAATTTACGGCATTTCTTAAAACTGTATGGCAGATAGCACAATGAGATATCATAATATTTGCTTCGCCTCAAATCGACGCCTCCAAACAATAGTATGCTAAGTCGACTTAGCATGTTTTCAAGTTCTTTACTTTTTTATATTTAACGTCCTTTAACTTAAATTCTGTCAAATTTTGGTAATAATCGGACAAACCGAACAGAAGTTATAAACAAATATTTACTTAGCATAGTACTGAAGGTCAAAGAAATTTCCAAACTTTTAGAGCTTGTCCTGCAAAACTCACGGTTCAGAATTAGCAAACTATTATTCGGAGGTGTCGAACGTCCTTTAACTTAAATTCTGTCAAATTTTGGTAATGATCGGTCAATCCGAACAGAAGTTAGAAACAAATATTGACTTAGCATAGTACTGAAGTTCAAAAAAATTTCCACACTTTGAGAGCTTCTCCTGCAAAACTCAATTTTTAGACTTAGCACACTATTATTTGGAGGTGTCGAAATAACGTATGTATTCTCAGTTGTTCTATCATTCTGTAACATAATCTCAGTTTCCTAAAAAAGTGGATTTAGGACCGATATTTTCGAGGCAGACGATTTAAGGCTTGTGACATTAAAAAATGATAGTTTGTTCTTAAATTATGGTATGTTGATAATAATTTGTTTATTTATTGTGAATTTACATTTAATATGTGTCCTTTAGGTATTAAGTTCATGTCTGATATAAAGATTTAAAAAAACTAGTAACATTAAACCAAATAAAATGCTAGGGACCTACATATATTCCTTTAAATTTTTGTTTAATAGTACATTATGGAAGACATTGTTCTCGGCATAGATTCCATATTTATTGTCAGCATTATATCTAAATGAAATAAGGAATCCTGTTGACACATTATTTAAAGGTGCACCTTGCAGGGCTCGTTGAAATTGGGCAAATAATTCAACAGATGGTTCAAGTACCACAGGTGCTGGTGTTGGTCCACCTTTTGGGGAGGAGCCACCATGTCCTAAGGCGCGGGAGTTGTAAAAGGATTCGATGGAACACCAGCGGATTTACTAGGTGGCAATGCGATTAAACAAACGGCTACAATGATGTATAAGGCTTTCATTATGCGATTTCAAAATTGTTGTTTTGGTTTTAAAAGTTGTTACTGTTCAGTTGTGACTCTGCATTCATCACTGAATAGACCCGCTATTTAAACGTTATTTGTTTGTTAACTAATGTTATGTAATTATTTTTCAATTAATATTTTTTGTGTGTATATTTTAGGGACTTTGAATAGAAGTCAAAGTCCCTAAAATAACACAAAAAACTTCTAAATTTATAAATAAATGCGGAAACCAAAATTCACCTAACTACACGGTAAAGGGCATTTATACACGTGATTTATAAAACAGCTTATTATCACACTCATTCAATAAAAATGTGTCCTAATGTCAAAAACAAATGCAAAAAATTATTAACTAAAAATATTTGTGAATGAATAATTTAATTTACATAACTCTGGGTTACAAATAATATTTAAATAGTCGGTCCATTCAGTAATGAAGGCACAGTAACAACTGAACAACAACAATTCTAACAGCAAACCAACAACTTAGCTATCGCAACATGAAAGCCATATTCATCATTGCCGCCGTTTGTCTAATCGCATTGCCAACTAGTAAATCCGAGAGTGTTCCATGGACTGCTCCTCCAAACAACTCGCCTGCCTTAGGGTATCGTGGCGTTTCCCCACAAGGTGGACCAACACCAGCACCTGTAGAACCATCTGTTGAATTATTTGCCCAATTTCTTAGATCACTGCAAGGTGCACGACTCGATAATGTACCAACTGGATCACTTATTTCATTTAGAGATAGTGCTGGCAATAGATATCGTATCTATGCCGAGAGAAATGTCTTCAATAATGCACCCTTAAGAAGTAGAAGAAATAGAAATAAATTACAAAATTAAAATAATAAAAAGACTAAGAACACGTTTCACTAAGACGATTCCACACCAAATTCGTTCGAATTACTACCAAACCTCTGTTTTTTGAAAAATAATTGATTCATGTTTGTTTTCAATCGATCAAAAACTTTCCACAACAACATGAGTTTGGTAGTAATTTCAACGAATTTGCTAACGAATCGTCTTAGAGATACTGACTATAAATTTAGTCTTACGAGACTGTTAATTTCGTTTATTTCTTTTATTTTATTTGCAAAAAGTTTGCATCCACGGAAGCAGTTAAATCACTGGTGCAAGTGTCACGAAGTGCTTCTTTTTCTATGAATTCCTCAGTGAATTTTACAAGGGAGCGCGCAGAAAGGAAGCACTCCATTTTGCTTCCGCGGCACGCAGTTAGGAAGCACTCCATTTTGCTTCCGCAGCACGCAGCTAGGAGGCACTCCATTTTTACAATTTTTACCACTTTTACGAGTTTTGCGTTCCCGTACACAAAATTTGTATGAAAATCGTTTACGACTTTTACCACTTTGTAAAGTACGGGAACAGGCCATTAATAAGACATTTTAATTTTATTCTTATAGGCCGTTTATATATATCAAGGTTAACCCAGTGGGTCTGGGTTTCAAATGTCATTTCCATTGTATATACTTCAAACAAATCCTCATAAAGAAGGTTAACCCTGCAAAAAACTATAATATAAACGCCGTATTACTTTAATTTCATTTGTTGAATGAAAATTGAATTTTTTATCGTTTATACATAAAAGTGCTTGTTGGATGTAATCCAAATGTGAGGAAAAGGATTGCCTTTTTCATTAGTCCACTGGAAGCGCATCCATGCATGTAATGAAATCCTCACTCCAACTTGCACCACTTCCATTTTTTTTTGCTGGGAATATACCAATTCTAAATAATATAATTTTAAAGAACATTTGTATTTACTAACTTTAAATTCACAATAAATAGATATGCTATTATCAATATTCCATAATTTAAAAACAAATTCTGTTTTTCAGGCTCTTACTTACTGATCGTCGTAGAGAAAGTGACCATAAATTTAGTCTTACGGGACTGTAAATCTGTTTATATCGATTTAATATAACAATTCTAAATAATATAATTTTAAAGAACATTTGTATTTACTTACTTTAAATTCACAAGAAATAAATATGCTATTATCAATATTCCAAAATTAAAAAAATATCTGTTTTTCAGGCTCTCAATCAATAATTTATCAAAAGATTCAGGTTCTGAGTTATTAGGATTGTATGGGTTTTTAAACAACTAAAAGGACAGTTCAGTTTTCAACAATTCGTTAAGTAGCTTTTTTGTATACATTTTACAATTTTTATTTTCAAAATGCTGCCTTTTCCTTCCTTATCTTGGAATAAATTACCTGCTTGTCAAAAACTCGTAATGCACTATGTTTTCTTAATATATTCCTCCTGAGAGTATGCTTAGCAATATTTTCCTTATAGAAGCCTGTCAATAATTTGAAGTAACGATGGCGTTAAAGCCCATATAGCAATTATATCTTAATGCCCAGTGCGGTGGGGTCCTAAAAATATAATGATGGCTGCAAATGTTGCTCTGAGAAAATTTATGGAATTACTCTTTGAAATCGAAGTTAATAGATTTGTTATGGTTCGATATTATTATTTTTTTCTTAATGTCAGGAGTTGCTTAGAAAACGGTAATATCGCCTTTAACATTAGGAATCCCTAACAACATCGATTTTATTGTATTTATGTAATCTTCTTCGAAGTTGCCAGAGAGGCAGTCAACCAATCATAAGCCCCCAATGTGATTAGGCATTGAATTCCTTGGATTGATTTTATACAAAAAGTATAAGGCACTATAAATTCCAGCGACTTTTATTTTTAAATATAAACAGAATTTCTCATGATGGGAAAGGAAAAATTCTGTCTAAAAAATATTTTCAATAGCAGGAACACTGATATTGGCTATGTTTGGAACGCCATCTCTACTTGATATGAATCAATGCATTTTCGAGGTTTCTATGAGAAAAATAGATTGATGAGCATACGCTCAGGCGGAATATTTTAAGAAAAAATAGCATACAACGAAATGTCAATAAATAGATAAAAAATTCGTACAACCAGCATATTGCATTTGAGAATAATGTAGAGAAAATGGACATCCAAAAGATTTCTAAAATGCGATCTACAAAATACAAAAGTTTTGAATAAACGATTTCCATAGACTATAAAGACGGATTGTTTACAGCGTTCTAGGTACTTAATTAATGTGTTATTTGTACTTGCCGATTTATTTGGGAGTTTTTGATGAAGTGCTGATGAAGCAGGTCATTCCTCCCTTTGCTTGCCTATAAACTCATAAACTTCTCATGATAAACATCAACTGAACTTAGGAGCTGTATTTATTTCAATATTTAAGGTTCGAGACCTCAGTATCTTGCAGTTTGTTTTAAATTATTTTTATTGATAATAATTTGTTTATTTCTTGTGAATTCGAATATAGTATGTCGATTTTACACGTTTCAATTATATAGTCAGTGCCTGATATAGGGAATTTAAAAAAAAATTGAACAAAAATCAAAATAAACTGTAAGGATTTTTATTCTTCCACAATAGGATGGTTGTTTGGCCTCTAACGCCAACTTTACGAGTACTTACAATTTAAAATTATTGGCATATTTTTATGAGAAAGATATTTATGAGCATAATCTCAGGTGGACTACGAGTATATTAAAAATAAATAGTGTACTAATAGTTTTTACAAGCAGATTGAATAATCCTGTGCCTAGCCTATTTCTGAGAAAATATGGAATGTGGTACCAATGCACATAAACGCAAATGCTGAGCTGTCCCGATATTTGTTCAACTTCAAACAATCCAAGTAATAATGGAGTATTTATAATAGTTTCTTTATTTATTTTCATTTCAAATTTAGTCAAAATATTTAGAATCGTTATATGGAATTAAAATAAAATATTAGAGTTTTACAGTTCCTTTAGTTTAAGGGTACATTATTGAAGACATTGTTCTCGGCGTAGATACCATATCTGTTGCCAGCACTATCTCTAAATGAAAATTGTGATCCAGTTGGCACATTATCGAGTATTGTTCCTTGCAGGGCTCTGAGAAATTGGGTGAATAATTCAACAGATGGTTCAAGTACTACAGGTGCTGGTGTAGTTTCACCTTGAGGGGAGGCGCCACGATGTCTTAAGGCACGGGAGTTGTAAGTAACACTGGCGGATTTGCTAGTTGGGAATGCGATTAAACAAAGGGCTGCAATGATGAATATGGCTTTCATGGTGCGCTTGCTAAGTTGTAGTTTTGTTGTTAGAATTGTTGTTGTTCAGTTGTTACTGTGCCTTTTTCACTGGATAGGTCCACTATTTATATGCTATATGTAACGTGGTGTTATGAAATCAAGTCATTCATATATACTTTTCAATTAATTTTTTTTTAATTTGTTTTTGACATTTGGACACATTTTTAGTGAATGAATGTGGCACTAAGCTTTCCTTCTAAATCACGTGATCAAATGCCCTTGATCGTGTGGTTCAGTGAATTGGTATTTCGCTTGTTTTATTTCAGGGACTTTGATTTCTATTCAAAGTCCCTCAAATAAAACAAGGAAACTATGTATTAAATTTAGAATTAACTACGGGAACAACAATTCATTAAACACTATGATCAAGGGAATTCGAACTCGTCGTGATCCAAAAAAAACTTTGAACACCAATTTAATAAAAAAATTTCTATAATAGGTGCAAAAATTATTAAAAATATTTATGAATGAATTAATTACATTACATAACACCATCTTAAATGTGGCATATAAATACCGGGTGTACTCAGTAATGAAGGTACAGTAACAACTGAACAACAATAATTCTAACAAGAACTTAGAAATCGCATCATGAAAGGCATATTCATCATTACAGCTCTTTGTTTAATTGCATTGCCATCTAGTAAATCTGCAAGTGTTTCCTGGGATGCTCGTCCTTATTATAACAGCTCAACTGTTTCAGAACATCGTGGTGCTTCCTTACAAGGTGGAGTTACACCAGCACCTCTTTTTGTACCATCTGTTGCATTATTTGCTCAATTTCTCGGAGCTCTGGAAGGTGCACGACTCAATAAAGTGCCAACTGGATCATTTATTTCGTTTAGAAATAGTGTTGGTAATGGATATCGTATCTATGCTGAGAGAAGTGTCTTCAATAGTGTACCTTTAAGAAATAAAAATAAATTACATAATAAAAATGATAAAAAAGACTAAGGACCGATTTCACTAAGACGTTTCTAACCAAATTCCTTCGAATTGCTACCAAACAACAGAAGTTTGATAGTAATTCCAACGAAATTGCTTACGAAGCGTCTTAGGGAAACTGACCATAAATTTAGTCTTACGGGAGTGTAAATCCGTTTCTTTCGATTCAATATAAAAGTTTTAAATAATATAATTTTAAAGAACATTTGTATTCACCAACTTTGAACTCACAATAAATAAACTATTATTCCATAATTTAAAAACAAATTCTGTTTTTCAGGATCTCTATCAATAATTTATTATAAGATTCGGAGACAGAATTATTAGGATTGTATCGATTTATAAAAAACTATAAGGATTGTTCAACTTTCTTTTTTATAATCGGTTAAGTTGCTTTCGTTTTCAAAATCCTACCTCTTCGTTTATTATATTTTTATTAGTAAGCTAGGTAAAGCAATAGGGAATCTATTTGTCAAAATTTCTTAGTGTGCTATTTATTATTTATATATTCCGTCTGAGAATATGCTCATCAATATTTTGCTGATAGAAGCCTGTCAATAATTTTAAATTTGAAGTAAAGATGGCATTAAAGCCCATATAGCAATTAAATCTCAGTGTGGTAAAGTCCTAAATATAATGCAACTGTTGCTCTGAGAAAATATATTGAATTTATCATAGAAATCGAAGTAAATGGATTTGTTATTATTCGATATTAGAAAACGCCAATAACACCTTTAACATTAGGAATCCCTACCAAAAATCGAGTTAATGATATTCATATTTTCTTCGTCAACGTTTGCCAGATAGATGGTCAATAAATGGTAATCTCCCAATGTTATTAGGGCTTGGATTTCTTGGATCCATGGTAAAAAACTTGCTTGATTTTTTACATGAAATATAAGGTTATATAACTTCTGGCAACTTTCATTTTTAAACATAACAGAGTACACCATAATGTAAGGTGAAGATAAGAAAGGAGAAATTCTTGCTAAAAGTTGTTTCAATAGCAGGGAAAATTTAAATGTTAGGAGCGCCATATGTACTTGAAATGAAACATTGCCCTCTTAAGATATCTTTGTGAAAAATATATTGATGAGCATACATTCAGGCTGAATATTTTATGAATAAATAGCGTACAACGACTTGTTACTAAGTAGATACAATTTCTTAAAACTAGCATATTGTATTCGAAAATATAGTAGAGAAAATGGACGCCTTAAAAATGCTGTGAAATGAGCTGTTAAGTTTCCATTTTGGTTGTAATATAAAAATTTTATGATATGTATGTTTTTGTCTACTGGGTCTACTATGGATGACGTTTTACTTATATCTAAACCACAAAGTGGATAGTATTCTTTTAAAATTTTTATTTTGCTGTGGACTGAAATTGTGTGGACTGAATTTGCTGTGGAATGAAATTTCGTACTGAAATTGAATTTACATTTTATTTTTAAAACTGTAGTGCGGCTAGCACAATGAGATATCATAATGATATCAAATGCTTCTTCTCAAATAACGTATGTATTCTCAGTTGTTCTATCATTCTGTAACATAATCTCAGTTTCCATAAAAAGTGGACTTAGGACAGATATTTTCGAGGCAGACGATTTAAGGTTTGGGACATTAAAAAATAAGAGTTTGTTCTTAAATTATGGCATGTTGATAATAGTTTGTTTATTTATTGTGAATTAAAATTTAGTATGTGTTCTTTAGGTATTAAATTTTAGTTTAAGACTACATTATGGAAGACATTGTTCTCGGCATAGATTCCATATTTATTGGCAGCATTATTTCTAAATGAAATAAGGAATCCTGTTGGCACATTATTAAAAGGTGCGCTTTGCAAGGCTCTGTGAAATTGGGCAGATGGTTCAAGTAGTACAGGTGCTGGAGTTGGTCCACCTTTTTGGGAGGAGCCACGATGTCCTAAGGCGCGGGAGTTGTAAAAATAAGGATTCGATGGAACACCAGCGGGTTTACTAGGTGGCAATGCAATTAAACAAACGGTTACAATAATGAATAAGGCTTTCATTATGCGATTTCAAAATTGTTGTTTTGGTTTTAAAAGTTGTTGTTGTGACTCTGCATTCATCACTGAATTATGTAATTATTTTTCAATTAATATTTTTTGTGTGTATATTTTAGGGACTTTGAATAGAAGTCAAAGTCCCTAAAATAACACAAAAAAAACTTCTAAATTTATAAATAAGTGCGGAAAGCAAAATTCACCTAACTACACGGTAAAGGGCATTTATACACGTGATTTATAAAACAGCTTAGAATCACATTCATTCAATAAAAAAGTGTCCTAATATTAATTAAAAATATTTGTGAATGAATTAATTACATAACAGTGGGTTACAAATAACATTTAAATACCGGGTCCATTCAGTAATGAAGTCACAGTAACAACTGAACAACAGCAATTTCAACAGTTAACCAGCAACTTAGTGATCGCAACATGAAAGCCATATTCATCATTGCCGCCGTTTGTCTAATCGCATTGCCAACTAGTAAATCCGAGAGTGTTCCATGGACTGCTCCTCCAAACAACTCGCCTGCCTTAGGGTATCGTGGCGTTTCCCCGCAAGGTGGACCAACACCGGCACCTGTACAACCATCTGTTGAATTATTTGCCCAATTTCTCAGATCACTACAAGATGCACAACTCGATAATGTACCAACTGGATCACTTATTTCATTTAGAGATAGTTCTGGCAATAGGTATCGTATCTATGCCGAGAGAAATGTCTTCAATAATGCACCCTTAAGAAATAAAAGAAATAGAAATAAATTACAAAATAAAAATAATAAAAAAAACTAAGAACACGTTTCACTAAGACGATTCCACACCAAATTCGTTAGAATTACTACCAAACCTCTGTTTTTGGAAAAATAATTGATTTATGTTTGTTTTCAATCGATCAAAAACTTTCCACAACAACATGAGTTTTGGAGTAATTTCAACGAATTTGCTAACGAATCGTCTTAGAGATACTGACCATAAATTTAGTCTTACGAGACTGTAAATTTCGTTTATCTCGATTCAATATATCAATTCTAAATAATATAATTTTAAAGAACATTTGTATTTACTAACTTTAAATTCACAATAAATAAATATGCTATTATCAATATTCCATAATTTAAAAACAAATTCTGTTTTTCAGGCTCTTACTTACTGATCGTCGTAGAGAAAGTGACCATAAATTTAGTCTTACGGGACTGTAAATCTGTTTATATCGATTCAATATAACAATTCTAAATAATATAATTTTAAAGAACATTTGTATTTACTTACTTTAAATTCACAATAAATAACTATGCTATTATCAATATTCCAAAATTAAAAAAATATCTGTTTTTCAGGCTCTCAATCAATAATTTATCAAAAGATTCAGGTTCTGAGTTATTAGGATTGTATGGGTTTTTAAACAACTAAAAGGACAGTTCAGTTTTCAACAATTCGTTGAGTAGCTTTTTGTATACATTTTACAATTTTTATTTTCAAAATTCGGCTTTTTCCTTCCTTATCTAAGAATAGATTATCTGTTTGTCAAAAACTCGTAGTGCACAGTGTATTCTTAATATATTCCGCCTGAGAGTATGCTTAGCAATATTTTCCTTATAGAAGCCTGTCAATAATTTGAAGTAACGATGGCGTTAAAGCCCATATAGCAATTATATCTTAATGCCCAGTGCGGTGGGGTCCTAAAAATATAATGATGGCTGCAAATGTTGCTCTGAGAAAATTTATGGAATTACTCCTTGAAATCGAAGTTAATGGATTTGTTATGGTTCGATATTATTATTTTTTTCTTAATGTCAGGAGTTGCTTAGAAAACGGTAATATCGCCTTTAACATTAGGAATCCCTACCAACATCGATTTTATTGTATTTATGTAATCTTCTTCGACGTTGCCATCATAATGTGATGGCCAATGTGATTAGGCCTTGAATTCCTTTGAAAAAACTTGATTGATTTTATACAAAAAGTATAAGGCACTATAAATTCTAGCGACTTTTATGTTTAAATATAAACAGAATTTCCCATGATGTGAAGGGAAAAATTCTTGCTAAAAAATATTTTCAATAGCAGGAAAAAATGATATTGTGCTATGTTCGAAACGTCATCTGTACTTGAAATTAAACATTGCTTTTTCGAGATTTCTGTGAGAAAAATAGATTGATGGACATACCTTCAGGTGGAATATTTTAAGAATAAATAGTGGACAATGACTTGCCACTAAGTAGATTAAATTGCTATTATGTTAGAAAATATAGTAGATAAAATGGGCATCCAATACATTTTTAAAAGGCGTTGTGCAGAATACGGCCTTTCTTGATAAACGAAAGACAGATTTGCTTACGGTCTTCTGGATGGCCTCTGGCCTCTAAACTCATAAATTTCTCATGAAAGCCATTTACATTTAATTGCTTTCAATATATAAGAATCGTAGTCATAAAATTATGGAGTTTGTTTTTAAATTATATTATTTTGATAATAACTTGTTTATTTATTAGAAACGTATGCTTTATGGATTTAAATTATATATGTAGCTAGTATGTGATAAAACGTTTTTCAAAAAAATTATAACAAGCATCAACATAAACTGTTAGGGATTTGCATATATTCCACTATAACATAATTGCGATATGGACTTTAATGCCATTTTTACTTCAAATTTAAAATTATTAGAAGTAAAATCTGATCTGTCCTGATAATTTTCTTTACAGATTCAAACAATCCTTATAACTCTGTCCCTCCCTCAAAGTTAAATTATTTATAGCCTTAAAATAGAATTTGTTTTTAAATTTTGAAATATTGAATATTTGTTTATTTGTTGTGAGTTCGAAATTAGTAAATGTTATTTTAAATTGCATTATTTAGAATTGTTATATTGAATAAAAAAACACTGCTAGGATTTTTTTATAAAATTTAATTTAAGGGTACATTATTGAAGACATTGTTCTCAGCATAGATACCATATTTGTTGCCAGCACTATCTCTAAATGAAATTAGTGATCCAGTTGGTACATTATCAAGTGGTGTACCTTGCAGGGCTTTAAGAAATTGGCCAAATAATTCAACAGATGGTTCAAATACAACGGGAGCAGGTGTGGGTCCACCTTGCGTGGAGGCGCCACGACGTCCTAAGGAACGAGAGTTGTGAAAATTAGCGGCCGATGGAACACTGGCGGATTTACTAGGTGGCAATGCAATTAGACAAACTGCGGCAATGATGAATATGGCTTTCATGATGTGATTGCTAAGTTGTTATTTTGTTATTCAGTTGTAACTGTTCCTTCATTACTAAATGGACCCGCTATTTAAATGTTATTTGTAACCTAGTGGTATGTAATTAATTCATTCATAAATAGTTTTCAATTAAAATTGTTCGTCCTTGTTTTTGACATATTTTTATTCATTAGATGTGTTACTAACCTTTTTTCAAGAGCACGTGCTTAAATGCCCTCGATCGTATGGTTTGGTGAGTTTTTGTTTCCACATTTAATTCTAAATTTGGTAGTTTTAGTTTAGGACAAAGATGAACACGGAGAGAGTATTGCTGCATGTTCGTGTATGGTGGGACTTAACTTAAATTGAAGGTGTGTGTATTTAGGGACTTTGATTTCTACTCAAAGTCCCAAAATAAAACTACGTTTAGAATTAAATGCGGAAATAACAATACCCTAAACCGCATGATTAAGGGCATTAGATCACGTTATTCGAAAAAGTTTTGTACATCCATTCATTAAAAATGTGGTTTAATGTCAAAAAGAAAGGCAAACATTATTAATAAAAAATAATCGCATAACACTAGGTTACAAGTAACATATAAATATTGGGTCCATTTAATAATGAAGGCACAGTAACAACTGAACAACGACAATTGTAATAGCAAAACAAAAACTTTGCAACCGCAACATGAAAGCCATATTCATCATCGCAGCCGTTTGTCTAATCACAATGCCACCTAGCAAATCCGCTAGTGTCCCCCGGACTGAATTAGAACACCGTGGCTCCTCCCCACAAAGTGGACCAACACCAGCACCTGCAGTACCTCAACCATCTGTTGAATTATCTACAGAATTTCTCAGAGCCCTGCAAATAGCGGTACTCGATAATGTACCAACTGAATCACTTATTTCATTTAGAAATAACGCTGCCAATAGATATGGAATCTATGCCGAGAATAATGTCTTCAATAATGTACCTTTAAACTAAATTTCGGTCTTAAAGGAAATCCCTAACAGTTTGTTTTGATTCAATATAACAATTTTTAATAAAATAGCTTTAAAGAACATTTACTAATTTTGAAATTACAATAAATAAACAAACTATTATCAATATTTAATAACAAAATTTGTTTTTTTTTTTCAAACTCTAAATAATTTAACATAAGCAGAAGGGACTGAGTTATTTGGATTGTCTGAATCTATAAAGAAAACTAACTATCAGGACAGATCAGATTTTGCTTCTATATTATATATTCCGTTTGAGGGTATGGACATCAATATCTTTCTCATACAAGTCAGCCAATAATTCTTCGTTTGGAGTAAATATGGCATTAAAGCCCACATCGCAATTATGTCTTAGGGGAATATCATTCGCTAACATTTAATTTTGATTGCTGTTACATATATTTTTTTTGAAAAAATCGTTTATCAGACATTAGCTATAAGGCATACCTTCCCAATAAATAAACAACTTCAAGATTTGTACTCCCTAATCCTTATACAGTATAATCTCGATAATCCGGACACCACATGTTTCGGCGATGTCCGGATTACCGAGTAACAACAAAAATATATAATTTTGTACGTTTAAACCATTAATAACGGACTTTTATTTGATAATAACTTAACATATAAAATAAACAAATTTTAAGACCGGGAGCAGCATTCCTGGCTACCAAATTTAGTTCTTATATTCCTCCAACGTAATTTAGGTAACATTTGCTGATTTTTTTGCCATTCAAAGTTTTTTAAGGATATAAATTTCGTAGCTCATATATTGATTTTCCTTGTCAATGGGTCATGAGCATATTATTACCCTAGACAGATGGCAGCGTTATTTTCCATTAAGATCTGCATTTAATTTTACCCTGATAGACGACAGTTCCTGCATTTACGAAACAGCTGATTGCTGGTAAACAACCGTTTTGTTGTTGTTTGCAATGCAAATAGTGTCTCAGAGCATGAATATCTCTCCTGCATGAATATGGGCTCTCTTTTACAGCATTGCCATATTGAAAGGCCTAAATTCATTTTTTGCATTAAGAATGTAGATAATGCACGAATTAATTTTAACTAAGACAGTTAATGCAAATTAACTTATCTCATTATGGGGAATATTTAACCATTTCTATGAACATCACCAAATGACTTCATCTCGTCGACGAAACCAAAATCAGCTTGTGTTTTATATAAATGTCATAGCTTCCCAGCAAAATTTGAAGGAAGTGGTTCTTTGCGATGGCGTGATTTCATGACATCTTTTGCATTTAGTTCATTAGTATTTGAACCCATGCAAAGGAAGTCGTGAAAGATGCGATCTTTTCATCAACAGTTGAACTCATCCCATCGATGCAATAGGTATGAATTTTGTGTTTTATTTACACATATTTTTCTAAATATATAAGATTAATTATTTACAATAGGCTTGATGTTGTCGGATATCACAACCCACGTTGTTAAAACTCTCGTCGCAATCATAATGTCATTGCAAAGGGTTGATAAAAATGACATGTCAAAGAATTGGAGGAAATGACATGCTTTGGATCCAAAAATTAATAGCATATTTTGGGGTCCACGCTCGTATAAAATTCATCGATGAAAATGCTAAAAAGATGACATGCCAGATCACTTTCACCCATGATCGAATAGCATCTTTGGTATCGAACATTTTGCTGGGTTACCAATAAGACAAAGGGGGTTATTCTGATCGAGTGAGTTTTTTTTCACTTTCTCCATTAAGTTGAAACGGCAGAAAGAAAAAACTCACGGGGAAGTTTCGTTTAGAATAATCCCCCAAAATGTAATTTAAATCTATTGGTTACCAGTGATTTTGAATTACAAAGAAAGAAATTAAAAAGAGTCATATCATTTTGTTTTAAATTTATTGAAATTCCTATATAAGATCTCTGTACTCATTTAGCTATAAATCCCAATGAAAACTATGCCATTAATCACAACGCTTTAAATCTCCGATTAGCGAGAAAGTTCCTTAGGGGCATGTAATACATTACTAATCGGAGGACTAATGAACTAATTCCTTTAGAAGAAAGGAACACAACATCGATTTTTAAGGGAACTAGGCTATCCAAAACTAGATTTTAATTACTGTTGCTTATCATAGTCAGCCATCGATGGTTCTATATCGACTGTATAACTGAGTCAACAGTGGCTACCCAAACAGACGATATGTGGATTGAAGACTTTAAAACTATACACCAATTGCTATTGCTAAGAACGAAAACGTCGATGAAATAAATAAGAATCGAATGCTCAAGATAGAAAAAAATATTGATGTCCGGTTTATCGAGGTACAAAAAATATGAGATGTCCGAATTACCGAGTCTACAATGTTAAAAATTCTAGTGTCCGGATTAGCGATTGTCCGGATTATCGGGACTATACTGTATATCCTATATACCATAAATTTAAAAACAAACTCCAAGATTTGTATGCCCTGATCTTTATGTATTAAAGTGTAAATCAATCTCCTAACTTTGATGCATTTTACGTGAAATTTATAAGTTTATGGGCACAAAAGATGGAACATCAGCTGTTTCATGGACACTTTGTCACAAACTCACAAATAAATTGGCATATACATACACAAACAACACATTAATTAAGCACCTAGAAGGCTAAAAACTTTAGAATCTATGAAAATAGTTTATCAAAAACGTTTGTATCTGGTAAATCGCCTTTTGAAAATCTTTTGGATATCTATTTTCTCTACTTAATTTCCAAATAGTTGTATGAATTTGTATCTACTTTGTAACAAGTCGTTGTCAGCTATTTATTCTTAAAATATTCCGCCTGAATGTATGCCAGTCAATTTATTTTTCACACAGAAATCGATGCTATGTTTCACAAGTACAGATGGCGTTCCATACATAGAACAATATCAGTTTTGCTGTTATTAAGAGAAAATGTTAGCCTCCATATCTTCAACTTCATATTGATTTTTAAAAATGAAAGTGGCTAGAATTTATATAGCCCTTTATTTGATGTATAAAATTAAGCAATTTTTTATCAGGAATCCATGAAATTCAAGGCGTCATAACATTGATTGACTGCCTCTCTGGCAACGTCGACAAATATGTACAAATACAATAAACTCGAGTTTTGGTAGGGATTCCTAACATTAAGTGTGGTATTGGCGTTTTCTAAGCAACGTCTGACATTAAAAAAGAGGAATAATATCCAACAATAAAAACTTCATTTACTTTGATTTAGAGGAGTAATTCCATAAATTTTCTCAGAGCTATCATAATACTTTAGGACCTTAGGACATTAAGATATAATTGCTATATGGGCTTTAACGCCATCTTTACTTCAAATTTTACATTATTGGCAGACTTGTATGAGGAAGTATTGATGAACATACTCTCAGGTGGAATATATAAATAATAAATAGCACACTAAAGGTAAGGTCACATTAGGCAAATATTTGCTCCAGCGACCGGCATTGTGCGCTTACTGAGATCAGGTGAGTGTTAATAATACATTGAAATTATGCTCACTTTCTCTCAGTAAGCGCACACTGCCGGTCGCTGGAGCAAATATTTGCCTAATGTAACTCTAACTTAAGAGTTTTTGACAAATAGATTAGCTATTCATGTACCTAGCTTACTGCTGCGTGGAAATGTAGGATTTTGAAAAAAGTAATCAACTGTATATACGAAAGCAACTTAAACGATTATAGAAGCAAAAGCCGAACTGTACTTATAGTCTTTTATAATCTCACACAATCCTAAAAACTCAGCCCCTCCTTCTTATGTTAAATTACTGAGAGCCTGAAACACGGAATTTGTTTTTAAATTATGGAATATTGATAATACATAATTTTTTATTTATTGTGAGTTAGTAAATACAAATGTTCTTAAAAGTATATTAATTAAAATTGTTACATTGAATCAAAATTAATGAATTTACATTCCCGTTAGACTAAACTTAGTTTTTTTTTTGCTATTTTTGCTTTTTAATTTATATTTATTTCTTAAGGGTGCATTATTGAAGACATTTCGCTCGGCATATACACCATACCCATTCCCAGCGTTATTTCTAAATGAAATAAGTGAACCAGTTTGTACATTATCGAGTGCCGCTGCTTGTAGGGCTCTGAGAAATTCGGTGAATAATTCAACAGATGGTTCAAATGTTACAGGTGCTGGTGTCGGTTCAACTTTTGGAGTGGCGCCACGACGTCCTAAGGCACGCGAGTTGTAAGAATAAGGACTAGCATCCCAGGAAACACTTGCAGATTCACTAGATGGCAAGGCAATTAAACAAACGGCTGCAATGATGAATATGACTTTCATGATGCGATTTCTAAGTTGTTGTATTGTTGTTAGAATTGTTATTGTTCTGTGGTTACTATACCTTCATCACTGAATAGACCCGGTATTTATATGCCATATGTAACGGTGTTATGCAATGTAATTAATTCATTCATAAATATTTTTTAATAATTTTTGCATTTGTTTTGGACTTTAGACCACATATTTATTGAATTGATGTGCACAGCTTTTTTGCATCTCGAGTTCGAATGCCCTTGATCATGGTGTTTAGTAAATTGCTGTTCCCGCAGTAAATTCTAAATTTAGCAATTTCCTTGTTTTATTTGAGGGACTTTGAGTAGAAACCAAAGTCCCTGAAATAATACAAACGAAATAGCAATTTACTAAACCACATGAATTCATTCATTCACTAAAAATGTACCAAAATGCTAAAAACTAAATAAAAATATTAATTGGAAAATATTTATGAATGACTTACTTGATTGCATAACACAAGGTTACATATAGCATATAAATACTGGACCTATCCAGTGAGAAAGGTACAGTCACAACTGAACAACAACAAGTCTAACAACAAAACAACAACTTAGCAATCGCATCATGAAAGCCATATTCATTATTGCAGCCGTTTGTTTGATCACATTGCCAACTAGTAAGTCCGCCAGTGTCACTTACAACTCTCGTGCCTTAGGACATCGCGGTGCCTCCAATCAAGGTGAAACTACAGGTGCTGGACCTGTAGTACTTGAACCGTCTGTTGAATTATTCACCCAATTTCTCAGAGCCCTGCAAGGAACAGTACTCGATAATGTGCCAACTGGATCACAAATTTCATTTAGAGATAGTGCTGGCAACAGATATGGTATCTATGCCGAGAACAATGTCTTCAATGATGTACCCTTAAACTAAATTTCAGTCTTAAAGGAAATGTAAAATTCTAACAGTTTATTTTGATTCCATATAACGATTCTAAATATGTTGACTAAATTTGAAATATATAAATTAAATAAAGAAAGAAAATAAAGAAACTATAGTTTGAATTAAAAAACAAGTAAAAAAAGTATCAGTCTTTGCCGACAGAGATATACCCTAAGCCTGTGTATATTGAAAAAAATTTTTCCCAAAAAACGTATGTATTTAGGGGGTTTTAAAAATTTTGGGCGTTTGAACCGACAAAAATGTTGATTAGGATTAAAGATCAAAAGTTTTGCGGAGGAGATACTAAAAGGAATGGATTGACATTGACCATTATGGAAGTGGATCTCCGGCCACTACATATGGTGTCATAGGGCTGTTTGCTCAAGAAGTATGGACTTGCCCCTGAAAAAAACTTTTACCATCGTAATTGAGGCAGTGAATACAAGTTGCTTCAACAAAAATCAAAGTGATTCGATAGCAGGTCTTAAAGTGAACTTATCCGAAATTTTGTGTGGAAGGTACCGGACAGAGTGGACCGATTGATTGAAACCTTCTCTAAGTCTGGTACACATTTCAGGATATGCAAAGTATGGACCAAATCGGTTACTCCCTTCAAGAGTTATCGCACACATTTTCCGAACACACATTTTCCGAACATTTTCGAACTTTAAATAAAATTTGGACAAAATATTACGAAAGCCAAAATTTGAACCGAATCGGTTCGTCCGTTCGAGAGTTATCGTGTGCTCCAGCCAGCCAGACAGACAGACAGACGGACATTGCTCAATCGACTCCAAATTGTCTGAAACACATTTCGTCCAAACATACTTGGGGTCTAAAACCATTTTATTGATGAGGCACATTTTGCCCGTATGAAAGTGTATATACCCTCTATCGTTAGCATAAATGCTGAGGGTATAATAACATACAAAGCTAGAATATTGAAATTTCGAAAAGTGTTGTTGCACTTCATAAAGGATATTAAGATATATTTTTTGAAAAAAAAAAATTGCAGGATGTTTTCAAAGTATTTGGTAGTACTTGATTTTTCAAGGACAATTTTGATGTCCTTGTTATCCTTGAACGCAATAAATGAAAATTATTATATAAAACCATTATTCTCCTCTTTAATATGACACCAATATCTGCATCGTTTGATGTGTATAAGTACTTAATTTTTTTTTTTGAAAAATGTCCTTTGAAATTTGATTTCCTTTAAAAGGTAAACAGGATGAGAAAACGAAAACTCTTTAGTGCCAATTTCCAGTTTGCCTGTAGTTTCAGACGAGTATTGTCCGATTTATGTGTAATTTTGGTTGTTTTATTTCGAGTACAGATGGCACAATATCAGTCTCTCCTGCTATTGAAAACAATCTTTATGGAGAATTTTCTCTCACTATCTTCACCATCGCATCATGGAAATCTCTGTTGATGTTTAAAAATAAAAGTCGCTAGAATTTATTTCGTCTTATATTTCATAAATAAAATCAAACTAGTTTTTATCTGGGATGGATCCAAGAAATCCAAGGTCTAACAATATTGGTAGGGATTCCTAATGTTAAAGGTGATATTGGAGTTTTCTAAGCAACGCCTGACATTGCGACAAAATAACATGCAACAATAAGAAATCCATTTACTCCGATTCAATAAAATGTCTCAGAGCAACAGTTGCTGTCATCTTTACTTCTAATTTAAAATTATTGACAGGCTGGTATCAGGAAACTATTGATGAGCATATTCTCAGGCGGAATAATATACCTAGCTTACTGCTGTAAAGACAAAGAAGGCATTGGAAGTAAAATGTATATGGTAATATTCGAAGTTGAAGTAAACAAGTTTTTTTGTGTTCTTTCTTGATTTCTGGCCAAACCACGCAAAATTCGAACCTGTGCTCAAAGAAAGACCTAAACAATACCCCTTGGGCAACATGGTTCTGGTGTATGACTTTTGGATATATACACTGCATCCCCCTAAAATCGATGCTGACATTTTGAAGTTTTGAAAACTGGGTTTTTCGAATTTTTCTTATAAATAGTGGGTGCAACTAGATAATAATCCAAACTAGTTATAGGATTGTAGAACTCGCGATTCCACGTCGTTCGATGTATATCTCATGAGTGTGCTCCGTACAGCTTCCTAGTAATAGGAGTCCAAAGGCGAAAATTTGGTGCGTAAATTTTCTGAAAAAACCTGAACCCCGCGTGATTTTAGTGTTTTTACGTGCCGGATCTAATAAGCCCTGCCACGTTCGAATCCATCCACTAAAACGCCGGATATAGATACCTTGAAAGTAGGAAAATCTGCAAAAATATATTTTGACAATTCCGCGAATTGAACCGCGATTTTCTTTGATTATTTTTACATAAATGTAATCCTTTATACGCGATTATAATATTTGCCAAAAAGGTGTGTCACAAATTACAAAGATTCGGGAGTAATATCCCTATTTATCCCAAAAAAGAATGTGGTGGCACATCCGCAGTTCTTGACGAATCTGTCTAAAATAATTTATATTGACGTATTTTTAATAGGCGGTCATTGAAATCGGATGCACCTTATAATCATATGCACATCGCGTAATTTTTGCCCACTTGAAGGTTTTTTTGAATAGTAAGATGCAACTGATGGCACACTTTGCCCGCTGATTGAAACATGGGAAAATCTATGCATATTGATAGACATGGACTCCGTGTATCCGAAAAGCACATGCACCTCAACTGATTTAAACGGATTCGAGAATTATAAGGTTTTTAACTTCTATGTTTTTTCTTTGATTGTAATTTCAATATTACTCTCTATTTCTTAATTATGTTGTGATAATAAGCAATTATACTTTCAAGAGGACAAACTACTTTCCTTGAAGAAGTTTTGGCAAAGTATTCCAGTTTTTGTATCGAAATTTAACGAAATAGTAGAATAACTCCTAAAAATGTTTCTCCAATTTTTAGTATTAAACCAAAAAATATATTTTTGGAATAATAGTTCAACATAAGTTTATAGCTTTTGTTGTTGCTGCAATATGCAAGTTATAAACCCAATCTTTATAATTTTGGTCTCACATCTTTCGTTGTGTAGATGCTGCAGAGATTTATTTATTTTTTTAAATTTATATGGACTCAATTACATTTACTCTAAGATTTTTTCATTATTTGTTGATTTTTCACGAAAATAAAAACAAATTTAGAAATATTTTAACATCAGCGGATAGATATAACATTCTGTTAACTATTTATACATATATTTTCTTATTAAAGCCCAAAGGGAATTTTTAAATATTTTTTGCTTTATAAGGGAACAAAACCCCCTATAACTTTTGGGTGCAGCATCCAATTTTGTGAACGCGAACATATTTGAAACCAAAATTTTTTCTTAACCTAAGTACCAAAAATCGCGGATGTGCTCGCAAAAAAAAATTATATAAAATTTATATAATTTTTTTCAATGGTATTGAAAAGGATATTGGAAATTTACCATATAAAAAGCAACTTAAATGAGTGTAGAAACAAAATATGAAATGTCCTTATGGTGTTTTATATAAATTCGTACAATCACAAAAACTCCGTCTCTCCTTCTTTTTTTTTAATTATTGAGACCATGAAAAACGGAATTAGTTTTTATATTGTGGAAAATGGATAACAGTTTGTTTATTTATTGTGAGTTCAGAGTTAGTAAATGCAAATGCTCCTTAAATTATTTTATTTAGGGTCATTATTATATGTGTTCTTTTATTATCTGATGGATTTGAAAATGCAAAATAAACTAATTTGGAGGCATTAAAAATATAATTTTCACATTGAAAGTTAATGACAAGAAGCTCCTCCTTGAAATTCAATCATTACATTTAACTTTAAGTTAATCGGAACGCTATAAATCTGTTCGGTAAATCCAACCAAAAAAAAAGAATTTTTATATTGAATCAAAATAAATTTAGCATTTTTTACTATTTTTGTTTTTTAATTTATATATATTTTTTAATGGTCCATTATTGAAGACATTCCCAGTAGAGTTGTGCCAAAGGAACTATATGGAACTATCTCGTTCACTTCGCAGTTCCAATGGCCCACTTTTTTTCTTTGAACAAACTGCGTATACTTACTATCACACGTTATATTTAATGATGTTACTCATACGCTTTGGAACTAGTACCAGGAACTAGGAACTATATGACCCAACTCTAATTCCCAGCGTTATTTCTAAATGAAATAAGGGAACCAGTTTGTATATTATCGAGTGCCGTTGCTTGCAGGGCTATGAGAAATTCAACAGATGGTTCAAATACCACAGGTGCTGGTATAGGTTCAGCTTTTGGGGAAGCGCCACGACGTCCTAAGGCACTGAGTTTTAAAAATAAGGACGAGCATCCCAGGAAACACTTGCAGATTCACTAGATGGCTAGGCAATGAAACAAACGACTGCAATGATGAATATGGTGTTCATGCTGCGATTTTTAAGTTGTTGTATTGTTGTTAGAATTGTTATTGTTCAATTGTTACTGTAACATCATCTCTGAACAACCCGGTATTTATGTATTGGTCATAAGTAACTTGTAATGTAATAAATTCATTCATAAATATTTGTTAATAATTTTTGCCTTTGTTTTGGATATAAGACCACATTTTTATTGAATTGTTGTACAAAGCTTTTTTTCGGATCTCGTGTTCGATTGCCCTTGATCATGGTGTTTAGTGAATTACCGTTTCCGCATTTAATTCTAAATATAGTAATTTCCTTGTTTTATTTGAGGGATTTCGAGTAGAAATCAAAGTCCCTTAAATAATACAAGTGAAGTATTAATTCGCTAAACCACACGATCAAGGGCGTTTAAGTACGTGAAATAATTCATTTACTAAAAATGTGCCCAAATATCAAAAACAAATTAAAATAATTTAAATATGACTAAATTACATTACATAACACCAGATTATATAGAGCATATAAATACTGGACCTCTCCAGTGAAAAAGGCACAGTAACAACTAAACAACAATTCTAACAACAAATCAAATTAACAATCACATCATGAAAGCCATATTCATCATTGCAGCCGTTTATTTAATCGCATTGCCAAGTAGTAAATCCACCACTGTTACTTACAACACCCGTGCCTTAGGACTTCGTGCCGCCTCCCCACAAAGTGAAACTACACCAGCACCTGTAGTACTTGAACCATCTGTTGAATTTCTCAGAGCCCTGGAAAGAGCGGCCCTCAATTATGTACCAACTGAAACACTTATTTCATTTAGAAATAACGCTGGCAATAAATATGGTATCTATGCCGAGAATAATGTCTTCAATAATGTAGCCCTAAGCTAAATTTCGGACCTAAGAAGAATGTTACTCCTTTGATTTATTATAACAATTCTAAATAATATAATTTTTAAAGAATTTACTAACTTGAACCTACAATAAACAAATAAACAAACTATTATCAATATCTCACAATTTCAGGCTATAAAAATAAATAATTTAACATAAAAAAGGGTCTAAGTTATCTGGATTGCTTGAATTTATAAAAAATATCGGGACAGCTCAGCATTTGCTTCTATAAACCCTTATGAAGCTTCGTACAGCAGTCCTTATCTTCTCAGAAATAAGCTAGTCAGAGGATTATTCATTCTGCTTGTCAAAAACTAGTAGTGCGCTATTTATTCTTTATATAATCCGCCTGAGAGTATGCTCATCAATATGTTTCTCGTATACATAAATTTTAATTAAAGATGGTGTTAAAGGCCTAACTGCAGTTATATGATAAACTTACAGTTTATTATGATTTTTGTTCCATTTTTTGAAAATCCTTATGTCAGACATTAACTACATATATTACTGAAATGCACAGAACATTCATACTTCCGTTGAGTACACAAACAATTGACAAATAACTAGCAATATTTAAATTTTAAAAGAAACTCCTCGATTTTGAGCCCTTAAATACTGAATTAAATGCAGCTCCTGAGGATAGTAGTTAGACGTTGATGTTTATCATGAGTTTATGACTATTAGGCAAGAATGGGCTGCTTCATTAGCAATGTGTAAAAATTCACTAAAATTAATCGGCACACATTAATTAAGCACTTAGATCTCTGTAAAGAATTCCGTCTTTAGAGTCTATGGAAATTGTTTATCAAAAACTTTTATATCTTGTAAATCGTTTTTTAAGAATCTTTTGAATGTATATATGCCGATGTTTTCCCAAATATAATACGCTTAATATACTTAGTCAGTTCCCCGCGGTTTAAAAAACAAAATAAAATATTCCGCCTTAAATGTATGCTCATCAATCAACTTTCACGCATAGAAGTCTTACAATAGCAATGTTTAATTTGAAGTATAGATGGCACGACATTCCATGTTTTAAACCAAATTTCACTGTGAGTCTCTGAACAAATTAAATCTGGAACCATAATATATAAAATCACTAGCAGCTCTTTTTTTATATATAATATGGAGGGCATAATTAAATTTGTCATTCCATTTGTAACACATCGATATATTCACCGGAGTCCCTATAAAGTATATATATTCTTGATCAGGGTAAAATTCTAAGTCGATATAACCATGTCCGTCTGTCCGTCCGCCTGTCTGTGAAATCAAGACACAGCTCGCATTTTTAAAGATAGAGCTTTGTACTTTGGTGTAGAAGTTTCTATTACCACTAGGATGTTTGGTTTTGCCATATATGCCATGTATAGCCCCCATTTTCGGTACCACCCGATTTTCGGTATTTTGAAGGTAGTGGCCTCAATATTCCTTCGAAATGACTGAAATTTGGTATTTAGTCTTCGTTGGGGCATTCAACTTTCCCCTCTAAATTTGTCGGTATACGTCCACGCCTTCACATAGACCCCATAGAACGGTACCACCCGATTTTCGGTATTTTGAAGGTTTTAGCATCATTATCACACCAAAATGCCTGAAATTTGGTACTTAGTCTTCGCTGGGGGTATAAAACTTTCCCCCAGAATTTTGTTGGTATGGGTCCACGCCTTCATGTAGCCCCCATAGAACGGTTCCTCCCGATTTTCGGTATTTTGAAGGTAGTGGCCTCAATATTCCTTCGAAATGGCTGAAATTTGGTATTTAGTCTTCGTTGGGGGTATAAAACTTTCTCCCAGAAATTTGTTGGTATAGGTACCCGTCTTAATACAGCCCCCATAGAACGGTAGCACCCGATTTTCGGTACTTTGAAGGTTTTAGCTTCATTATCACACCGAAATGGCTGAAATTTGGTACTTAGCCTTCGCATGAGGGTATACAATTTCCTACCAGAACTTTGTTGGTATATTTTCTGGATGGATTTTAATCATGAATTCTTCTAGAGTATGATGTGAGTTCGATTTAAATAGTTTTTGTAATATTTTTGTAATTAAATATTTGAAAAATATAGAAAACCCAAATGACTGACTTTGTAAAATTGCGTATTTTAGTAATTTAAAATAAAATTACGCCATGAGGTTAAGTTATGTGTTTCTCATATCGTAGAAGATCTACGGTTAATGTCCAGCGGAAACAGAGATTGCAACTGCCGTTCTGAGAAAATGTATGGAATTACTCCTTGAAACCGAAGTAAATGGATTTGTTAAGATAATTCGGGATATTATTCTTTCGGTCTTAATGTCAGACGTTGCTTAGAAAACGGCAATACCACCTCTAACGTTAACAATCCCAAAAGCCGCCTTTTCAAAATTGTGTCACATTCCTTATCTTCGCAGGAATAAGCTAGCTACAGGATTACCAAACTCGTAATTTTTTCTTAAAATATTCCGCCTGAGTGTATGCTCATCAGTTGATATATCTCATACAGGTCTGCAAATAAATTGAAGTAAAGACGGCAATGTTCTCAAAATATAAGATGTGTTCGTTTACTCAATAACTTGTACAAATTTGTACAAGTCCAGTAACTTCTTGCAAACGACTAAGCTCTTTTGCATTGTACTGCAGAGTAGACGAACAACATCCAGTAACAATTTGTACAAATTTTCAGTAAATGAACACACATATAGTGATCCTTAAGTTAAAGTAAATGAATTTGTTATGATCATTCAGGATAGTATTTTTCCTTTCTTAATGTCAGACGTTCCTTAGGAAAGCCAATACAACCTTTATCGATAGGAATCCCTACAAAAAATCGAGTTAATTGTATTGACATATATGTTATCAGGCTTTAAATGTCTTGGATCCATGATAAAAACTTGCTTGATTTTATACATGATATAGAAGACGACAAAAATTTTAGCGACTTTCATTTTTAAATATTGTCGTAGTTTTCCATGACGTGAAGTTGATGATAGGAAAGGAAAAAAATTTTTGCTTATTTTTTGAATAGCAGGAAAAGCTATGTTAGGACCGCCATCTGTAATTCAAATTAAACATTGCTATTGCAAGACTTCTATGAGAACAATTGATTGATGAGCATACATTCGGGCGGAATATTGTGAGAATAAATAGTGGACTATTCGTAGTTAGTAAGTAGATTAAAACGCTTACATCTGACATATTATATTTAAAAAAAATAGCAAACAAAAGTTGACATCCGAAATATTTACATGTCTCAGAGTTTTTTTTTTTTTTTTGATAAACGATTTCCATAGACGTTTATACAAATTTTAGCGACGTTCATTTTTAAATATTATCATAGTTTTTCATGACGTGAAGGTGAAGATAGGAAAGGTAAAAATCTTGCTTATTTTATCAATATGTTTGGACCGTCATCTGTACTTAAAATTAAACATTGCTATTGCAAGACTTCTATGAGAACAATTGATTGATGGAAAAACAGCAAACAAAAGTTGACATCCGAAATATTTACATGTTTCAAAGTTTTTTTGATAAACGATTTCCATAAACTGTAAGTCCCAATTTACATTAGGCGAGTTTACTTGCGGCAATTGTCAGTTTGATGGAGAGAGAGGTGAGGTATATGGTAACCCTTTGCCTCTCAACACCCTCTCTCACCCACAAACTGACAATTGCCGCAAGTAAACTCGCCTAATGTAAATTGGGACTTATAAAAGGCAATTCTGATCCGACAAGTTTTGTTTTCAAAACAATGAAAATAATGTCAAATACGAAAAATATAAATGGAATTGCCGGTACGAGCAATTTTTTTTTCCACTTCCATACCCCTTATCTGTCTTTCCTACAAACTGAGACTTGCCGCAAGTAAACTCGCCTAATGTAAATTGGGACTAATGACGGACGAAACACATTTTAGCGACGATAATTTTTAAATATTATCATAGTTTCCCATGACGTGAAGGTGAAGATACGAAAGGAAAACATTTTTGCTTATTTTTTCAATAGCAGGAAAAACAATGTTTACATGTTTCAGAGTGTTTTTGATAAACGATTTCCATAGACTGTAATGACGGATGAGTTTTCATTTGGCTTAATTTATTAAATTGGAGCGGATCAACTTTTATTTCAATGAACTATTTTACTTTGACTTTATTTTATCTGTTTACTTTTCACTTATGTACATATTTTGTTTAAGCTTACGTTTACGTTTTCTCTAATTGATCTTATTATTACGCAACATACATTTAAAAATATTTGAATTCAACGGGTAAATTTTAAATAGTACCATAAATTTACATATTTGATCTTAATACCTTTTCTATACAACTAATACTAGATGAGTAACTCGCTTCTCATGTGGAGTACTTAAACGAAACCAAATTTCAATTTCTCATTCGTTTAGCAAACTTTGAAAGTTTATGATCTAAAACCATGCTTGCCCAAGTTGATGGACTCAGATCTTAAACTGGAAATAATACCTAAACAAGAGTAAAAGTATTTATTTCAAATTAATCGTGTTATTATTTCGTATGAAGCCTTATTGAAAAGGTAGAAAAATGGATTCGCAACTTAAAGGATTATAGAAGTAAGGTGGAACTGTCTTGATAGTTCTTTATCTACAAGCCCTAACCACTATTAATTCGTACACCAGGTATTTGTTCAATCTTTAACATCAAACGCCAGAATAAAAATTTAATTATAGTAACTACAACGAGAAATTTATACATTTCTGAAAGGTTTTTTTATTTCCTCTTAACTGACATAGATATAATATTAAATTCCGTATCAAAATGTTAAAAAATTTAAGAGAACTAAACGGCCTTCAATAATTGTTACGAATTATTTGACCACTATTAATTCGTTCACTGTATAAATTACGCTCAAGCTAAATGAAAAATCAAAATTGCACATGTAACCTTATAATGAGAGAATAGGAATGTAAAGGAGTAAAAAAGTCGCTTTTTATCTTTATTTTATTTTAATTTTCATAATTTCTAAAAATGACTCGCAGCAAACGAATTTGTGAAGAAAATCGAATATAAATCGTCGACAAATTTAAATCGGGAGTGAAATATGGGCCGATCTAAAAATTCCAAGATGTACAATTCAACGTATTGTTAGAAAATATGAAATAAGGGAAAGTGAAATAAGAAATATCAGCAATAATGTTTCAAACAGGAGCCGGAATTCCAAAAAAGAGTCCTCGCGATAAAAAGCTTTGGCAAATATCATTAAACTAAATCGTAGAAGCAATGTTCGAGATAAAGCCTTAAAGTGCTCTGATGCAATTGGAAAGCTCATAAAACGTTAGTGGACCCGAATACAAATGAAAAGCATTGGTTATAATTTCTGTAAAGTATGTTTAAGATTAAGCCGTTATTTCAAAATCAACTTGTTAATTTACATAATTTTTAAGGCCAAGGATAAAACATTGCTTACTACGCTTCAAATGAATAAAGCGCCTATTATGAACTAAAGAGAGACGATCTTGGGTACAACGGCAATGGGACAGCATTATCTTTAAGGACGAACCCAAGTTTGAAGTATGAGTTGGTGATGTAAGAAAGAGGGTAGTACGTAAAAACACCGAGGCATACAAAAAAGACAGCTTGAAACGTATAGTAAAGTTTCCAGCTAGCGTTGTGGTTTAGAGGCGTATGTCTACAAAGTTGTCGAACAGCTTCATTTCATAGATGGAATCGTAAATGCAGAAAAAATATATAAAACTTCGGGAGGATAATCTGATACCATCCCTATCGAAATTAGCCGACTGTGGAGAATACATGTTTCAAGAGGATGGTGCTTTTTCCCATACTGCTTAATAATCGAAAAAGGGACTTGAAAAAATGGAATATAGGTCTTGAATTGGCCATCCTGTGGTCCAGACCTTGGTCCAATAGAAAATTTTCGGCTATTATGAAAAGAAAGCTTCGAAATGAACCCCAACGGACTGTTAACGGGTTAAAGTCCAAACTTCAAGACATTTGGGACTCGATGACCCCAGAAGACTGTCAAAAGCTACTCAGTACCATGCCAAAGCGGGTCGAAACCGTTTTAAAATAACAAAGCACAGTGGATCCACCCATTGGCCAAAATAAAAAAATGAATGTCAAAATTTTGGTACAACATCTGGCAAGTCTGACAGCTATGACATGGACCTTTTAAAAAATATATTAGTTTTTGTTTCATTCGAACGCGATCTTCTTAAGAATTGCTTCAAAAGTCGGAACATTTGACTAATATTTTTTGTTGTAAGTACAACCTATTTTAAGTGCAAGTAAATATATTTAAAATATCGCGAAACTAATACGTATAGCAAAATATTATAGTGGATTTTGAAGGAGGAGGTAATAGCTTAATTTTCATTAAAAAATAGTGTTTTAGCGTGTTGTGGAATTCTAGTTAGCTGCATATTTTCTTAGTGTAGTTTGTAATGCCAATTCGATCAGTGCCCACCTCGGGAATAATTTTCCAAAGTAGGTCATGGGTTTAAGATTTTTCAGTATTAAAATCAGTTGCCATCTAGTGCCAGACTTTAAATGGTGGGCCGCAGAATAAAGTTACCCCAGAATATGCTTTCTATGGATATATTAGCGTATTACTCTGTTATCTAACCACGTACATTAACGTAATTGGCATCAGTGGCAAGATGAAGAAATCTTCTTACAAATTAGTCTTACCTTGGCGGTAGGTGCATTCCAGGATCTATATTAAAAATTTTACCTATTTTCAGACTAAAATATTGATTTTTTAGTCCGCTAAATTGGTTGGATTTTATGTTGTTTTGGAGATTGTTTTGTTTCCCCAAGCCTATTTTTGCATCATTAGATTAATGGGACCTTTGTTCATGTCATTTTGTATTAACAGCATAAAACAATTCTTACCGTATACCCCTCCAGACGGGAAAGGGGGGAGAATGTTACGCTCTTCGCAGCAGCACAAAGCTGTAACCGGCGCATTGGCTTGATTCTTACACTCTAAATATTTTTGGCCACTTTCTCCATACAAGTGGTTCCACTGTGCAAAGATGGCGTAACACAATTCTAACTGGTAAAATTGGTGACCGTGCGAATTAATAATGGTCACAATATTTTAGATTAAAATAATTAACTTTCGTTTTTGTTAATTTTTTTTAAAGTCCGTTTTGTTATATGTAACTTTGTTAATGTATGTCTAAAGAGAATAAAATGAATAATAAAAATTTGTTTGTGTAGTCATTATAGCTCCGAAGATATACATACTTTAATATCACATTGTTGAAAAATGCACTGTGTACGAATTAATAGTGATTAGGGCTCGTATTCAAACTATCCTAATAGCTAAGTACCTCCTTCCTAAATTAAATAGAGAAAGAAAAACAACAATTGTTTTTAAATTATGGAGTATGGAAAGTAGTGTGTTTATTTATTGTGAGCTCAAAATTAGTAAATGTTCTTTTTGAAATTATTTTATTTTATTTATTACTTTTATATTGAATCAAAATAAGCTGTTGGGGATTTATATTCCCCGCAAATCTGAAATTTAGTTTAAGGGTGCATTATTGAACACATTATTCTCGGCATAGATACCATATTTGTTGCCAGCACTATCTCTAAATGAAATAACTGATCCAGGTGGCACATTATCAAGTGGTGCACCTTGCAGGGCTCTGAGAAATTGGGCAAATAATCCAACAGATGGTTGAGGTACTACAGGTGCAGGTGTTGATCCACCTTGCGTGGAGGCTACTAAGGTATTAGCAGCCGATGGAACACTGGCGGATTTACTAGGTGGTAATGCGATTAAATAAACGGCTACAACGATGAATATGGCTTTCATGATGCGATTGCTAAGTTGTTGTTAAAGCTGTTATTGGTCAGGGGTTACTGTACCTTCATCACTGAATCGGCCCGGTATTTAAATGTTATTTGTAACCTACTGTTATGTAATTAATTCATTCATAAATATTTTTCAGTTAATTAATTTAACATTGTTGTTGACATTAGGACACATTTTTATTGAATAGATGAGGTACTAAGTTTTTTTCTAGATCACGCGTTTAAATGCCCTTGATCGTGATGTTTAGTGAATTATTATTTCCGCATTTACTTCTAGGTTTCTGCTATATTAAAATTTGTGTATTATTCGGAATTTTGGAAATGAAAATAATTGCTACTTTCTTGAATATTGTGCATTGTAAATTTCTAAAGCAGAATTTACACTGGCGCTAATGATATTGATAAACACCTTTATCCTCCTAATCTACCCAACCGATTCTTACACGGAGAAAACAAAAATGCAGCAAACAAATATATGTTTTGGTGCAAACAAATATATGTTTGAATCCAAACATATTATAGTAATTTGCAACAGTCCCTAACAAAATATATGTTTGGATGCAAACATATTTCCCAAACATATATTTGTTTGCTGCATTTTTTTTTCTCCGTGTATAAACAGCTTCCCATCTGAAGCATCGAAACTCAGAATCGAGTTGGCTTCTTGTGTTAAAAATTTTGAATTAATCTAACGCAAACAAATTATGTAATTTTTTTAATATTTTTATTTTCAATGGAATAAGCTTTATGTAAAAGATTCATAGGATGAGTCATCATAACCACGTTTATGATTATAACCTGAGGAATATGGAGATTTATAATTATGATTTCTATAAACAAATTTATACTTTTGATTATCATAACTGTATTCAGATTGCACTGGTGAGACTTCAGTTGGAGTATACAATGGTTTACGGTATGAACTGGAATAGCTGGAAGAGGCAGGAGCAGCATATGACGGTTGCTGATAAGATATTTCAACTTTGGATATTTTGTTATAAGTATTTAAAGGTTTGCTATAGCTAATAGATTCCTTTGGCACTGGATTACTATAGGAAATACGATATGTTGGAGGCTGCTCATAAGTTTTGGTATCTTTGTAGGATGATTTGTAGTAAACATTGGGGTAGGTGGTAACAGCTTCTTGATCATATGTTTTATATACATTCTCTTTAGCAGCTGGGACGTATGGGCTAGCATAGGTTGGGGCTTTGGTATAAACTTTTTCAGGATATTTGTTATATGAAGAAGCAGCACTATAGCTGCTTGAAGCGTATTCTTTCTTTTGGTAGGAATTTCCGCAATTTGTTGTGTACGCTTCCGGTTCCGGTGCAGGAGTAGTATTCTCCACAACAGTTGCTGGGTAACTATATGACTTTTGTGTCTTTTTGTATGCATTCCCATAAGTTGAACTATACTCAGATTTAGGAGCTGCAGGAACATATGATTTTTCATAATTTGATTTATTCGAATCGCCATACGTTGCAGGTTTGCTATACGATGTAGTATAGTTCTTTAAAGCTGCATAACCCGACGTATTCCCCTTCGTTTCATAACTTTGCTGGCCATATGGTATAATTTGGCCGTTTCTTACAATGTATACGGGGCGTTGAACTGGTATTGTTACAGTGCCATTGCAACCTGCATTTGTATCAGCCGGTGCAGCTGAATCCGGAGCAGCAGGAGCTGGCTCGGGAATGGCAACTGCATTACCAGCAGCTCCTCCATCATCCACATCTGGCAATGGTGCTGGACTAGGAGTGGTTGTTGTCGTCCTGGTTGTGTTAGTTGTAATCGTAGTATCTGTAGCATTGTTCGTGTTGGTCGTATCGTCTGTTGTTCCTGCCGTTCCCGTTGTATCCGGTGTACTCACTGTTGTTGATGTGGTGCTGGGTGTTGAACTTTGAGTGGTGGATGTTGTTGTTGTGGTTGTAGAGTTTACCAAAGGTGCAGCGGTAGCTGATACGGTGCCATTACAGGCAGATGGTATAAGAGGACATTCACCATGGAATAAAATTGACCAATCTGAAAAAAATAATATTTTTTGTAATTTCAATATTAAAGAAATCTTAAATTTCGAAAATTTTTCTTTTTCAATTTACAACACCATTTGAGTTATGTGTTTCGATATTTAGCTTTTATTTGTTTCAAAATATTTCAAAATTCAATGTTATACAATTATTTTCCTATTTAACAGCAGATATTTTAATTTATTATTTTTTATATTTTATGTTGACGGAGATTTTAATCAGATAAAAATGTCATTATGATCGTGATAGAATAAAATAATCATTGAGTTGAGTTGATTGTCGCATTGAAACAAAATGTTTGATTGGTAGACAAAATAGGGCATTCACCATTAAACAGGATAGACCAGTAGTCTGTAATGAAAAGGACATAAAGTCAGTGGTTGGTATTGCCATTCTGACAAGTTTTGAGAATAGTTGCCGAGACGAAGTTTATATCTACAAATCAAAAGAAACCGCCTTGTCGCCTGCAATGAACATAATATCTAACGTTCTAATTCCTGATGCCTATATACTTATCTATCTATAGACTGATCGAATACCGTTTTCAGAACCGAAATCCTTTTACCCAAAAATTATTTATTTTGCGCCTTTTTCTGGAAGAATGAATTTGCCGAAAAATATTATCCTTTTTAAAAAATTTTGGGCCTTTATGATGAAGTGTGGACCTTCAGTCAATTCGTTTGGAAAACTTGACTAATGCTCCAAGAAAAAGTTATACTGTTGTAGTAAGTATCGCGAAAACTATCCCAAATAAACTTTAAAATTTATCCGTGAACAAATCTCAATGTGTACTTAAGTCAAAGTACATATGTGAACTTTTATGAGGGAGATACCGGAAGAAGTAGAACGATATACTTCATCTCCGAAGTGGATGTTTGTTTAGACAAAATATTACGAACTGCAAAGTCTGGATCAGATCGGTTTGGACCATACGAGAGTTATCGTAGGTTTTTTCCTGCTTTCGAGCAATTGTCCCCCTAAAAATAATACCGTCTTAATAGCGGCCTAGGGAGTACCTGCTGTAAAATTTTCAAAACAATGAGAGAGATGCCCGGAAATATTTTAAAGTTTATTTCGATATAGTCCATATTCGAACTTGATCTATACCTGAAAGAAATATTAAGATGTGAAATATTTGGATCAAATCGCTTACTCTCTTTGTAAATTGTGGGCGGACCTGGACCCACACTCTGGCGACGTCGACGGCCTCGGGAGTACCGGCTGTAAAATTTTCAAAACAATGAGAAATATGTCCACAATTTTTTGTGGAGAAATTTTTAACCGCTTGACACCATAAATGCCAAATTAAAATTTCGGTCGAAAAAGTAGATAAAAAGTTTAAAATACCTCAAATCGAATATGGACGGTATACCAAAAGGTAGATCTGTGTCCACAATTTTTTGTGGAGAAGATTCTTGACCAGAAAATGTTTTTTAAAAATTTAGAATACCTTAAATCTGGTATTAATATTTTTGAAATCGAACATACAATTTACTGTGTATTGCCATAAAATTTCATATATAATCTTTTTGGATCAAATGGAAAAAATAGGGGATAGGTAAAAAATTGTTTTTGGGTCATCTAATGGGTATACCAAACGTTGGACCATTGTCCGAAACTATTCGTGAAGACGTTTTTCGACCACTAGAAACCCTATGTGTTAATTTACAGCGAATTTGGTCTGAAAATATAGCTTAAAAATTTACAGTACTTAAAATCGAGGACTATACAAAAGCGGGGATCAACTATGTTCAATATTTGTGGTGGAATAGTTTCTTGACCACTGGGAATCGTAAATGTCAATTTACCGATAATTTGTTCAAAAACTTTAGGTTAGACATTTAAAATAATAAAATCCAGCGGTACCGGTAAATGGGGGCTATACCAAAATGCTGACTTTTATCCATAATTTTTGGTGGGAAAGTTGTTGAACCTTTGCGAACACTTAAAATTAAATTAAATGTAGCTTGAAAATTAAAATGACGCTATAGCTATGCGGCGGCTACTCTAAACCCTGCGCCGATATAGCCCATCTTCGAACTTGATCTACCTTAAAACAAAATACGAATTTGTGCAACATTTTTTCAATTTTGTTGGATGCTAGATTACAATACACCGACGGACAAATGGAAAAACAAACTTAATATACCCTCCATAATATGGTGGAGCTTAAAAGTGGTGGGCCTGAAAGGATCCCTAATTTTAAAAGTTAGGTAAAAAAAGGGGGGGAGGGGTTGGTGGTACCGTTCTATGGGGGCTATATGAAAACGTGGCCTATACCGACAAATTTTAGGTGGAAAGTTTCTTACCCCCAATGAAGTCTAAATATCAAATTTGGTGGATATTGCAGCCAAAACCCTCAACATACAGAAAATCGGGAGGTACCGTTTTATGAGGGCTATATGGAGACAAATTTCAGGTGGAAAATTTTATACTCCCAAGGAAGACTTAATACCAAATTTCAGCCATTTCAGAGGAATATTGACGTCACAATCTTCAGTATTACGAAAATCGGGCGGTACCGTTCTAAGGGGGACCTATACCGACGAATTTCTGGCGAACAGTTTTATATCACATTGAAGACTAAATATCAAATTTCAGCCATTTTGGTGAAATATTGAAGCCACAACCTTCAAAATACGGAAAATCGGGAGGTACCTTTCCATGGGGGTTATATGAAGGCGTGGACCTATACCGACAAACGAAGTCTAAATACCAAATCTCAGTCATTTCGGTGTGATAATGAAGCTAAAACCTTCAAAATACCAAACATCGGGAGGTACCGTTCCATGGGGGCTATATGAAGGCGTGGACCGATACCGACAAAATTCTGGGGGAAAGTTGTATACCCCTAAAGAAGTCTACGTACCAAATTTTAGCCATTTTGGTAGGATAATGAAGCGAAAACATTAAAATTACCGAAAATCGGGATGTACCGCCCTATGGGGCTATATCAAAACGTGGACCAATATATCCCATTTTCAATAACAACCATCCTGCAAGTAATAAAAACTTCTGTACCAAATATTGACTCTCTATCTTTAAAATTGTGAGCTGTATCTTGATTTCAACAGACAGACGGACATGGTTAAATCGACATAGAATTTTATGCTGATCAATAATATATATATATACTTTATAGGGTCTCCGACGAATATTTCGATGTGTTACAAACGGAATGACAACTTTAATTATACCCTCCATATGGTGGAAAGTATATAAAAAAAAACATACAAAAAGGCTTTGTATTACAGTATGAATAAAAAATAAATAAAACAACCAGTAAGGAAAGGATCATAGCCGGGCGGGGCCGGCTATATGATACCACTGTGAATATGTAAAATATATATAGGAGATATATATATATATAAATTTAAAGTGATTCCTATATAATATGGTACACTTATTACTAGACAAAATTTCGTCACAAATTCCAAATTTCATAAAAATTGGACAGATCGAGCGAAAATATATATGAGAGCTATATACAAATCTAAACCGATTTCGATATAATTTGGTACACTTATTTCTAGACCGAATTCAGTCACACATTCCAAATTCCATCAAAATCGGAAGTATATAGCGTGTTTGGTGCAGCAAATACGTCAAATCGGGCGAAAATATATATGGGAGATCTACCCAAATCTAAACCGATTTCGATATAATTTGGCACACTCATTTCTGGACCGAGTTCAGTCACAAAATCCAAATTTCATCAACATCGGAGGTATATAGCGTGTTTGGTGCAGCAAATACGTCAAATCGGCCGAAAATATATATGGGAGCTATATCTAAATCTGAACCGATTTCGATATAATTTGATACACTTATTTCTAGACCGAGTTCAGTGACACAATCCAATTTTCATCAAAATCGGACGTATATAGCGTGTTTGGTGCAGCAATTACGTCAAATCGGCCGAAAATATATATGGGAGCTATATCCAAATCTGAAACGATTTTCACCAAAAGCTATAGCGTTCTTCCTATGGCTAAAAAAATTTGAGTCCCCAATTTTCAGCTGAATCGGACAAAAAATGCGACCTGTATGTTGCGAACAAAAATACATGGACAGAGGGACGGACGGATACGAATAAATCGACTCAGAAAGTGATTATATGTATATCCCCAAAAGGAACTATGGTTATATTTCGTTTCCTTTTGTATGTTACATACAAATGCACAAAGATTTAATATCCCTTACCGCAGCGTGGTGTATGGTATAAATATGTGAAAATATCCGAGTTTACGTCAATTTTTTATACCCCCCACCATAATATACCATCCACAAAATTTGTCATTATGTTTGTAACACATCGAAATATTAATCGGAGACCCTATAAAGTATATATATTCTTGATCAGGGTAAAATTCTAAGTCGACATAACGATGTCCGTCTGTCCGTCCGTCTGTTGAACTCAAGATACAGCTCGCAATTTTTAAGATAGACCTATGAAATTTGGTATAGAAGTTTCTATTACTCCTAGGATGTTTGGTATTGCAAATGGGCTACATCGGTCCACGTTTTGATATAGCCCCCATAGAACGGTACCACCCGATTTTCGGTATTTTGAAGGTTTTAGCTTCATTATCACACCGAAATGGCTGAAATTTGGTATTAAGTGTTCGTTGGTGGTATAAAACTTTCCCCCAGAATTTAGTTGGTATGGGTCCACGCCTTCATATAGCCCCCATAGAACGGTACCTCCCGATTTTCGGTGTTTTGAAGGTTGTGGTCTCAATATTACTCCGAAATGGCTGAAATTTGGTATTTATTCTTCGTTGGTGGTACGAAACTTTCCGCCAGAGATTTGTCGGTACAGGTCCACGCCTTCATATAGCCCCTATAGAACAGTGCCTCCCGATTTTCGGCATTTTGAAGGTTATGGCCACAATAATCCATTGAAATGGCTGAAATTTGGTATTTAATCGTCGTTAGGGGTATTCAACTTTCCATTCTACATTTGTCGGTGTAGGTCCACGCCTCCATATAGCCTTCTTAGAAAGGTACCTCCCGATTTTCGGTATTTTGAAGGTTGTGACCTCAATATTTATCCAATCTGGCTGAAATTTGGTATTTCGTCTTCGTTCGAGTAATAAAACTTTCCCACAGAAATTTGTTGGTACAGGCCCACGCCTTAATACAGCCCCCATAGAACGGTACCACCCGATTTTCGGTATTTTGAAGGTTTTAGCTTCGTTATCACATCGAAATGGCTGAAATTTAGTACATAGCCTTCGTTGGGAATATAAAATGGCCCCCCAGACTTTTGTTAGTATAGGTCCACGCCTTCATATAGCCCCAAAGAACGGTACCTCCCGATTTCCGGAATTTTGAAGGTTGTAGCCTCAATATTTCTCCGTCATTGCTGAAATTTGGTATTTAGTCCTCATTTGAGTTATAAAACCTTCCATATGAAATTTGTCGGTATAGGTCCACGACTTCATATAGCTCCCATAGAACGGCACCTCCCGATTTTCCTTTTTTTGAGGGTTGTGGCCACAACAACGAACAGAAATGGCTGAGATTTGGTATTTACTCTACGTTGGGAGTAAAACCCTTTCCGACTGAATTTCGTTGGTATAGGTCCACGTTTCGAAATAGCCCCCATAGAACGGTGCTTCCCGATTTTCATAATTGTGACGTTAGTATCCTACCGAAATGACTGAAATTTGTTATTTAGTCTTTCATGGGGTTATTAAATGTTCCAGAAAAGAATTATCAGTATAGGCTCACGTCTTCCTATATCCCCCATAGAAGCGTACCTCATGATTTACGGTATTTTTTAGGTTTTAAACCACATTATCCTACTGAAATATCGTAAATTTGGTACTTAGTCTTCTTTGAGTGTAAAAACTTTACGCCAAAAATTTGTCGGTATAGATCGACGTTTTGATATAGCCCCCATAGAACAGTACCTCCCGAATTTGCATTTTTTGAAGGTTAGCGATATTTTTTACCGAAACTGCTGAAAAGTTTTATTAAGTCTTTTTGATAAACGAAAGGAAACTAATTGTTCCATTTTACTTTAATACCACTCCTGGTGGAGGGTATAACAAGTTCGGCCCGGCCGAAATTAAAGCCGTTCTTACTTGTTTTCAAACAAAACTTCTTTCTATTGTGACAAACTCAATTTATACCCTCATCTAGGCTTATGAAGATAACGAGTACAGAAGTTTCTGAACCGCGATAATGTACCTTTGAATCTAACATGTGGAGACCTTATGTTGTTTCGGACAAGAAGAATCTATCATTTCCCTTATGATATAGATAATTTTACTTACATGTTGCCGTTTCAATAGCTCTCTGGAAGAAACATTCATTTTGGAATGTTTGTGTGGTGCAATTAATTCTGGCACAAATTGGTTTATAATCCAGGGGGCATGGGCAGCGACCAACATTTACAATTTGCCAATCTAAAACGATCGAAAGAAAATGTATTATTAATTATTTAATGTAACGCCCAAAAATTACTTACTTCTTCCCGTTGCTTGAATATCGTCATAAAAACTATCCAAGTTTGTGAATTCTTGCATTTTATTTTCATACATGGCGCATATTGTTTGCTCATTCGAAGAGCAAGACGAGGAGACACAGGTACCGTTTGAGACAAATTGCCAATCTAAGGAAAAAAATTTTATATAAATTTAGAATTGTTCCTATAGATGTTTTTAAAAGTTTGACTTACTTTCTTTTTGCTGACATATGTATCTGCGCATTTCACAAAGATTTGTAAAATTCCTCTGAACATTTTGATATGAACCGCAAACAGGTTGATCTACGTTATTACAATATTGTGGACAATAATCGTAATTATCCACCACGTTGGGGGATGCAGAAGGGTAGCAATCATTCAAATCGGTTACATTTAAAACTGGAAATTAGGAGAAATACATGAAATAAAGCTGAAAAAATCACTACCCCAATCACTAGTGGACACTACCACGAGTTAACTGATAGATAAAAAGGGCAATACACAAAGTGACATCTCTTCAGATTTGTGAACGATATTGCCTTAAAGAACTGTGATTTTTCTTAAATTATTTCTTAACTTACCTGGTTGTCCAACTCTTAGCTGTTGACCATTAAAATCATTTAATTCACATGGATTTTCAAAGAGGAAATTTTCGAATCCATTTGTACCACACACCCGCTCTGTACCAATTATACATTCTGCCACTGATGCACTTTTAGAAGCATATGTTGACTCCGTCTTATAACTTTCATAGGCTTTCAAAGAGCCTGTACAGCCCAAAAGATATAGGCAAATATACCAAAACATTCTGTAGTCTTAACTACTATAGAACTAAATATAAAATACTAACTTGCAGAACTTCCACTGTCGGTTTTATATACTTTAGAATTGGTAATAGCGTAATTATTTTTAGTTCCTCACTAAAAGTTATTTGGGCAAATATTATCTCATAGGAAACCTGACCTTAGACGTATTTTGTTCTTATACAGCGTTTTGTTCTTGCAAGGGTCCGAACGTGCATATTGTGAAGTAACATGGCAATCCACTAACAAAAGCGGTAAAGGTAAATGGAAGCCAAAACAAGAAGTTCGTGTGGTGTGTAATGTATGGTATGGCTATGAATGTCTTTGATTTAATTATGTAAACGCTACACAGCTTCCTCACTAACGTTTTGGCTAAAAATACAAGAAATATTAGTTCTGCGTAACAAAGGTGGTGCTGGTGGTGTCGTAGGTGATAATAGCCACTCTGCCATAATGGCTGCATCACAAAAGAGTACCCGAAATAAAATAAAAATATGAAGAGGGTTGAAATTGAAAACAAATTCTACCTAAACTGTTCTAAAAATAAAAAAAAATATTTTTTATCTTATAGCTTATTTTTAAATTTCTAGTGTCCATAGAATAACTAGTTATTCAGTGCGACATGCCCTTGTTAAAATAATGGGATAGTAGTGGGTATTGAAGGTAGTTACGGATTATTAAAAAAAATTTAAAAAAAACTCGAAATTCAGGCTTCAAAATGTCAGCATCAATTTAAGGTAGATGCAGTGGATATATCGAAAAATCATACGCTAGCATCATGTTGCCCATGGTGTATTCTTTGTTTCTTTCCTTGAGCAAAAGTCCAGAAAGCAGAAAGAACCATAAAAAACTTGTTGGGTTCAAACCATTTTTCTACATTGTTGCCAATACAGCTTTCACGTAAATTACACAGTACAACAAAATTGAACTTTTTTTTAAAATTACAGGAAACACCACACAGTTTATGAAAGTGGACGAAAAAAAGAAGACACGTGTATCGGCGTTTTGAATGTTTACTTCGGGAAGTAGCCAAAATAGGGGTGGCAAGTTCCGCCCATTTCGAAAGGTTTTGAAATATTCGACATCAGATTCCTTGGAATCCTTGCATTTTAGGTATAAAGTGCCTTTAGCAATATTACTGACAACAATACGGGCTATCTTTTTATGAAAAAAAAATTAACCCCCATGCGAGTCACTAAACGGATCTTTTTGGTCCCTTTTTTTCAAAAACGTTTAAAAATGCATTTAAAATATGTTCGTATCCGATCAAAATATTCTACAAAATTATTTGTCATAAAATTTTACTATAGGTCCCCGAATACACCAAAACTCTAAATCGTACTTAAACGCCAGGAATCTGCCAAAAGTAAAATCACGTTTTAGGATTAATGTTGTACTTTTTCTGAGTTTATTAAGTTTTGTACCACAAAACTTCATTCTAGATAGAAGACGTCAAAGACAAAAATATTCTCCATCAAATTTCAATATAAGTCGCCGAATACATGAAATAAGTATTTACAATATATATCAAGGAAATATATACATCAAATTTGCCAACAAAACACCCAAATATTTTTTAATAAATTTGTTTTGTTCTTTTTTCGAGTTGATGCATGAAAGTAACATGAAATTTAGCTCTAGACGAAAGGTGTTAAAAGAAGATATATTCTACACAAAATTTCACTGTAAATCCCAGAACAAACTTAGGTATCTAAGTAAAATACTTTGTTAAGAAAATGACGTTACAAAATTAGATATTATAGGTAGAAATTATTTGTTAAACTTTTAGACTCTTAATTAACATTTATTACATACTGAGTCAAAATCTCCTAATATACTTCACTTTTTGGGGATTGTGTCAAAAGAAGAAATATTCCAAATCAAATTTCATTATGAGTCTCTGAACAAAAGAAATTTGTAGCTATAATATTTAACATCTCCAGAAGCTCTCACTTTTTATATATGATTTAGGACCATATTCTATCGTTTTTATTCACATTTGCGTTATTTGCGGTCACAAAATATATTTTATTGATGTTTTTCACAATAAATTCTTTCAGAAGATTATGTGTGCTCGACCCAAACTGTATTTGAAATATCTATGGTGAATATATATAGGGAAAATATTGATAACCCAGATCGGACTTTGTAAAATTACGTATTTTAGTACTATAAACTAAAATAGCGTCATCAGGATAAGTCATAGGTTCCTTATAATGTATGTATGTGAAAATGTGGCGATTGTCTTTGGCTATTGTCCAGTGAATATATCTAACATAGAAGTCCTAACATCCATGAATTTGGCATGGTCCTAAATACTATAATGATGGCAGCTACTCCTGGGGCTCAATTCTGTTTCTATGAAAATGTGAAATGAAAACTTTTATAAAGGAGAAAACTGTCAAATGAAAAAAATTATAAAGGAAATATTTTTCATCTCAAATTTTCATAGAACAAGAATCTAGCCTCAGCTCTGACATAATTGACTGTCGAGCAGAAAGTAGTAAAAGAGAAAGTCATTTTGGCACGCTCTCTTTGAAATTTTGCTTCAAGTTTTACTACTTTTTGGGGTTAAGGAACGCTTTCCGAGGTAAAAATGGTAAAACTGGTAAAACTTTAAGAAACATTAACGTAAAGGAACAAAGCTATTATTGGGAATTGTCTTAGAATGACAAATGCATGAGCATACTTTTGGGCGTAATATTTGAAGAACCACTAGCGACAGGGTTGTCAGATACGGCGATTTCTCGCCAAATGTGGCGAATTTTCAACGCGTTTGGCGACTTTATTTTTGAATTGGCGACATTGCGATTTTTTTGCAGTTTTAGAATCATTGGCGATTTTGTTGGCTAATGGTGTAAATTCCTTCTTCCTCCCTTAATTTTTTATCTTGTTGTTTTATATGACACAGCAAGTACTTAATTCAATTTGTAATAATTTTGCACAAAAAATCCATGCATCTGAATATGGCTTAGCATATTCGACCTGTAGTGAGATTCTTCAACTAAATTTTTGAGTTAGCGACAAAAATAGGTAAAATTAAAATGCTTATAATTCCGATATTTAAAGATATTTTTCGGTAATAAAAATAAAAAGAAGTCGTAAAGTTCTACCGATAGCAAGAGTTCTGTCGGTAACTCAAAAATAAGTTAGAGAATCTCAAAATCGGGCGATATGGTTGTATAGATGCTATACCAAACGTAGGCTGATATAGCCAATCTTCGAAATTGACCTGCTTCCAAACAAAAGAGGCATCTATGCAAAAGTTTAGCGACCTTTCTCAACTTGTCTAGATGAATAATTACCACAGACGGACGTACATTCATAAACCTAATCAGAATTTCGCCCTGAAAGTTATAGGGTAGCCAATTATTTTTTAATGCGTTACAAACGAAAAAGACATACTTATGGCCATTATTATATGTGTTCTTTTACTATCTGATGGATTTCAAAACGCAAAATTTGGAGGCATTAAAAATATAATTTGTACATTGAAAGTTAATTTTGAGAAGCTCTTCCATGATATTCAATCATCACTTTTAACTTTAAGTTAACGCCAACGCGTTCGGTAAATCCAAACAATAACAAAAGAAGACTTATAATAATGGGGATTAGCCGATAGCCTAGTGCAATTTTTTATATAATTTTATTGTAATTTTTTATTATAATAAATATTTGAAATAAAAATAAAAAATATAATAATGGGGGCTAATATAATATAAAATGCTAAATGCAGAATAACTTATAACATATTTGGAGATTTAGGTAGAATAAAATCGGACAACCCTGACAAGCGAAGTACGAGTGCTTACCAAGTTTATGATGTTTAAAAATATAATGAAAATCTGATTTTTTAAGATGATTTATAAGGCAAAAGCGTTTTGGGCAACTGACATCCTCCTGCTCAAGAGTAATTCCCCATGCTGACAGGGAAGACGAATTCAGTCCTAGTCTTCTCTTGTTAATGAATGTTTTATATTTTGTCGAAAAGACAAAGCAATATGTTCTGACGACAAGAAAAGGCATCACCATTTTTCTGTGTTACCTTGTTATTGCACCAAGCTCCTATATAACTACAATTCCTTAAAATTTGAAGCTGGGGGCCTATTCAGTAATTTTTCAACAACTTTACTCATTGTTTATTTTATAACAAATTAATTTGTTTTTTTTTGCAGTTGTTACATAAACAAAAGAAATCTTAACAAGTAAAAAAGTATCAGTGGGCTTTGCCGACAGAGATATACCCTCAGCCTATGTGAATTGAAACATTCATATACGGACAGGTCGAACGTATTAGGGTTTTTCAACATTTGAACTTGTCGACAAAAATGTGGATTAGGATTAAAGTTCAAAAGTGTTGCGGAGAAGGTACTTGAAGGAATGGACCGACATAGTTCATTATGGAAATGGATCTTATTTTGGGAGTGATTTCAATGTTCAATGTTGGATTTGCCTTTGGTTTGTGTGTATGTCCCAATTTACATTCGGCGAGTTTACTTGCGGCAAGTCTCAGTTTGTAGGAGAGACTCGTAAGGGGAATGGAATTGGGAAAAAATTGCTCGTACCGGCAATTTTCAGGCAATTCCTTTTATATTTTTATACCCTCAGCATTTATGCTAACGAGGGTATATACACTTTCATACTGGCAAAATGTACCTCATCGAAGTAACGGTTTCAGACGCCAAGTATGTTTGGACGAAATATGTTTCAGACAATTTGAAGTCGATTAAGCAATGTCCGTCTGTCTGGCTGGAGCGCACGATAACTCTCGAACGGATCAACCGATTCGGTTCAAATTTTGGCTTTCGTAATATTTTGCCCAAGCTTAGTTTAAATTCGAAGATGAGCTATATCGGTCCACTTCTTCTTGTACCTCCCCCACAAAAGTTTGTGCGCACGATAACTCTTGAAGGGAGTAACCGATTTGGTCCATACTTTGCCCATCGTGAAATGTGTACCAGACTTAGATAAGGTTTCAATATGGACTCAATCGGTCCACTCCTTCGGGTACCTCCCACACAAAATTTCGGAAAAGTTCAGTTTAGGGCCATCTCTTGTAGCAACTTTTATTCACCGCCTTAAACGACTGTACAAGTTTCATCAGGGGCAAGTCCATACTTCCTAAGAAAAAAGCCTGAAAGTTGCAAAAAAAACATATGAAACCGTGTGAGGTGGTTGGAGCGCAAGATAACTCTCGAACGGATCTGCCGATTCGGTCCAAAATATGGCCTTAGTAATATTTTGTCCAAACATAGTTTAAGTTCGGAGAAAAACCATACCGGTCCACTCCTTCAGGTACCTCCCCCACAAAAGTTCAAAAATGTTCGGAAAAATTGTTCGTACGGTAACTCTTGAAGGTAGTGGCCGAATTGGTCCATACTTTACACATCCTAATATATCTACCAGATATAGATCAGGTTCAAATATGGACTATATTTGTCTACTCCATCCGGTACCCCCACCAGAAATTTCGGACAAGTTCACTTTAAGCCCTGATATGGAATCACTTAGTTTTTTGAAGCAACTAGCATTCGCTGCCCCATTTACGATGGTAAAAGTTTTTTTAGGGACAAGTCCATACTTCTTGAGTAAACAGCCCGAAGGGTTAAGAACCCCCTATGGCACTATATGTAGTGGCTGGAGATCCATTCTTTTTAGTATCTCCTCCGCAAAACTTTAATCCTAATCAACATTGTTGTCGGTTCAAACGACCAAAATTGTTAAAACCCCCTAAATACATACGTTTTTTGGAAAAAATTGTTTCAATATACACAGGCTGAGGGTATATCTCTGTCAGCAAAGCCGACTGATACTTGTTTACTTGTTCGTTTTTGACATTATTTCCTATGTTTTGAAAACAAAATTTGTCGAAACAGAATTGCTTGTATAAACGCAAGAGGCAATTTCAAAAGGGAACGAGAACAATTGCCGTAAGAAAACTCGCCCAATATAAATCGGGACTTAGTTTTGTTTTGGAATACATTCAAAATTGAAAGCTTTTGAAAGTTTATCGACAATTGTCTACATTTTTACGGAATAGCACAATCGTTACTGGAAACAATTTTTAGTTTCGACCAGGGTTTCGGAGTCGGAGTCTACGAGTCGGAGTCGAGCAATTTTGCTGGAGTCGGAGGCGGAGTCTGAGTCGAAAAAAATATCTCGACTCCGACTCCGGGCAATTTTTTTCTACATTATAGAAATATAACATTAAATTCGGCACACCAATATGTTTTTCAAAAATCATTATTTATCTTAAAAGAAAGCTAAAAGAAAACGTACATACAAACGGTATATTATACTAAGTTAGAGGACAATTCACAGAATATTTACTATCCTCTGAAGTATACTCTATTCTTCCCTATTTTGTTGGTTCGTTGACACTTTAAATGTTTGCTAAGAGGAAGGTCACACTAGATTGGTTTCGTTGAAACTTTTAGTATTTTTAGGTCGAGTTCCCCACTACAGCAACTTCATGTCATTACTCTACTGCGAAACTCGACCTAGGAACTCTTGTTTTCATAAAATTGTTTCAATGAAACACTCTAGTGGGACCAAGGACAAACAAAAGTAAAGTTGCTAAAGGCATTGTGGTCTCTATAGGAAATCCTACTGAATACCTTGTGTCACAAAATAGAAGTCTGGGGTGGAAAATTTCCCTTCTGAATGAAAGCCCCTATTGAGTATATTAAGAACCCCAAAGGATTACATAGCTGAAATTTCTGAGTTATGTCGTAATAATTTTTTTGATTGACCCCTCAATGATTGAGAAAATAGCTTGATATCACTGCTTGGAAATATTGTCTCATCATTTTGGGATGACATCTTTTCTGTTAAATACTCTAATATTTTGTCCTTCTAGCTCAGTTCCTTCCATGTCCTTTTTGTTCATGAACTGAAAAAGTAACACATGATTAAATTATATACAAAAATGTTCACCGAAAATTTTATGTAGGATCGGTTAAAAGTAATAAAGGACACCAACGTTCAAAATGTGTGCGCTGAATGTTATCTTAAGGGGCGATCCCGACTTGTAAATTTCTGCAATAAGGATAAATATCTCGAAATGACATTTAGAAATCGGCCAGAAAAGTATATGCCAATCGGTTTATTAGTTTTCGAGCTAGATTTAGCACCGCATGAAAAATGTTTTTTTGGGCTTTTAAGGTTAAGCACATTGGCTTACATCCACTTTAAAACTTGGCCATGAATTACTTATAATTTTTATCGCATTTAGTATTTATAATTTGTATTACCCCTTCATTTTCATATTCCGTCCAGAATATACTCGTGCAAAAATATATAGATATGAATTTTACTTCATATTTATGTTCTGTAGTTGAGTATTATATTGAAACGAATGCCATTTCTAAAGAATATGTAAGGAGGAACCAACAGATTAGCCTATATAGGCCAAAATATAGTACAAAGTTAAAAATTTGTGCACATTTTATTAATTTTAGGGATACAGGAATTTACTCTCGGAGTTGACCCCAAGTCGGAGCCGGTCTGGAGTCGGAGTCGTGTCAAAAATACCTCGACTCCGAAACCCTGGTTTCGACAACGTTGCCTATTGTCGGATTGTTAAAAAGTTACAGAATAGGCCCACCGGACTCATTATTTTCTATTTAATTTTTATACGTACATATATTTATTTTTGAGTTTTCACGGAGAGTGGAGATGAAGTAGCTCTAACTATAGACTTTAGAATACAGATTTTTTTAACAGTTTAAGGATTGGCCTATCAAAAAATTCGAATTTAGTTTGTTCTTAATTATGGCATATTATTTGTTTATTTATTATGAATTAAAATGTGTATGTGTTTTTAAGCATTTCGTTTATATAATAAATGTATGCTATAAGGATTTTCAAAAAAAAAAAAAAAAAAAAAAAACTTTCCAGTTAATCAAAATAACTTCTTAGGGATAAATAACACCCTTGAGATTTAAACTTGGTTTAAGGGGACATTATTGAAGACATTTCCTTCGGCATAAATACGATAATCGTTACCAACATTATTTCTAAATGAAATAAGTGATCCATTTGGTATATTATTGAGCGCTGAACCTTGAAGGGCACTAAGAAATTGGGCAAATAAATCAACAGATGGTTCAAATACCACAGGTGTTGAACCCTCATTTTCACTGGGTACTGGTGTAGTAAAGTCAATGTCTTCTCCACTATCTGTGAAATTTTCAGTAGTTGTTTCTTCAGGTGTAGTATCTTCGGGAGTTGTTACTTCAGGTGTTGTTGTTTCTGGTGTTGTTTCTTCGGGAGTTGTTACTTCAGGAGTTGTTACTTCGGGTGTTGTTGTTTCAGGGGTTGTTGCTTCAGCTGTTGTTACTTCAGGTGTTGTCTCTTCAGGTGTTGTTGTTTCCGGTGTTGTAGCTTCAGGAGTAGTGGTTTCAGGAGTGGTAGCCTCGGGAGTAGTAACTTCAGGAGTTGTTGCCTCAGTGGTAGTGGTTTCAGATGTTGGGACCGCAGGAGTGGAAGCCTCGGGAGTAGTAGTTTCAGGTGTGGTAGCCTCTTGTGGCGTGGCAACGGAAGTTGATGTGACTTCTGCTAGACAGGGACCGTTTGAGATTTGTAGCCATGCTGTGTAAATAATAAAATAATTAATATTTTAAATGTTTTTTAATTACCAAATGCTCAACTCAACTTACAAAAGCCCGTCTTAGAATTTTCTTCGTTTAAAGAACAAAGACTAGTAAATGTTTTTGTTTCTACAAAGTTAGTAGCACAGACAGGATCATATACTCCAGAACAAGCATTGTCAGCTGTTGGACAAGGACCGGGGCAGTAAAACTTGAAGGCATAGCCATTTTTATTATAATCCAAAAATTCTTGTAGATTGAAGAATGTTTTATACAATCCATTTAGTACCCCACAAACTGGTCCTCCACGTGGGCTAGCGCCATGATGTCCATAGGCAGGTGAGTTGTAATGATAAGGATGAGCAGCCCAGGGAACACTGGCGGATTTACTAGATGGCAATGCCATTAGAATTACGGCAGCAAAGATGAATATGGCTTTCATGATGCTAATGCTAAGTTCTTGTTGCTCAGTTGTTACTGTACCTTCATCTCGGAATATACCGAGTATTTAAATGTTGTATGTAAACTATTGTTATGTAAATAACGTAAATTATTCATTCATAAATATTTTGCAATTAGTAGCTTTTGTCTTATTTTCTATTGCCTTAGTTTTAAACATTAGGCTACATTTACATTGTATGGATGTGGTACTAAGCTTGTTTTCTTCGTTATGTGTACAAATGCCCACGATCGTGTGGTTTGGTGAATTATTGTTTCCGCATTTAATTCTCTGTAAATTAGGAGTTCCCTTATTTTATTCTAGGGACTTTGTTTTCCGCTATATTAAAATTTATTTAATATTCTATTTATGGCAATGCTTAATAAGTAAAATCATTTGTTAATTTCATGTTAGTATATTTTTATAAACATATAACACGTTTAGAAGAAAACGCATGTCGTTATTGTAAATACGTAAATAAGGCATTTTCAAATACCGGAGATCACTGGTAAGTGATATCTTAAATGTGTAGGTGTTTATGAGGCCTACCTTCTGAAGAAATTTGTTGTTAGTCGCAAAATTAGTCATGAAGGCTTCATAACGAAATTCCCTTTAATTTTATGGAGGAAGAATTTGATTAAGTAATAAATAAATACGAGGGCTGCTATGTAAGTTTCTGGCATAATAATGAAAACGAAATGGTTTTATTGTTCTTCAAAGTATTTTCCAGGATGATTTTCGCATGTTATAACCAATTGTGGAAGCACTTTTTTCACTCCAATTGAGACACATCCAAAAGATGGTGTTTGAATATTGCAACATAACCTTCTGGCGACGAAAATGGTTGACAATGCATTTTTTCTTGACGTGCCAAGTCAGGGCTTTACAACGAATGACCCATCAATTCCAAGTTTAGGCCGGTCAAAAAGGCGTTGGTTTGAGCCGATATGTGGGAACGCGCACTGTCATGGTGCAAAATAATTCGTAATTTCTTGTGCGTTTTTCGAATTGCTTGGAAGACTTCTGGCAAACAAATTGTGGTGTACCACTCACAATTAACCGCCCTACATTGCTCAAGCGAAACAGTCGCTACATGACCAGTTTCACCAAAGAAACAGGAGACATTTTCCTTCGAAATACCTCTTCCCCGAACAACTTTTGTTGGATTTGGTTCGTCTTCGAAGTGCCACACGGACGATTAATGTTTTGTTTCGGGCTCATATGAATAGATCCATTATTTTTCACCTGTGACGATCTTATAAAAGTCTTTTGAAGCACATAGTTTACCACAGACTGACCTTTGTAAGAGGTCAACAAGGTTTCTTTGTAGCACACCAACTGCTGCCGGTTATCGACTTGTATACCTTGTTCCTACCTATGAGCTGTGGCATGCGCGGGCGACTTAAACATGCTGTCAAAAGTTACACTCAGTCTCTTGTTCAGGAGGAGCGTCATTCCAGTATGACAGCAGTGGCTTTAGCGACGGATGTTTTCATATTTCTCAAATGGAAGAAGTTCATTAAGACACCTATGTAGATAGTCTTCAATGATAGGGCCCGGGCTATGCCGTATGGATGGTGTGGAATTGCAGAAAGGTAGATGTTAAACAGTTCCGGAGATATCACCCCGCCTTACGGAACTATCTGTTTGACTCGGGGATCTTAGACTTCTTATTTCTGAATTCCAAAAACGATTGGTGTCCCCACATGTATTTCATTATCCAACGTTTCAAACACGTCTGGATGCAAGTCTTCTCTATGTCCTCGAACAGCTTGGAAAGGTTGAGGGTATCGAAGGCATTCGATAGATCGAGAGCCATCATGACTGTTCGGTCGCATGGCCCGTTCTCATCTGAAGTGTTGGGCACCTAGGAAACAGTTCCTCATAATGGGGAGGAGTAGTGTTTCTACAATCTTCGCTACTGTTGACAGGATGGAAATCGGCCTGTACGATTCATTTCTGCTGGCATCATTGCCAGGTTTCAGTAGCAGGACCTCCCTGCAACTTTCCAGACTTGTAATAATGGGGAGGAATAGCTTCTCAGCATTTCATAATTGGGAACTACTCCTCCCAATTCTAGAATCTTCTCTATTGGCGACAGGAAGGAAATCGGCCTGTACGATTCGCCTCTGCTGGCATCATTGCCTGGCTTCAGTAGCGGGACTGTAAATCGAGGCCAGTATAAATTGGCTAACTGTAAATTGAGGCCACTTGTCAAATACTCAACACCGGGTTCATCTAGTTGCTTAAGCATTACCACTCAGATTTCGTATTGACCCAACGCATTCGGTGATTTCGCGTTTCGGAAGACATTTGCAACACCGCTCATCGTAAATTGTGGTGATACGTCCTCGGCTGAGATGGATCTTGTACGGCCTGTTGACATCAAAAGTACGTTCTCTAACTCAGGGTTCGTAAGATGAGGCTCATCATGCTCATTTGATATTTATATCGTATCTGATGGGAAATTTGATCTAATTTGGAGTATGCGACCAGGAACTATGTAGGGAGGGTCTGTTGGTGATATAATGTCCTGGAAAATTCGTTAAGATTGGCAAATTCTCGGAACCCTTGCCAATCAGCTTTCCCATGCTTCAGAAAATTACGGCGATTTGAGGATATGATGTCGGGTGGTCTCTTAACAAGACAATCATAGGAAGGTGGTCTGAACCAAAGGAATTGACGGGTTGCCAGGACACGTCATACATCAGACCGGGTGTCATAATGGTGATGTCTGACAAGCTGTGACAATCTTCTGTTATGTGGAAATGTGGAGTTATCAATTTGCTAGGCCAGTGCTGCATCCCTCGGGTCATGGCTTATGACGGAATGCCAATGCTCAATGGCAGTCCTTTAGCAGACATATTACTGCTACCCGACTAGAGTCAAGGTCATGGTCTAGAGTCAAGATCAAGGGCATGCCGCACTGATTTACTAGTTATTTTATGACCACTAGAATAACTAGTTACTCTGCGGCCATTAGAAGTGGAAAAATAATCTAAAAAATTTCTGTTTTTAGAACAGTTGAGATGGAATTTGTTTTCAATTTCAACACGCTTTATATTTTTATTTTATTTCGCTCTTTTCTGTATTTGATCATGCGAACTTCTGATTTGTAGCCAAACGTACTCGGCCACGCGTACGAACATTAAGGTTTGTTTAAATGGTAACATGTGCACCACCATCTGTTCTTTATTTTGTCAAAAAAAGCTCGCGTGCCAAAGGTGAGCGTTGAACACACAACCCTAGGATTTGTTGTCAAACACACACTCTCTGTGCCAGCGTCCTAAAAACTTGTTTACATAACTTTGTAATGGGTTACATAATGACTAACGGATCCGAATTTTTGCTGGGTTACTGAGACCTTCGGTAGGTTTATTGTACCCAGAACCCAAGAAAAAATGTAACATATATTTGACCTTGATGGTTTTGACCTTCAAGATGAAGTTTGAAGGATTTTATGTGTATGTGTCTCCGAGAGTAAATCAAAAATTCCTAACTATATGAACTTGACATAATGATCCTTTTTAACATCAGGGCCTTAAACTTTTGGTGGCCCATAACAGTGATAGGCAAATGATGGATAAAACGCCAAAATACGTGTCTAATCTTTTTGGTGTCAGAATTTGGTGAATTTTCCACTTTCTTAAATCTAAAATTACAGTTAGTTCGGTGAAATGCTACATATTATAAATATTCCTGCAGAAAAGCGCATCAATTACAAAACGGACACCAAACACTGTGCGCAGATATACAGAAGCATAATTGAAAAACACCAAAAAGTTAGTTAGTTGTATTCTGAACTCGAACAAGATCAAGACATAGAATGTGGTGCTAAGAAAGAAAAAACAAAATGTAATTATCCTAATGTGAAAAAAGTTTTTGCTAAAATATTTATATATTTTTGTCATTGTTTTCTTTTAAAGTCAAAACGTCCTGATGATGATCATAGATTATGGTCGAAATATTGGCAAAATAAAAAATCTTAAAAATAAAAAAATAAAAACAACAAGTAAAAAGTTGTTAAGTTCAGCCGGGCCGAACTTTTTATACCCTCCACCATAAAATAGTATTAATTAAAATGGAATAATTAGGGTCCTTTCAAAATGTTAGGTGGAACAACTTTTCGACAATGGATAGACTCCTACTGCCTCCCACTATTGCTTAAATTACACTGTGAACACAAATGTTGGGGCAGAGATAATTCCTTTTGGAGATGAAAGCCCTTGGTGTGTGTATATTAAAAACCCCGAAGGACAGATGTGCCATGAGTCGAACTTCCGCGTTATGGCGTGATGAAGTCTTTGCAAGAGACCCTGTAAGCCATTATGAATTAGCATTATATCTTTGTTTGTTGTTTTTGTAGAGCACTTAAGCAACCGTGAACAAAGATATAACGCTAATTCCTGATGGCCCACATAATAATATACTCACCAAGGCCTTTCTTCCCCAAGAGGAATTTTCCGTGCCCCAGACTTTCACCTCCATTTTGTTGTACAGTGTTATCTAATCTAATCTAAAAAAATGTGTACAGCTAGGTGAAAGCTACCACCTACGGGGCTATATCAAAGAGTCAACCTATCTTTAATATTTGTTGGTGTAAAAGTTTTATAGCTGCAGGGAACTTCAAGAGTCAAATTGAGGGTAGTTTCATCAAAACAATATAGACCATCAAAATGTAGACCCATGTTGACGAATTTTAGTGAAGAAATTTCGTGACCACTGAAAATTCCCGAAAATCGGGAGGTACAGTTATATGGGGGGATATACCAAAACATGGACCTATATTGACGATTATTTTTGAATAGACAAAATTGTAGCTAAAATTCTCAAAATACCGATCATTACAGATAGTTCGGTTAAAAATTCCAGCTAAAATTCCCAAAATACCGAAAATCGGGAGATACCGTTATATGGGGGCTATACCAAAACATGGACCTATGTTGACGATGTTTCGTTGGAGATTTTTTATGACCACTGAGAACCTCAAATGTCAAATTGCAGATAGTGCGGTTACAAATTGTGGCTAAAATTCTCAAAATACCGAAAATAGGGAAGTACCGATATATGGGGGCTATACCAAAACATTGACCTATGTTGGCGATGTTTCGTGGAGATATTTCATGACCACTGAGAACCTCAAATGTCAAATGGCAGATAGTTCGGTTAAAAATTGTGGCTTAAATTCTCAAAATACCGAAAATCGGGAGGTACCGTTATATGGGGACTATACCAAAACATGGACCTATGCCCATATCCTCTGGGATATAAGTTTGTTGATCACTAGGAACCCTAAGTGCCAAATTATAGCTAATTCGGTCTCCAAATGTGGCGAAGAACGTCAAAATACCTCAAATCCGGAGGTACCGTTATATGGTGGCTATACCAAAGAGAGGACCGATATAGCCCATCTTCGAACTTGACCTGCCTATGGAAAAAAGACCCTCGGGTGGAAAATTTCAGCACTCTATCTCAATTATTGCGGACGCTAGAGTGATTACAACAGACGGACAGACGGACAGACAGACGGACAGACGGACAGACGGACATGGCTAGATCGTCTTAGAATTTTATCCTGATCAAGAATATATATACTTTTTAGGGTCGCAAATGATTAGTTCGATGTGTTACAAACAGAATGACAAACTTAATATACCCTCCATACTATGGTGGAGGGTATAAAAATTTAGTTTTTATTTTTCTCTGGCCTTAGCCAAAAAAGTATGAAAAGATAATAAAAGTCCAAAGGTCAACAATAATTATTACAAAAATTTTAGGTACAATTTTGGCATATCAGGAGGTACTTTCCTATAGCGGCTATATCAAAACAGTATCATATATTGACAATTTTTGGTGGAGAAATAATGTGACCACTAAGAACCTCAAATGTCAAATTACAGCTAGTTCGGTTAAAAATTGTAGCTAAAATTCTCAAAATACCGAAAATTGGAAGATATGGGGGCCGTTATATGGGGGCCATACCAAAAGATAGTCCTATGTTGACGATTTTTTCTGGAGAAGTTTCGTGACCGTAAAAAACTACACGCAAAAAAAATTCTCATAACTTCTTTTTGTTTTGTTTTTTCGTTTTATCAGCTATTTAATAAAAATTAATTTAATAAATATTATTAAATAATTAGAAAAAATAGTAATTATTCGAATCCCACTACCAAATAGGACTTAAAATTGTTGTTATTAATCGTGGTCTAACACAGGAAAATTTCAAGAAAATCGAAGAGTACTGTCTTTTTTAAAAATTTATTGAAAATATTAAATCAGAAAATTGCATCCAAGCCCTCTGTGCAATTTATTACTATTTTTTATTAGATAACTGACAAAAAAAGCAAAAATACAAAAAAGATTTTTTCTATTTGGACCAATATTAAAGAAGTTATGCGCATTTCTTTGTATATAGTTTTTACAGAATTCGACTTTTTAAGGTGCGATATCTCTGGAACCATTAGTTAAAAAAATAAGGAAATATACTAAAATGTTTTGCTGATGAGCAGCATCACCACAGCAAAAAATAAAAGAAATCAAAAACCACTTTTAGAAAAATTGGCCGATTTCAATCATTAGCTTCCATATATACTATATATAACCTCCATATTATGGTGGAGGTATAAAAATCCACTCACTGTCCATTTTGGATTGTTTGTCTAAGTTTCATATAAAACTAAAACACTTTTTTTGTTGAATAAAAAATTTTATATATGTACAATAAGTGTTAGTAAATCCGTATAAAAAATTGTTCCTTGTGGTTACTTTTCTTGTATGACATCATGGTCTTTAGTTGGTATTGCAGACATTAGTTCTATTGCAGGGATTATTGTTATAGACATTTCTTTCAGCATAAATGCCATATTTGTTGTTGACATCATTTCGGAAAGAAACGTTTGGATTACCATTGACTGACTGAATGCCATTAAGGAGTTGAACCAAATAAGAAATAGAAGGTGGAACTGTGGAGCTCGGAGCAACCAAGGGCAAACTTTCTGTTGAAGTTGTAACTGCTCCAGATGCTTGTGAAGATTCGGTTGTTGTTGCCTCAGTAGTTGATGGTTCGTCCGTTGTTACTTCTGCTGCAGAGGTGGTGGTGGTTTCTGTTGATGTATTTTCTGGGGTGGTAGCTTCTGTTGTGGTTGTTTCTTCATGTCCGGTGCAATCTTCGGTAGCCTCTGTTGTTGAGGCTTCACTTGTTGTTGCTTCTGTTGTACAGTCGTCTGAGCTTGTGGATTCAGTTACAGCCTCAGTGATTGCTGTAGAAGATGTTTCCGCGACTGGTGGAACAGCACCCTCGGTGAGACATGGACCCGTAGCAATTTGTATCCAAGCTGTTAGAAAAAGAAATATTTGTAATTAAAACAAAAAATCTACAACCATTGAAAAAGGTTCAACTTACTTGTTCCCGTTTTAGCAGATTCACTGGCCAAAAGACAGTTATTGTCAAAAGTTTTTGTTGTGGACAAATCAGTGCCACAAACAGGGGCATATAATGCTGGGCATGCATTAGTCGGCAAAGTTGGTCTTAACGCAGGACATGAACCATGACAATGGAATTTGTAAGGATAACCACTCTTGACATGATCCAAAAAGTTTTGCAAACTGGGAAAAGTTCTTAAGGTGCCATCCAAGATACCACACACTGGTTATGATGCAGGTGCCCTATACGAGTAGGCATTGTAAAAATATGGATAAGGATGACCACCTCTACTATAGGCAACAGTTGTTCCGCTTGTCAATATTGCTCCAAGGCAAATGGTTACCACTAAGAATATAGTTTTCATCATGAGTTTAGTATGTTATTGGTGTTGTTGTTGCAAATTGCTACTGTACCCTGAGTAACGAAATGTTTGGACTATTTATATTCTAAATGAAACGTGCCTGATGCTTTTATTTCAATTCACTATGTTTTGTATTTTTGAAATTAGGCAATTTGTTAACAAGAATGGTTTAACATACCTACCTACTCTTGTAGATCCGAATGTCTTCAGCTTCAAGTTTTTGTCTTTCAACGTGCAAGCATGGAATTCTTTGTTTGATTTGTCTGTGCAATGTCTGCATACTCAACTGTGTTTTGGATAGATTAAACATTTATTTCTGAAGTAAAGTGCGTGTCGCCAAAATGCTTTCGATAAATAATATATGGGGTTTTAGCGACGGCTCCTTATCTCATAGTCACATTATTATGGGTAAGGGGTAGATATATTTAACATAACAGGGGTAGATAAATTAACACTTGTAAAGAAATTTTTGAGATTCGGATTTTTTGGGATACTTTACGAGTAGATTTGAAGCTTGCTTTGTCCCTATCCATAATAAACACATAAGGGGAATGAAAGTGGAAAAATAGCTTGTAATGGCAATTTTTAGGCAATTTCTTTTATATTTTTGTAATTGACATTATTGTCAATGTTTTGAAATCAATATTTGCAATATTTGCTGAACCAGAATTGTTGGACTTTTGCTTCATGAAAGCAACGCATCCAATGCTTATTACACAATTCTGCCAGCACTTGCCTTGACAAATCGGCGTAAACAGTTCGCATTTAGACATAGGAAATTACCAAAGGGTTCTTGTGATATTTGAACAAATCGATGGCTTTATTTTTGGCTTGAAAGATATTGATTTGCTCAAAGATTTTCGTTTCAAGTGTATGTTGGCCAAAGGCGTTTTTTAGACATCAGAGAGTTTCACATAATTACTCTTATAATAATATGTAACACTTATTTTGAGGCATGGTTGTCATGAAAGTAATGCATAACATTCGCTTTGTAACCCTAAGTTCTAAATGTGTTTCTAAATAAGCTATGGGAATTTCTGAGCGAAATCGGACACTTTTTCAAAATGAGGTTTTTGGTTTCCTTTGATTCTTTTCAAGTCTGGAGTATTACCCCAATGGTTTAAACTTCAGCATTTCTTTCTGTTAGAGAGAGTAATGTTTTTCAAAACGAAGGTGCAAAAAACCGCTATGACACCGTGTGTAGTTGTTGGAGTGCAAGATAACTCTCGAACGGATCTGCCGATTCGGTCCAACATTTGACTTTCGCAATATTTTGTCCAAATTTAGTTTAACTTCGAAGATAAGCCATATCGGTCCACTCCTTTTGGTACCTCTCCCACAAAAGTTCAAAAGTGTTCGGAAAAATTGTGCGTACGATACCTCTTGAAGGGAGTGACCGATTTAGGCCATACTTTACACATCCTAATATATCTGCCAGGTATAGATCAGGTTCAAATATGGACTATATTGGTCCACTACTTCGGGTACCTCCCACACACAATTTTGGATAAGTTCACTTTAAGACCTGCTCTCGAATCACTTTGATTTTTGCTGAAGCAACTTGCATTCACTGACAAGTTTTTTCAGGGGCAAGTAAATACTTTCCCTAAGGCACCATGTGTAGTGGTTGGAGCGCACTATAGCACTCGAACTGGTCAACGGATTTGGTTCGAAATTTGGTCTTCTTCATGTTTTGTCCAATTTTAATTGCAGTTCGAAGATGGCCAATACCGGTCCACAAATTCCAGTACTTCCCCCCAAAATTTAAAAATGTCATTAAAATGCTATGCACTATACACTTTCTTGAACGGGGTAACCAATTTGGCCCAAACTTTCGATCTTCTAATATTTGTCTAAATTTATGTTGTCCGCAAAAGTTCAAAATTTTTGTTTGCTGTATATTTATACTGGGCTGAATCGATTCAGCCCAGTATAAATATACAGCAAACAATAATAACAACACTACGGTCATAATAATTAAAAAAGTTCAAAATTTTTGTTTAAGTTCAGTTTAGGGTCTGTTCCAAGATCCTTTGGAAATGTACACCGATCCTATTGGTTGTGGTCCTGTTTACAGCAATATTATGTTTTCCGTGGACAAGTTCATGCTTCCTGGCATACTGGTCCAAATGTTATACGATGACCAACTGAAATGATTAGTGGGTGCGATATCTCTCGAAAATATATGATTCCCAAAATAAGATCCACTTTCATAATGGATTATGTCGGTCCATTCCTTCAAGTGCAACTATAATCCTAATCCAAATTTTTATCTGTAGTTCAAATGTTCAAAAAGGGCCACAAAGTTCTGAAAAGACTCTAAATACATTCGATCTTCCGTAGATGAAAGTTTCATCTACTGAGTGTATATCTCTGTCGGCAAAGCCGACTGATACTTTTTTCCTTCTTCGTTATGAATTCGCCTAGAAGATGTTGTGCGCTCGATTTAAACAATTTTTGCTATATTTGTGGTGAATATATGAATATATATATTTGAAAAAATATTGAAAACATGAATCCGACTTTGTAAAATTTCGTATTTTTTGTAATGTTAACTAACATTACTTCTCCGGTATAAGCCATGGTTTCTTGATATTGTATGTTAAAATGCGGTTGAGGTCTACGGTTGTAGTAAAGTGAAAATATATATGACATATTGGCCCTAATATACATTATTTTGGCATGACTCTAGAAATTTCATAGTGTCTTCGACTCTTGCGTTGAGAAAATTTGGGGAATTAACCTTAGATACTGACATAAGTGGACATACATAAATGGTCATAACAAATGCAGTTAGAAAATTGTTAGCTAATTCTATTGCAATGGTTAATTTAGTAAATTTTCTCCACGCAAGTGTCAAATACACCATGAAGTTTCTAGAATCACGCCAAAATCGTGTATGTTAGGACCTATATGTCATATATATTTTCACTTTACTATTACCGTGGACCTCTCCCGTATTTTAACATACAATATCAAGAACCCATGACTTATACCGGAGGAGTAATTTTAGTTAACATTACTATTTTTAGTAATTTAACAAAGTCGGATTCAAGTTTTCAATATTTTTCAAATATATATTTACCACAAATATAGCAGAAATTATTTAAATCGAGTGCACAACATCTTCTGGGCGAATTCATAACGAAAAACCATTAATAAAATATTTTTAATGTGCAAAGATAAGGGAAATCTGGACAAAACTCGTAAAACATGGCCTTAAACAATATACAGTAGTTTTCACTTGGATGCATTAGTTGTAGCTGCGTTTTGGCGTTAGCTGCCCAAGTTAATTTTTCTTGAGTAGAACAAATATGCTATTTTGTTAGCAAAATTTATTTAAGATAACTGCATTTTTTTGCTTACGTGCACAAAAATGTCTGCAATTTTTCAATGTGCAGGTAAGCGATAACTACTGTATCAAAAACAAGCGCTGCTTAAGATATATGTTATGGTTACAGGTTGCTTTTGTTCAGAGACTCATAGTGAAATTTGTTTTGGAACATTTCTTTTAACACTATCCCCAAGAAGTGAAGTATTTAGGGAGATTTTAGCTTTGTATGGAAACATTCAAAATTAACATTAAAAACTGCAAACAAATAATTTCTTCCTCAAATATATAAATTTCTAATATTATTTTTATAAAAAATGTATTATAAAATTTTGTGTAGAATTTGTCTTCTTTAGGTACTATTTGTCTAGAACTAAGTCTCATGTTAGTTTCATGCATCACCTCGAAAAATGAAAGAAACAAATTTCATTAAAAACAATTTTTGTGTTTTGTTGACAAATATCTATATTGTATATATTGTTGTATAATGTAAATAAATATTTCGTTTCTTTGGTGAACTATGGTAAAATTTAACGGAGAATATTTTTGTCTTTGACGTCATGCATCTAGAATTATGTTTTATTGGACAACATGGTATAAACATAGATAAATACAACTTTAACCCTAAAACGAGTTTTTGATTTTACAGATTCAGGGCGTTCAAGATTTAGAATTCTGATGTATTCTAAGGCCTATAGTGAAATTTTATGGCGAACATTTTTGTGGAATGTTTGGATCCGATTCGATCACATTTTAAAGGGGACTTAAAACGTTTTTGAAAAAAAGGGGACAAAAAGACCACTTTAATGACTCGCTTGAGGGTTAAGTTTTGTAATTAAAAGACCCCTCGCATTGTTGGTAGTAATATTGCCAAAGACACTATATGCCTAAAACGCAAGGATTCCAAGGAATCCTAACTGGAGTATTTCGAAAAATTTACAAATAGGGGGAATTTCCGCGACACCTTTGGGGTCGTTTCACGTGCCTCCTTTTTCGGTCCCCTTTCATAATCTGTGCAGGGTTTCTTAAATGAGCTAAAACTCCATAATTTTGCACCCGAGTATCTTTTTTTCATAGGCAGGTCAAGTTCGAAGATCTGTTATATCGACCAACGTTTTTGTATAGCTCCCATATAATGGTACTCCCGATTTTCGAAATTTTAAGGATATTAGCTACATTTTTAATCAAATGTATTTTGACATTTAACGTTCTTAGCGGTCACATCACATTTCCACCATAAATTTTCAATACAGGCCCCATATAACGGCACCTCCCGATATTTGTTATTTATTTTATTTTTATGGTTTTATCTATTTATACCCTACACCACACTGTGGGTGGTAAGTGGTATTATGTCTTTTTGCATTAGTTTGTAGCATACAAAAGGAAACGAAATAAAGCCATAGTTCCTTTTGATGATCTGCATAGATTCACTGTCTGAGTCGATTTATGCATGTCCGTGTGTCTGTCCAAGTAGTAGTAGCGGCATTCTCTAAAGCATTTTTGGTTACCGAAAAATATCTGTAAATTTAAAACGCAAAAATATGAATAAAAAGTACCAATAAATGTTGACAACACTGTTGCTATTTTTAGTACCTAACGACAATTTTATTTTGTTCGCTAACTTACCGACAAGTTTCATTAATTACCCAGCAAAATAAATTGGAAGTAGTTCAATGTGGACTAGTTCTGTCACGGCATGCTTTGATGCAGTTCAAACGGAGTCGTGAGAAAGGCACTCCAGGGGCCTAATTACGTGATTCGATATCGAGTTGTTTCGACCCGAGTACTCAAAGTTGGGATGACAACATTCGTTATCGAGTAAAATTATCGAGAAATTGAGCATAAATTTGCGAGTAATTTCTCGTAGCCAAATGGCCTATCGTAAACAAACGAAATGAAAGATTTCTTATTGTATTTTTGTTTAAAATGTAAAAAATGTTGTTTATTGGCGGTTTATAGAGGAAAAATGATATTAGTAAATAATTGTGAGCATTCTTTACACAAAATAACAAGAGAAATTGGGAAAAGTCCTTTTCAGTCGTTTTGGGAAATTGTGATAAAATTAGAATTAAAATAAATACATACATATGCATGCTATCATTAACCAAAAATTAGTGTTTGCAGTCGTTAAAATACAAGTTGAAAAAATATGAATTTCTGCAAAACAAAAAATTATTTAATATTAATAGCCTTCACTTTATAAGTGAACAACTTTTAATAAAGTGCATTTTAAACAGTTCATCCCCCGTTGTTTACCAAAGGAAATACTCTCTCAGAGAGGCTAAGTCAAAACACCCACCAAATTCTCTCATTTATTTTGAGAGAGAATTATTAAGGTAGATGTATTAGCAAACTGTAACAAGAATGTCAAAACAATTTTGCAAACATTACTAATTTTCATATTTTCTTAGCACAACTTCATTCCGAAATTATTATTCAATGTATTGTTCAAAAAATTCCACAAATATTTACATTTTTCATCCATAATTTTGTTTTTTAGTTTTTGCTTTGAAATAAACACATTTTTTTGACATCTACCTTCATAACATTCCCTGAAGAACACATAGTTCGATTACCGGTTACTCTCGAAACATTCGATCAACGATTTCGATCGAGTCTTATCATGCCGTTTTTTTCTCGTGTCGAAAACTTATTCACGAGTAAATTCACGATCGAATCGACTCACATAATTAGGCCCCAGTCCTCACATTTTACCGCATTTGGATGCAATCCAAAGAATCACATCCACTTGTCTCATTTTATCAACATCCGGATGCAGTTCAGCGGAGTCGTGAAAAAGGCACTCCAATTCCCCACAATTTAACAGCATCCGGATGCAGTCCAAACGGAGTCGTGAAAAAGGCACTCCGTTCGCTACATTTTATTAGCAGTTGTTAGAGATCCCTACATGTACATAAATCAGTTTGTACATCTCTACAGGCAGCGGAATACATTTTCCAAAAAAAGATAAGCGTGTTAACTTTTCCAAACATTTGTTAATACAAACTAAATAATATTTAATTTGTGAACATTTTTCCGGTAACTCACAAGAAGAAAATTTCCGAATGGAGTGCTGTTGGAGTACATGTCGAAATCTTAACTGGTGATGGGAAGACAACCCATTTAGCAGATGAAGCAAAAACAGTTCAGCTTGGATTAAATGGAGAGCGGAGGAAACACGCATGTTTGTGTTATGCTTGGTTTACATTTACGAAATCCACTCGATTTCAACTGTCAAATCCATAGGTTAAACGTCAAATGAAATTCAATGGATTTCAGATGAGATTTCATTTGACGTTTGAGCTATGGAATTGACAGTTGAAATCGAGTGGATTTCGTAAATGTAAACTTAGCATTAATGTAATAAAGTTCTTAATACTTTTGTTTTACACAAATAATAAATGCATTTTATTTGTTGTGGTATATTTTGTAATGGCTTGCACAATTTCCGCAGAATGCCTGTATCAAAACACATGCTTTGGACTGCCTCCTATTCTACCCCAAAGGGTTAGTTAAAATGCAATGCCCAAGGGTCAGTTAAAATGCAGTGCCAGAGGGTCAGTTAAAATGCAGTGCCAAAGGGTCAGTTAAAATGCAGTGCAATGGAGTGCCTCTTTCAGTAGTCACGCTCTTGTAAAAATTATGAGTGAAAATGCATAATTTGATGCACTTCCAGATCACTTGTACATATCATTTAACTGCCTCTTTGGAGGCAAACTTTTTGCTGGGTACCTAAATTATAAGAATTTTAATTTTACCGATTTCTGTCGGTAATCAAAAAACGGGTTAGAGAATCTCACCACAGGTCGCATTTTTTGTCCGATTCGCATAAAAATTGAGAAAGATCATTTTTTTTTTTTTTTGGACGAAGAACGAACCCTATTTATTTTTCTAAGAATCGGTTCAGTAATGGATATAGCTCCCATATATATTTTCGCCCGATTTTAGGTATTTGCTGCACCAACGTCGGTATGGACATATGTATGCCTGTTTTTGATGAAATTTTAAAGGTGTGACGGAATTTGGTCTCGAAAAATGTTTGCCAAATTATATTGAAATCGGTTAAGATTTAGGTATAGCTCCCATATGTATGTTCGTCCAATTTCATGTGTTTGCTGTACCAAATACTCAAATTCTAAATTCTAAGTTTGATGAAATCTGGAAAATTTCATCGAATTCGAACGAGAAATAAGTGTAAAATTATATTGAAATAGGTTCAGAGGTCGATATAACAAGAACGTCAAAATACCTGAAATCGAGCGGTACCGTTATATGGGGACTATATCAAAACGTCGACCGATATAGCCCATCATCGAACTTGACCTACCTGCCTGCCAACAAAAGACGCATCTTTCCAAAATTTTAGTGTGGATTCTAGAGTGATTACAACAAACGGACGGACGAACGGATATTAATGGATCAGCAAAAAGTTTGCATCCAAAGATGCAGTTAAATCACATGTACAAGTGATTTGAAAGTGCATCAAATTATGCATTTTCACTCATGATTTTTACAAGAGCGTGACTACTGAAAGATGCACTCCATTAGCACTGAATTTTAACTAACACTTTGGCATTGCATTTTAGCTAACCCTTTGGAATCGCATTTTAACTAACCCTTTAGGGTAGAATAGGATGCAGTCCAATTTGCATCCAAAGCACGTGTTTTGATGCAGTGCTTTGGATGCGAATTTAAACGCACTCTTCGGAATGTGTTTTTATTCAGTTCAAAGATGCAATAAAAAATGCAAGCCATTGCAAAATATTCCAGAATAAATAACAAGTAAGAAAAGCGTTAAGTTCGGTCGGGCCGAACTTTTTATACCCTCCACCACAAATTTCAGCCGTTTCGGTGGATTAATGTGGCCACTACTTTCAAAATACCGAAATTCGGAAGGTACCGTTCTATGGGGGCTATATGATGGCGTGGACCTATACCTACAAATTTCTGGGGTAAAGTTTTATACGCCTAAAGAAGACTAAATACCAAATTTCAGCCATATCGGTGTGATAATGAGGCTAAAACGTTCAAAATATCGAAAATCGGGAGATTTGTATTATGGGGGCTATATCAACACGTGGACCTATATAAACATTTTATGGTAGAAATGTTTCTTAGCCTCTGGAAACACAAAATACAAAGTTGCAACCGATTCTTTGGTCAAATGGGTCCAATACATTCAAAATATATTAAAATGACGCGTACTTTATAAGGGGTCTTATGTGGGGACTATACCAAAACGTGGACCTATATAACCCAACTTTGGTAAGAATGTTTTCTGGCCTCTGAAGACACAAAATACCAAATAACAACCAATTCTGTGCTCAAATGGGTCTAATACATTCAAAATATGTTAAAATGACGCGTACTTTATATGGGGCCTTATATGGGGGCTATACCAAAACGTGGACCTATATAACCCAACTTTGGTAGAAATATTTTTTGGCCTCTGGAGACACAAAGTACCAAATTACAACCAATTCGGTGGTAAAATGGGCCAAATATCTTAAAAATTCCTTAAAACGACGCGTACTTTATATGGGGCCTTATATGGGGGCTATATCAAAACGTGGACCTATATAACCCAACTTTGGTAGGAATATTGTTTGGCCTCTGGAGACACAAAGTACCAAATTACAACCAATTCGGTGGTAAAATGGGCCAAATATCTTAAAAATTCCTTAAAACGACGACGCGTCACGCGTCATTTTGTATGGGGGCTATATGAAAGCGTGGACCTACATAGCCCGCTTTCAATACCAAAAGTCCTACGTAAATATAACATATTTTCCCAAAATTTCATCAACCTACGTCAATCCGTTCGGACGCTAGAGTGATTTCCACAGACGGACAGACGGACAGACAGACAGACGGACGGACATGGCTATATCGATGTAGAATTGCACGCTGATCAAGAATATATATACTTTGTGGGGTCTACAATGATTATTTCGAGTAGTTACAAACGTAGTGACAAACTTAATATACCCCCATCCTATGGTGGAGGGTATAAAAATAATTTATTGTTTGTGTAAACATGAATAATAAGAATTTTATTACATTAACACAAATTATGAAATTGCTTCATTAAATTCAATCGCAACTGAGTTTGTTTCCTCCGCTCCCTATTTAATCCAAGCTGAACTGTTCTTGCTTCATCTGCTAAAGAGGTTTTTATATCCTCTTCCCATTACCATTTAAGATTTCGACATGTACTCTAGCAACACTCCATTAGGAAATCTTCTTTTCATGAGTTAGCGCAAAAGTTCACAAATTATTTCATTCTTGGTCTGTTCCTTTACTTTTAAAAATGGTAAAAGTAGCATAATTAGCAAAAGTTGTTAACTGCTTTCGTACCAATTGTAAGCTAACATCAAGTAAAGGAACACTTTTCGAGTAAAAAGTGGTAAAACTTGATGATTTTTACACGCAAAGGAACAGAGCTTTTATAACAAATTTTTGGAAAATTTTTTTTCTGTTTTTGACCGGATTGTAGGGATGTACAAACTGACTTATGTACTTGTAGGGACCTCTAGCATTTTTTTCTGTTTTTGACCGAATTATAGGGATGTATAAACTGACTTATGTACTTGTAGGGACCTCTAGCAAGTGCTAATAAAATGTACCGAACGGACTTTTCACGACTTCATTTGGACTGACTGGATGTCATTCGTTGGATCGCATCTGAATGCGCATAAAATGTGGGGAATTGAGTGCCTGTTTTCACGACTCGGTTAGAACTGCCTCAAAACAAGAACTATTCTACATTGCACTACTTCCAATTAATTTTGCTGGGAATATATATCCTGATCAATAATATATATATGCTTTATTAGATCAATGCGTTACAAACGGAAAAACAAACTTAATTTACACACCATACTATGGTGTAGGCTATAAAAAGGTACTCAAGTCCTTGGCCGGCAGCACTTGAGCAGCAGACAAAGAACCACATATAACACGATAGGTCGGTCTGTGGTAAACTATTCGGGGCCAATTTTGTTTACCTACGTGAGTGATACACAATGGATGAACTGCAACAGGATGTCTCCTCTGTAGAGACAGAGAGAGAGTTCCAAATATGCAAACGAAAACCTGTAGATCAAAAGGTATGTCAAGCGAGCTTGTGCAGTATCCATACTAGGGTGGGGCGATTTGTGAGGAAGGAAAAAAACCTTAATGAGCCCTTCGCGTTTCTGATTCCTGGGATTGAACTGAGCAAAAAAGTCCACTGGACCATATATCTACCGTGAAAATCGAGCCTCCCGATTTTGACTTTAAGTTTTTTATTGACGTTTTTTGGATATTTTGGCATATAACAGCCAAACCATTGAGATTTTCGATCCAACACAAAGACAAACATTGTAGCCAAGACAGTAATTGAAAACTCTCTAATACATCGCAAAAGCATTGGAACGCTCCTTGAGGCAGTTTTGGCCTTAAGAATGTGCAAACTTTTCGGAAAATGTCGATAAATGGCACTGTGCTACAAAAGTAGACCAGAAAAATATTCAAGAGTTCTGATGCAAAATTCCATCGTGTTAGGATCCATGGAGAACGAAAATGCCTTTAGTTCATTTGGGTCACTTCGTTTTATTTTTTTATAACGGTAAAAGTAGTGAAAATTTGGGTTTCTTACATTTTCAAATTTAAACGGGCATATCTTATTTTTTCCACAACGGATTTCTTTTGATCCTTCTTCTTTTTAAAGGGGTGAATAATGTCTTTTGAATAAGCTATTATTGTTTTAAATCGGTTAACAAATGGCTAAGTTATAGTTGTTTATGTCTGAAAAACCCCACAAAAAACCTATAAAGGAATTTCTCATAATTTTCAAAATAAATATTGAACAAAACAAAAAAACATTATATTTTTGAAAATTATGAGAAATTCCTTTATAGGTTTTTTGTGGGGTTTTTCAGACATAAGCCACTATAACTTGGCCATTTGTTAACCGATTTAAAACAATAATAGCTTATTCAAAAGACATTATTCACCCCTTTAAAAAGAAGAAGGATCAAAAGAAATCCGTTGTGGAAAAAATAAGATATGCCCGTTTAAATTTGAAAATGTAAGAAACCCAGATTTTCACTACTTTTACCGTTATAAAAAAATAAAACGAAGTGGCCCAAATGAACTAAAGGCATTTTCGTTCTCCATGGATCCTAACACGATGGAATTTTGCATCAGAACTCTTGAATATTTTTCTGGTCTACTTTTGTAGCACAGTGCCATTTATCGACATTTTCCGAAAAGTTTGCACATTCTTAAGGCCAAAACTGCCTGAAGGAGCGTTCCAATGCTTTTGTGATGTATTAGAGAGTTTTCAATTACTATCTTGGCTACAATGTTTGTCTTTGTGTTGGCTCGAAAATCTCAATGGTTTGGCTGTTATATGCCAAGATGTCAAAAAAACGTAGATAAAAAACTTAAAGTCAAAATCGGGAGGCTCGATTTTCATCGTAGACATATGGTCCAGTAGACTTTTTTGCTCAGTTCAACCCCAGGAATCAGAAACGCGAAGGGCCCGTTAAGGTTTTCAAATCGCCCCGGCCTAATGTAGGTCTATATAGGACACCAAGCGAAATAAATCATTACCAATTAATGGGTTTTAAGAGTACTTTTTGGTACTCGTACCTACTTACAAAAGCCTTTACTAACCCATTATATTAGTAAGGGCATGCCACACTGATTAACTAGTTATTCTATAACCACTAGGATAACTAGTTATTCTATGTCTATTAGAAGTTAAAAAATAAGCTAAAAAACTTTTTTTCTATTTTTAGAACAGTTTGTTTCAATTTCAACACACGTCATATTTTTATCTTTGGTGTTCTCTGCTGGATTTGATCATGCGAACTTCTGATTTGTAGAGGAACACACTACACACTGTGCTACGTGTATGAACATTAAGGGTGGTTTAAACGCTTACATGTGCCCCCACAAATGTATTTGAACACACAACCGTAGGATTTGTAGTCGGACATAAACGCTCAGTGCCTTTCTCAAAAAAGAACAAAAAAAAACTCTTTGTAGCCCTGTTTTTTGGTCCATGCTTCCCGACATTATTGTAAAAAAACTCATAACAAAGGCTACGGTCACCGTAATACGGTGACCAATTAAAACGACTGGTGGGTAGGGAAACTATCCAACGAAGCGACTGACATTGTTCCAATTTCTCTCAAACTGTAATGAAGTTCGAAGATGGACTATATCAGACAACTCCTTCCGACACTTCCCTCACAAAAGTTCAAAATTTATAACAGTTTAAGGACTGTCAGAGAGTGGTTTTGATTACAACGATATAACCTTTTTCTTTCGTTTTCGTCCATGCTTCTTGAGAATATCACTCAAAAAATACTACGGCGACCAACTAAATTTTCGATTGGTACGCTACCTATCGAAAATAATGGCTCCCAAAATTAGATCCAGCTGTAAGATTTACAGTAATTCATGCCTACTACAATACTTCCTGAGATACGGGCACCGGAATGTCCCGAAAAAGTCGCTCCTTCATACTCCACTTGCACTAAGGTATGTGGTCTTTGTTACAACTCTATAATTTTGAAACTCGAAGCTTGGTTTTCATTTTTATGGCCAGAAATTCTTCTTCTTTGATCTATAACATTCGGATCCGCCTTACCTTGCTCCTTCCATTAGTTTTAAATTTACGAAATAACTTTTTTTCAAATAAAAAAATTTGTATATTTGATGTAAAATGTCTTTATTTGATATTAAATTGGCATTCGTATAAAAGTTCATAATCGGATAGGCTAAAATCTGAAACTCCATTCGTTTAAGAGTTCGATGAGCATGGTGGATTATTGAAGACATTTCCTTCGGCATAAATTGAATAACTATTTTCGACATTATTTCTAAATGAAATAACGGGACCAGGTCGTGCACTTGCAGCTAATATTGCTGCTGCTGTCAAGGCATTAGCAGAGTTCGAATGACTGCATGGTGGTGCTGGTTCAGCTGGAGCTGGTGTGGTTAAGATTTCATTAGATGTTGAGGCAACTGTAGTTTCTTCTTCTGTTGTTGCGGCAGTTGTGGACTCAGGAGTTGTTGTTGTTTCGGCAGGTGTTGTTGTCTCCCCAGAAGTGGTGGTGGGCTCAGGTGTTGTAGGCTCAGTTGTAGTTGTGTCCTCAGTTGTGGTTGTGGCCTCAGTTGTGGTTGTAACTTCCGTTGTTGTAGCCGCTTCCGTAGTTGGTGCAGCAGTTGTGGTGGTGGTAGTCGTAGTTGTCGTGCTACTTACCACAGGACATGGACCCTTAGATATTTGAACCCAAGCTATAAAATAAAATACGGATTTACAAATGATTTCTTTTCTTGTTTTAAATCACAACTTACTTATTCCACTTTTGTAACTTTCCTCAGCCAAGGCGCATGTGCTACTAAAAGTTTTGGTAGTCAACAAATTTGTACCACACACAGGTTCATACGGCGTGGAACAAGGCTTATTGTTAGGTGGACAAGGTCCATTGCAGTAGAATGTAAAGCTGTAGCCATTTTTTACGGTATCCAAAAATTCCTGCAAATTTCTAAAGGTTTTATAGAAACCACTTAAAACACCACATACTGGGCCAGATTGATGTGGGCTGGGTCTCAAATAGGGATTAGGTTGGAGTGATACAGGAGGGAAACTAAGCGTTGGACGGTATGGTTCAGCCTTAATGGGCAATATTACTAGGCATGCGGCCACCACGAAGAATATTACTTTCATAATTACTGTTGTTGTTTGTTGTTGTTATTGCTATAATGGTTGTATGCTACTCTGTGCCTTATTGGAGGAAATAGTGGGGTATTTATATGTTAAAAGTTGTTCTAATTTAATGTTTCTAATTGGTTCGTGATGCTGTCGAATTTTTTGGCTATTCTTAAATTTGTCTTTAATGCAACGTATTATGGGCCTTATGATGCTCTTGACCTAATTTCTTTTGTTCGGTATTGAAGAATTATCTCGCAACTTCGTGGTCTCTCTTCATTGTTTTTGTAATTAAAAGCCAGCAAAACGTGATTCTTTAAAGAAACTAAATGCAATACTGTAATTGTTCGATTACCAACATTATGTAATGGAATGTAGGCTAAATAATAAGAATGACGCATTTGTGAATATTTTGCTTTTGTAGACAATTTTTTAGACTATTCACCACTACGTGGTGTAGTTGGCCTATACACAAACACATAATAATTACGGAGCTAGCCTTTTGTTATACGAATTGGCTTGGTTTATAGATATTCGATATTATTTCAAAATAGAGCTTCACCAATTTAGACTGATATAATACTGATATGTAGGATTTTGTTACACCCTCAGCATTTATGCTGAGGGCAAAATGTGCCTCACGGAAATGATTTTAAACCAGGGTTTCGGAGTCGGAGTCTACGAGTCGGAGTCGAGCAATTTTGCTGGAGTCGGAGTCGAAGTCTGAGTCGAAAAAATAACTCGACTCCGACTTCGGGTAGTTTTTTCTACAATTAGAAATATAACATTAAATTCTGGACACCATTTCAAAAATCATTATTTATTTTAAAAAGGAGCTAGAAGAAAACATTTAAGAAACGGTATACAATACCAATTTAGAAGACTATCACAGGATATTTACTGTCCTTTGAAGTCTATTCTTTTCATCTCTAATCTGATTATAAAATGTATGTCCAGAATATTTTTTGGTCCAATTGATCCATTAATTTTTTGCAAGCAAAAGTAAAGTTCTTTGACAATCGAATTATAATTGGACATTTAACGTCTTTTATATAAGCCCAGAAGTCTTCTGAGAAAAAAATCTACTGATCTTCTTTTCTTGTCTTTTGTGAGACAAGGATGACAGTCTTCTATTAAAGGACCTGTTGGACTCCTATAAAGGTGTCCACGAATATATATGACAATCGGATTATTAGTTTTCGAGCTAGAGTTGGCACCGCAAAACGCTTTAATGGAAGTAGTATAGACGGTCAGTAGACGGTCATTTGCCACAAAACTTCTTGCAGCCTTTACTTTAGTTTTCAAAATGTTATTTCCTTTGCTTTTGCTTCAAAACAAAAAACTAATTTGAAAACAAGTAAGAACAGACTATAGTCGGACGGGGCCGACCATGTGATACCCTATACCACTATCCCTGTGCACTAGCTTTCCGGGTTAGCTGTTATAAGATGTGCATTAGAAATTTTACCAATTTTCACACAAAAGTTTTGATCAATTTAACCCGCTAAATATTATCCGATCATACCGTTGACTTGCACGCTACTTCTTCATCTCAAACCAAAACTACGTTTAAAATTTCGCGCCGATCGGACTATTATTGCGACCTACAGAGCGGCTACAAAATCGAGCAAAAATTTTGTTTTTGGTCCATTTCATCCCTTTAACATTTCACGATCATCGCCAAAAACTAATCAGTTCTATTCTGGTCCAAACCCGACCTCCATACTAAATTTCGTGACAATCGGTCTATAATTGCGGCCTCTAGCTTGATTACAATTTTTAATGGACGGACAGACGGACGGACGGACGGACGGACACACATCGCTAAATCGCTTTATCTCGTCGAGATATGAAGTTTGGTATACCACATGAGGGGTCTACGACGAATATTTCGCGGCGTTACATGAATTTTTGGGAAAACAAACTTATTATACCCTTTTCCACATTGTGGTATAGGGTATAAACACACTCAAATTTGGTAATGTTTCTTACTCATTCATTTTCTTATCGACATACATAACATTTTTCAACAAAAAATTCTGAAAGCAGATTAAGTTAGTAAGTCTTTCAGATGAAGGATAAAAATTTATTTTTCGTGGGTTTCTTCGAAAAAAGTTATGAAAATGGGTTTTAATTTGGCTTTTTTTGGCCTGGGTGTCTTCGAAAAAATCATGAAAAAGGGTTTCTATTGGGCTTTTTTCCCTTGGGTATTACCTCTTAAGGCTCTCGAAGAACTGTAAACTGTTGGCTTATATCCATTTTAAAACCTGGTCATGAATTGCTTATAATTTTTACTGCCTGTAGTCCTTATGATTTGTATTGCTCCTTCATTTTCACATATTTTCTGAAAATGAAGGAGCCTTCCAGAATATTCTCATGCAATGAACTTGTAACACCGACAAATACTTTCTAACTTGTATTTTGTTACTATTTTCCAATGTAAGATTCAGCAGAAACAATTTAGATATGAATTTTACTTCAAATTTATGTTCTGTAGTTGTGTATTGTATTCAAACGGATGCCCTTTCTAAATATTATGTTAGAAAAAATCAACAGATTGGACTGACTATATGGGCCCAAATATATGAAAAAGTTAAAAAATTGTGCACATTTTATTAATTTTAGCGGTATAGGAATTTACCCTCGGTGTCGACCCGGAGTCGGAGTCGGAGTCGTGAAAAAGTGGTCTGGAGTCGGAGTCGAGCCAAAAGTACCTCGACTCCGAAACCCTGTTTTAAACCCAAGTATGTTTGGACGAAATCCGTTTCAGACAATTTGGAGTCGATTTACCAATTTCCGTCTGTCTGTCTGGATTGCTGGAGCGAGCGTACGATAAATCTCGAACGGATTTTTTTTATTGATTTGGTCCAACATTTGGCTTTCGTAATATTTTGTCCAAACATAGTTTTAGTTCGAAGATGGGCCATATCGGACAACTCCCTCGGGTACCTCCCCCACAAAAGTTCAAATTTTTTCGCAACAATTATGCGCACGATATCTCTCGAAGGGACTAACCGATTTGGTCCATACTTTTCACATCGTAATATTTCTACCAGATATATTTAAGGTTCGAATACGGACTATTACGATGGTGCAAGTTTTTTCAGGGGCAAGTCCATACTTCCTGAGGAGATGGCCTGAAAGCTGTAAAAACCCGCTATGGCACCATGTGTTGTGGATGGAGCGCGCAGTAACTCTCGAACGGATTAACCGATTCGTTCCAAAATTTGGCAATCGTAATATTTTACCCAAATTTAAATCTAGTTCTAAGATGGGTCTTTTCGGTCCACTCCTTTGGGTATCTCCTCCACAAACGTTCAAAACTTTTCGCTAAATTTGTGCGCACGAAGGCGGTAACCGAAGGCAGTAACCGATTTGGTCCATACTTTGGACATGGTAATATCTCTACCAGACATACATATATCAGGACAGAGTATCCTTCGGATACATCCAACACCAAATTTCGGAAAAGTGGAGGTTAGGACCTCCTCTCGAATCCTTTTGATTTTTCTTGCAACAGGTTGCACTCAAGGCCCCTATTACCCTGGTACAATTTTTTTCAGTGGCCAAGTCCAAACATCTTGAGAAAATTACCCGAAAACTGTAAAAAACCCCTACGGCCAGCATGTGTAGTGGCTGGTGCCCACGACAACTCCCGAACCGAATACTGCATTGGTCCACACATTGCATATCGTAATATTTCTTCGAATATTGGATGAAATTCGAAGATGGTGCTTATAGGTTCACTCCTTCCAGTGCCTCCTCCACAAAAGTTCGAAAATATTCACTAAAATGGTAAGCGCAATATCTCGTAAACGGAGCACCGATTTGGTCTAGAAATATTTTGCCCAAACTTAGTTTATGTTCAAAAGTGGGCCCTATCGGTCCATTCCTTAGCTACCACCCACACAAATGATCAACATTTTTGTTTAAGTGCGGTTAAGGGTCTGTCCGGAGAATCCTTTGGAAATTTTTACCGAAGGTACTCCTAATATCCCTGTTGACAGTGATATGATGTTCGTGGGCAAGCCCATGTTTCCTGATATAATGGTCCTATCGAGAGGAATGACTCCCAAAATAAGACACACTTCCAAAATGGGCAATGTGGGTTCATTCCTTCAGGTACCTCCCTCGCAATACTTTTTAGACTTTATCTTAATCCATATATTTGTCGGCAAGTTCATACGCCCAAAATTCTGAATACCCTCTAAATACATACATACATATCGTCTGCTCCGTCGGAAAAGGTCGTAAGTCCCTCTCAATAAATTTTTCAGGAGGAAGAAAAACCTTCCAGCGCTTTCTGTATTAAAGATTTTATTATGGTGGTAAAGGCAGTATTTTTTGTTTATTTATTCCGCTTCAATACACGTACTTAGTTTGATAAAATTCCATCGCGTTTGGGAGATAATTGGATGTCTTTGGACTTACGACCTTTTCCTTGTACAGTTTTGTATTTTTGTAGGGACTTACGACCTTTTCTTACAATTTACGGACGTTTTTAAAATAAAATATTTATACTTTACAAAACAATGTGGAAAGGGTATTATAAGTTTGTTTTGCCCAATATTCTTGTAACATCGCGAAGTATTCGTCGTAGACCCCCTCCCCTTGCCATTTTTTCATATCTTGACGAGATAAAGCGATCTAGCTATGTGTGTCCGTCCATCCATTAACAATTGTAATAAATCTACAAGCCTCAATTTTGGACCGATCGCCACGAAATCTTGTGGAGAGGTCGGGTTCCGACCAGAAGTGACCCCATTAGATGTCGGTTATGATCGAAAGATGTGAAATGGACCAAACCCACAATTTTTACCCGACTTTGTAGCTGTCCTGTAGACCGCAGTAATATTCCGATCGGAGCGAAATTTTAAGAATGATTTGAGTTAAAGGCAAATTATTACCGGGTTTAATGGACCAAAACTTTTGTGTGAAATCTTATATATAAAAGACAATGTGTGTATGTTTGTATGTTCCGCATAGACTCAAAAACGGCTGAACCGGTTTTTTTTTTTTTTGAAAATTTCAGAGAATATACAAGTAACAACGGAGGTGAAAATAGGCTTTATATTTTTTGAATTTCGAAGGGGGCGGCGCTGGCCCTATTTTTTAAAAAAACGCTTTTTTGCAAAAGTTATGATAGTATCGGTCAGAAAATTAATTTGCGAGGCAACGGTTGTTGAATCTCCGACACTAAGTACTTATTCCATGTAATTTTCAGATTAGGCACAGGGATGTCCCTTGGTGGAAGTAGGCTATATATTTTGTTGAATTTCGTAGGAGCGGGTTACACCTGTGCCCTATTTTTTAAATGCGCTTTATATAAAACTTACGAACGATTCAGTTTCCCCAATTCTGTGTACATATTTTAGCAATAAGACCCGACCAGAGTAAAATTCTAAGTCGGTATAACCATGAGCGGCTGTCCGTCTTTTGAAAATAAGATACAGCTCGCAATTTTTAAGATAGATCTTCGTGATTTGGTATAGATGTTTGGTATTGACGCCTTCATATAGCCCCCCTAGAATTGTACCTTCCGATTTCCGGTATTTTGAAGGTGTGGCCCCAATATTCCTCCGAAACGGCTGAAATTTGATATTTATTCTTCGTTTCGGGTATAAAACGTTCTCCCATAAATTTGTTTATATAGGTCCACGCCTTCATATAGCCCCATAGAACGTTGCCTCCCGAATTTCGGTATTTTGAAGGTTAGCCATATTGTTTTACCGAAATTGCTGAAATTTGGTATTTAGTCTACTTCATAAACGAAAGGAAACTAATTGAAGTAAAATTCAATACAACTCAAGGGGGGGCGTATAACAAGTTCGGCCTGGCCGAATTTAAGGACGTTCTTACTTGTTATTGATATTCACTTGCATATCCCAACTAATTTGCGATGCAAAAAAATTTAATTGACATAAGAAAAGGTAACATAAACTGTTTCAAGAGCCAGCAACGTGGACCGCTTCGGCTAATATTTAATATAAAACATTACACGTTGTACTTACGACCTTGTATTTTTGCCTAACGACCTTCTCTTAGCTACATTGGTTTCTTAGCTACATTGTAATCCCAAATAGTGTCCTTTTTGTCTTCCCATGTATTTCTGCCCCAACTCCCTGCATCTTTTGTTTTTGTCTGCAAACCATGTACAATATTCAGCATGTAATGTCTTCCTGCGTTTAGGAAGTTTATCATCAGAGCTTTCAGCTCCGTGAAAAGCATAGGAAACTAGACCCATGACACCATCGTCTAATTCCATTCCAAATTCATACTGCTCTTTGTTAGCAAAAACAATGATGTCTTCTTAGTTTAATAACATTTCAATCAATTATTATTTTAGAATCATTTGATAATATAAACATTGCACTTACCCGTCCATTAGAAGGTATTACTTTATTGAATTCAGAATACAAACTAATCTCGTTATGTGAATAAATGCCCCTAGAGAAACCACAAATTACCAGTTGATAAAGTTAAGTAAGATATACGACAGAAAAAACAGTAAAAATTTAGATTTTTTTTACAAATTTTCCAATACATGAGGTATTTGAACACATACAGCATCCCAATTTGTTTCAATGAAAAGGCCAGAAGTCCATCTTTCATAATCAGTTCGCTTATAGGGGAAATAGATTTTAGATAGTAAATTTTCGTTGCAATATAGAAATTATCACATTTTTGTTCAAAAGTTTGGTCCACAGGCTCCGCCAAATATCATCCGATTATCATCCAAAGGAGTAGGCTAGTTCTTTACATTGTACCCCAACCATGGATGACATTAAACATTATATCTGAACTACATTAGCTGTAGTAGTCTTTTAAAGTATAAATTTTCATGTGGACTTACGACCTTTTCGTTCTCAAATTTGTACGTTTTGTGGACTTACGACCTTTTCCGACAAGGGCAAAACGTATAGAAAAACGCGACATACTACCATTTTCTTTGTATCATACGACGTGTTTTGACTTGTACTATCATCCTGTAACAAAAACGTGATTTCCAAAAAAAGTGGACTTACGACCTTTTCCGACGGAGCAGACGATATGTGTTTTTTGTTTGGGAAAAAGGTGTTCATTCCACACAGGCTGAGGGTATACCTCTGTCGGCAAAGCCGACTGATACTTTTTTATTTGTTTGCAGTTTTAAAAAGTTGTTGTTGTTGTAGGAACGCAAATATGTTCCTTCGTGTATTATTTCAATTATCAGGTTTCGGTTCCTCTGTATCCAGAAAAAAAATTCAACTTCAACTGGTTGTGACCATAAAGAATCAGGATTCAGTTGAGTGGGTTAAGCTGGGCAGTTAAACAAATGCAGCGTGTCGTGTGGTCCCAAATCATGTGTTGGGTATCGTGGCATTAATACGGGCCTACAAAGAATTATGGCGACCATCGACCAATATAATCAGTGGGAGTCTCATTTCAGCCGACCAAGTGGTGAACACTGTGACAGTGGATCTAGAGGCGGATATTTTCATATTCCTCAGATGGAAGAACGGCGATACGACCTGACGCCAAGATTGTACAACCTTCGTCATATATTACAATATCTATGCCTTCTGGAGGTTGTGGAATTTCGGAAAAGTAGAGGTTAAACAGTTTAGGAGATATCACTCCGCCTTGAGGAGCTCCTTGTTTCACTCTAGGGGTTTTGGACTTGTTGCTTCTGAATTCCACAAACGACCGGCGTCCGCACATATAGTTGAGTATCCAACTTTTCAAACGCGGCTAGAGCGTAGTTTTCTCTATATCCTCGAAGGTCGTCGATAGGTCAAGGCCACCGTGATTGTTCTGTCGCACGCCTGTTCTGCTTGAGTCCTCTACTGATATGTGGATATGGCGTGTAATGCTTTTGTAGTACTGTGCATTTTTCGGAATCCATGTTGATGGTGGGCAACTGGTCTTAAAGTCCACAGTAGTGCCTCTAGAGTCTTTGCTACAGACGACAAGAGGGAAATCGGCCTGTACGCTGCTGGCATCCTTGCCGAACTTCAGTAGCTTGACCATCCTGCCAGCTTTACTGGCTTCTGGTATAATATGGAGGGCTAAAGATATGCTGAGGACACTTGTTAAATACTCAACTCCGGGGTTATTCAGTTGTTTAAACATTACCATTGATATTTCGTGTGGGCCGAACACTTTGTATGATTTTCGCGAGGCTGGAGGGATCTTCTTATACGGCGTGGCAAACTTCTATTTGCCCTATAACTCTCTGGATGATTGGATGATTTTCGCTAGGCTGATCCCTCCTCCGCTGGAGGGCTCTTCTTATACGGCGTAACACACTCCTCTTTGCCCTATCACTCTCTGGATACTCTATAAACTGCCGAGCACCTCTTTAGGTCAGCTGAAAGTAACAGCATTTGAAAGTAAAGCCGTTGAAAGTAGCAGCCGTTCTGCCATCCTTCTTTTCCGGGTTCGAGACTGATTTAATCGTTGCCCACAATTTACTTAATCCTGTACCGATGTTGCATTGTTTCAGGTGGCCTAGCCACTTTTTCCGCTTATGTTCGCCTACTAGCCTGTTGACTTTAAGAGTAAGTTCTATAACTCTTGGGTATTCAGGGTTCGTACCACGAAGCTGATCAAGCTCGTATGCCGTCGCCTCTGCTGGGAAATTTGGTCTGATTTGGGGTATCGACCAGCAGGTATGTTGCGAGCGGTTGTTGCCGTTATGATGTCCCGGGAAATTCTCCCAGCTGCCCGAGGATCTGAGGGAATGGGGAGCTCTCTGAAGCGGTAATTGGTAAATTTTCTGAACCCTTCCCAATCCGCTTTCCCATGGTTCAGAATAGCACGACGTTCAGAGATTAAAAATATGGTGGTTTATTTACGGAGACAATGATAGGAAAGGAAATGACGGGTTTTCAGGATACGTCATTATCAGACCTGGTACCACAGGTCTAGTAGCGGCGTCTTCATTCACCGTGCAAAACATGGAGCTATCAATTTGCTCGGCCAGCGCTATACCCTTCTGGCCATTACCTAGAGCGGAAGGCCAAAGCTCATGAAGGACATTGAAGTCCCCTAGCACCTGACGGTTATTGCCATCTAATAGCGAACTACTATCGGGCATATAACGCAGGGCACAGCTATTCATCGGCGGTATGTACTCATTGAGCAGCTCTACCTCGCCCGTACCACACTTTACTGCTACCCCCTTATATTCCATGTATTGGTCACTAGAATCAAGCTCAAGTGAGATAGGTCTGTACTTGACAGACCCGTGTATTAGGAAGGCAAGTTCTCCTCATCCGCATCTTGTGCGATCTTTCCGCAGAACGTTGTAACCATAGCATATTTGCGAGCTACAGGTGGTAGTGAGCTTTGTTTCCTGGATCACGACGACCATGATGATTTGCGGACTCATAAAGTCCACAATTTCGCTGACCTTATTGCGAAGACCGTTGCAATTGAATTGCAGACACGCTCGGAAGTGCTCCCATTCCCTACATCCATTGCATCTCAACATTGATGGCATGTTGTGGATGCGGATCTGACAAGCGAAACAGATCCATACTGAGGATCATGAAATCACTGCTCTCATGGTAAAAAATACACGAACAAAAATACACGACTGCCCCTGGTCGAAGATTCCTACGAGTCAATCCGGTGCATGGATCCGGCCGCCGTAACAACCGTAAATACTGGCGTTGTAGTTAGACTGCGGCAAATGATCACCAGGGCCTGGATTCTTGTTCTATGAAAACTTAAAATGAAAAATATTTCCTTTATAGTTTTTTTTCATTTGACAGTTTTCTCCTTTATAAAAGTTTTCATTTCACATTTTCATAGAAACAGAATTGAGCCCCAGGTCACCACACACCCTAGTTCAGCATCATGTGCTGGATCGGGTTTTTTCGCGTTTTCATGGAATATGATCTCCATTGGCGGCTAAACCACGATTACGGTTAAGAGGGGTGTGCGTTTATTGGCTTTACAAAAACATAATTTGTCAGTCTTCTTCCAATCTAAACCTTGTTACGAAGTCTTATTTTTTATCGGAAATTCGATACAGACATATCTCTAATGCTGATCAATACAATTTTTTGACTTAAGCTGTTAGTTGAAAAAGGGAACAACTACTAGCCCGTGTTGTTTTGTAGCTACCCAGCAAACCAAATGTCTGAACAATTTCGGAAGCAAAATCGTTCAGATTTCGTTCCGATTTATAAACGATTTTTCGGAGGGGAAATAGTTCAGATTTTGTACCGATTTCGGAGAGATTGCCGGAAATAAATTTCTCTTCGGAATTTTCCAAGGAGTTTCTTCGATCCGATTACGCTCCGACATTTCGATCCAAAATTATATCAACCACTTCATACAACTTTCGTTAAGATATCGTTTCGATTCCGGGTAGCTATAGATCCAGATACTGTTGTAGTATCGAAACCAGGAGATGTGGAAGTTTTAGCAAGAGAATATGTTGTAGTTTCTATACCTGCTTCTGGCGTAATTTCAGAGCAAGCAGCTGGGGTAGTTTCAAAGCGAGACTCATGCAAGATGACTTTCTTAAATAAAACTACGTCATGTGTATGTATGTGTGTATACATTTGAATTCGTTTATTTTTTATTGGCTAAAGAAAATATACTTTTCATTTTTTCTTCATAAGTTTAATTATTAGGTTTTCCAACTGATTATTAATTTCTTTGGCGACGTGGTCGTTTTTGTTTCGATTGTTGTGGCTGTTGTTGTGATTGAATCGTTCGTACTTGTTCGATAAGTTTAGTTAACTTTTTGTTTTTTCCGTTCGACTTTCTCCGACCATTGCCCAATTGTGTGGCACCAGATTTTATGACTCCATAATTTCGAACATTTCCTTCAACATAGGTACCATATCTATTACCAACATTGTGTCTAATCGATAACACTGGAGATTTTGGTTGAACTTGCGATAACCATTGTTGTATGGGATCAGGAGAAGTTGTAGATACCATATTTGGTGGGCAAATGTAGATCGGTTTGGGTGTTGCGGTTACGCATGCTGTCGGTTTGGGTGTGGTTGTGGTAGTCGTGTCGGTTGCAGGAGAGGGAGTTCCAGTTTCAGAAGCAGCATCACCATCAGTTGGTCGGAAGGGAGGTTCGGTGGCTGGAGAGGGAGTTCCAGTTTCAGAAGCAGCATCACCATCGGTGGGTTGGTAGGGAGGTTCAGTCGCTGGAGATGGAGTTCCAGTTTCAGAAGCAGCATCACCATCAGTGGGTTGGTAGGGGGATTGTGTTGTGGCTTTTATGATAAAGAAGATATACAGTTTTAGAAAATATTGTGAGTTTAAGAAAAATCGTTTTACCTGATGTTGTCTCTACTGCAGCAGTAGTTTCAGAGGCAGAAGATGGCGTCGTCTCAGAGCCAGAGGCCTGTGTAGTTTCAGAGCCAGGAGCTGGGGTAGTTACAGAACCAGAAGCTGGGGTAGTTTCAGAGCCCGAGGCAGGTGTAGTTGCAGAGCCAGAGGTAGTGGTAGTTTCAGAGCCAGAAGCTGCAGTCGTTTCAGATCCAGAAGATGGGGTAGTTTCAGGGCCGGAAACAGGTGTAGTTGCAGAACCAGAAGCTGGGGTTGTTTCAGAGCCAGATGCAGGTGTAGTCTCCGATCCAATAGCTGGGGTGGTTTCAGACCCAGAGGCAGGTGTAGTTACAGAGCCAGAAGCTGGGGTAGTTTCCGAGCCTGATGCAGGTGTAGTCTCCGATCCAGTAGCTGGGGTAGTTACAGAGCCAGAAGCTGGGGTAGTTTCAGACCCAGAAGCTGGAGTAGTTTCAGATGCAGAAGCTGGGGTAGTTTCAGAACCATCAGCTGGAGTAGTTTCAGAACCAGAACCAGAAGCTTGGGTAGTTTCAGATCCAGAAGCTTGGGTAGTTTCAGATCCAGTAGCTGGGGTAGTCTCAGAGCCAGTAGCAGGTGTAGTTTCTGAGCCAGAGGCTGGGGAAGTGTCAGTACCAGATGCTGGGGTAGTTTCAGAACCAGAAGGTGGGGTAGTTTCAGAACCAGGAGTTGTTTCGGAACCAGAACCAGAAGCAGGTGTAGTCGCAGAGCCAGAAACTGGGGTAGTTTCAGATCCAGAAGCTGGTGTAGTCTCGGAACCAGCAGGTGGGGTAGTCTCAGAGCCAGCAGCAGGTGTGGTTTCAGAGCCAGAGGCTGGTGTAGTTGCAGAGCCAGAAGCTGGTGTAGTTTCAGAGCCAGAGGCTGGTGTAGTCTCAGAACCAGCAGCTGGGGTAGTCTCAGAGCCAGCAGCAGGTGTGGTTTCAGAGCCAGAGGCTGGTGTAGTTGCAGAGCCAGAAGCTGGTGTAGTTTCAGAGCCAGAGGCTGGTGTAGTCTCGGAACCATCAGCTGGGGTAGTCTCAGAGCCAGCAGCAGGTGTGGTTTCAGAGCCAGAGGCTGGTGTAGTTGCAGAGCCAGAAGCTGGTGTAGTTTCAGAGCCAGAGGCTGGTGTAGTCTCGGAACCAGCAGCTGGGGTAGTCTCAGAGCCGGCAGCAGGTGTGGTTTCAGAGCCTGAGGCTGGTGTAGTTGCAGAGCCTGAAGCTGGTGTAGTTTCAGAGCCAGAGGCTGGTGTAGTTGCAGAGCCAGAAGCTGGTGTAGTTTCAGAGCCAGAGGCTGGTGTAGTCTCGGAACCAGCAGCTGGCGTAGTCTCAGAGCCAGCAGCAGGTGTGGTTTCAGAGCCAGAGGCTGGTGTAGTTGCAGAGCCAGAAGCTGGTGTAGTTTCAGAGACAGAGGCTGGTGTAGTTGTAGAGCCAGAAGCTGGAGTTGTTTCAGAGCCAGAGGCTGGTGTAGTCTCGGAACCAGCAGCTGGGGTAGTCTCAGAGCCAGCAGCAGGTGTGGTTTCAGAGCCAGAGGCTGGTGTAGTTGTAGAGCCAGAAGCTGGAGTTGTTTCAGAGCCAGAGGCAGGTGTGGTTTCAGAGCCAGAGGCTGGTGTAGTCTCGGAACCAGCAGCTGGGGTAGTCTCAGAGCCAGAAGCAGGTGTGGTTTCAGAGCCAGAGGCTGGTGTAGTTTCAGAGCCAGAGGCTGGTGTAGTCTCGGAACCAGCAGCTGGGGTAGTCTCAGAGCCAGCAGCAGGTGTGGTTTCAGAGCCAGCGGCTGGTGTAGTTGCGGAACCAGAAGCTGGTGTAGTTTCAGAGCCAGAGGCTGGTGTAGTCTCGGAACCAGCGGCTGGGGTAGTCTCAGAGCCAGCAGCTGGGGTAGTCTCAGAGCCAGCAGCAGGTGTGGTTTCAGAGCCAGAGGCTGGTGTAGTTGCAGAACCAGAAGCTGGTGTAGTTTCAGAGCCAGAGGCTGGTGTAGTTGCAGAGCCAGAGGCTGGTGTAGTCTCGGAAACAGCAGCTGGGGTAGTTTCAGAGCCAGAGGCTGGTGTAGTCTCGGGACCAGCAGCTGGGGTAGTCTCAGAGCCAGCAGCAGGTGTGGTTTCAGAGCCAGGGGCTTGTGTAGTTGCAGAGCCAGAAGCTGGTGTAGTTTCAGAGCCAGAGGCTGGTGTAGTCTCGGAACCAGCAACTGGGGTAGTCTCAGAGCCAACAGCTGGGGTAGTTTCAGAACCAGAACCAGCTGCTGGGGTAGTTTCAGAGCCAGCGACAGGTGTAGTTGCAGACCCGGAAGCTAGGGTAGTTTCAGAACCAGAGGCAGGGGAACTTTCAGAACTTTCAGCGCTTGAAGCTGGTGTAGTTCCCGAACCTGAAGCTGGAGTAGTTTCAGAACCAGAAGCTGGGGTAGTTTCTGAACCAGAGGCAGGGGAACTTTCAGAACTTTCAGAACTTTCAGCGCTTGAAGCTGATGTAGTTCCCGAACCAGAAGCTGGAGTAGTTTCAAAACCAGAAGCTGGGGTAGTTTCAGAACCATCAGCTGGCGTTGTTTCGGAACCAGAACCAGAAGCTGGAGTAGTTTCAGAGCCAGAAGCAGGTGTAGTCGCAGAGCCAGAGACTGGGGTAGTTTCAAGACCAGCAACTGGAGTTGTTTCGGAACCAGAAGCTGGAGTAGTTTCAGAGCCAGAAGCAGGTGTAGCCGCAGAGCCAGAAACTGGGGTGGTTTCAGATCCAGGGGCTGGGGTAGTCTCAGTGCCAGCAGCAGGTGTAGTTGCAGAGCCAGAAGCTGTTGTAGTTTCAGAGCCAGAGGCTGGTGTAGTCTCGAAACCAGCAGCTGGGGTAGTCTCAGAGCCAGCAGATGGAGTAGTTTCAGATCCAGAAGCTGGGGTAGTTGTAGAACCAGGGGCTGGAGTAGTTTCAGAGCCTGGTGCTAATGTTGTTTCAGAACCAGATGCTGGAGTAGTTTCAGAACCAGAAGCTGGAGTACTTTCAGAACCAGCAGCAGGGGTAGTTGCAGAACCAGAAGCTGGAGTAGTTTCAGAGCCAGCAGCTGGGGTAGTTTCAGAGCCAGTAGGTGGTGTAGTTTCCGAGACAGAAGTAGTTGATTCTGTGGGGTTCTCACTTCCTCCTGCAGCACTTGAATCGTAGTCGTAATCATCGGTAGTTTCGTTCGGCAGAGTTGTTGTTTCAAATGAAGCAGGAGTGGTATCAGAAGTTACAGTAGTGGTTCCGATAAGTGGAGGTGCCGTTGTTGAACTACCAGTTATATCGTTATGGCAGGGACCAACTGCTACCACAATCCATTCTTTAGAGATAATATTGTTAGTTGATATTTTTGAAAAAAAAAACGTCTTGCATGATTGAAGTCTTACCTTTTCCTGTCAGGTACTCATCCTTGCGTATTTCACAGGTATTCTTGAATGTTCTCGTTGTTTTACCGTCAAAAGCACATACATATTCTACCGATGAACAAGATGTAACCGTCTTGGGGCAGGGTCCTTTACAAACAAATCTAAAAGCTATTTGAGATCAAAAGATGTGAATTTAAATTCTCACGGGCAAGTAATGTGTGTGATTACCATATCCACGTCTAACAGTTTCAATGAAGTAATTAAGATTCGCAAATGTTTGGAAGGCGCCATTCAGTGTACCACATACCGGAGCATTTCGTACTGCGACCCCCCTTGGATTCTCATTTACTTGTTGATTGGGTAAATATGCATACGGATAACCATACCAAGGAAGACTGCTACTTTGGGGAGGTGGTGGTGGTGGCAAAAATGAAGGATATGACTGGACCTTGGACCCATGATGACCTTGCCCTGGATGTGTATGGCAGGCTACAAATGAAACTAAACACGTCAGTAGTAAACTTAGGGCCCTCATGACACGATATTGTTATTGTAATTTTCAATTCGATATTGAGATGATGTATTTTGGAACGAACAGTATTTAAATGAAATATTAAACAATTTTGGTCGTAATTTGTAATTGGTCGCTGAGTCGTTGTTTCGTTACGTGTACGTGATTCAAGGCCAGTGAGTAAAATTTTTCCGTCTATTAACGAAAGACAAAAGTTGATTCCTTCAACGCGGAAATGATTTAAATTCATGTGACACATTGTTGAGTTAAAATGCGAATAGCTCTGCTCTGTCCAGATGATCAGCTTATGTACTTCAATGTATATTTTCGTTAATGTTTGTGGGTGAAAACACTTGTAACGAGATATGGGTCATGGAACTTTTGTCTTCTTGTTTGGATTTTCTTAATAATAGAAATAGAATTTCTTGCAGGTTTTGTTACATGACCTGTTGAAGGGTTTGCATATGGAGAATATTAAGTTGGGTTAAACACGTTGGTAAATGGCATGACAAAATGAATGTTATTTCCTAGTTATCGAAAATGATAATCAAAACCATATCAGCAGCAAAAGCTGAATGCGCTATGATCGACATATTTGTAAACTAAAACAAAATCAAGTGGCTTATATAATAGCACAGCTAAAAAGATAAAAATGAGCTGAAATCTAAAAATTCAGCTAAAGCGATATGAAATGTGCTTTAGGCCAATGCCTCAAAGAAGTAATTCTGGAGTCGCTGGCATCATTACAAATTTTGGGTTCCCTGCTAAAATCATTGATGTTAGGACTTACATATCATCTATCACGGTGCGCCTGAACTAACTTTAAATGAAAAGAGTTAACAAAATTTTGCGGATTCTGAAACTACAATGTTCATAGATGAGAACAAATCAATAAACAAACAAGTAAAAAAGTATCAGTCGGCTTTGCCGACAGAGATATACCCTCAGCCTGTGTATATTGAAACAATTTTTTTCCAAAAAACGCATGTATTTAAGGAGTTTTAAGAATTTTGGGCGTTTGAACTGACAAAAATGTTGATTAGGATTTAATATCAAAAGTTTTGCGGAGGAGATACTAAAAAGAATGGATCTCCAGCCACTACATATGGTACCATAGGGGTTTTTTTTAGAACTTCAGGGATGTTTGCTCAAGAAGTATGAACTTACCCCTGAAACAACTTTTACCATCGCAATTGAGGTAGCAATGCAAGTTGCTTCAACAAAAATCAAAGTGATTCGAAAGCAGGTCTTAAAGTGAACATGTATCCGAAATTTTGAGTGGGAGGTACCGGATGGAGTGGACAAATATAGTCCATATTTGAACCTGATCTATATCTGGTAGATATATTAGGATGTGTAAAGTATGGACCAATTCGGCCAATCTCTTCAAGAGTTATCGTACGCACAATTTTTCCGAACATTTTTGAACTTTTGTGGGGGAGGTACCTGAAGGAGTGGACCGATATGGCTTATCTTCGAACTTAAACTATGTTTGGACAAAATATTACTAAGGCCAAACTTTGGACCGAATCGGCAGACCTGTTCGAGAGTTTTTTTGCCCTCCAACCTCCTCACACGGTGTCATAGGGGTTTTTTGCAACTTTCAGGCTATTTTCTCAGGAAGTATGGACTTGCCCCTGATGAAACTTATACCGTCGTATGGAGGGCAGTGAATACAAGTTGCTAAAGCAAAAATCAAAGCGATTCGAGAGATGTTCCTAAACTGAACTTTTCCAAAATTTTGTGTGGGAGGTACCCGACGGAGTGGACCGATTGAGTCCATATTAAAACCTGATCTAAGTCTGGTACACGCTCCACGATGGGCAAAGTATGGACCAAATCGGATACACCCTTCAAGTGTTATCGTGCGTACAAATTTTCCGAACATTTTCGAACTTTTGTGGGGGAGGTACCGGAAGGAGTGGACCGATATAGCTCATCTTCGAACTTAAACTAAGTTTGGACAAAATATTACGAAAGCCAAAATTTGAACCGAATCGGTTCATCCCTTCGAGAGTTATCGTGCGCTCCAGCCAGCCAGACAGACAGACGGACGGACATTGCTCAATCGACTCCAAATTGTCTGAAACACATTTCGTCCAAACATACTTGGGGTCTAAAACCATTATTTCGATGAGGCACATTTTGCCCGTATGAAAGTGTATATACCCTTCATAGCCTAAAGGCTGAGGGTATAAAAATCGCCGGAGGGATTTTTAAATAAATCGCGGTCAAAGGTAACATTTTTAGAGTTTTATTTTAGGTTTTCAGGGTCGCCTCCAATGTCATGCACTGTGCGCATTAACTATATTTACATGAAAAGTGCTAACAACAAACAGTTTTTGCAGATTCCGAAGAATCACGAAAAATCAAATCAAAAAAAATTGAAGTATGGATTTTCAAAAAAATCGCGGTCAAAGTTCACATTTGGGTTTTCCGGACTTTAGAGTTATTTTTAGGTTTTCAGAATTTTGCATGGAAACCGCAAGTCCCACCGAAAAGGGACTATGTAGAGAAAATGTTGTAGCTGCGAAAATTCTCCCATGTTTTACCATTTGTGGGATATAGAAGTTCAAATTGGAACAAAGCACCGACTGTATCGCTTCCAATGTCATGTACTGTGCGCCTTAACTATCTTTAAATGAAAAGTGTTTACAACTAGAAAGTATCTAAAACAGATCTTGATACCGCGTATAAAAAACTAACATCGGCATAAGATGGGAAGGAGGTGTAAGGACAACAACATATCCTGCAGGGGATAGTCAAATAATTATACGAATTATTAAACAGATCTCTCAGAGGTAATCAACATATGTAACAATAAGACGACACCGATAAATCTATACAAACCCCTCCGATACATACCAAGGATACCGGTATACCAAAATAGGCAAATTTTGGAAAAACAGTAATTTTTAGGAAAAATGTAAATTTTCATAGAAATTTTGCAAAAAATGTGTGGTATTGTTTTTGAAGTAGTGAAACCGGGTAGTTCTCGTCGATTTAAATTAATATTTAAGTTATATGACTTGAAAAAATGTAATTTATCTCGAGGGCCCTATTCCACGAAACAACTTATCAACTTTACATTTTGCACTTAGCCACAAAACCCTTATTTTTGAAAGTTGCTAAAGAAATTTGAGTTTGCTAAGTTTTCAAAAAATGTTTGCTATCTTTTTGATTTATGTTCCACAAACGTCCTCTTCTGCTAAGTGAAAAGTTGTAACTGCAAAGTGTATTTTGCTAAGATTGTGCAAAAAATTGTGCGCTTTCGTTCCACAGAAAACTTAGCAATTTGTTTTTGCAGACCAAATTTTGATAAGTTTACCTAAAATTTGCGGGGTAAATGTCCTCTTTGCCAATCTTCGTACTTCCACCCTAAGAACCATCACCCTCAGAACTTCCACCCTGTGAGCCACACCCTTCTGAACTTTCAGCCTGCGAACTACCCTATTCAAAACTTCCAACCTCCGAACCACACCATTCCGAACTTCCAGTCACCGAACAACCCTACAAATCGATGTTTCTTGGTTTTACACTTAGACTAAACTATTTTTCAGAGTTTTTATACCCTACACCACTATGTGGGGAGGGTATTACAAGTTGGATTTGGCCAAAAAGTTTGTAACGCATCGAAATAATGGTCGTAGACCCATACATATATATACCAAAATGAATGTCTCGAGCTGGGTCGATCTGGCTATGTGTGTCCGTCCGTCTGTCCGTCCAAACCTTGTAATCACGCTACAGGTCGCAATTTTAATCCGATCGTCACCAAATTTTGGGTGTTGATGAAGGTCCCGGAGGATAATATTCAGTGGTCGGAATGGACAAACAACTTATTTGGAGAAAAAGCTAACATTTTATTTCAAAGCGAATATCTCCGCTTGTATATGGGGTATATCAAAGGCAAAACCTGCTAATTAAAGTAGAATATATCGCCTTTGCAACGATTTAACGTAGGTTGCCGTAGGTGGTCAAACAACGAAGATAGCCGCTAATAGAAAACAAGTTTTCATTTTTGCGATTTTAATAATAATGACGAATATCACAGCTTTGGTTGGGGACCTTCCAAAAGCAAAGTCTGACTATCAAAGTAGAAAATCCCATCTTTACAATGATGTAAAGCAGGTAGGCGTAGGTGGCCAAATAACGGAGATATCTCAATTGTCGGTAATACATCTCATTTTTTATTTTTTGGTAATCACGCTACACGTCGCAATTTTGATTGGATTATCACGGACTTTTTGGTGTTAATAGGGGTCCCACAGAAGAAAAAAGCTATTTATTTTGCTAATGGTCGGATATTATTCAGGGGTCGAAATGTGAAAAAAGGCCAACGTTTTATTTCACAGCTAATATCTCTCTTCTGTGACAGGTATATCGAAAGCAAAACTTGAAAAGGAAAGTAGAAAATATCACCTTTACAACGATGTGAAGTAGGTTGTCCTAGGTGGTCAAACAACAGCGATATCACAATAGTCGGTAATGCATCACTTTTTCCATTTTTTGTGCAATCGCACTACAGGTCGAAATTTTGATCGGATCCTCACGAAATTTTGGTCTTACAGAGAAAGAAGCCTATTGATGGTTGGCGTACATCCCACTTTTCCATTTTTATACCCTCCACCATAGTATGGAGGGTACATTAAGTTTGTTTTTCCGTTTGTAACGCATTGAAATACTCATTATTATATTCTTGATCAGGTTAAAATTCTGAGTCGATCTGTGCATGTCCGTCCGTCCGTCTGTGGTAATCACTCTAGCATCCACAAAAATTGAGATAGGACGCTGAAATTTTTGCGTCTTTTGTTTGCAGGCAGGTCAAGTTCGATGATAGGCTATATCGGTCCACGTTTTGGTATAGCCCCCATATAACGGTACCCCCCGATTTACGGTATTTTGACGTTTTTAGCTACATTTTCAGACCGATTTAGCTATAATTTGACATTTAGGGTTCTTAAGTGTCAATAAACTTATATAACAAAACTAGTGGATATAGGTCCACGTGTTGGTATAGCCCCCATATAACGGTACCCCCCGATTTACGGTATTTTGAAGTTTTTAGCTACATTTTCAGACCGATTTAGCTATAATTTGACATTTAGGGTTCTTAAGTGTCAATAAACTTATATAGCGAAACTTGTGGGCATAGGTCCACGTTTTGGTATAGCCCCCATATAACGGTACCCTCCGATTTACGGTATTCTGACGTTTTTAGCTACATTTTCAGACCTATTTAGCTATCATTTGACATTTAGGGTTCTTAAGTGTCAATAAACTTATATAACAAAACTTGTGGACATAGGTCCACGTTTTGGTATAGCCCCCATATAACGGTACCTCCGATTTACGGTATTTTCACGTTTTTAGCTACATTTTCAGACCGATTTAGCTATAAATTGACATTTAGGGTTCTTAAGTGTCAATAAACATATATAACAAAACTAGTGGACATAGGTCCATGTTCTGGAATAGCCCCCATATAATGTTACCGCCCGATTTCAGGTATTATGACGTTTTAAGTCACATTTCTATTTGATATTTAGGATTCTTAGTGACCAAAAAACTTATATTCGAAAAAAATATGAACATAGGTCCATGTTTTGTTATAGCCCTATATAACGGTACCTCCCGACTTTCGGTATTTTGAGAATTTTACCTACAAGCTTTAACCGAATTAGCTGTAATTTGAACATTTGAAGTTCTTAGTAGTCACAACACCTCTCCATCGAAAATTGTCAACATAGGTCCATGTTTGGATATGGCTCCCATATAACGGTACCTCCCGATTTTCAGTAATTTGGCAATTTAGCTACAATTTTTAACCAAACTAACTGTAATTTGACATTTGAAGGTTGTAGTGGTCACCACACATCTGGATCAACAATTTTCAACATAGCCTCAATATAATGATACCTCCCGACTTTCGGTACTTTGAGGATTTTACTTAAAATGTTTAACCGAACGTAGGTCCATGTTTTGGTATAGCCCCAAAACAAATCTCCGGATTTCCGTACCTTAGCTTTATTTTTTGGACGAACTTTCTGTAATTTGAAATTTAAGAGCCAACAAAAATTGTTCATTTAAGTTCATATTTTCGTATAGCCCACATGTAGGGGTACCTCCTATCTAGCTGTTAATGACATTTTAAGTTCTCACGTTATGTACTGATTTTCGGTATTTTGAGGATTTTAGCTACAATTTTTAACCGAATTAGGAGTTATTTGACATTAAAGGCTCCTATCAAAAACTGTCACCCCTACATAACGGTACCTCCCAATTTCTATCCCACCAAAAATTGCCAACATACATAGTTAGATATAGGCACCATAAAAAAGGGCCTCCCAAAAGAAGCATTTTATGTATGTACATTATCTGACATTTTAACGTACCCACTTAAAGTTGGTACGTTCAGAATATTTTATGGTGGAGGGTATGAAAAGTTCGGCCCGGCCGAACTTAACGCTTTTTTACTTGTTTATTTTGTTCTCGCGTCCCATTTAAATAATTAAATAGCATCCACACTTTGCAAGGTAACGGGGAGACTTATCAAGATGGCGGAAAAATGAAGCAAGAGAGCACAAAAACTTTGCGAAAGAGAACAGTGATAGTAAAATTTGCTAAGTCCCAATTTACATTAGGCCATTTTCCTTGCGGCAATTGTCAGTTTGAAGGTGAGAAAGGTGAGGCATATGGTAACCCTTTGCCTCTCAACAATCTCTCTCACCAACAAACTGAGAATTCTTAATGTAGATATGGAATAAGTACAAAGAGAAACTGAAAAATAATTTTGTGGAACAAAAAATATCACTTTTCAAAATAATTACTTTTTGATAAGTGCAAAGTGAAAAGCGATAAGTTGTTTCGTGGAATAGGGCCCAGGTCGAAAGATAATAGAATTTGTCACCTTATAAAAAAAAAGTTGAACCAAAATGTAGAAGATTTTTTATATTGCCCTGGAGGTATTTATATGGACAGAAATGGTACTGTATGCATGAGGTCGAGATATTTATCACATCCAAGAACTAACCGGACAGATAACATGTCAAAAGCGCACTATGTACACACCAGAAGTGTCGTATAACAGGGTGCTTTGGCATAATACCGCCTCTAAACGTGTATATAACCAAGTAAAACTAGTAATTTTTTGCAATTATGTTTAAGTTATTATCGGACCCGATCAGCTTAAGTAATCTAAATTCATATAGGAGTTTCCGGAACTCTAATCTGGACTCTAGACTATTAAATATGGAATAAAACCTTGGTATTTAACAAATATCCTTAGAGCACAGGATTCCAAAGGATATATAAATTTATTTAGTTAACTTTTTTCCTTTACGATATCTCCAGATAATAAATAAAATATTCAACAAAGAATATATTATCAAATCAAAAAAAATATTTGGCAGATTTTTAATCAAATTTTCTCAGTTGCAAATGTTTTGAGGATATTTTGAGTATATTTTTGCAAAATAATTTTTAAATCTTTAAAAGGGACCCAAGAAACAATCAATTTACAAAAATATTTGCATTTCAAATCAACAAACTACCTCAGAATTATATAAAATATGAAATAGTCATTCCAGCTGCAAATGTTTTGAGCAGCCCTGTATTACACCTAGAATGTTTGGTATTGCAAACGACCTATATAGGTCAACGTTTTCATACAGTCCTCATAGAACGGTACCTGCCGAATTTCGGTAGATTATAGGTTGTGGCCTCAATATCAAACCGAAATGACTGAAAGTTTGTATTTAGTCTTCGTTGGGGGTATAAAACTTTCCACCTGAAATTTGTTGGTATAGTTTCATGTCTCCATATAGCCCCAATAGAACGGTACCAACCGATTTTCGGTAATGTGAATGTTGCGGCCTCAATATCAGAACGAAATGGCTGAAATGTGGTATTTGGACTTCGTTGGGGGTAAAAAGCTTTCCACTTTAAATTTGTCGGTATAGATCCACGTCTTCATATGGTGCACATAGCACTATCCATATATATATTTTACCAAATTTTCGAACGGAGACTGCTGTATTTTTTAATATTGTACACGGTGCTCTTTAACCAAATTTAAATGGAAGGTGCTTACACCTGGGAAGTTTTTGCGGATTCTGAAACTACAATGTTCATGGATGAGAAAAAACAAAAAAATTTAAAAACAAGTGAGCAAAGGCTATAGTCGGGACGGGGCCGACCATGTGATACCCTACACCACTACCCCTGTGCATAAACTTTTCACTGGTAAACATTTCTTTTAGGGAATATAATCCGACTACCACCAAAAGTAATATGCCTCTTTCTCTCTGGGACCCCCATAAGCAACTAAAATTTCGTGATCATCCGATCAAAATTACGACCTGTAGCTTGATTGCAAAAAATGGAAGAATTGGATGCATTACCGACTATTGTGGTATCTCCCTTGTTTGACCCCCTTCGCCAACCTGCTTTACACCAATGTAAAAGTAATATTTTCTTCTTCCATTGACAGGATTTGTCGTTGGAATACTCCTACTAGAAGCCGATATATTCACAAAGAATAAAACTTTGAATTTGTCTCCAAATGAGTTTTTCCCCATTTCGACCCCTAAATATTATCCGACTATCACCAAAATCATCAAATTTTGCTTCTTCCTCTGTGGGACCCGCATCAAATCCCACAAAATTCGTGACGATCCGATGAAAATTGCGACCTATTGCGTGATTATAAACAAATCGGAAAATGGGATGCATTACCGACTATTGCGATATCTCTGTTGTTTGAGCAGCTACGACAACCTACTTTACATCGTTGTAAAGGTGACATTTTCTACTTTCTTTGCCAGGTTTTGCTTTTGATATACCTCTTAAAGAAACAGAGATATTGGTTTTGAAATAAAACGTAGACCTTTTCTCCAAATTAGTTTTTGCCCATTCCGACCCCTGAATATTATCCGACCATCATTAAAATCAGTAGGCTTCTTCCTCTGTTGGACCCCCATTAACCCCCAACATTTCGTGATGATCCGATCAAAATTGCGACCTGTTGCGTGATTACAAAAAAATCGGAAAATGGGATGCATTATCGACTATTGCCATATCTCTGATATTTGACCACCTACGACAACCTAATTTACATCGTTGTAAAGGTGATATTTTCTACTTTCCTTGCCAGGTTTTGCTTTTGATATACCTCTTAAAGAAACAGAGATATTGGCTTTGAAATAAAACGTTGACCTTTGTTTGCCCACTCCGACCCCTGAATATTATCCGACCATCATCAAAATCAATAGGTTTCTTTCTTTTTGGGGCCCCCATTAACCCCCAAAATTTCGTGACGATCCGATCAAAATTGCGACCTGTAGCGTGATTACAAAAAAATCGGAAAATGGGATGCATTATCGACTATTGCCATATCTCTGATATTTGACCACCTACGACAACCTAATTTACATCGTTGTAAAGGTGATATTTTCTACTTTCCTTGCCAGGTTTTGCTTTTGATATACCTCTTAAAGAAACAGAGATATTGGCTTTGAACTAAAATGTTGACTTTTCTCCAAATAAGTGTTTGCCCATTCCGACCCCTAAATATTATCCGACCATCACCAAAATCAATAGGCTTCTTCATCTTTGAGACCCCCATTAACCCTCAAATCTTCGTGACGATCCGATCAAAATTGCGACCTGTAGCGTGATTTCCAAAAAAATAGAAAAATGGGATGTATTACCGACTATTGCGATATCTCCGTTATTTGGCTACCAACGCCGACCTAGTTTGCATCATTGTAAAGAGGGGATCTTCTACTTTCAGAGTCAGACTTTGCTTTTGGAAAGTTTTCAACCAAAGCTGTGATATTCGTCAATATAATTAAAATCGCAAAAATGAAAATTGGGGTTTTATTTGCTTCTATTCTGATATCTTCGTTGTTTGATCACCTACGAGCACCTGCTTTACATCATTAGAAAGGTTATATTTTCTACTTTCATTGTCAGGTTTTGCTTTTGGTATACCCCATACAGAAGCTGAGATATTCACTTTGGAAAAATACGTTGTCATTTTATCCACCTAAGTTTTTTGCCCTTTCCGACCCCTAAATATTATCCGACCATCACCAAAATCAATAGGCTTCTTCCCCTCCGGGACCCTTATCAACATGCAAAATTTCGTGACGATCCGATCAAAATTGCGACCTGTAGCGTGATTACAAGGTTTAGATGGACAGACGGACAGACGGACAGACGGACGGACGGACGGACACACATAGCCAGATCGACTCAGCTCGTCGAGACATACATTTTGGTATATATAAGTATGGGTCTACGACCATTATTTCGATGCGTTACAAACTTTTTGGCCAAAACCAACTTATAATACCCTCCCCACATAGTGGTGTAGGGTATAAAAATCGCCGAAGCCCTTTTTAATTAAATCGCGATTCAAGTTATCATTTTTAAAGTTTTTTTGAGGTTTCCCGATTTTGCTTGGAATACGCAAGTCCTACCGAAATTGGTCTAAAGAAGTTGTTATAGCCATGGAAATTCTCTACAAGATTGACTTTTATGATATCTTCATATCACTATCACACTTCATATCACTATTGCGATATAGAAGATAAAATTAGGACAATAGATTGACTGTATCGCCTCCTTATAAAACAATGTCGTGTATGGTGCACCCTAACTAACTTTAAATGAAAACCGCTAACACCGATAGAACGTGCGGTTTCCAAGCTAAATTGTGAAAACCTGAAAAACCCAACTTGAATCGCGATTTACTTAAAAAGCGCTCCGGCGATTTTTTTGGTTTTTTTTATTTTTTTCATCTATGACCACTGTAGTTTCAGAATCCGCAAAAACTTCCCAGGTGTAAGCACTTCTTCTTCTTTATTTGCGTATCCGATATTCGGATGTAAAGCGATCATACAATATTATTGTTTACATATTCAAAAATATATTTCAAAATATAGATATTATCTAAGTGTATGTAAGCTCTCGATTTTTAGCGGCATATAGTAAGTTGGTTTCATCTCTGTATCCCGTCCAATCTAGAATATTTTTTAGCCAGTATGTCTCCCTCCTGCCTCTGTTTCGGTTTCCTTCTATTTTGCTTTTTATAATGTTTTGTATAAATTTGTATTTTTCATTTCTCATTAGATGACCTAAGTATGAGATTTTTCGCGATTTAACAGTATGCAGGAGTTGTCTGTCATGGTTCATTCTTCGAAGAACTTCCTGGTTTGTTATATGTGCAGTATATGGTATTCTTAAAATTCGTCGATATATCCATATTTCGAAAGCTTCGAGTTTCTTCTCATCTGCACTTTTAATAGTCCAGGTTTCGACTGCATATAGTAGCACTGACCAAATGTAACATTTCACAAATCTTATCTTTGTTGCTAAGCTTATGTCATGATTTGTTAGCACGGTTTTATATTTGAAAAAGGTATCTCTAGCCATCTCCACTCGACGATTGATTTCATTTGAATTATTCCAGTTGTCGTTTATTAGGACACCAAGGTATTTAAATGTTTTTACACGCTCAATTGTCTCGTTCTTTATTTTTAGTGTTGTATCAAAAATGTTATTATCTTTTCTACTGATCACCATGTATTTTGTCTTTTTTATATTTATATTGAGACCATATATTTCGCTTATTTGTGTCAGTTTGTTTAGTAGATGTTGTAGATCAGACATACTGCCAGCAATTATGGTGGTATCATCGGCGTATCGTATATTGTTTACCATATTGCCGTGTATTTTTATACCCACCTGTAAGCACCTTCCATTTAAATTTGGTTCAAGAGCACCGTGTGTATGTTGAACACAAAATCTCAATTCGGAAAACTTTAAATATTAGTCTATGGAAAGAACAACGATGCGCGGTAGCATTGTAAGTTAAGATATTCTGCTCCTGTAAGGGCTAAGAGGAAGGAGCTGGTACTTTCATAAACGAAACGAAAGTAATTGCTGCTATTTACTTTAACACAGTTCAACTTAACGCCGTTTTTACTTCTCTTAAATTCTCAATTTTTCTATAATTTTGAAATTCCGACAACTTGAAAAGTTTTAAAAGATTAATTTATTAAAATCGTGGCTTGGCAAAAATGCACCACCCACCTTAATGTAATTTTCATTTTAAACATTCATCGTTATTCCTGTTGTTGTTGCATTACAAACAAACACGAGTACCTATGGCAATAATTTTGCTATTTTTGTAATTTAATATTTAAGCAATGACTAAAAAATTTTTAATTCACATTTTTATTACAAAGCAATGCATATTTTGGTTGGTTCGGTTTAGTAAAACAACCACAATACAAAATGCAATGACCCCAAGATCACGTTCTCGAAGAGAAAAGTAAGTCATTCACATACCTAACGGTTATTATTCCCTCCGAAACATTATGCAATGTCATACCTAACGTATATGCACTTGGTTCAACTTCCTTCTTCTACACGATTTTGTTAGAGCATCAAATAACAATTTGTTGTACTGTTTACAAGAAACGCAGTTTCCCTTTTTGAAACGAAAACAAAAGTATTCAAATAATATGTTAGCCATCGACGAGAAGAAGTTTAGTTAAAGGTTTCAGTTCGAAGTGAACTGAATAAAGGGATTCCTGTGCGAGGGAGTGCTGTTTTTTCTTTCTTTGAACTAAAAAATTTTGAAAATTTGTTTGGGGATTAAATAAAAACATGAAAGTGTTATTTACAATTCTGGTGACCTTAGTGTCCACTATGGTCCGGGGGAAACCTCTAAACCCAGATGATTGTGGTCCTCAGGTGTGTGCATCTTATGGTGAACAAAGGCAATTATTTGCCAATATGTGTGAACTTATAAAAGAAATTGAAGAAACTAAAATTGGTATGTATAATGAGAGCGAGTGGCTTGCAGCATGTATTTGGTTTTAATGAAGTGTTTTAACAGCCTGGAATTTTGAGGAATTAGAGCAGTGTTCACAACCACCGAGAGGTTGTACCAGAGATTATAATCCAGTTTGTGGATTTGCCGAGGGTGAATATCGCAGTTTTCCCAATGAGTGTACATTGGAGCAAGAAGCGCAAGTAACAGGAGTTGGTAAGTGGAAATTATCCGGATGACATTTTTTACAGGTAGTTTTCAATACCACATAAGTTTCCTGCAGAAAAAGTTTTATCCAGATATTTTCAATTGGAAAAATTTATCTGTATTAAAGTTTCTTTAAATAAGATTTTTTAATTTTTTATTTTGTTTTAAGCTTGGAAAAACCATTATCCCGGTGAATGTGTAGCACTTGTAGACTTTTCTCCCGAATCTCTCTCTGCGCCAGTTCTAAATAATGATGGTGTTGTCGTCGAAAATGAGCAGCTGTTTGATCCTGTAACAGTTTCACAACCACCGAGAGGTTGTACCAGAGATTATAGACCAGTTTGTGGATTTGCCGAGGGTGAATATCGCTCTTTTCCCAATGAGTGTACATTGGAGCACGAAGTGCAAGTAACAGGAGTTGGTAAGTGGAAATTATCCGGATGGCATTTTCTACAGGAAGTTTTCAGTACAACATAATTTTCCTACAGAAAAAGTTTTATCCAGATATTTTCAGTTGAAAAATGTTATCTGTATTAAGGTTTCTTTAAATACGATTTTTTAATTTTATATTTCGTTTTAAGCTTGGCAAAACCTTTATCCCGGTGATTGTGTACCAACTGAAAACTTCCCTCCCGAATCTGAGGCACCTCCTTTGTACGATGGCGTTGTCGTCGAAAATGAGCAACTGTTTGATCCCGTAACAGCTCCTCGTAATGCCCTTGTCCACAACAACTTAAATAATACCTTTAATGCTCCGTATGTCGAAGGAAATTATTATAATGGTGCTGTTCACAATTTTTATGGTATCATTTTCGCTCCATTCCCAGAGGAAGAGTCGGGGGGCGATGATTCACCACAAGAAGCAGAAGATGTAGAAGAAACCGCAATAGAGCCGGCTTCGAATGATTCATTGCAGATTGCCGGAAATGCATTTTCCTCCATAGTGGATGCGGTGAAATATCTAAACGTATTTACAAATGATTTGCTATCATACCTGCAGGGATTACAGAGAAATTAATTTATTGAAACGAACGATATGTGCTAATATTTATGTATATTTTTGTAGAAAATAAAATAATTTAAATTTACAAAGCAAGCAAAAACAAAACTGTTTATACCAAAGACGCAAAGACATATTATTCAGATTATTGTGTTATTGGAAATATAATGCTGAACGGTTCACATTTTTGCCCTCGTAATATTTTGTTCAAACTTAGTTTAAGTTTGAAGATGGGTCATACTGGATCAGCCCTTAGGTATCACTCTCATAAAAGTTCAAAATTTTTCGTAAAAATGGGCGCACGAAAAGTTTCGGGGTAAATAATAATAACATACTTTACACAACGTAATATCTGTACGAGACATAGATCAGTAGTGGAATTCTGTAACTAATTTTTTTAATTTACCGACAAAAATTGGTAACATCAAAGAGCAAAATTATGAATGAAAAGTATCAATAAAAGCTGACAACGCTTTTGCTATCGGTAGCATTTAGCAACAGATTTATATTGGTAGTTAACCTACCGAAAAATTTCGTTAATTACCGAAATTATAAGCATTTTAATTTTACCGACAGGGGCTCAATTCTGTTGCTATGAGATGAAAAATTTTATAAAGGAAAAAACTGTCAAATGAAAAAAATTATAAAGAAAATATTTTTCATCTCAAATTTTCATAGAACAAGAATCCAGCCCCAATTACTTTGATTTCTCTTACAACAATTTGTATTCGCTGGCCCCATTACGTCGGTACAAGCTTTTACAGGGACAAGTCCATACCTCCTGAGAAAATAGGAAGAAATCTGAAAAAAACCCTATGTCACCATGTGTATTGGCTGGACGCACCAACTTAGTTTAACTTCCAAGATGGGCCATATCGGTCCACCCCCTCGGGTACCTCCCAACAAAAGTTCAAAACTTTTGGCTCAATTGTGCGCACGGCTACCATGTTTAGTCGCTGGTGACAGCGACAACTTTGTTGCATATCGTAATATTTCCGGAAATTCTGTATACATTTCTTAGGGGGGCATCTGTCGACTGCTTCGAGCACCGATCACTCCAAAATTAAACATTTTCTTTTTTTTTTTAAATTTTGCATGTTATGGCGAATATCATTTTTAGTGATTTTTATTAATTTTCTCGTTTAGAGTTAAGCTTGATGATCGGAAATTTGTTGCAAGTGAAAAAGGAAAGCCAAGGACTCGAACCCACACAATTACCAAATTACGTGATCTGGTTTCGCTGTTAGTTGAGCAGCTCTTCAGACGTATCGACTGTGAAATGGCTTCTCTGTCCTAGAACTTTTTTTTCGCCGCAATGCACTTAATGATTTCTATACCCTCAGCCTATTTGCTAACGAGGGCATATACACTTTAATACAACCAAAATGTGCCTCATCGAAATAATGTTTTTAGACCCCAAGTATGTTCGGACGAAATCCATTTCAGACAATTGGGGGTCGATTTTGCAATGTCCTTCCGTCTGTCTGGCTGGAGCACACGATAACTCTTGAACGAATCTACCGATTCGGTCTAAATTTTGGTCTATAATATGTAGTCCAAACTTACTTACGTTCAGAGAGGGGTACTTACCCCAAAAACTTTAAAAAGGTAAAAAAAGTAACCAATTCCTTAAAAAATGGATCAAAATGGAATATTGACTATATCTACTTGTGGTACCTCCCACATTTCCAATTACGACGGTACAGATTTTCAGGGCTCAATACCATACTTTTGGATATAATGGACAAAAGCTGCAAAAAAATGGTCAGCACCAATTGAAATTGATAATGAGCACGATAACATACGAATGGAGTATACGATTTGACCGAAACTTTGCACATCGAAAAAATGTCTTCCAAATGTACATCAATCTCTCAGACGGTAAATAGCACAACATCTTCGGATACCGCTCTAAAAAAGTTCAACATTGCATTAAAGAGCAATTAAAGAGCTGTCTATCGTTTTGAAAATTTTCCGACCAACTCCATGCTTCCTGCCAATAGTCCAATAGCTCCTAGAACTACGGAGACCAACTAAAATGGATAGTAGTCGCGATAAATAAGAGGAAGCAATGAATGATTTCTAAAACAAGATGCACTTTTAAAATGGCTGAGGATATATATCTGTCGGTAAGACTGACTGATACGTTTATTACATCTTCATTCATCTTCACGTTTATCCTACACCTTCTTTTTTACAGAGAGTATAATTAACTTTGTACGATATAGCCCCCATAACACGGCACCGCCCAATTTTGAATATTTTCTGGGGTTTAGCCGAATCATCCTACAAAAATGGCTGCAATTTAGTATTTGTTCTTCCTTTGGGCTACAAAACTTTTCCCCGGAAATTTGTACAGGCCCACGTTTTGATGTAGCTTCCATAAAACGGTACCGCCCGATATTTAATATTTTCAGGGTTTAGCCGTTTTATCACACAGACATGGTTGAAAATTGGTATTTATTTTTCTTGTGTGGCAAAATTTTTCCCCCTAGAAATTTGTCAGCAGAAGTCTACGTTTTGATATAACCCCCATAGAACGTTACCAGCCGATATTCGGTATTTTCTGTTTTTTTTTTTTGGTCCTACAGGGATAGATGCAATTTAGTATTTAGACTTCTTTGGGGCAACAAAACTTTCCCCAGAAATTTGTCAGTACCGGTCTACTATAGCCCCATAGAACGGTACCAACCGATTTTCGATATTTTAAATGGTTTAGCCACATTACTACGTAACTTGCTGCAATTTAGTATTTAGTAGTTTTCCTAGAAATTTGTCGGTGCAGGTCCACGTTTTGATATAGGCCACATAGAAGGTACCTCCTAATTTTTCCGTATTTCGGATAAGGGATTTAGGGTTATGACTTTTTTACAACCTGGTATCCCTGTATGATAGTTTGATGAGTTTTTACCTAAGACTGCATAAAATCTTAATTATATAGTGATTTGATGAAAAAAGCTTCCGCACAATGAGCTTTTAAAGTTTTAATTTTTCAGAATTTTTGAGAATTTTTTAAAGTCACTGTAAGCAGATATTTAACTGAAAACAAAGTATATGGGCACACGACATAACCAAAATGACATAACCGTTTGTTTTCACTAATTTTATCATCGTATTATTTCATATATATATATATATATATATATATCAATTTATATTATATATAACTTTATTTCATATATCATAAAAATTAAAAATGGTTTGTGTGGCACCTTATAAAAAATTTAAATGGAATAAACGTTATTTTAGTCATTAATAGAAAAAAGACCAATCGTTCGTGCAACAGGAAATCATTTTTTGAGATTTTTGTTTTCATTTCATAGAATTTTTTCAAAATAATTTGTTTTCAAAGTAGTTTGTGCGGAACCTTTTTTAATAATAAAATGGAATGAATGTTATTTTTGGCATTAATAGGCAAAATTTCATTCGTTGTCACTACAGGAAATAATTTTTAAGAAAATAAGTCAAAAAGTCATAACATTCCTGCAGAGAATTGAAAGTTTTACCATAGCTCCCATATAAGGGGTTAGGGATAGGTTTCTTTTCGATTTTGTCTAAAACTACAAATGCGATTTTTCGGTTATTTTAGTTGTCCTTAAGAAAATGGATTATTCGTAGATTTTCGAGTTTTTTGCCCTTTTGTAGCAATCAGAAAACTGTAAAACCGCCAAAATCAACTAAAATTTTTGGGCAAAATCGAACACAAGATAATCGATAATGCGATTTTCCCTGTAGTCCAAAGTCGACTTTTGGACTTTTGACACTGCAAAAAGTCGATTTATCGAAAGTCGACTTTCGTATCCCTATAAGATGTACGCCCGATTTTTGTTTTTTTTTTTTTTTTTGTTGAGAATTTTTACTTTTTTGAGGATTTAGCTTATTTTTTCATACAAAAATAGCAGCCATTCGTCATTTAAAGTTCCAATTGGTCAGAAATTTTCTCAACAAAAATTTGGCGTCATATGTCCTAACTTTGGCATTACCCTTATATCACGGTATCTCATGATGTTAGTTACTTTGAGAACTTAAGCTATATTTTACTATCAAAATAGCTTTAATTTGCAATTTAAAGTTTCTAGTAGTTAAAAAACTTTTCCAGAAAAATGTTAGGCATTTGCAGGTCCCTCCCGACCGATGTTACTATAATTTCGTACAGGGGATTTCAAAGATTGAAAGGTAAACGATACCGTCCGATGTGAAGTTTTTGAAAGAAATTTTCTACTGAAGTGGCTGGAACTTTGTATTTCGGCATTTAAAGCCGTTCTTATTGGTTTCTTCTAAAAATACGATTCTCTTTAGGGCGAGTGCGTACCTTGCCTTACTCGGCTAATATTTTCTATGAGAAAACATTTTCCGGATTATATTTTGTTTAAGAAGTCATTAAAAGAATAATATGAGAAAACATTATCCAAAAAAAATATGTTCTATAAGAAACCCTTATCCGAATATTATTTTTTGGAGGAAAACATTATCAGTATAATATTTTTATAAGAAATAATTATCCCGATAATAGTTTTTATTAGAAAACATTATTCAGATATTGTTTTTTATTTTTATGGAAACATTATTCGAATGATATTTTCTATTAGAAAACCTTATCCGAATGATATTTTCTCTGGGAGCACATTACTCGGTGCGCCTGAACTAACTTTAAGCATAGTACACACCGACCAACAAAACTGACAGTCATTGAGGTATATTTTGTTAATATCAAAGTCTAGCTGAATATTTAGTTCCTAATCTCTTAATAATATTTAATAATACATTTTTAGCTAAACAAAAGTTTTTAATTGCCAGAAAATTGTCGTAAAAGTACATTGACTGTCCGTTTTGAATGATGGTGTGTACTCCCTTTTAAATGAAAGGTGAAGTTTTTGCGGATTCTGAAACTTTTTAAATAAATCGCGGTCAAAATTCGCATTTTTAGGATTTTTTTACGGGAAAAGATTATCCGATAGCATTTTCAATGGGAAAACATTATACGATATTTTCTAAGGGAAAACATTATCTCTGTAATAGAGGGTAATAAATGAAGTTAATCCATTGGGGGAATACTCCAGCTTAAGCAATCAAATGAGATTGAATCTACAACAATAAACAAAACAAACAGAAAACATTATCCGTAAAATATTTTCTGTGGGAAAATATTATTCGGATAATATTTTCTATCTGAAAACAGTATCCGAAACGATTATGGGTAATATTTTCTGTGTTTATCTATATGGTAATCCTTTCTCTAATAAAAAAATTAAAATGCTCATTTATATTTTTTGTATAAATTTAAATATTTTATTGGTAAAAAAACAACTTATATAACTAACTTTTTCAAATGCTCTGTAAAAGTTTCATTAAATCGAAATGTAATGTGTTTTCCAAAACTTTTTCATATTCAGGATATGCAACAGTGTCAGAATCGTAATGTGAAATTGTGTAGGGATTATTTGCTGTGTAGCTTTGAAAAGATGGCTGAGGTTGTGAATGATATTCATTGGAAGTGGGATAACGCGGAGAATTGGTTTGAGTGCCATGGTTATAACCATGATTCCAATTAAACGCTCTGATTTGTTTGGATGATGCTTCTGATTCACGCATTGCTTCTGATGTCTGCAAAATCGGATATTCCGATCTAAATGCTTTGGAACTTTGTGGTTGGTATTTATTGAAAAGTGGATAAGCTGGAAGGTTGTTTTGGGTGCCATGAACATAATCATCATAATTTTCAGAACAAGTAGAGCTCCAACTTAAGGGTCTAAAGCTTTCTTTAAAAGTTGTTGATGTCTGCGAAATCGGATATTCTGTTGTTAATGCGTTTGAACTTTGTGAGTGATATTCATTGGAAAATGGATAAGCTGGACGGGTGTTCTGAGAGCCATGGTCATAATCATAATTTTCAGAATTATCAAAGTTGTACTGCAAAGAGGGCTGAGATTGTGAATGGTATCCATTGGAAATGAGATAAGCCGGAGGGTTGTTCTGAGTGCCATGGGCATAATTATAATTTGCAGAATTATCAAAACTCCGGTGGTACTGCAAAGAAGGCAGAGACTGTGAAGGATATTCTTTGGAATAGGGATAAGCCGGAGGGTTGTTCTGGGTACCGCGGTCATAATTGTAATTTTCAGAATTATGAAAACTCCGGTGGTACTGCAAATCAGGATGCAAAGAAGGCTGAGATTGTGAATGATATCCATTGGAAAAGGTATAAGCCGGAGGGTTGTTCTGAGTGCCATGGGCATAATTATAATTTTCAGAATTATCGAAACTCCGGTGGTACTGCAAATCAGGATGCAAAGAATACAGAGATTGTGAATGATATCCATTGGAAAAGGGATATCCTAGAGAGTTGTATTGAGCGCCATGGGCATAATCATAATTTTCAGAATTATGAGAATTCCAAGTAAAGGGTCTGGTGTGTCCATTAAATGCATCCGATTCACTTATAGTTGCTGATGTCTGTAATGTCGGACCATCACTGGAAAATGGCGTTGAACTTTGTGACCACGGTTCTGGTCCCTTACATCCAAAATCTGTGAAGATTTGGCGAACTAGTGGCCATGGTATTGTATCATCTTCAGCCCGATGATATTTTTCTTCAGGCACGCGGTAAGTAGTTTCATGGGAATTCAGAGTGTCTTTGCCGCTGTTATTATCTGTGTAACTGTAGATGTTTTCATCACATGTTTTTGAATTTTCTGCGTATTCTGTTTCCCTTCCAAAGGTTTCTACGTATTCTCTTTCCTTTATAGTTTCTGATGCCGGTGAAGTTGTATCATCCTCAGACCGATGATATTTTTCTTCGGAAATCGGGTAAGCTTCATGACGATTCAAATCACATGTTTCTGAATTTTCTGCGTATTCTGTTTCCATTCCTGATGTTCCTACGTATTCTCTTTCCCTTATAGTTTCTGATGTCGGTGAAATTGTATCATCTTCAGTCCGATGATATCTTTCTTCAAACCTTGGGTAAGCTTCTTGGGAATTCAAAGTATCTTTATCGCTGTTATCATCCGTGTAACTGTAGGTGTTTTCACCACATGTTTCTGAATTTTCTGCGAATTCTCTTTCCGTTCCTGATTTTTCTACGTATTCTGTTTTCGTGAAGATTTGGCGAACTAGAGGCCATGGTATTGTATCATCCTCGGTCCGATGATATTTTTCTTCGGAAGCGCGGAAAGCTTCATGGGAATTCAGATTGTCATTGCTGCTGTTATTATCTGTGTAATTGTAGCTGTTATCATCACAAAATTTTAAATTTTCTGCGTATTCTGTTTCCATTTCTGATGTTTCTACGTACTCTCCTATTTCCCTTATCGTTTCTGATGTCGTTGTAGTTGTATCATTCTCACTCCGATGGTATTTTTCTTCGCAAATGGGATAAGCTTCATGGAATTTAAAAGTGTCTTTGCCGCTGTTGTTATCTGTGTAACTGTTGGTGTTATCATCACAAAATTTCAAATTTTCTGCGTATCCTTTTTCTATGCCTGATGTTTCTATGTGTTCTCTTTCCCTTACAGTTTCAGATGTCGGAGAAGTTTTATCATCCTCAGTCCGATGATATTTTTCTTCAAAAATGGGATGAGCGTCAGGCGAATTCAAATTGTCTTTGCCGTTCTTACCTTCTGTGTAATTGTTAGTGTTTTCATCACATGTTTCAGAATTTTCTGCGTATTCTGTTTCCGTTTTTGATTCTTCTGTGTGTTCAGATTTCGTTAAAGTTTCCGATGTTGGGGGAGTTGTATCCTCTTTGCTAGAAGATTTCGTAATAGGTTCCATTTGCTGAACTACAGAACATGATAACGAGTCAGCATCCTCCTTATTACCTGTGGGGTTCGTAATATTGACGCTATTGGTCTCGGTATAGTTCACAGGTTGCAGATTGTCATTCAGATATGAACCTGTATATGAATTTGACAAATCTGTTTGAGACTTCTTGAAATCGAATGACCTAGTAGAAGGTGAAGGTTCCGTACAAGTTGTGCTACTGCTGGTAGTTTGTCTCTTTTGTTTTTTATATATTAATGAGTGTTTTCGTTTGGCCGCAGAATTTCGACGACGTGACAATCTGGCTTTGTATAATTGATCAATTTTCTTTAGGATTTCCGGTGGTATATTCATTGGTCCTGAATTTGTTGAAAAATGAAAATTTTCCTGTGTTATGGGAAAATTGTTTGCACCAACACGATCAGTAAAATCTGGAAGCTCTGCATTTGAAGATGATGGGCTCTGGATCCTTGAGGGGTTATCTGGATACTCAGTTGCTGTTTGAGACAGGCCGGTGGACCAGTTTGTGGTGTCCACAACCGTATGATCATCAATTAAGTGTTTTGAAGGCTCTTCATTTGTATCCACAAGTGATGGATATTGGTGTGCTACATAATTTGATGGCCTTTCCGAGTTCTTAGATTTTACTAAGTGATCTGAAACTGATTTTGAAATGTTTTTTATTGGTTTTGCAAATCACAAATATATTTCGATCAGAATCCATACCGGTTTTAATGACTCCATTGTTATTGATGAATTCCCACTTTCCTATGACATCAGTTAGCTTTCCACTTTTATATAGTGCCGAAAAGTATTTCAGCATGGCTTTAGCTGATGCTGGCGACAATACATTCGGAGAATTATCCACAATTGGTGTAATAGGTGGGCCATAAGAAAGGGTAGGAGTTATACGGCGTTCATATGCAGGAAATTCAGAACAAATGCCAGGATATGAGACAAACCAATCTGAAAGTAAATCTGGAAGATATTAGGTGGGTTTGAAAATGGAGACAAAGTCTTTAGCCCTGCAACCTATAACTAATTTTAATCACTTACCCCTTCCACTAAGTTGACTTTCAGCTCTCATTAAGCAGACATTAAAAAAGGTGCGATACATATTTCCAAAGCTTACAGCACAAATCGGTTGATATGCCTTACATTCCGTCGTCACAGGGCAAGGGCCAGTATGTAACAACTGCCACACTACACAAAAAATAAATAAAAATCAATTAAAATCCATTGAAAAGACATAATTCCCATTCTTACCCTTGCCACTATTCTGAAATTCTCTGCCAAATTCCATAATGTTTGCGAATGTTTTTGTGAGATCATAGTATGAACCACATACTGGACCACGGTTGGTGTATGTATGGACTTTAACGGTAAATACCACTAAAATAAGAAAGCTATTTGTAATTTGCATTTTCACAACTCTGGACTTGTTCGACGAATGTTGCCCTCAGCCGTTTCTGTTGTTTTATTTATAATTTCTGTTTATTGTTTTTACGTTACTTCTTCTACTACAATAAGGTTTTATCACCCACCATATGCTACGTACGACTCATTGAACAAATTCTTTTTACAGGCAAAATTACTTTTCTGTTATTTTTTTTTTCTTTAGGTAGGGTTTGCTGCAGAAATATTGATATCTTAATGTAAAAGCTAACTGAAGTATAATGGTTCGTGGTCAACCAGCAATTTTGAAGCGGTCGTAGAACATCCAAAATATGTAGAAAATTTATGGGTTAATTGGAATTTTAGTGATATGTATTTCAAAAGCCATTTCAATATAGGCCGAGTGTAGCAGTCCTATTGGCAAAAAATTACTAGATTGGTTAATAGTTTTATATAGTTCACATACACAAACATGGCATATACTGATTTCATGTACAAACACATTTTTAAAAACACATTTAACAGAAAATAAACGTATACATATAAATAACTAAAATATGATTATTCAGTATCTGTATCAGTGATTTCAAGCACTTGTAAAGAGGTTTGCTATAGACAACTTGTATGGATAATATTTTCTATGAAAAATATTTAATACGAATTATATATTTTATAACAAATAATAAAAAAAAAATAAGTTTCAGTTAAAGTTTTATTTAGAAATGCACTTAAAACTAGAAAATAATTTGTCGCTTAGCCTTAATAAATATATTCTTTCTCATGATGGAATCTCTCAAATAAAACGCTTGCATTTAAATTATAAATGGACCATTTCACCCGCTAAATTCACCCATGCAAGCGTTTTATTTGAGAGATTCCATCATGAGAAAGAGTATATTTATTGAGGTAAAGCGGCAAATTATTTTCTAGTTTTAAGTGCATTTCTAAATAAAACTGTAACTGAAACTTAATTTTTTTTTAATTATTTGTTATTTTTAACTTTTTAGTAAATACAATTTTTTGACCAATGAGAACAAAATTATAGTCAATTTAGGCCGAAAATTTAGATAAAAACTTAAAATGCCTTCGTAGTGAAGTACCGCTATATAAAGGCATTACCAAAACCTGGACTTATGTCCCTAATTTTTGGTGGGGAAGTTTCAGTACTATTGAGAACTCCAAATGCCAAGTTACAGCGAATTCTTCCTAAAAATGAAGATAAAACCCTTAAAACACTCGAAATCGGGTGGTACCGCTATATGGGGGCTATACCAAAACCTGGCCCTATGTCAAAAATTTTTGGTGGAGAAGTTTCTGTACCATTGGCGACTCCAAATGCCAAGTTACAGCCAATTCGGCCTAAAAATGAAGATAAAATCCTTAAAACACTTGAATTCGGGCTGTACCGCTATAAGGGGGCTATACCAAAACCTACGAGTATGTTCACAATTTTTGTGGGGAAATGTCTGTATCATTGGAAATCCAAAATGCCAAATGACAGCTAATTCGGGCAAAAATGAAGATAAAATCATCAAAATACATGCAATCGGGTGGTACCGCTATATGGGGGCTGTAGGAAAAATGGACCCATACTCATTTATTGTCGTCCAAATATGAAAAGTGTGCAAACTTTCAGTTCGATTACACTATGCAACACTGAAAATGCAAACAACTTCTAGTATGGATTTTTTGAAAGTACATATTTAGACTACAAAAACCCTAGTAGGGTTTTGTCCTGTCAGATCCAGTTCGGATTTTATGGCCTCATCTAAACCGGGCTAAATCTACACTTTTTTGCATTTATCAGAAACGAATAGGAATTAGGCCTTACTCTCTTTAGCAATATTGTAGCCCTAAACTAGTAGAACTTATCTTTTGAAAAAAAACACATCAGAAAAACTCCATCTATGGCATGAAAATCTATAAAATATAGAAAATTTTACATAATTGCTGAAATTCTGGTCAGTATCGGCTAAACTATTGGGAGTTGAACCAAGTAACCGTTTGCAAAAATCTTCCAAATAAAGTTCTCAACAATTCTTTAGAACATTCTGAAACTCTAAAATGCTTACTTCATGTTGTTTCTGCGGTATTTTGCATCATATCTCTTACAACACATATTTCAAACACAGTTCACACCAACAGTTTATTCTCGCATTTCGGATTTCACTACATTATTGACATTTTTATTAAATCGTCGTTGAAACATGTACTGAAAACAACGGCATAGAGGCATTTTACAACAATGACATGTTCCGAAGAGTTGTGTATTACATTCCAGGGAATATTTTTCCAAAAGGAAATATTCAAAAAAAAAAAATTAACGGTTTTGGAGATACGGTGCAAAATGTATAAAAATTGTGGAATTTTTGCATATATTTTTAAATGTGAGGCAATAAATTTAGTTTTTCGAGTTCATTATTTCTCCAAATATTTTATTCTTGTCCTTATGTACAAATTTGCTTCAGATGTCAGAAGAAGATTCGCATTGGTTTCGGAGATATAGCCCCGAATTTCTTTAAAAACTCAATATTTAGCCATGTTTAGATGGGGCCATAAAATCCGAGCTGGATCTGACACAACAAAACCCAACTAGGGTTTTTTGTCGTTTGGGTCTGCACTTTCAAAAAATCCTCAGTTCGAATTGTTTGCACAAGATCACCTTAAAAATGTTGCACAGTGTTAGTCAACTGCAACTGCGTCAAAAATGAGTTACTGGATTTGAACTAAATCGGCTGGTACTGCTATATGGGGGCTATAGGAAAAATGGACCCATATTGGATTTGGTTTCATATTCATATATTGTCATCCAAATCTGAAAAGTGTGCAAAGTTTCAGTTCGATTCGTCAACTGCAACTGTGTGAAATATGAGTTACCAGATTTGAAATTCAAATTAAGTAAAACACCGTTAAAACACTGTGAAATGGTCCAATCTTGGTTTTAATTTCTTATTCATGTATTGTCATCTAAATCTGAAAACTGTGCATAGTTTAAGTCCGATTGATCAACTGCAACTGTGTCAAAAATGAGTTACCAGATTTGAAATGCATTTTAAATAAAACACCGTAAAAGCCCTGTAAAAATTGTAAAAATAGACCGATATTGATTATACCCTCAGCATTTATGCTAACGAGAGTATATACACTTTTCATACGGGCAAAATGTGCCCCATCGAAATAATGGTTATAGACCCCAAGTATGTTTGGACGAAATGTGTTTCAGACAATTTGGAGTCGATTGAGCAATGTCCGTTCGTCTGTCTGTCTGGCTGGCTGGAGCGCACGATAACTCTCGAACGGATGAACCGATTCGGTTCAAATTTTGACTTTCGTAATATTTTGCCCAAACTTAGTTTAAGTTCAAAGATGGGCTATATCAGTCCACTCCTACCGGTACCTCCCACACAAAAGTTCGCAAATGTTCGAAAAATTTGTGCGCACGATAACTCTTGAAGGGAGTAACCGATTTGGTCCATACTTTGCACATCCTGAAATGTGTACCAAACTTAGATAAGGTTTCAATATAGACTCAATCGGTCCACTCCTTCGGGTACCTCCCACACAAAATTTCGGAAAAGTACAGTTTAGGGCCATCTCTCGAATCGCTTTGATTTTTGTATTAGCAACTTGTATTCACTGCCCCCAATACGAGGTACAAGTTTCATTAGGGGCAAGACCACACTTCCTGAGAAAATAGCATGAAAGTTGCAAAAAAACCCTATGTCACCGTGTGAGGTGGTTGAAGCGCAAGATAACTCTATAACGGATCTGCCGATTCGGTCCAACATTTAGCCTTAGTAATATTTTGTCCAAACATATTGGTCCACTCCTTCAGGTACCTCCCCCACAAAAGTTCAAAAATGTTCGGAAAAATTGTTCGTACGATTACTCTTGAAGGGAGTGGCCGAATTGGTCCATACTTTACACATCCTAATATATCTTCCTGATTTAGATCAGGTTCAACTATGGACTATATTCGCCTAAAATTTTTAAAACCCCCTAAATATATACGTTTTTTGGGAAAAAAACTGTCTCAATATATACAGGCTGAGGGTATATCTCTGTCGGCAAAGCCGACTGATACTTTTTTACTTGTTTGAACATTGAGAAGAGTGGCGATAAAAATCGCTACATGTCCATAGGGACATAGTGTATTTCCAGCGAGAGTAGGCCTGTTGGGCGCTCTAGTCTGCAATTCGGGAGGAGGTTCTGTTCTGTGCCGTTAACAAATTCTCTTAATTTTTTAGACTCTATTTCAAAGCATTCCGCATTTGATATTTATTATCTGCACAACATATTTTGTGCAGATGTGCTGCTAGACCGAGGTGTCCTGTAGGGATGCTCGTTAGCATATAAATGTCTACATTACTCATTAATGGTACGTTTTTTGCTTTGTCCTCAGCTGAATTAAAAGGGAATATAGCATTGGCATTGGTCGTACGGTATATTGTTTCCTGTGTGTTTTGTCAAAGCGTTGGCTATCTTGCTGCCCCTATTCCCTACATGCCGTGGTACCCATTTAATGCACACCGAACAGTGCTAGGAGTAGTAACTAATTAAGTTTATGCAGTCCAATGTAGGTTCTACATAATAGTGCCATTAAGTGCCATTTTTAGAGCCGTTTCTGTCCTTCTACAAAGCAAATTTGTATTCCTTCCCCTCAGAAGTATTACAACATCGTATGCATAGCATACTGATTGTTGGCCAAGAAACGCCGCAGTTGGTATATACAAAGCGTTATACGAAAACCCCACTTGTATCCAATGGTTTCTACATATTTCTAATTTTCCTGCAGATCGTTTGAATATAAACATTTAATCACTGCTTGCTAGGAATTGAGAATTTCATTTTAATTTCCTATTTTTACACGTGTATTTTACCCATAGAATAGAAATTGATCTTGGACGCGTCATGCGTGTGTGTGTTTTTTATAGTTCATGAATGACCGTACCGTACACACGTGTGTGGTGTTCAAAGTATTCAAAGAATTTGTGTTATTTTTAGTTCATAGCATGTGGGGTGGCGGCCCTCACGCGCCTATCACGAAATATTATATCATTTTTAAATTATTGTAAAGAGTGGGATCACACATGCCCGGCTAGCTCAGTCGGTAGAGCATGAGACTCTTAATCTCAGGGTCGTGGGTTCGAGCCCCACGTTGGGCGCTGGAATTGTTTTAGTTCTGTCTTTTTGTTGCGCTGGAATTGTTTTAGTTCTGTCTTTTTGTTGCTGTAAGAAACAATAACAGCAAGGTGACCTTTGACTGATGTGTCTATGATTACTTCAAGCAATATTAAAACTTCTGCGTTTACATAACATCAATCAGAATTTGGAACTTATACAATCTTATAGAGGGGAAAAATCAGTATTGATTAAATATTTCAGAAATGAAATATGTAGTCCCAATTTGTATTGAAGTTTCCAAATGTTGTCTGTTTTTTAGGCACTCAAACAGTTCCTTTTACTTCCTACACTTGGTGTCTGAAATCGATTCCTTAATGGCTTACTACTCTTACCACAATTCTTATCTCTACAATAATAAAATACACTGAAAAAATATGTTTAGTAAAAAAAAAATATTATAAAAATATGTATTTGTTTATATTTTTACACTCAACAATGAATGACATTTTTGTTTATGACGAAATTATGAATTTATAATTATTTTTAAGATCATAATAATTGTATTATTGACCTCTTAATAACTGGTTGTTCCTCCATTATATTCATTATCGGGATAATTCCGCAGAAATGGTGAAGAACCAAAATAAGATTGGGCAATTTGTTCATAAAAAGCCGCTGGCATTCCTGAATCTCCTGTTATTTCACTGAGTTTGGGAGCAGCTTGAATACTGCCATATTTAGATGAACTTAAATATGAATTGTGTCCTTCGTCATAATTACTACTCAAGGGACCTGCTTTGGAATAAAAGTTTCTTTGAAAATGTTTATTCGCCAAACTACTGTATGGTTTGGTTTGGGAGGATCGAATATAGCGCCGGCTTTCCAATGTTTCAAAATAATCATCATTCTCGGGCAAGGGATCGAATATGGAATCTATCGGGAAAAGGGATGTTAATATTTTAATTTTTAATATTAATATAAATAGTTCTTACTTCCAAGGGATAGAGCATCCACCATGAGTAACAAGCAGCTTAAGCAAATTAAGCATTTCATTTCCACGAACATTTTATTTCAATAATATATTTTTAAGCCGACGCTAAAGCTTTTTATAGTTTTTCCATTGCGTAAGAATAAAATGCTCTGCTACCAATCCATTCAGCTTCTTTATTATCGCCCCACAAGTTTACCGTTCAGCAAACTGTGCTTATCACCATCTGTCCATTCAAAATTCTTAAGTCATTGCCAATTCTACAAAAAATATGTGTGTCGATAAAAACATGAATAACACTAAACTCAATTAGCTGACCAGGTTAGGTTTTTTAAGATAATTTAGCACATTTGGAATTGTCTCTGACTTCAGTTGTAAAAAATAAAAAAACGGAACAACATAGAAAATAATTTAATAGCTTACAGTCAATTAGAACATAAGACCAATTAAGCGATAAAACATGTTGTTGTTGTTTGTGAAATGAGCTACTTTCTTATGATGAAAGGCGGTTTTTGGGTGAACATAAACAATTAAATGCTGACAGGTAGGCAAAAGTTATAGCATTTAAAATAATAGTACAGTGATGTTGGTATTGCATTAATTCCAATAAATTTTATACATAGTTAGCAAATTTCGTTTTTCAACAATATTTTTCGTCGGCAAGTCAATGCTTCCTGACATAATACACCAAACGCTCTAAATAAAACCTACGGTGATCATCTACAATGGATGTTGGGCGCCATAACTATCGAAATGAGTAATTAACATTTGTCCAAAATTGACCCATCGTAATGTTTGTCTCTAACATAAATCAAGTTCGAAGATAGTCTAAACCGGATATCTTATTGTGGTACACACATTCAATTTTCTTGCTAGGAGCCCCGGAATGTAACAAAATTTGGAGCAACTCTCGTACTACAGTTGATATAAGAAGAATGAGGTTTTTGTGTAAACTCTGTTGATTTTGTTTGTCTGTCGAATAATTAGGCCCATTGTCCACCATTAAAACGCTCAACATTTTACGTATTTTTATTCCCTCCACCATAGTATGGAGGGTATATTAAGTTTGTTTTTCTGTTTGTAACACATCGAACTAATCATTTGCGACAATATAAAGTATATATATTCTTGATCAGGATAAAATTCTAAGACCATCTAGCCATGTCCGTCTTTTGTAATCACTCTAGCGTTCGCAATAGTTGAGCTATGGTGCTATATTTTTGCACCCGATCGTCTTTATACCCTACACCACTATGTGGGGAGGGTATTATAAGTTGGTTTTGGCCAAAAGTTTGTAACGCATCGAAATAATGGTCGTAGACCCATACTTATATATATCAAAATGAATGTCTCGACAAGCTGAGTCGATCTGGCTGTGTGTGTCCGTCCGTCAGTCCGTCCGTCTGTCCATCTAAACCTTGTAATCACGCTACAGGTCGCAATTTTGATCGGATCGTCACGAAATTTTGGATGTTGATGGGGGTCCCGGAGGGGAAGAAGCCTATTTTGGTGATGGTCGGATAATATTTAGGGCTCGGAATGGGCAAAAAACTTATGTGGATCGTTTTTTTCCAAAGCGAATATCTCAGCTTCTATATGGGGTATATCAAAAGCAAAACCAATGCAATGAAAGTAGAAAGTATCGCCTTTCTAACGATGTAAAGTAGGTTCTCGTAGGTGATCAAACAACGAAGATATCACAATAGTCGCAAATAAAACCCAAATTTTATTTTTTGCGATTTTAATTATAATGACGAATATCACAGCTTTGGTTGGGGACTTTCCAAAAGCAAATCCTGACTATGAAAGTAGAAGATTCCATCTTTACAATGATGCAAACTAGGTCGGCGTAGGTGACCAAATAACGGAGATATCGCAATAGTCGGTAATACATCCCACTTATCCATTTTTTTGGAAATCACGCTACAGGTCGCAATTCTGATCGGATCGTCACGAAATGTTGAGGGTTAATGGGGGTCTCACAGAGGAAGAAGCCTATTGATTTTGGTGATGGTCGGATAATATTTAGGGGTCGGAAAGAGCAAAAAAGTTATTTGCAGAAAAAGTCAACATTTTATTCCAAAGCAAATATCTCAGCGTCTGTAAGGGGTATATAAAAGGCAGCGAGGAAAGTAGAAAATATCACCTTTACAACGATGTAACGTAGGTTGTCGTAGGTGGTCAAACAACGAAGATATCGCAATAGTCGCTAATTGAACCCATCTTTTAATTTTTTGCGATTTTAATAATAATGACGAATATCACACCTTTGGTTGGGGACCATCTAAAAGCAAAGCCTGACTTAGAATGTAGAAAATCCCATCTTTAAAATTATGCAAAGTAGGTTGGCGTAGGTGGTCAAATACTAGAAATATCGCAATAGTCGGTAAAACATCCCTTCTTCCACTTTTTCTGCAATCACACTACAGGTCGGAATTTTGATCGGATCATCACGAAATTTTCACACAGATAGAAGCATATTGATGTTGGTGATGTCGATAGTAATCAAATATAAAATTAAATACTAATTATTTTGGTTCAGTTCGCCTTAAGTCATTTGGTATAAAAGCCAGATAGGTGAAAACTTTCGTATCTCCCTAAACGAAATGTTTTGGAGTGAAAATATTATGCACAAAGGTAGTGGTGTAGGGTATCACATAGTCGGCCACGTACCGACTATAGCCTTTTCTCACTTGTTTTTCCATAGGCAGGTCAAGTTCGAAGATGTGCTATATCGGAACACTTTTTGGTATAGTCCCCGACTTTCGGTATTTTGTGGATTTTAACTACATTTTTTGACCGAACTACCCGTAATTTCACGTTTGGAGTTCCTAGTAATCAAAACATATCTCCACCAAAAACTGTCAACATAGGTTCATGTGTTGGTATAGTTCCCATATAACGGTAACACCCGATTTTTGGTATTTTGTGGATTTTAACTACATTTTTGACCGAACTACCTGTAAGTTTACGTTTGGGGTTCCCAGTGGCCACAAAATAGCTCCACTAAAAACCGTCAACATAGGTCCATGTGTGGAAGATAGTTTTTTTGGCCCATGGACGAACGCTATTCAGATTTGGATATAGCCCCATATATATTTTTGGCAGATTTGAGGTATTTGCGCTTCAGAGTTGGATATAGCTCCCATATCAAAATCATTGAATTTTTTTATTCTTCTGGAAGGTCAATTATTACAACTCAACAAAATTATCGTCGTCATTTTAATGTCCGAACAGCACCCAGTCACAACATGATTAGGAACTTAGTCACCCGTTTTAAGGAACATCTGTGCGCAATGAAGCAGTTGTGGAGGCTGTACGGCAGAGTGTAAACGAAGATACATCTGTCTCTACTCGTCGTCGTTGTACTCAATTGGGAATCTCCAGAACATCCCTGCAAAGAACTTTGAAGCGGGATCTTAAAATGTTTCCGTATAAAATTCAAATGGCACAGCAACTGCTCCCCCAAGACCATCAGGCACGCCTGTAATATGCTATTCGTTTTAGTCATATATCCAGAGAAAATGATAACTTTTTAAACAATCTTATAATGAGCGATGAAGCTCATTTCCACTTAAATGGCTATGCAAACAAACAAAATTGTAGATTTTGGGGCACTCACAATCCTAGGGCATTACATCAGCGTGACTTACACCCCGCCAGATGTACTGTTTGGTGCGGTGTTATGGCTGATAAAATTATCTGTCCATATTTTTTCGAAGATGTGGAGGGTCACCCAGAAACGGTTAACGGGGCTCTGTATAGGACTATGATAGACAATTTTTTGCGTCCACATGTTGAGAATAATCAAAACATATGGTTCCAGCAAGATGGAGCAACTGCGCATACAGCAAGAGCGACAATGGAACTTCTTCATAACATTTTTGGTGAACGAATAATTTCCAGAAATTGTGATTTTGCTTGGCCTCCACGTTCACCAGATTTGACCGCTCCAGACTTTTTTTTGTGAGGCTATTTGAAAGGAGTTGTGTATATCAATAAACCCCAAACAATTCAAGAGCTTAAGCACAACATTCAAGCAGAAATAAGCAACTTGGAACCAGAAACTCTACGGCAGTAATGGAAAATGCGGTTAAAAGAGCCAATTTTTGTTTGCAAGAAAATGGACACCACTTGCGAGATGTTATATTTCACACTTAAATGTAAAAAATTTCCATGAATTAAATATTTAAAAACATAACAAAAAATCAATAAAAAATAAAAACAAAAAAATTACAGTTATTTTTAATCCTTCAGTCCTTTTTGGGCCACCCTGTACATATATTTTCGGCCGATTTCACGTATTTGCTTCACCAAACACCCTATGTATGTCCGATTTCAATCAAATTTGGAACGTGCGACTGAATTGGGTCTGGAAATATGTGTGCCAAATTTTATTGAAATCGGTTCAGATTAAGATATAGCTCCCATATATATTTTCGGCCGATTTAGCGTATTTGCTACACCAAACACGCTATATAGGTCCGATTGCAATGAAATTTAGAATGTGTGACTGAATTGGGTCTAGAAATAAATGTGCCAAATAATATCGAAATTGGTTCGGTCTAAAAATAAATGTGTCAAATTATATCGAAATCGGTTAAGGTTTGTATATGGCTCCCATATATATTTTCGGCCGATTTCACGTATTTGCTGCACTAAACACGCTATATGTGTACGATTTCAATAAAATTTGAAATATGTGAGTGAATTTGGTGTAGAAATATATGTGCCAAATTATATCGAAAACGGTTCGGATTTGGATATATCTCCCATATATATTTTTGGCCGATTTCACGTATTTGCTGCACCAAACATCCTATATATGTCGGATTTCGATAAAATTTGTGACTGAATTCGGTCTGGAAATATATGTGCCAAATTATATGGAACTCGGTTCAGATTTGGATATAGCTCCCACATATATTTTCTGCCGATTTAGCGTATTTGCTGCAATAAACACGCTATATGTATGTGTCCGATTTTAAATTTGGAATGTGTGACTGAATTCGGTCTAAAAACGAATGTGCCAAATTATATCGAAATCGGTTCACATTTACATATAACTCCCATATATATTTTCGCCGATTTAGCGTATTTGCTGCTATATACACGCCATATGTCCGATTTCATTGAAATTTGGAATGTGTTACTGAATTGGGTCTAAAAATAAATGTGCCAAATTAAGTATTAATTTTTAAATATAATACCTTAAATTATTTTTATTTATAATCCAATCTTTGCAATTTCAGCAATTAGCAATTTTACTACGATCAAGTTCATTACGCAGTCCCAATCATCCACATCGTGTGTATGAAAAACTACGTATACGTGTTTTCACACGTTAGTTTGTATGACGTTACCCATACTTTTTGGAACTAGATCAGTGAACTAGAAACCAGATTGCCCCACTCTAATAAAAATTTTTTACTGTTTTCTATTTTCAGGTGAGATAAATTACTAATTCTTTAAAGATATTTCCAGTTCGGTAAGTATTTCACACAATCGAAAAATTTCTAATTTAACAATAGTCCCAATCACAATCTACAATAAAACAAATTACACCTATATATGTATATTGTGAAAAGTGCTGCCAATTTTGAGGTTCTTGCATATTAGAAACACTGTTTCTGAGAAAGATTGAAAAAAAAAATATTTCCAATTTTTTGAAATTCCCACATTTAAAGTCACGATTATTAAGACCACAAAAGTAAATACTGGTCCACATTTTCGGGCAAGGTCACTACAAATGTTCAAAATTTTTCTTTAAATATTTAAAGTGAATTTCTGAGATCGTTTTGAAAATATTCTTTGTGGCCCTAATACAACAATACAAATAACTGCTTCGATTGGAACCTGTACCCGTACTTCCTCAGACAGTGCCCTTAAAAACCCGCGTCCAGTCATTTGTGATCACATCGTAATATTCAAGTTAAAAATGTCCACTTTGGAACAGTTTAAAGGCTGTTCTACCATGATTTTGAAAGTTTTACCGTCGGTTGTCCTTGTAGTCTTGACGACAGGGAAATTTAAACTAAAAAGCTCTCGTATTTCCACACAAACGCCAAGAAATTGTTATTAGATGCCGATTACGTCCTGACCCTAGTTTAATTATAATGTTTACCGCATATTGTACTTAGGGCCTGAATTACAACGCTGTAACTCTGCGGGGGTCGAAGTCAAATATTTCCGACAAAAGGTCGGGATTTATTTTCAAATATGTAACTATTTAAAACCACACGCAGAGAAGAGATATTGTAGGAGCAATCATATTCTAAGAACAAAATAGAATATTTTAAAAATCTGAAAATATATGTTGTTGGTCCAACAATATATTTTGTGTCATTATGGTTCCTAACACAAAATATATGGTTGAAACAACAATATATATTTTCAGATTTTTAAAATACACTATTTTTTTTTCTTAAAATATGATTGCGCCAACAATATTTTTTCTCTGCGTGTAGCAAGAACTATATTGTTACTTTGAGAATTCTCTAATAAAATAAAAATTATAATAGAAATCTAAATAAATTCGTATACTACTAAATTGGTTTTGTAGTTGAGGTGAATCATACGTCTTAATTGTAACTTTCCAATTGCAGTCGATCGAAATAAAATTGGCAGGGATATTGGAAGGGAAGAATAGAATATTTCCCATATGAAATAGTAACTTTTGACGTAAACAAATGAACCGAAATTTAAATTTTGGCAAAGGCACAACGCCAAAAAAATGTTTTTAATAACACTGTGCAACATTTTTAAGGTAATCTTGTGCAAACAATTTGAGCTGCGCATTTTGTGAAAGTACAGACCCAAACGACAAAAACCCTAGTTTGGTTTTGATGTGTCAGATCCAGCTTGGATTTTATGGCTCTATCTAAACTTGGTTAAATATTGACTTTTTAAAGCAATTCTGGACTATATCTCTGAAACATATGTGAATTTTCATCTGACCTCTGAAGCAAATTTGTAGAAAAGGGCAAGAATAAAATATTTGGAGAAATAATGAATTCGAAAAACTACATTTATCTCAAATTTTATAAAATATCAAAAATTTCCATATTTTGTATACATTTTGCACTATATCTCCAAAACCGTAAATTATACCCTACACCACTATGTGGGGAGGGTATTATAAGTTGGTTTTGGCCAAAAAGTTTGTAACGCATCGAAATAATGGTCGTAGACCCATACTTATATACCAAATGAATATATACCAAAATGAATGTCTCGACGAGCTGAGTCGATCTGGCTATGTGTGTCCGTCCGTCTGTCCATCTAAACCTTGTAATCACGCTACAGGTCGCTATTTTGATGATCGTCACGAAATTTTGGATGTTGATGGGGGTCCCGGAGGGGAAGGAGCCTATTGATTTTGGTGATGGTCGGATAATATTTAGGGGTCGAAATGGGCAAAAAACGTATGTGGATAAAAAGACAACGTTTTTTCCGAATATCTCAGCTTCTGTATGGGGTATACGGAAAGTAATGACAATGAAAGTAGAAAATATCACCTTTCTAATGCTGGAAAGTAGGTTCTCGTAGGCGATCAAACAACGAAGATATCACAATAGTCGCAAATAAAACCCAACTTTTCATTTTTGTGATTTTAATTATAATGACGAATATCACAGCTTTGGTTGGGGACTTTCCAAAAGCAGAGCCTGGCTATGAAAGTAGAAGATCCCATCTTTACAATGATGCAAACTAGGTCGGCGTAGGTGACCAAATAACGGAGATATCGCAATAGTCGGTAATACATCCCATTTACCAATTTTTTTTGTAAATCACGCTACAGGTCGCAATTTTGATCGGATCGGCACGAAATTTTGAGGGTTAATGGGGGTCTCACAAAGGAAGAAGCCTATTGATTTTGGTGATGGTCGGATAATTTTTAGGAGTCGGAATAGGCAAAAAACTTATTTGGATAAAAAGGCAACGATTTGTTCCAAAGCGAATATCTCAGCTTCTATAAGAAATATAACGTAAAACCTGACAATGAAAGTAGAAAATATCACCTTTCTAACGATGTTAAGTAGGTTCCCGTAGGTGATCAAACAACGAAGATACCACAATAGTCGCAAATAAAACCCAACTTTTCATTTTTGCGATTTTAATAATAATAACTGATATCACATCTTTGCACAGTGGATCCACCCATTGGCCAAAAATAAAAAAATGAATTTCAAATTTTGGTACAACATTTGGCAACTCTGACAGCTATGACATGGACCTTTTTAAACATGTATTGATTTTTGTTTTATTCGAACGCGATCTTCTTAAGAATAGCTTCAAAAGTCGGAACATTTGACTAATATTTTTTGTTGTGAGTACAACCTATATTTTAAGTACAAGTAAATATATTTAAAATAACGCGAAACTAATACGTATAGCAAAATATTATAGTGGATTTTGAAGGAGAAGGTAATAAGTTAATTTTCATTAAAAAAACAGTGTTTTAGCGGGTTGTGGAAATCTAGTTAGCTGCATATTTTCTTAGTGTATTTTGTAATGCCAATTCGATCATATACTTAAAATTGACCTAAGGTTTTAGTCATGATGCCCACTAGTGCCCACCTCGGGAATAATTTTCCAAAGTAGGTCATGGGTTTAAGATTATTCAGTATTAAAATCAGCTGCCATCTAGTGCCAGACTATAAATGGTGGGCTGCTGACTAAAGCTGCCCTAGAATAGGGTTTCTATAGATATATTAGCGTATAATTCTGTTATCTGACCACGTTCATTAACATAATTGGTATCAGTGGCAAGATGAAGAAATCTTCTTTCAAATTTGTCTTACGTTGGCGGTACGTGCCTTCCAGGAAAAACGCTATAAGATCCATATTAAAAATTTTACCAATTTTCAGACAAAAAAAGTTGATTTTTTTAATCCGCTAAATCGGTTGGATTTTGTGTTGTTTTGGAGATTGTCTTCTTTCCCCAAGCCTATTTTTGCATCATAAGATAATCGGGACCGTTGTTCATGTAATTTTGTATTAACAGCATAAATCAATTTTTACCTTATACCCCCTCCAGAGGGGAAAGGGGGGAGAATGTTACGCTCGTGGTTTCTTAAAACACTCTTCGCAGCAGCACAAAACTGTAACCGGCGCATTGGCTTGATTTTTACACTCTAAATATTTTTGGCCACTTTCTCCATACAAGTGGATCCACTGTGCTTTGGTTGGAAACCATCTAAAAGCAAAGCCTGACTAAAAAAGTAGAAAATCCCATCTTTAAAATTGTACAAATTAGGTTGGCGTAGGTGGTCACATAATAGAGATGTCGCAATAGTCGGTAATACATCCCTTTTTTCTGCAATCACATTACAGGTCGGAATTTTGATCGGATCATCACGAAATTTTCTCACAGAGATAGAGCATATTGATGTTGGTGATGTCGATAGTAGTCAAATATAAAGTTAAATATTAATTATTTTGGTTCAGTTCGCCTTAAGTCATTTGGTATATAAGCCAGATAGGTGAAAACTTTCGTATCTCCCTAAAAGAAATGTTTTCGAGTGAAAAGATAATGCACAGAGGTAGTGGTGTAGAGTATCACATAGTCGGCCCCGTACCGACTATAGCCTTTTCTCACTTGTTTTTTCTTAATGTTTTCTTTCGGAAAAATATTCGATGGAATGTAATACACAATTCTTCATGCCTCTATCACGTTTTTTTTTTTCAGTATATTTTTCAACGTCTATTTAATAAATATGTCAATAATGTGGTGAAATCCGAAATGCGAGAAAAAACTGTTAGTGTGAACTGTGTTTGAAATACGTGTTGTAAAAGCTATGATGCAAAATACCGTTAAAACAAAATGAAGTAAGCATTGTAGAGTTTCAGAATGTTCTGGTGAATTGCTGATAACTTTATTTGGAATATTTTTGCAAAAGGTTACTTGGATCAACTCCCAACAGTTTATCTGATACTGACCAGAATTTCAGCAATTATGTAAAATTTTCTATATTTTATCGATTGTGATGTGGTGATAAATTCTACTAGTATAGGGCTACAATATTGCCAAAGACAGCAAGTCCAAATTCCTAATCGTTTCTGAGATAAAGGCCCGATAAATGCAAAAAACTGTAGTTTTAGCCCGGCTTAGATTAGACCATAAAATATGAACTGGATCTGACAGGACAAACCCCCACTAGGGTTTTTGTAGTCTCAATATGTACATTCAAAAAATGCATACTAGAAGTTGTTTGTATTTTCAGTGTTCTATTGTGTAATTTAAATAACACAAAATTAAGAAAACCAATATCAACCTCAGTTGGAGGTTGTCTTTGTTGCGGCAACAGTTCTACGGGGGGAACTGGAAAAGTTAGTGACCTAATAATGAAAACGCGAATATTTACCATCAAAAATAGTTTTATTGTCTACTTAAACCCCAGCAATTATTGAAGCACTTTTTCCACTCCAATTGAGACACCTCCAAAACATGGTTTTTGAGCACTTTTACAGCATCTTCTGCCGATTGCTGATATTTTTCGGGCTATGATTCTTCACCCGGACCAATCTTATATAGCACCGCAATCGTATGTTTTCGAAGTTTCTTGCACCTATCGACACGGGATCCAAGAAGAAAAAACCCATTTTGCCACTAAGTGTTCATGCAATATCAAATCTTAGTTGGTGCAATAAATGTTTAAGGATGCCATGGTGATCGTGCATAATCCGTTCACGCACGGCTTAATTTTTTGGACGACCCTCACGACCTTCGTTTTTAGCGAGTTTCGACCTAGATTGAAATCATGAAACCAGTTTTTTCATAGTGCTATAGGATGGTCCTTTGTATCGACATACAAACTTTTAATTTGATCGATGCACTCCAGCCGGAATTATCCACGTCGAAAGTTGTGAAAAATGATCGGACGAAAATGTTCACAAGTAAATTCCTTTTTTTGCAAAGTGATTTTTCAAGTCACTGCACAGTGGTCCCACTAATATGGAAAGGGGTGCCAAAAATAGTTCAGATCGAAATAATATCTTCAAATTTTAAACATAGGTTAATACGAGGCAAGAAGATGGAAACAAATTTATAGTGGATGTAGGTCCACAGTTGGGTATAGCCCCCATTACAGGTACCGCCCGATTTTTTGTATTTTGAGAAATTTAACCAAATTTTCAAACCGATTCGGTTGAAAATTTGCATTTTAAGTTCTGATTGAACAAAATATCTCCTTGCAAAAAATGTTCAATATACATAGGTTCGCGTTTAGGTATAGCTCCCATATAAAGATATCGCCCGATTATAGCCAAATTTTCTAACCCATTTGGTGGTAACTTTGCATTTTGAGCTCTTGCAAAAAATGTTCAATATAGGTCTACTTTTACGTATAGTCCCCATATAAAGATACCGGACGATTTTAGGTATTTTGAACTATTTTTGCCAAATTTTCTAACAGATTTGGCTGTAATTTTGCATTATGAGTTCTTAGCGAACCAAATACCTCCTTGCAAAAATGCTCAATCAATATAGGCCCAAGTTTAGGTAAAGCTACCATATGAACGTACCTCCCGGTTGTCTGAATTTTGTCGATTTTACAGGCGTTGTAAAAGTAGTGTAACTTGCTGCGTGGTGAATGGGGGCAGCTAGACTTTTTTCATCGTAAACTAGGGGCAATATATCGAGACTCACAAATACTCACTACATTAGTAAAACTCAACATAAATTAATAGTAATGATATTAGAAATACCCGAAAAAGTCATTTACAAAGAATTTCTTTTTAGAAAACGAATTATGAATATGTGTATTCCCAAAAGCATTGTCAATACCAGCAACTATTATTTTCTTTTTGGAAAATGTGCATTTACATCTTCAATTTTTTATAATATCCCTCATAAGCTACGAACGCTTTGTGGATGTATTTTACCTTTTTACGGCATCACATACAAATCTCAACATCTTCGAATTAACTTGGCATATTACCGCTGTAAATTGACTGGATATTTAAAATTAAATATGTTTAGAGAATATTCATTTCATTCACAATCAAATTTATCGCCATAAATTTTTGTATTTTTGTCCACGCGCGGAACCAATGTGAGATATTTCGACAATATTTGGAAAATTGGCCTCTCCTGATTTTTATTATATTCTTACCGATTTTTTTACCCATATTTAATGCGGGAGGAACGTCTTCCCACTGGATATTTTGGAAGAAAAAGATTTATTGCATAGTAGCAGTCTTCTCTTTGTTAGCAATACGAGACTTCTGGTCGTATCAGCTCGTCGTGGGATAAGATAAGGCAAGGGTGAATTCGCAGATGATATTTTATAGCCTTCTAATCCACAGCCAAAACTAGTGTCTTGTTTCGTAGACTAAATACTGTGTCACTCCAGGTGCTGTTGCGACGCCTTTATCAATACGGTAATATAGGCTTTATATTTTCCAAGTACTGCACCCTCTCTGTTCAGTTGTGCTAAAAGTGGATTCCCTGGTTTTTACAGTTTTAGGAATGCTGTAGATTATATTAATTTTCTGAATTGAAATAAATTACTTTGTTTATTATGAAAATTATTTTATTGGTATAAAAAATATAAAAATTTGAACTATTTCTTAAAAATTACATTAAAATAGGTTTCATCTCCAAAACTACTCGTTAAAACTTAATTTTGATCAATTCTTTCATTCCTCTTCTTTCGTGGGTCAATTAAACTATTGGCCGAATGGGAGTTGTCAGACGCATTTGAGTCGGGAAAAATTAAACCTTTGGCCCGGGTAGACTTTACAAACTTTTGAATACCAGGAGTCAGTTCGGCATTAGAGCGATGATTAGTTTCCATTCTGTTAACTAATCTAGTTCCACTATTGTGTCCAACTACATACTGATTTTTTTCAAAATTAGTAGTTGGTAGAGGTTTGCTAATGCGGTTATTATCTGATAAAAATGGATTAATTGTATTCAATATTCCACATAGCCAAAGGGGTAAAACGGACCAAGCTAGAGTAAAAAAAAAATAAAAATTATGAAAATTTATTGATTTATTTTGTAAAATTTCAACAAATTTGGTTTAACGAATTTATTACCTTCACCTAATCTTTTGGCTTCTTCCTGCAAATGACATAAACTGGGATATTTTCTAACGCCAGAATTGAGTTGTCCACACACGGGTTGATAAACATCTGCACGGCAGGCAGATTTTGTTAAACTATTTGGTTGATGTGAAGATGTATTGTGATAAACAGGAGGAGTATGCACCCCAGCTGGTGGATACGGTTGAGCGGACCATTGGTCTGAAATAAGGTAGTAACAAAAGAAGAAAACATATCGATTTAGTGATGTTCTGTAAAACAGGAAATATTCGGTTTTAATAACAAGTATTTTTATACCCTCCACCATAGTATGAAGTGTATGTTAAGTTTGTTTTTCCGTTAGTAACGCATTGAAAGCAACATTTGCAACCCTATAAAGTGTATATATTCTTGATCAGGATCAAATTTTGAGACGATTTAACCATGACCATTTGTCCGTCTGTTGTAATCACTCTAACGTATGTAATAATTGAGCTAGAACGTTATACTTTTGCACCCGAGTGTATTTTTCCCTAGCCAGATCAAGTTCGAATATGGGGTATATCGATCCACGTTTTGGTGAAAACCCCACATAAGGGTACCTCCGGTATTTTAAGAATTTTAGCTGCATTTAGTCCGAACTAGCTGTAATTTGACATTTGAGGTTTCTAGTGGTCACTTAACTTCCACTATCAAAAATTGTTAACATGGACCTATGCAGTTATATAGCCCCTATATAACTGTACCTCCCGATTTTACGTATTTTGACAAATTTTGTAACATTCTTTGACCGAACTACCTGTAATTTGACATTAGGTTCTCATTGGTCATAAAACTTCTCCATCAAAAATTGTCAACATATGCCTATGTTTTGGTATAGCCTTTATACAATACGGTACCTCCTGATTTTAGGCGTTTTGAAGAATTTTTGCTACATTTTTTGATCGAACTATCTGTTATTTGATATTTAAGGTTCTCAGTGGTCACAAAACTTCTCTACCAAAAATTGCCAATACATGCCGATATTTTGGTATAGCCCCCATAAAACAGTACCACCCGATTTTAGGTATTTTGAGGAGTGTTGCTAATTTTTTACGGAACTACTTTTAATTTCACATTTGAAGTTCGCAGTGGTCGCAAAAGTTCTTCAAAAAAATTGCGTTTTTTTAGTTCCAATCTTCATTTTCGGGCAAGATTGGATGCCCTGTGGCATTAATGTTGCTTTTGTTGTTGAAGCAACGCAAAAATTTAAAAATTCTGTAACCTGGACTGATTGCGTCCATAAAGAATCAGGAGACAGGTGAGTTGGGTTTGCTGGGCAACTTAACAAATGCAGTGTGTCGTGCGGTTCCAATCCACATGCCGGGCATGCGAGGCGTCAATTCGGGCCCAATAGGAATTGAGGCGACTAGCTGCATTGTCCGGATCTTAACTGGGCTAAAACCACTCGTGCATGGCGTCCTTCTGCTGCGATGGATGGGGTGTGGTCCACACTATTTCTCCGTACTGCTTGCGCAACCGTCTCAGTGCGAATGCTCTCCAAGCATGATGGCCAAAAACACACATTTGCAGATTATAACTTGCGCTAGTGTGAGTGGAAACGTAAACAATGCATTAACCGAACGAATGTGTTTACAGTGTACGTGTGTGTCGTATGCCCGCGGGCATAGGAAAGTTGTTGTTGGTGGCCATCACTGGTCTAGAGCACAGCCGACCAATAAGAGGGCACACAAAATTCTGAATATTGGCAATATTTGACAGTGTGTTAGTAAGGTTGTATGCACGCATGCTGCAAAACAAAAACAAATCAAAACATTTGCTCGCTTTTGTGTGCTCTTTTGTTGCGTTCGGGTCGTGTGTGTGTGAATTGCCGAAAAACTTCGTAACTTCAACAATACCAAAGAACGGCATTGGTCTAGAGCAGGTATCGGCACTAATACAAATGCATTGTTTGCGGTCTCACGCATACGTCTCTCTCGCTCTCCCCACAATGCATTAACACACACATACATTACATACATACATTGGTTGTTCTGTTGTTATTCTCATCAAGGGTACTTGTGCCCCTTTTTGCCGGATGCTGGTCTAAAGATTCTCTTTTATACCTTTGGAGCTTTCTCTCTAGATTTCACGTGCCTGCTTGGGGAAGGCCTGTCCATTAAGTCGTGACAGGGATGCTCACGACGATAGCACCCAAGCTGGTACTGCATCGACAACATCCTGTTGTGCTGCTGCGCCGGTAAAAACTTCGTCTCCTCATCAAGATGGTTCACTGCTGTCATGAGGAGGCACCCTGTTGCAGTCCTCAGGGCGGCATTCTGGCATGTTTGAATATTCTTCCATTGCGTAGCGCTAATATTTGCATACAACGCTGGCGCCGCATAGTGTACGACAGACCGGCCTATTGCTTTGTAAAAGGTCAACAAGGTTTCTTTGTCAGCACCCCAAGTCTGCCGGCCAGCGACTTGAGACCTGGTTCCAGCTTCTGATCTTATCGCAAATAGCTGTGGCTTGCGCATCGAACGTTACACCGAATATTCGACCAATATCTTCAGTGGAAGCCTTATTTCAGGCGCCCAAGTGGTGAACAGTGTGGCAGTGGATTTAGCGGCGGATATTTTCATGTTCCTCAGATGGAAGAACTGCACTAGATCAGCTATGAAGACATTTAACTTATCACAAATGTCATCGACGATGGGATCCGACGCCAAGATCGTACAATCATCTGTATACATTACGATCTCTACGCCGTGTGGAGGGTGTGGCATTTCAGAAAGGTAGAGGTTAAACAGTTCCCTGTTTCTCTATATAGGTTTTGGAAATCGTATTTCTGAATTCCACAAACGACTGGCGTCCGCACCTCTCATCCTTCTTTCGCGATTCGAGAGTGATTTAAGCGTTGTCCACAATTTACTTAATCCTGTACCAATGTTCCATTGCTTCCGGTCGCCTTACTAGTTTTTCCGCTTATATTCGCCTACTAGCCTGTTGACTTCAAGAGTAAGCTCTCTAACCCTTGGATTTTCAAACTTCGTGCGACGAAGCTCATCACGCTTATTTGCTAGTACCGTCGTCTCTGCTGGGAAATTTGGTATTATTTCGGGTAGGTCCCGGAAAGTTCTCTCAGCTACCCGAGGATCTGAGAGAATGGGCAGGTCTCTGAAGAGGCGATTTGTAAATTTTCTGAACCCTTGCCAATCAGCTCTCACATACTTCAGGAAAGTACGCCGTTCAGAGGTTATAACGTCGGGTGGTCTATTTACGGAGACGATGATAGGAAGGTGGTCTGAGCCAAGCAAAGTGACGGGTTCCCAGGATACGTCATGTATCATACTTGGTGCCACAATGGTGATATCTGGCGAGCTGTGGCAATTTCCTCTAATCCTCGTAAGAGCGTATTTATTCGCCGTGGCAAACGTGGAGCTATCAATTTGCTCGGTCAGCGCTGTACCCTTCTAGTCATTACCCAGGACGGAATGCCAAAGCTAATAATGGACATTGAAGTCCTCTACAACCAGACGGGTATTGCCCTCTAAAAGCGAACTAATATCGGGCATATAACGCAGAGCACATGTACACATTAAGCTGCTCTACCTTGGCAGCACAACACTTTAGTGTATTCCTTATATGGGGCACTAGAGTCAAGCTCAAGCGAGATAGGTCTGTAGTGGACAGACTGGTGTATTAGGAAGGCAAGTCCTCCTCCTCCGCTTCTTGTGCGATCCTTTCTTCTTGTGGCATTTATGGTTCCCAGTGGTTAAACACCTCTTCCGATTTCACGTATTTTGAAGTTTTTAGCTGACCAAATTAGAAAAAAAACTCCTCCACGTAAAATTATGGGTATTGGTACTTTCGTAACAGAAATAAAATTAATTATTCCAAATAAGTTCAGAATGTTTCATGGTGAAGGGGTAATAAAAGGTTTGTCTCGGAAGTTAACGCGCTTTACTTGTTTCTTCCTACCTTTATGAGAAATTGGATAATGCCTCTGTGGTGGTACATAACTTCTGCTTGTACCTCGATTATGTTTGACATCATTGTCCCGCTCTTTTGGTACATCATAGTATTCGATAACACGTGGTACATCTGCAACGGGGTACTGGGGCCTTTTTGGAGATGCAACGTAATTTGTTTGAATGCTTGGAATTATTTCATATGTTGCAGGAGCATAATTTTGATTAAATGTGGGCACAAATCTATTATTGCTGTCGGCATGGCAGAGACCTTCGTATAAAATTGTCCAATCTGTGGGAAAAAAATGAAATTTATTTCATGCTTAAATTTTCGAATATTTTTGAGTTTGTCTTACCAATTTTACTTTCACATCGGGATCTCTGCAACTCACATGGGTTTGGGAATTGCCTAACTTCCTTTTTAAAAGCAACACAAACTGGCTTATAAAATTTCTCACACAAACGAGGGCAGTGTAAGTTGGGCTGACATTTACCACGACGGTGCAAACGGAAATCTGTAATAAAAATATAGAAATGAGATTTTTTATAAAAAATATTCTTGGGTTTCTTAAATTTAGAAGTTTTTTTTTAGATTATTACAACTGTTATATGCTTACCTTTCCTCAGTGAACAGGAAGCAAGATGCATTTCACAATTGCTCTTAAAATCTTTTAATTGTTGTGTTTTCACATCTAGAGCACAAACGGGGTCCACAACATTTGGGCAAGGTTTGCAGTGTGGAAAACATAAATGTAATGGACATTCATGGTATTCTGTAACAAATATATAATTATGCAAAATCTTAAAATTTGTTCTAATAAAATTTCCTCAAACTTACCCTCTTGACCTCGTATCAGTGCCATATAGTTGTGGTGATCCAAAAAACATTTATTTTTAAAATTTAAATAATCTTCACCATTTGTTGCACAAATTGGCTGTAAATCATTGGGGCATCCTTGATGATAATCAACCACTTGCACTGAATCAGGTTGTTGGACATGGTGCGGCAGTTTATTAGTTTGGTAAGGAGAATTATGGGAATAATTTTCGAAATCATCATTCAAATGATGAGCCAAACTTTGCAAAACAACAACACACAACACTATTAACAGACACTTCATGTTGCTCTAACTCTAATTCTCATACAATTAATTTTCAATTTGAACTTCATTAGACTTTTATTGGTTTTCATTTTATACCGGCCTATCCTATCTTTTTTCTCCATAAATTTATCAAAGCGTACGTGCCAATTGCTATGTAATTTTTTCGTTTAAACTTGTTGTCTAAGCCACACAAACACAAATTAAGTTGCAACTTTATTTTGCCTGTCTCCACAACAAATTCTTAATCAAATTTTTTATGGTCCACATACCGTCGCCGCCACCACCAGAATAATCCTCATAAAATTAACAATAACGAACACCCAATAGATTACCGGAACAAACGTTAAACACGTTTTATAATGATAACAAAAAACTCACACACACACACAGAGACATACTGATATGCGCTCATGGAAACACCTGATGTGAGCCATTGATGATTTGTAGTGAAAGATCTACTCTCAAATCGCTCACCTGTTAGGAGAAGAGTTTTCGGATAAGTTTTCTTTTTGTGTCATTAGAAAAAATTATTCTTGTCAGGGATGGGAACATTGAATGTTCTAAAAGTTCTAATTTCTTTACTATAAAAACAACAAGAAGGAATGACAATAACTAGGCGTTTACACACAGACAGTATTGCCAAGACAATAGCAAGGTTACACACCATTTTCACCAATATATTCATACTTTTCTCTATACATATTTAAACATTTATAAATGTATTTGGAAAAAAGGTTTCACGGTGCTCTTGAAATAATTTTAAATGGAAGGTGCTTACACCTTGGAAGTTTTTGCGGATTCTGAAACTACAATGTTCATAGATGAGAAAAATCAAAAAACAAAAAAAATCGCCGGAGCGCTTTTTAAATAAATCGCGATTTAAGTTGACATTTTTAGGGGTTGTTTAGGTTTTCACGATTTTTCTTAGAAACAGCAAGTCCTATCAAAATGGGACTAAAAAATTGTTGTAGCTATGAAAATTCTCTACAAGAATAACCCTTATGGTATTCTCGTCGGTTTCACCGTTTTTGAGATATAGAAGTTCAAATTGGGACAATTCAAATTCAATTCAATTCTGTATCGCCCCCTTATAAAACAATGTCATGACTGCAAATTCCTAACTTAAACTTATATATCCAAAAAAATGGTACAACTTAGGACAAGTTACTTAAGCCAGTCTTGTAGAGAATTTTCACAGCTTTAAGATGTTCTCAGGTCCCATATCGATAAGACTTACCGTGTTCAAGCAAAATCGCGAAACCCTAACAAAAAAACCTAAAAATGTAAACTGAGCTTCTTTATCTCAAAAATGGCACAGGCTAGGAACAAATGACAAAGGTCAAACCTCCAGAGAATTTTCAAAGCTGCAACATTTTCTTTAGCTCCATTTCGATTGGACTTGCGGTTTCCAAGCAAAATCGTGAAAACCTAAAAAACACCTAAAAAAGTGAAATTTGACCGCGATTTATTTAAAAATCCCTACAGCGATTTTTTCTTTTTTTTGGATTTTTCTCATCTATGAACATTGCTGTTTCAAAATTCACAAAAACTTCCCCTGTGTAAGCGGTTTTCATCAAAAGTTAGTTAAGGGGCACCCTTCATGACATTGTTTTATAAGGGGGCGATACATTCAATGCATTGTCCCAATTTGAACTTGAACTATATCTCAAAAGTGGTAAAACCTACGAATATATCATAAAGGACGATCTTGTAGAGAATTTTCATAGCTACAACATTTTCCTTAGTCCCATTTTGATAGGACTTGCGGTTTCTGAGCAAAATCGTGAAAACCTAAACAACCCCTAAAAATGTCAACTTAAATAGCGATTTATTTAAAAAGCGCTCCGGCGATTTTTTTTGTTTTTTGATTTTTCTCATCTATGAACATTGTAGTTTTAGAATCCGCAAAAACTTCCGAGGTGTAAGCACCTTCCATTTAAAATTGTTTCAAGAGCACCGTGGTTTGTATTTTTGCTATTGCCTTGCCAATACTGGCATTTGTAAACGCAGTGTAAGTTATGCACACTCTCTCATTCTTAATTAGAAACAATAATATTCTATTACATAAAATAGTGCTTAGAATGCCTAAAATTACATTGATCATCTATCAAACCGTGGGTCTATACCTAATAATAATGAAAAAATTGGTTACCTCTATGGAAGAAATTCAGCAATAGAATTCAATCAAAATACCCCCAGAAAAAACAAACTTCTACACACAGAAAAAAGGCCTCTCTAACATATGTCCCAAACCTATTTTGCAGCAAACATATATATGTTTGCAAGCGGTCCCAAACATAACATATGATTGGGTCCTGCAAACAAATATATTTTTGGGAGCAAACAAATTATATGTTTGGGTGTAAACAAATACAAACCCAGAAGCCACAAAAAAACAAAAACATGCTCCAGTGGGCGGTTACTAGGAGCAAGATGGCGTAGAGTTCAGTCTAAAACATATTGAAATGCATGCTCACTTGCACTCAATAAGCGCTCACAGGCTATTTCCATTATATACACACATTTATAAATGGTGGTTGTTTATTGAAAGGCAAAGCAAGAACAGACACATAGGTATACACAAAATTCCAAAGAAATACATAACACACTTTAATAAAAGAAAAACTGAATGAAATAATTTGAAAATAGTCACACTTTTAAAATGAAAAAAATTATATATACAATTATAGAAAATTATTATTAAATGTATTGGGCATTTAATTTACTAAAAAGCACAATTTATTTTACGAAAACACTAAACACTGATTTATTCACTCACTTTACCGTCTTTACTCTACGATGGTATTTAAAAAACAGATGAAAAAGAACAAGATAATTCATACCATTTTTTCCTCTTCGCTTGCTACGTTGGTTAACAACATCAAAACAAGAAACACACGTGTTTGACGCATACACGCCATCAAAGCACCAAAGCCCCCTTCTTCGCTTCTACGTCTTCTATTATAACATACACACAGCTCTTTATTATAAAACAGCATTCCGCAGCCGCGAGAGCACTGTTGTTACTCTCTTTGACAAACATCCTCTCTCTACCCATAATAAATATGTTCTAACATAAAAAATATGTTGGTACCCAAACAAATAAAATTGAGGTATGTTACAAAATGTCGCAAACAAGTATTTGTTTGGATCCAAACATATTTCTAATATATATTTTTTGCGTGTACGAACAAATAAAAAATCGGCAGGGCCGAACTTTTTTTACCCTCCACCATAAAATATTCTAAAATAAAAATTGAATAAAAAATTTAGCGGAAATTCTCAAAATACCGAAAGGTAACGTTATATAAGAGCTATGCCAGAAAATGGGCTTATGACCTTCAAAATATCGAAAATCGGGAGTTACTCCTATAGGGGGGCTATGCTAAAATATGACCCTGTATTGAAAATTTTTGGTGTAGAAGATTTATAAACATTGGGAACCTCAAATGTCAAATTACAAGTAGTTCGATCAAAAATTTATATGGGAGCTATCCCAAAACATGGACCTACATATGTTACAATTATTAAAGGAAAAAATTCGTGACCACTAAAAACCTCAAATGTCAAATTACAAGTAGTTCGGTAAAAAAAAAAAATTAGCTAAATTCCTCAAAAATACCTGCGATCGAGCGGCGTGGAATTTCAAGAAAGTAAACAGTTACGGAGATATCACCCCGCCTTGGGGAACTCACTGTTTCACACTACGGGACTTAGACCTCCTATTTATAAATTCCACAAAAAAATTGCGTCCACACAAATAGTTGATTATCCAACTTTTCAAACATGACTGGAGGGAAGTCTTCACTATGCCCTCGAACAGTTTGGTAAGTCTTTGATAGGTCAAGAGCCACCATGACTGACATTTTTTCAGTCCTCGACTGATTAGTGTGGATATGACTCGTAATGGTGTTGTGGTACTGTGCATTTTCCGGAATCCATGCTGATGTTGTGCAATTGGGAAACTGTCTCTAGAATCTTCACTGTTGGCGACAGGAGGGACTTCGGCCGACTCCTCCGCTGGGAAATTCTCAGAACCCCTGCCACTCAGCTTTGTCCTGGTTCAGAAAAGTACTGTGTTCAGAGGTTATGAAGCTGGGTGAACTGTTAACGGAGACGATAATAGGAAGGTGGTTTTAGCCAACGAAAATTATGGGTGTACATGACACCTCATTTATGAGTAGATGCCTGTCAGTCTCATAGCCTCGTAGGAGCGTCTTTGTGTAAACTGTTGAACTTCGATTATCGAATTTCGATTAATAGAATTTTTGTAGTCAAAAGTCTCAAAATCGTAGTCGACTTTTGTCTGGAGGGAAAATCGCATAATCGATTATCTTGTGATCGATTTTCTAGTTTGCCAATGGATTGTTGACTTGGCGGTTTTACAGTTTTGGCGGTTTTACAGTTTCAAAAGAAAACTCGAAAATCTACGAATAATCAATTTGCTCCGATTATGAAAAAGTCGATAGTCGAGTTTTAGGACAACTGAAATAATCGTTTTAGACATAAGTCGAAAAATCGATTATTGCTTTTCATTACCTATCCCTACTGTAGAACTATCAATTTGCTCGGCCAGCGCTGTACCTGGCCATTACCTACAATGGCATGTCAAAACGGATGGTGAGCATTAAAGTTCCCTAGCACCAGACGGTTATTGCCATCAAAAAGCGGACTAGAGTCAGGCATATAATGCAACTCACACTTATTCATCGGCGGCATGCGTTAAGCACTTCTTCCTTGGCATTCCTACACTTTTCTGCTCCTCGCATATATTGCCCCAGCGAAAAGTTTGGAAGTGCATCAAATTATGCATTTTCACTCATGATTTTTACAAAGGAGTGACCCCGGAAAGAGTCACTCCATTGCACCGCATTTTAACTGACCCATTGGCATTGCATTTTAACTGACCCTTTGGGGTAAAATAGGAGGCAGTCCAGAGCACGTGTTTTGAATAACAAAATAAAATGCATTTATTATTTGTGTAAAACAAAAATACTAATACCTTTATTAAATTAACACAAATTATGAAAATTCTCTATTGAATTCAATCGCAAACATGTGTGTTTCCTCCGCTCTTCATTTAATCCAAGCTTAAGTGCTTTTGCTTCATCTGCTAAATGGGTTTGATATTGTCTTCCCATTACCAGTTAAGATTTCGACATGTACTCCAACACCACTCCATTGGGAAATTTTCTTCTCGTGAGTTACCGGAAAAATGTTCACAAATTAAATATTATTTAGTTTGTATTAACAAATGTTTGGAAATGTTAACACGATTATATCTTTTTGGAAATGTATTCCGCTGCCTGCAGAGATGTACAAACTGATTTATGTACATGTAGGGATCTCTAACAACTGCTAATAAAATGTAGTGAACGGAGTGCCTTTTTCGCGACTCCGTTTGCACTGCATTCGGATGCTGTTAAATTGTGAGGAATTGGAGTGCCTTTTTCACGACTCCATTGAACTGCCTCCGGATGTTGTTAAAATGTGACAAATGGATGTGATTCTTTGGATTGCATCCAAATGCGGTTAAAATGTGAGGAATGGAGTGCCTTTTTCACGACTCCTTTTGAACTGCATAAAAACATGCCGTGAAAGAACTAGTCTACATTGCACTACTTCCAATTTTTTTTGCTGGGGCATATATGGGTCAATAGAGTCATGTCCAAGTGGTTACGATGTTTCTCCGACTCATAAAATGTATAATTTCGTTGTAACCCTGGTCTTTGTTTCCAGGATCAAGTTATCCACGATGTTTCTCCGGCTCATAAATTTTATAATTTCTCTGACTTTGTTGCGGAGATCGTTACAATTAAATTGCAGTTATGATGCATTTTCGGGCACTGAACAACAACAAGGGGTATAAGATTCCTCGTTTTTAGATGTTGGAGAGACTCGGGAGCAGCTTCGGTAGTAGGGATATGTAATGGGAAGCAACAATCGATATTTCGTCTTTTCGATTTTGGTCTTAAACTAAAAATGCGATTTTTCGATCTCGCGATTTTTTTCAGTTGTCTTAAAACTCGACAATCGTCTTTTGCATAAGTGCAGAAAATCAATTATAATCAACTTTTAGTCGATTTTCGAGTTTTCTTTTGAAACTGTAAAACCGCCAAAAGTGTAAAACCGCCAATTCAACAGTCTATGGGCAAACTCGAAAATCGATCACAAGATAATCGATTAAGCGATTTCCCTCCAGACAAAAGTCAACTACGATTTTTAGACTTTTGATAAAAAAGTCGATTAATCGAAAGACCACTTACCTATCCCTATTCGGAAGTGTACGCATTCCCTACATCCATTACATCTCACCGACGTGGACAAGTGGTGGATGCGAATCCTGGCACAGACTAAAAGAATTCGCAGCAGATAATCCGGGATTTGCTTCACTATATGGAGAAACTAAATGAACATAAACACTAAATTGTTGAGCTGACGGTCCCTGCTTCGTCCGAATTAATCTTGTATCTAGAACCGGCCCTCGTCGGATTGATTAGTTCAACTTATTGGAATCACAAGTGATGATCGGACACCAGAAGTGAGGCTGAATTACACAGCGATGGAAGAGCGACACACAAATAAGCGCGATGAGCCAATCCAAATGATCCAAGAGTCGGGAAATCGACAATCAAAGTCGAAATGTGGATAGTTGAGGGGTAAAAGAGTATCCCACCAAAATGTTCGATGCCAAAGATGCCATTCAATCATGGGTGCAAGTGATCTGGCATGCCATCTTTTTAGCATCTTCATCGATGAATTTTATATGAGCGTGGACCCCAAAAGATGATATTCATTTTTGGATCCAAAGCATGTCATTTACACCAATGCTTTGATATGTCATTTTCACCAATGCTTTGGCATGTCATTTTCACCAACCCTTTGCAATGACATTATCATTACGACGAGAGTTTTGACAACGTTGGTTGTGATTAATATTGTAAATTATTAATATTATATGTTTAGAAAAATGTGTATAAATTAAAACACAAAATTCATCGCTATTGGATCGATGGAATGGGTTCAAATGCTGATGAAAAGATCGGATCTTTCACGACTTCGTTTGAACCAATGCAAAAGATGCCATGAAATCACGTCATCGAATGGAACGCCTTCCTTTAAATTTTGCTGGGTATAGAACGCTTGGGAAGGTATACGTTTTTTATTTACTCTTGGTGATAATATGTCGAGCATGAAGGCGTGAAGAGTATTTTGTTGCACAAGATCTCTTCAAGCCGAAGAAGTATCAGCACATCTTAGAATCAATGAATGTCATCCGAAACCCAAGTAACCACAAGGATGACCAATAGATGCCGGTGTCGAGTATCTTATCAACGTCCTTAGCTCGTCGTCTTCAATGAGATGGTGATTGCAACTGTGCCTGATGTTGGAGTTTCATTCATAGGAAATTCCTTTAAGCAATTGCACAATGGTCCCAAATTCAAATTTTCTGGCCAAAACTATTTCAAGGTCCATTTTGTATTGAAATTAATTATTATTTATAATAAATGTGTACAAACAGCAATTCTTACGTTTTAACGACCAAAATGACCAAAAACTGTCAAAATTTGTTGAACAGGGTGGTCCCGTTGTGTGGGGTCTAAACCAAAACATTGACCTATGTTAATAATTTTTGGTACGAAGGATTCATATCTTCCAAGAGGTCAAAATACCAAATTTCAGCCGAATCGGTCATAAAGTGTCGCTAAAATCTATAAATATCTAAAATCGGACAGTAATTTTATGTGGGGGCTACGACAAAAAATTTACCTATTTTCAAAAAAATTATACATACTTGTATTCTACACTCTGAAACCCTTAAATATGAATTTTAAGGGAACTCGGTTGATAGATGTGCATATTACCGTGCTATTTCATTGGATACTACGTACAGTCACAACAGGTATTTACAAAAAATTCTCCCATCTTAAAATAGAAAAATCCACTTTATTTTAACTGTGGCAAATTTGAGCACGATTTTACTTCTGAATTTATTAGTACAGACCCCCTGCTATCTTCCAAATTCGATTTGGAGGTGGACAAATTTGGACATTTTTTTAAAAGTTTAAATATATTTAAAAAATATTTGTAAAAAATAATTTTCAATATATATAATAACATTGATTTTATTACGCTAATTTTACAAATTTCATCGTTCTTTTTGTAAATATTATGAAAGTACTCATTAACAGCTTCCCGATTCATAATAACTTTGGTCTCACTTCTGTATATTTATGCAGCGACGCAATACAACAAAAATTGTATATTTTACAGCACAAAGTCTGTTTAATTTTTACATAAAAAAGTGTTAACTTTGGTACTGCGCCAATCAACGAATACTAACGTTATTTACAAAAACTAATTATTTTCAGATGACTTGATGTGTTTTTTATTATTTTGTGCAAAAACAAATTAAAATTTCGAAATTTCAAAAATAGGGTTTTGGCCAAAAATTTCCTGATTGAAACCTATGTGAATTGTCGAGTGTTATGCTCACTTTCATATACAAGTCAGAGACACTCTTCTCAATTAAACTGGGGATTAACCTCCTGTTGCGGCATGTTCATATTTCCCGAAAAGTGCAAACTTGTTTTAAAACCCTCAAAAACAAAAAAATAATTTTGAAGAAAGGGATTTCGAATGTGTAGCCTGTATTCGATCCGTTCATAGATGAAAAATCTCAATTTCTGGCCGAAGGTCTGCCTCAGAGGAAAACTGTGGTTCAAATTACGACGAAATGCAATGGTGAATAATTTAGAAACATGAAATTTTAATGGGGAATATTTTGCCATGAAATTGTACAGAGGAAACTATTGGGCTTGCTTGCTCCGTTTATTTCGCATGTCTCTGTCGGTAAAACCGGCTGATAGTTTTTTCCTATTTTGTCCTGCGACAAATGTTTTGTGAAAGAACTGATGTCATCCAGTAAGTAGCCTCCTCACCATAGCAAGTTACTTTTATGGCGAGGAGGCTATTTACTGGATGACTTCAACTCAGCCTGCTCAGATTGCTCGAGATTGACGGCGTGTCTAGCAACATCACATACTCGTTCAGAGTAGTTTGTCATGGCTTAAAAAATACTTAAGAAACAAGGCATTTAAAAGCCTCTACAACCAAATATGCGACGCACAAAAAGCATTGTACCTTTATTGTTCCCCCACCCAAACCTATCCAACTAACTCCAAAATAATTGTTGCCACAGTCAGTGGAGCAAGCCACATATTTAGACCCCAAGTTTGAACTATCGGCAACACATAATAAAAAACTGTACCGCTGCAAAAATAACAATTTCCTCCGAGAGTTGAAATAAAAATAAACAATCTGGAAAGTTGGGCGAAATTTACCAAAAACCATCAATTTTTTAATTAAAAAATATACAAACATTTATTGTAGAATAATTCTTATTTTTGTTCTCATAAAAATTTGCAACATTTGATATATAAAGATCTTAGAAAAGAAGCCACTCACGAGAGAATATAGTTTGTGCGCTAAATGGCGCCCAACGTGGTGTTAATAAATTTCTCTCTAAAGACTCATCTTCTGACTTAATTTCTTACTCGTATAACTTCTGATAGAGTCTTGTACGACGAAGAACTGGGAATAGATAGCAAATACCCCATAACAGTGACGTAGGCAGAAATGCATTTCGAACCATTTCGGCCCCCCCGGAAAAAATTTAACTTTCGCAAGTAAAATATACAAAAAACAAGAACGGCGTTAACTTCGGCCCCGCCGAGCTTGTTATACACTCCACCACGATTTGTATTGAAGTAAAATGGAACAATTTCCCTTCGTGTATGAAGAAGACAAAATTCCAAATTTCAGCAATTTCGGTAAAAATGTGGCTAATTTTGTAAAATAACCACATTCGGGAGGTACCGCTCTATGGAGGCTATATTAAGACAAATTTCTGGGGGAAAGTTTTATACCACCAGTGAAGTCTAAGCACCAAATTTCAGCCATTCAGGAGGTTTATTGTAGCCACAAACTTTAAAATACCGAAAATCGGGTTGTACCGTTCTATGGGTTCTATATGAAGGCGTGGACCTTAACCGACAAATTTCTGGGGGAAAGTTCTATACACCCAACGAAGACTAAGTACTAAATTTCAGCCATTTTGGTGGATTATTGTGCCCACAACCTTCAAAATACCGAAAATCTGGAGGTACCGTTCTATGGGAGCTATATGAAGGCGTGGACCTTAAGCGGCAAATTTCTGGGGAAAGTTCTATACCCCCAACGAAGACTAAGTACTAAATTTCAGCCATTTTGGTGGATTATTGTGGCCACAACCTTCAAAATACCGAAAATCGGGAGGTACAGTTCTATGGGGGCTATGTGAAGTCGTGGACCTATACCAACAAATTTCAGATGGAAAGCTTTATACACCCAACGATGACTAAATTTCAGCCATTTTGGTGGGATAATGAAGCTAAAACCTCAAAAATACCGAACATCGGGAGCTACCGTTCCATGGGGGCTATATCAAAACGTGGACCGATATATCCCATTTTCAATACCAACCATCCTGGAAGTAATGAAAGCTTCTGTACCAAATGTTGACGCTCTAACTTAAAAAATTCGAGCTGTATCTTTATTTCCACAGACAGACGGACGGACAGGCGGACATGTTTAGATCGACTTAGAATTTTATGCTGATCAATAATACAGTCGCTAATGTGTGCAATATTGGTGATTTTCCTTACCCTTTTTTCTTTTTGCGTCTATACCGGCAAAAATGCAGTGAAATTACGTCTCCACATTGTCTGCGGGGGTAGATATGAAATGTTTTTATTTCGAGTCATATGAAGTTGATAGCTAGTGTAAGCAATGATAACTGGCGCCCAACGTGGGGTCACTAAATTTCTCTCTGATTACTAATGTTCTGACTGAGATCTGGTACGGCAAAGAACTGGGAATTGGAAATTTCCGTTGTATAGTTTTCCATCCCTGCTTGGTTTTCCTAATGAGCGAATAAGAAATAAAACAAAAAACGCCTTTAAGAACCAAACGGAAAATCATAATACAGTTAGACTTAAAGAGAATTCCGGAGAGAACGAAAGAACACAATAACCATTTCCTCCCTACAAAGAAAAGTGGTTAGTTAGTTGATCAAAAAGTTAACAGGTGTTGAAGCAACAAGAAAACATTACCACTAACTAGCCAAGAGTCTGCGTAAGAGCATTCACATTCACAAAAAGAGAGCCTCAAAGAGTAGATAAATAAAACACAAACAGAGACCGATAAAAACAATCCACAAACTAGCGGCTTTTCCACATCAAGCCAAACTTAGAGACATAGTTTTTTTGTTGGTGTTATAACACCATCAACCATCATCTCTCAACTGCTACGTGAGTTTAAGCCAAACACAACAATCAGTTTAAATGGTTCGAACGAAAAACTAAGACGTGTTTACGGATAACAGTGCGATTTGAATTGGCATTGGCATTTTTTTTTTTTGTTTTCTATTTTTTTGCTAGAAAAATGTTATGAATGAATGGCAGAAAAAAAGCATTACAAAATTACCCCAAAACGTGACAAACTAATTATGTTAAATTATTACGGATGATTTAGAAAGGTTGTGTGTTTGTTGGTGTTGATAAAAATATTAGCGGCGACAACGTTAAGTGCAACTAATCCCATTTCAAAAAGAATGTGTTATATTTTGTAATAAAGTGCAAAATTATGTAGAAAGAAATGCAAAATATGTAACGGTACAAGAAAAATGTAATAAAAAAAAACAAAACTTAAGAAAAATAAAAAATACAAAACGTGAAATATAAAAAAATAAACCAATTTGTTTCGAAAATTTCAAGAAATATTATTTTTTTATAATATTGTAAAGTTTATAATGTTATAAAGTGTTAATGTCCACAAAAGTTTTTTAAATAGAAAGTGGTTATAATTGTTTTTTGTTAAAAAAAACTCCACTTTCTACAACGTACAATTATAAATTTATTGTCAAATTTCATTGGACCACAACATCGCTTAGATATTTTTGGATTATTCCGGCGAAATTTTTTCAGATAACTAAGGTAAATCTTTGAAGTGAAAACTAAAATTACACTGTGCACCACTGAAAATGCAAACAACTTCTAGTGGGCATTTTCTGAAAGTACATATTAAGACTACAAAACCCCTAGTTGTGTTTCGTGTTTTTAGATCGGGTTTGGATTTTATGGCCACATCTATACCGGGCTAAATCGACCCTTTTTTCAATTGAAATGTGCTTTATCTCAGAAACTAATAAGACTTTTGCTTTGCAGTCTTCAGCGATATTGTAGTCCTAAAGTAGTAGAACTTATATGTCGAACAGAAGAACTACGAAAAACCACATATAGCGCATCAAAATTGATAAAATATAGGAAAGATTACATAATTTCTGGAATTATGGTCAGTAATTGGCAAACTAGTAAGAGTTGAACCAAGTCCTCAGCAATTCTTCAGAACATTCTGAAACTGTAAAACACTTATTTCATGTTGTTTAGGCGGTATTTCATATCATACTTTCTACAAAACATATTTCAAACAACGTTCACACAGGCTGTTTATTCTCATATTTGAACTTTCAATGTATTGTTGATATATTTATTAAGTTGTCGTTGAAAAATATGATAGAAACAACGCGGTAGACGAATTTTACAACAATGAAATGATCTGAAGAGTTGTGCATTACATTCCAGCGAATATTTTTCCCAAAGATAACATTAAGAAAAATTTTACGGTTTTAGAGATACGCTGCGAAATATATACAAATCACGGAAATTTTAGATATATTATAAAATTTGAGGCAATAAATGGGGTTATTCGTGTTTATTATGTTTCCAAATACATTATTCTTGTTCTTATCTACGAGTTTGCTGCGGATGTCATGGAAAGATTCGTATTGGTTTCAAAGTTATAGCCCAGATTTTCTTTAAAAAGTCAATATTTAGCCATGTTTAGATTGAGCCATAAAATCCGAACCCGATCTAACAAAACTAAACCCAAAGAGGGTTTTTGTCTATTGCGTCTATACTTTCATAAGAACCGCATTTGAAATTGTTTGCACAAAATTACCTTGAAAATGTTGCACAGTGTTATGTTGCTTCTAACACTAAACATACATATATTAAACATGCATAAAAATTTTTAAATACCTTACATGGCGACAAGAATATGTATATTCTAGGACCAACAAGAATCTAAAACTTTGCTATTGTTACCAGTTTTCTTTATAAATTGGAAAACCTTTTTTTGTACGGAGATAATCCTTCTCTACCTTCGAAACGTATCTGACAAATTAAAATTTTTTTATAATTTATGATGGAAACATTCAGAAAATAAAGATCGGGGTTGTTGTAAAAATGCGATGAATGTGTAAAATATTTAATGTAAAAAATGTGAACCCTTGTTGTCATGAACGAATTTTAAAATGTCTTAAGTCGGACGAGACTAATGTTGACAGTTGTACTGTACAAATTAAATAGCGAGGGAATGAACGACAGTGAATTCCTTCTAGTTCCTTTAAGAACGATTTAATAGCAACATGTTAGGTTAGGTTGGGTTTAAAGATGCGAAACCACAAAAGACAGTACAGATATTCTGAATTCATGTAAAGATGATGATGATGCTCTGCTTATTGCAGATGCTGTATTATTGACCGATGGTTATTACTGCAGATTTGAAATATGATAATGGGATCTATATCTTCTTATGTGCAGAAAGGGATATCGGTAAAAAACGCTCGTCTCTATCTCTTCGCAAATCCACATTATATACAGTGCCCGACGCAATTTTCATTCCAACTTGGATTTAGAGATGTAACCCTAGAGTGACCGTGATCTTTAGTGAGAGAAGGGAAATGGTTCTACACTGGGAGATAACAGGCCAGAATGCTTTGTATATCTTACATCTACACGCAGAGAAAAAATATTTTTCGCTTTTGTTGGAACAAAAATATATGTTTTGGTTCCAAAAATGTATTTGTTTTGTTCAAACATTCTAATCCAAATCCAAAAATACCATCTTTTGTTCCAAACATAGAAAACAAAAACAACTTTCGAATTTCCGCAATATTGTTAAAATCGTTAACAATACCGATTGTAGGAACTATCATAATCTAATTTTGTTTACAAAAACTATTGTCAATACAGAAAACCAGCCCAGAATTTTTTGATTTGAGTGCATATACTTCTCATATACACTTTTCGCATAACTTGGATATAAATGTCGCGTATAATATTGCAATCATTGATGAACACAATACATGGTTTGCTGCATTGGCTGACAACAAAGACAAACAAAAAGCCACAAGAACCCACCACAACATAAGGAATAATTAAACACCATAACAAACATGAAAAGGAAAGAAGAATGAAACAAAACAGAAACAAATAAAAACAAGGGTCTCACAAGTACATACACACAAAAACAAAGGTAAAGGCAGCATGTCATACAAACACACCACAACTCACCAAAATTGTTTTTTCAACACGGCATCGAATAGCGAGAGAAGAGAAACAAATTTTCGAAGAAAAGAGAGAAATATTGTTCAGTTGACACAAACTATTTTTGGATTTACAATACTACATGAGGAATCCAACAATATGTTAACAATACATATTTTGCTCTTGGAATATTGTTGGATCAAACATATTTTTTTCTCTGCGTGTAGTTTCCATACGCGGTACGCTTTCTAAAGGTTGATCTCACGGAGTTGGTGTATTAGTAGCGGTAAGATTCTCTATCCATTGCTAAACAATGGCAAATGAAAATTGAAGAGAGAATACGTGTGGTTTGTTTACACTTTTAAATATGAGGGCGAGCATCACTGATGTAGTAGCACATCAATGCCTTAACAGAGTCATCAATTGGTAAATCGAACGTCTTAGAGCATGGGTGCTCAAAATATTTGTGCATTAGTCTCTCTGAGAAAATCTTTCCTTTGCTAAACCACGGCAGATGAGAATAAATAGAACTTATGTTGTTCTTGCAGTCACGTTAACGTATATGGGTGATCTTGGCTGACTTAGAGCCACCCCGAGTTAGTTCATCTGCTATTTCGTTTCCCCTTATTTTACTATGTTCTTTTCTGCAATCAAGGATATGACTATCGAAATATGTATGTAGTCACGGGTCATGTGAGATTGGGTTCAAGTCCTCTAAGCAACTCGGTTGCTGTCATCCTTTTTTAAGGCATCCGATTTTGGGATCTTTAGAGAATCTACTTGTGCCCAAATTGCAAGATACAGTTTCCTTTCCATTGTCTTAAAAAATAATAATAAAGATAGAGTAATTAGTTTACAATGTGGTAATGTTTGACTCGGTTTCCCCATTTTGGGGATGTAGTTCAGACATTAAAAATATCAATCAGTATTTTTAACACAATTCTGAAGCCTATCTGATATTATGCCATCCATTCACGAAGATTTGAAAGGCTGAAAGTTGTTAATCGCCCATTGAAAAATTTGGTCCAGCAAACCATCCCAATCGGTAGGTTATTGAACAGAGTCCTCATAGGTAGTCAGGAGAGTTTTGGTAAGATCATTTACGACATTTTCGACTTCTTCCACTGTATGTAGATCATTCTTTTCACACAGTCTAGAGTCCCAATATTTTGAAAAAGTATCATGCTGTGATCCGAGAAAAAAACTTTTCACATACCCATCGATTTCTAATAGCAGAGTCGTCCATCAACCGGCATCAACGGTTATTTTAATTACTTCTCCCCTAAGTTTATTTTGAAAAGTTGGCTTGTTGCCTCTTTTACATATTTAGTCCAGTCAAAATAGACATTAAAATAGCAAAAATTCCCTCAAAGCTGAATTTTGGTGGAGAGTTAGAGTTTGCCATTAGAATTTAGGGACTTTTAGGTTTTTGGATTTTTTCTTGAAAACGGCGAGTCTAATCCAAGTTTGGTCTACATAATTTTTTCCAAGACGGAACCATTCTTGAGATATATCAATTTTAAAAAGCAAATAACACTGTGCAACAAGATTTCTGTGCGGTGGATAATTCCTTTTGGAGATGAAAGCCCTTAGTGAGTATATTAAGAACCCAAAAGGAAATTTTCCCAATAGGTCAAGTTTCTGAGATATCGCGCGATGAATTTTTTGAATTTTTGCCTATGATGCTTCAGAAAATAGCTTTATGTCTCTGTTTGCCGTTATTGCAGCTTCGTTTTGAGATTACATGTCTTCAGTCAAATCGAATGGCGAATCTTTTTGTAGAACATTTCATTCTTCTAACTCAATTCCTTTCATGTCCTTTCTTTCTTGATCCGTAGTAAAAGTACCACAAGATGAGATTTTACAGCATCCAAATATTCCACAAAAATGTTGCTCAGAGAATTTTAGGTACGGTTCTCATTGACAAATAATCGATATTGTCACGTTTTCATTGTCTTTTTTGACATTTACCCGGTTTTTGTGCAGAAAAAACCCTAAAAAAAAACCTATTCTTAAATTTTGGACGGTTTGGCATATACACTCTGTTTCATGTCAATAGCACATTTCAAATTGCTTTTTATTACTTCAGTATAGTCGATATCCATGGAATAACCTCGGGAAAGTTTATATATCTTGGTTTGTAATTTTATGAAGTATCTTTAAATAGAAAGTTTGGCTTCAAAAAAAAAAAAATAAAAGCTATTTCAAGTTTAAAACGCTAAAATTGGTCGAACTATGACTTTAATACCGGGGAAATAAGAGCTTATGAAAGCTGTGGACTTTAATTGTCTATAATACGTTAACAATTTGGGACAGTTTCTTCTTAGTTTTATAAAAAACTAAAGAAAAACGAAGGAATGAAGAGAGATGGTGCAAAATAAACTTGAAATTTGGGTATTCTTGATCGAGAAACTTCAAATTCCTACGACTTCTATTCCATAATACGGGTCAATGATAGCATTAAGATAAATTAATCATTAAAATATCAGGTGATTGTTATTGCTCTGAGTCTGAGCCAACATACTATAAAGAAAAACCCAGATCCTTCCCACACACAGAAAGAAAATAGGTTAGATTTCTTACACAGACATAAACTGGAGATAACATTAAATTTTGTACCGCAATATTTTGAACTTTCCGATTCCATGAGGCGGTCACCTCGGCGATGCAGGTGGTCTATTAAGTTCTTCTCTTCCAGGAGATCCAAGAAGTGAAAGTTTCTGCCATCGAGAACCTGCAAATAATGATTATTTTGCCTCGGGAAATGTCTACTGGTTTTTCCTTATAATATTCATTATACCTGCCACAGAAATTCCACCTAGTTTCTTTCTGTGTATAGGAAGGACCTCGTTTTTTCTTCATAGTATGTTGGCTCAGACCCAGAACAATAACAATCACCTGATATTTTAATGATTAACTTATCTTAATGCTATCATTGACCCGTATTATGGAATAGAAGTCGTAGAATTTGAAGTTTCTCGATCAAAAATACCCAAATTTCAGTAGAATTTCAAGTTTATTTTGCACCATCTCTCTTCATTCCTTCGTTTTTCTTTAGTTTTTTATAAAACTAAGAAGAAACTGTCAATTTTTTCCAAATTGTTAACGTATTATAGACAATTAAAGTCCACAGCTTTCATAAGGTCTTATTTCCCCGGTATTAAAGTCAAAGTTCGACCAATTTTAGCATTTTAAACTTGAAATAGCTTTTATTTATTCCAATTTTAAAGAATCGTAAGAAAATTAAAAAAAAATGTAACGGTACGTTATCGAAGCCAAACTTTCTATTGAAAGATACTTCATAAAATTACAAACCAAGATATATAAACTTTTCCGAGGTTATTCCACGGATATCGACTAAACTGAAGTAACAAAAACCTATTTTGAAATGTGCTATTGACATGAAACAGAGTGTATGGACCAGAGTCGGAGAAAAAAGTATAAAAATCGAATATTTTCTTAAGTGTTTTGATATTTTGACCTTTAAGAACCTTTCGCTGACAGTTCGTATGTTCCAGAAAATTGTTTACCGATATTTTTGCATATTGTAGTTGATTGTTGCCTTGAATTTTGAACGGTTTAGTATCTGTGGACCAGAACCAGACAAAACAGGATAAAAATCCCATTTGCTTTGCTATTTTCACCTTTAAGAACCGTTTATACAAAGATCATATGTTCAAAGAGGTGTTTATTGAGATCTAGGGTACATTTTTGTAGTTGGTTGTTTGCTTCAAATTTGATTGGTTTGATATTTGTAGACCAAACCCCGAGAAAAATGCAAGAAATTACATTTTGACGATTATGACCTAGAATATGAAGTTTAAGTGTTCACAATTTTTGTTCTTTAAGACAAGGTCGTTAAATTTCTTGACGGTTTGAAAGATATGATCCTGACAAAATGATGAATTTTTACGTTAAAGCCTCAAATCTTTGGAGGCCTATAACAGCAAAAGTTGATAAGATGGGAAAAAACAGTGAGACGCGTGTCCTCTCATTTTAGGTCTTCTATCACACTGCGGTGTCAGAACATGGTTAATAATTTTCGTGTTGCATAGTGTTTACTTTAGAAAAATTTAGAACAGCTATAAGTTTTGCCACCATAGTAGCAATAGAAAAATATTAAATCTGGTATTATACTAATTACCTTTAAGAAGAAGCTAAAGTCTGTAGAATAACTATCACGTTGACCTACATGTTGTAAGAAAGTTTTTAACCCATAAAGAATCTTAATTCAATTAAATAATGTGGCTAAAACCACGAACGTACTGAAAATCGGGCTGTAACGTTATATGAGGACCATTTTCTGCAAAGAAAACCAAGTGCCCCTAGGAAAGGTCACAAGCTAAATTCCATCCAGTTTCATTTCGATTGGATAACGTGACAAAAAATTCGGTCTATGGAAATAATATAAAAAAGGTTCAAAATTATGGTGGTGTAACACTTCGCCACGACCGGAAACGACCCTCAATCAAATAATGTTTTATATATAACATATTTTAATACTAAATCCGGTTAACCCTATAACTCTCGAAGGGATCAATGGAGTTTTTGTATACATCTTAATATTTCTTTCAAAATTAAATAAAGTTTGGTGATGGAGTATATGGGACCTCTTCTTCGGCTACCTCTCCCACAAAAGTTCACAAATATTTGAACGAGTGCCTTAAGAGCAGTCAGATAATCTATGGTGCAATTTTTACCTGATTACAATGACATAATTCTACCTAGTGGTCCTGTTTACAATTTTAAAAGGTTTCTCGTGGATGATTCCATACTTTCTGCCATGATGGCTCAAAATCTCTAAAAATTATATAGTGATCTACAAAAATGGCTGGATAACACTGTAATTATCTAAAATAATGACTCCAAAATTAGATCATGTTCCAATATTGACCATATCGGTCTCTTCATTCAAGTACGTACTTCCTCCACGAAAGATCAACATATTTGCTATTTCATCCAGTTTAAGTTGCCAACAGACCATTTGCTTTTTATACCATCCACCATATGGAGGGTATAATTAAACTTGTCATTCCGTTTGTAACACATCGAAATATTCGTCGGAGACCCTATAAAGTATATGGTAATATTCAAAAATGTTTTACAATCGTTGAAGTTGAGGTTCACCATTTAATAAGTCGCGAACTGTCCATATATTTTATATAATATGAATATATTTATATTAATTGAAGTGTTCTAGCCGCGGTCTCATAATATAGACCATAATAAATAAATTACGTGGAAGCTGTGTTGGTGGTAATATAAAAAATGGGTAAAAATGTGTTGAAGTTAGCAAGTTTTTTTGTGTTTTTTCGTGATTTCTGGTCAAACCAGGGAAAATTCAGACCTGAGCTCAAAGAAAGAATTGAAGAATAATCCTTGGGCAACATGGTTCTAATGTATCACTTCTCGATATATACAGTGCACCCCCATTAAATCGATGCTGACATTTTGAAGTTTTGAAATCGGGGTTTTTTGATTTTTTCTTGTAATTGGAGGGCGCAACCAGATAATGACCTAAGCTATGTATTAGATTGTTGAACTCGTTATTCCACGTCGTTTGATGTATATCTCATGAGTGTGCTCCATACAGCTCCCTAGTAATAGGAGTCCAAAGTCGAATTTTTGGTGCGTAAATTTTCTTTAAAAACATATTTTTTGGCTTCAAAATTTACAACTGTGACTCAGGTACCCTTGAACCCCGCGTGATTTTAGTTTTTTTCCGCGCCGGATTTAATGAGCCCTACCGTGATCGAATCCATCCACTATAACCGCTGATATTGATACTCTGAAAATAGGAAAATAAGCAAAATTTTATTTTGACTAATCCGCATACTAAACCGCGATTTCCCTTAAAATTTTTTACAGAGATGGAATCCTTTATACGCGATTATAATATTTGTCAAAAAGGTGTGTCATATATTTCAGAGATTCGGGAGTAGTAATCGTATTTAACCAAAACTAGAATCAGGTAGCACATCCGCGGTTCTTGACGAATCTGTATAAAATTTGTTTTATTGACGTATTTTTAACAGGGGGTCACTGAAATCGGATGCGCCTTATAATCATATGAACATCGCGTTAGTTTTACCCACATGAAGCATTTTGGTGTAGTAAGATGCGACTGATGGCACACTTTGGTCGCTGAACCAAACATGGAAAAATGCAAACATATTGACAGAGATGCACTCGCTCTATGCGAAAAGCACATGCGCCTCAACTGATTTTAACTATTTCGCGCGTTATACGGTTTTTACTTTTATGTTTTTTCTTTGATTGTAATATCAATATCACTCTTTATTTCCTAATTCTATTGCTTATCACACTAACCAAATATACTTTCACGATGATAAACTATTTTCCTTGAAGAGGTTTTAGCAAAATAATTCAGGTTTTGTTTCAAAATTTTGCAAAATAGTAGAATAACTCCCAAAAAATGTTCTCAAAATTTTCGTATTAAACCAAAAAATATATTCTTGAAATAATGTTCCAACAATAAACTTTTGTCTTTTGTTGTAGCTGCAATATGCAATTTAAAATCCTAATCTATAAAATTTTGGTCTCACATTTTTTTAGACATTGTCTAGATTCTGTACGTATTTTTAATTTATTTTTTAGAGATTTTTATGGTGCTCTGAGTTAGAATAAATAAAATTTACTCCAAGTTTCCTTCATTCTTTTTTGATTTTCCGCGAAAATGAAAATAAATTTAGCAAATAATTAGGCCTCTACGGATAGATATTAAATGCTGTTACCGATTTATATATACATTTTGGTATTACAACACAAAGGGAATTTTTAAATATTTTTTCTTTATAAGGGAATAAAACCCCCCATAACTTTTGGGCGCAGCATCCAATTTTGTGAACGCGAACAGATTTGAAACCACGATTTTTTTCTTAACCCATGTACCAAAAATCGTGAATGTGCTTATAAAAAAATTTTTTAATTTTTTTTCGATGGAATTGCAAAGGAAATTTGAAATTTACCATATATATTATTGATGAGCATAAAATTCTATGTCGATTTGACCATGTCCGTCCGTCCGTCTGTCCGTCCGTCTGTCTGTCTGTTGAAATCAAGATACAGCTCACAATTTTAAAGATAGAGAGTCAAAATTTGGTACAGAAGTTTTTATTACTTGCAGGATGGTTGGTATTGAAAATGGGATATATCGGTCCACGTTTTGATATAGCCCCCATAGAACGGTAACTCCGTTTATTTTGAAGGTTTTAGCTTCATTATCACACCGAAATGGCTGAAATTTGGTACTTAGTCTACGTTGGTGGTATAAAACTTTCCCCCAGAACATTGTCGGTATCGGTCCATGCCTTCATATAGCCCCATAGAACGGTACCTCCGATTTTGAACGTTGTGGCCTCAATATTCCACCGAAATGGCTGAAATTTGGTATTTAGACTTCGTTGGGGGTACTCAAACTTCCCCTTTAAATTTTTCGGTATAGGTCTACGCCTTCATATAGCCCCCATGGAAAGGTACCTCCTGATTTTTCGTATTTTGAAAATTATGTCTTCAATATTACGCCAAAATGGCTGAAATTTGGTATTTAGTCTTCAATGTGATATAAAACTGTTCGCCAGAAATATGTCTGTACAGGTCCACGCTTTCATATTGCCCCATTTCTGACTAAAATTCGTCGGTATAGGTCCACGTTTCGATATAGCCCCATAGAACGGTACCTCCCGATTTTCGTAATACTGAAGATTGTGACGTCAATATCCAACCGAAATGGCTGAAATTTGTTATTTCGTCTTCCAAGAGTTATAAAATATTCCAGAAGAGTATTATCAGTATACGTCCACGTCTTCCTATATCCCCATAGAAGCGTACTTCTTGATTTTCGGTATTTTTTAAGTTTTAGCCACATTCTCTTACCGAAATATAGGAAATTTGGTATTTAGTCTTCTTTGAGCCTAAAAACTTTCCGTCAGAAAGTTGTCGGTATAGATCGACGTTTTGAAATAGCCCCCATAGAATGGTGCCTCACATTGTTTTACCGAAATTGGTGAAATTTAGTATTAAGTCTTCTTCATACACGAAAGGAAACTAATTATTTCATTTTACTTCAATACAACTTATGGTGGAGGGTATAACAAGTACGGCCCGGCCGAACTTAACGCCGTCCTTACTTGTTTACGTATGTTATGTAGCTTCTATATTCACATGTAAACTCATATGCACATCAAAATTGTGATTTTACATACATACGATTTTATGTATTCTGTATCTTATATACATAACCATGGTGGATCTTTCACAGGAATATTTCTTCTAAACCGGTAACATTTTCAAATCCATTGTTTAATAAATGCAAACTGTACAACGATTTCGGGAAAATGTACCATTGGTTCCATAAAAAACTACTTACTACTTTGAAAAATTGCATTTTCCTTCACAGTTTTCACTAAAGTGTAGCCTTCTCAATAGTCACCACCGTGAGCCGTAACTAATTTTAAATGAAATGTTTTTACACCTGGTAAGTTTTCGCGGATTCTGGAACTACAATGCTCATATATGAGAAAAATCTAAAAACTAAAAAATCGCCGGTCAAAATTCACATTTTTAGGTTTTTTTAGGTTTTACGATTTTTGATGGAAACCGCAAGTCTTATGGAAATGGAACAAAAGAGAAAGTTGTAGCAGTAAAAATTCTCTACAAGATTGACATTAATGGCGATTTCTTCTTGTTTTTGAATTTTTCTCATCTAGGGATATTGCTGTTTCAGAAACCGCAACAACTTCCCTGGTGTAAGCGGTTTTCATTCAATGTTAGTTAAGGCGCACTGTGCATGATATTGTTTTATAAGGAGGCGATACAGTAATTTCATTGTCCCAATTTGAACTTCTATATGTCAAAAATGTTAAACCCTAGGAAAATGTCGTAAAGGTTAATCTTGTAGAGAATTATCACTGCTACAAAAATGTCTTTTGTTCCATTTCCATAAGACTTGCGGTTTCCAACCAAAATCGCGAAAAACCCTAAAAACCTTAAAAATGCGAAATATGACCGCGATTTATTTGAAAATCCCTCCCTCTTTTTAGTTTTTTTTCATATTTCTCATCTATGAACATTGTAGTTCCAGAATTTGCGAAAACTTCCCACGTGTAAGCACATTTCATTTAAAATTAGTTAAGGCACACCGTGTCACTCAACACTTTCCACGCGTTTTTTTATTTCTTTTTTTTCACAAAGTAGAAAAGGAGTACTGTTTCTCTCTACGTTCTGTCAGAATATCTGAAAAACTGCGTGTAAAATATTTCACCATGTGACTACCGAGTTCCCTTTAGATTTGCACAAACAAAAAACTACACAATTCCAATGTTTAGAATTTTTTAATTTCTCTCAAAGACTGTTAGTATATCGATTTTTAAACCTCTCAAATTATCAATACCATGACTATAAATAAACCCATGTCTATTGTGTGAGCTTTATTTTAGAATTTTGAATTTGAATATTCCAAACCATTTTCATAAAATCTCTTGTGCCCCTATTCGTTACTAATTTAGAACTCTTACTCAATGTCTAGTAGGTATTTATTTTGTTATCAAAGTGAACTAAATAACTGTAATAAATCGTAACTTCTTTGAATAATCAATACAAACTCTGACTTATTTAGTCTAAGAGAACACACAAACTAAACAAAAAACTATAATAATAAAGTATAACATATCCACAAACATATGCTTATGCCACACACAATACACCTCTGATGATATATGGGTCCATATAGAGTTCAGTGTCGTATATTGTGTTTTTTTTTGCTATTCCAATACTGATATTATAACGGTTCAATCAAATCGAACAATACAATTTTGTTTGATTGTAGTATGAAAATGTTTTTTAGTTGATCAGACAACAACAAAAACATAACAGAAAAATAGAATGGAAACAATAACAGCAGCATGAGAAGAAACACACAAACACAACATCAACAACATCATCATTTTTGAACCAAACCCAATAATCATGGCTGGATTTGAGGAAAAAGTCCATTCAATGAAAACAAAACATGGCAACGAAAGAACGAACACCAGCCGAACAAACGACTCCAAAACCAGAACTATTCAATGTTGCTTTGGGGATAGAAATGGAACAGCCAGCCAGCAATAAGAACAGCCACACATAACAATAACATAGAATCTTTGATAGATGTGGATGGGATGTAAACAAAAAAACAACAACAGACAACAGTAACAACAAAGAAAAAACTAACGAAGTGATCTCCAATCCAACTTTGTTGTGAAAGAATAGGAATGGGTTTCTTTGTGGAATAGATGGCTGAATATGCATACGAAAGATGATCATAATCTATTATTATGATGATCATATTAATGACGATTATGATTTAACGTTGACCATAATTTTGCTGACTTTGTTAGGTGACGGATATGACAATGATATTGTATTTATGTTTACTAAGCTTAATTTCGTTCTCTTCTTCAAGCATTTAATAGGAAACTGCTGGGTGTAAAACTAAATTTGCAAAATATGCTAATAAGAATTTCGAAAAAGTGTCTGTCGTTAAATCTGTAGGCGTATCAGATTTATTTTATGGCCAACACCTCACTTTGATCGCGAGATAGCTTCTTTTAATATCAAAAGCATAACAAAAATACATATATTAGACTGTCCCAAAAAAGAAAAACAGAAAAATCAATATGCCAACAAATTTCAGATTTTGAAATTTTTGTTGAAGAATTGTTGCGACCGCTAAGAACCTCAAATGTCAAATTACAGCTAGTTAGGTTAAAAATTTTAGCTAAAATCCTCAAAATACCGAAAATCGGGAGTTACCGTTATATGGGGTGCTATTCCAACACTTGGGCCGATATAGACCATCTTCGAACTTGATCTGCCTATGGAAAAATACAAGTGCAAAAGTAGCTTTCCAGCTCAATTATTGTGGAGGAATATTATCCTGTAGTGCGATTCTCTAACTCATTTTTTGAGCTACCGAAAAAATCGGTAACATTAAAACGAAACATTTTGAATGAAATGTTTAAATATGTAATAGTTGAAAACATTGTTGCTATCGGTAGAACTTTGCGACTACTTCCTATTACAGAATAATATCGTTAATTACCGAAATTATAAGTATTTTAATTTTACGGATTTTTGTCGGTAACTCCAAAAATGTGTTAGAGAATCGCACTACAGAGCAAGAATAACAAACCTGAGATACAAACAAACATAACATACCCTCCATACTATGGTAGAGGGTACAGAAAGTTGTACTGTGGTAATAAGAACGACGAAAACTATCTGAAATTATTTCATCCACAAATAAGTCTGAAACTGCACTAAAGGCAAAAAGTTTGAACCTCTGTGGGTCAGGACCGGAAGCAAGATGTATGTTTCGTGCAAATTTTAGACCAAATCGGCAACTTCAAGCGATTTTGGTTGGTTGCCGTAGGATACAGATAAAGAGTAATATCTCAGGTTTTATGGACTTGTCCCCGAAAATATATTCTGTTGAAATAGGGTCCGTGAGAACTACCTGGTTTAAAACTGCACTTTTGCGGACAATTTTGTGGTGGAGGTACTTTAAGGAGCGACCGATATAGTCCATGTTTCAATTAGATCTCTGTCTCCCTTCGAAAGTTATCGTTCAAAGCATAACAAACATATATTAGACTGTCCCAAAAAAGCAAAACAAAAAAATCAATATGCCAACAAATTTCAGATTTTAAAATTTTTGTTGATGAATTGTTGCGACCTCTAAGAACATCAAATGTCAAATTACAGCTAGTTCGGTTAAAATTGTAGCTAAAATCCTCAAAATACAGAAAATCGGGAGTTACCGTTATAAGGGGTGCTATACCAAAACGTGGGCCGATATAGGCCATCTTCGAACTTGATCTGCCTATGGAAAAGTACAATCAAGTGCAAAAAGTAGCGTTCTATCTCAATTTTTGTGGAGGAATATTATCCTGTAGTGCGATTCTCTAACTCATTTTTTGGGTTACCGACAAAAATCGGTAACATTAAAACGAGAAATTATGAATGAAATGTTCAAATAAAAGTTGACAACATTTTTGCTATCGGCAGAACTTTGCGACTACTTTCTATTGGTCGTTAACTTACAGAATAATATCGTTAATTACCGAAATAATAAGCATTTTAATTTTACGGATTTTTGTCGGCAACTCCAACAAAAATGTGTTAGAGAATCGCACTACTGAACAAGAATAACAAACCTGAAATACAAACAAACATAACTTACCCTCCATACTACGGTAGAGGTTATAAAAAGTTGTACTGTGGTAATAAGAACGACGAAAACTATCTGAAATTATTTCATCCACAAATAAGTCTGAACCTGCACTTAAACCAAAATGTTTGAATTTCTGTGGATCAGGACCGGAAGCAAGATGTATGTTTCGTGCAAATTTTAGACCAAATCGGGAACTTCCAGCCATTTTGGTCGGTTGCCGTAGGATACCGCTATAGAGTACTACGAGTATCTCAGGTATTATGGACTTGCCCCTGAAAGTATATGATGTTGAAAAAAGGTCCGTGAGGACTACCTGCTGCAAAATATCCACAACGATTCGACAGGAGGTTTAGAACTGCACTTTTGCGGACAATTGTGTGGTGGAGGTACTTTAAGGAGCGAACGATATAGTCCATGTTTAAATTAGATCATTGTCTCCCTTCGAAGGTTATCGTTCCCTCCATTTAAGCGAATAATTATGAACTTCAGGGGGGAAGGTACTGGAAGGGGTAGATTGACATGGCCCGTCTTGCAACGTTATCTGAGTTAGGATAAAATATTGCTAAGTTTAGTTGATTATTTGATCCGTTCGACGGTTATCTTTGGGTTAGCTTTCCTCTGTTGCTTTGGATGGGGATGGTATCCGATTACTGCATTCGCACTATACTCATATCTTTGAACTACCTGTAAAACTGCATCTCTGTGAATGCTTCACAAGCCTGCCTGACAGGATCGCTGATATTGAGGTTCCTGTTTGTACCAAGGATGCTATTGAATCATGGGTGCAAGTGATCTGGCATGTCATCTTTTTAGCATTTTCACTCATGAATTTTATATGAGCGTGACCACCATAAGATGACATTCATTTTCGGATCTTAAGATGACATTCATTATCGGATCCTAAGCATGTCATTTTGACCAATGCTTTGACATGTCATTTTCACCTACCCTTTGGCATGACATTTTCATGTCTTGTTTGGAAAATGGAAAATTCTGTATTGAAATATGATTTTCATGACAAACCAAACTCTTTATTAATTCAAACTAATTCATGAAATAACTAAAACTAATTTATCAGCATAAAGTTTACACCCAAAATTTCAATTTTATCACCGTCGCTGCACCGCAACAGAGTTTACTTCGTCCACTCTCAGCCACTGATTTTGTTTCATCTTACAAAAGCTTTTCTATTATCTTCTCATCACCAGTTCAGATTTCGACATGGACTCCAACAGCACTCCTTTAAGAATTTCTAGTTCGTGAACCTACATTTAATTTGTAATTTTGTAATTTTATAACAAAAGTTTTGGAAATGTAGACTCTTTTGTTTTGATGTCGCTACATGTAGGGATGTACAAATCGACTTGTTTGTTTCTAGTGATCTGTACAAATGATTCAAATGTTGATGAAAAGATCGGATCTTTCACGACTTCCTTTGCATGGGTTTAAATGCTAATGAAAAGATCGGATCTTTCACGACTTGCTTTGAACCAATGCAAAATACGCCATGAAATCACGTCATCGCATAGAACCCCTTCCTTCAAATTTTGCTGGGTTAGGATATCTCTCTGGAGATCATGGAGATTCTAACTGCATGACTCTGTGGGAAAAGTCCAAACAAAAAGTCCGCAACATTGTGTGAGGAATGCGCAAGCAATGACACCCAAGCTGGCACTGTATCGACAACATATTGTTGTGTTGATGCACCGGTAAAATCTTCGCCTCCTCACTGCTTATCACAGACCGATCTATTGCTTTAAAAGAGGTTAACAACGTTTCTTTATCTGCACCACAAGTGCTGCTGCCCAGCAACTTGTGAACACTGCTACTTCTGATCTTTTTGCAAATAAGTGTGGATTGCGCGGGCGGCTTAAACTAGCTTTCGGACGTTACGCCAAACATCTTGGGGTATTTATTTCGGAATCAGGAAACCATCGACCAATATGTTCTACAGGAACCTAATTTCAGCCCTCTAGGTGGTGAATAGTGTAGAAGTAGAGGGAAGGAAGTCTTCTCTATGTCATCGAACAGCTTGGCATGGTTAACCGTATCGTAGGCCTTCGATAGGTCAAACGCCACCATGACTATTAGCTCGCACGGCCTGTTCTGGTTCAGTCCTCGACTGATATGTGTGGATATGGCGTGTAAAGCTGTTGTGGTACTGTGCATTTTCCGGAATCGATGTTGATGTTGGGCAACTGGGAAACAGTTTCTTATCACGAGGAGCAGTAGTGCCTCTGGAATCTTTGCTACTGGTGACTGGAGGGAAATTGAGGTGTACTATTCGCCTCTGCTGGCATCCTTACTTAGCTTCAGTAGCGGGACTACCCTGCACACTTTCAAAGCTTTTGGTACAATATGAGTGGATAGCCATAAATTAAGGACCATTGGTAAATACTTAATTACAGGTTCGTTCAGTTGCATAAGGATTACAATTGAGATTCCCAACGCTTTGGCTGATTTCGTGTTTCGGGTAAAATCTTCAACAGCGTTCCTGGTAAATTCTGGTGGCACCTCTAGGTGTGCTCTATAAATTGCCGATTAGAATAACATGCGCACCTTTTCGGATCTGTCACTCTCACAGTAATCTCACAGTATCATCTATATTTTCTGGATTTGAGAGTGATTAACCGTCATTCACAATTTACTGAATCTTTTACCAATGTCGCAAAGCTTCAGGTGGTGAAGTTACTTTTTCGCTTATGCTCGCAATCAACAAAGCTCATCACGCATATTTGAATATTACAACGCCTCCGCTATAAATTTGCTCGGCCAGCGCGGTATCCCTCTGGTCATTGCAAGGAACGGAATGCAAAAAGGTTATGTTGAGCGGTGAATTCCTTTAGCGCCACACTGTTATTGCCCTCCAAAAGCTAAATAATGCCAGACATATAAAGAAAGGCACATCATTTTACTGCTACGCAGATTGGTCCGTAGATCTTTCGAAGAATTTTTCTCTCAAACACGCCAAGCACGGCCTTATCTGCTTGCGCAAGTACCCAGGCTTCGGAGCCATACATCAGCACGGGTAGTATCAGTGTTTTGTAGAGCGTTATTTTTGTTTGACGAGATGTGACTTTGTTTTTAAACTGCTTACTTAAACCAAATTAGCATCTGTTGGCCAATACAATTCTTGTTTTTATTTCACAATTACTACCTCAAACCAACCAACTTCCACAGTTGGTCCGAGCTCAATGGACGCATTGCGTGTCGACACCATCAACTTAGTCTTTTCACCGTATACCGCCTGACCCACTTTAGCAGATTCTCCTTCGACCTTCATAAAGGTATCAGTTACTTGATTTACTGATCGTCCCATGATGTCTATATCATGAGCATAAGCAAGTAACATGCCTTTCGTATAACCTTTTCCAGCAGGATGTTGAAGAGATCACACGAAAGGCTGTCTCCTTGTCTGAAACCTCTTTTGGTACAAAACTCTTCGGAGAGGTTCTTTCCTATTTTAACTGAGGATCTCGTGTCAGTTAATGTCATTTTACAAAGCCGGATGAGCTTTGCGGGGATACCAAATTCAGACATGGCTTGGAATACCTTTGAGCGCAGCGGGCTGTCGAAGGCTGCTTTATAATCGACAAAAAGGTGGTAGGTGTTGATCTGCATCTCTTGGGTCTTCTCCAGGATTTGCCGCAGGGTAAATATCTGGTCAATGGTGGACTTGCCAGGTCTAAAGCCGCATTGGTGTGGTCCAATTATTTCGTTGACCATGGGCTTTAGTCGTTCGCACAATATCCCTGACACTATCTTGTAGGCGATAGGGAGAAGACTTATGCCCCTATAGTTGGAGCATAGTCTTATCTCCTTTCTTAACACAGAGGATACTCAGGTTCCAATCGTCGGGTACTCGTTCTTCCTGTCAGATGGTGCTAACTAGCTGATGAATACACCTTATCAACGTGTCGCCTCCGGTTTTGAACAGCTCGGCTGGTAAGCCATCGGATCCTGCTGCCTTATTATTCTTCAGCCGATTTATTGCTGTCTTCACCTCATCATGGCTAGGCGGTATATATTCAGTACCATCTTCTGGGATAGGGTCTGTGATATCTTCGTCGTCTTCGCTGCTATTGGATGCCAACAGTTTTGAAAAATGTTCTTTCCATATCCTGAGCACACTATCTGTATCAGTTACCAAATTACCTTGCTGGTCTCTACAGGAGAATGTGCCTGTACCAAAGCCATCAGTTTGATGCTTGACTCTTTGGTAGAATTTTCGGACATCATTCTGGTTCCTGTACATCTCGATTTTTTTCACACTCCCGCTTTTCCATCTCCCTCTTCTTCCTGTGGAAAAGACGTTTCTCCTCTCTCCTTTTCTCCCGATATCTCTCTCGTGCGCTACGAGTTGCTACGGATTGTAAACTAGCCCTATATGCCGCATTTTTCTCTTCGGTAGCAGCACGACAGTCCTGATCATACCATGGATTCCTTGGTGGAGGTCTCTTGTATCCAAGTATGGATTTTGCGGCTGTTTGCATGAAGTGGGCAATACTTTGCCATTGCGCTGATATGTTATCGGGATGAGGAGTGCTTTGATTAAGCAATTGGGCTAGTTGAGTGGAATATGCTGTGGCTATCTGTTGTGATTGCAGCTTACCGATGTCTAACTTTCGTGTTGTGTCTGTTCGTACTTTGTTTGCTACGTTTAACCGAGTGCGTACCTTTGCTGCAACAAGGTAGTGGTCCGAGTCTATGTTTGCTCCTCGGAACGAACGCACACCCAATACGCTCGATGAATGTCTTCCATCTATCACAACGTGATCAATTTGATTTCTTGTTTTCTGATCTGGAGACACCCAGGTGCCCTTATGGATGTCAAGATGTTGAAATCTGTTGCTGCTAACTACCATGTTTTTTTCCGCTGCGAAGTCTATCAGCCTCATACCATTGTCAGATGTTTCACTGTGGAGACTGAATTTTCCGACTGTTTAGCCAAAGATATTTTCCTTTCCAATTTTGGCATTAAAATCGCCTAGAATAATTTTAATGTCATGGGCAGGACAACGGTCATGTGTTTCTTCTAAGCGCTCATAAAATATATCTTTGGCCAAAACGCGCGGCACATGTTAGTTGGGGAGGTCGGTGTCCACTTGAGATGAAAGAGGGACCAAGATAAATCCTGGGCTTTGCCATGTTAAAACCGGTCAGGACCGTTCCTTGGTATCTTCCATCCCCTACGTCATAATAAAAAAAAAATGTTGGTACCCAAACATATTAAATTGAGATATGTTACAAAATGTTGCAAACATATATTTGTTTAGACACAAACAAATTATGTTTGGATCCAAACATATATTTGTTTGCAATCAGTCCCAAACAAATATTTGTTTGGATCCAAACATATTTCTAACATATATTTTTCTGCGTGTAGGAGGTCTCTTATAATTAAGCGAAATTGGACCTCCACCTTCTGCATGGTCTTTTAGATTCCTAAATTAATATTTTCGGTGCTTCTTGGCCCTCGAAGTTATCTGCAATTTCTCTCTTCCAATTTCCGTTTTTTTACTTCATCCGATGGTTCAGTTATTCATAAAATGTCTTGCAATAACAACAACAATAGGAAATTGAACAAAATTCTTATGAAATTCGATGTACGGCCATATTCTGACTACGCTGTGCAATTGCCGCATCATACATCATTACTATCAATTACGCTATTTTGTAACCCGTCAGCCATCATCATTTGAACAACAAAAGACAAGAAAATTGAAATTTTTGTGACCATTCAAGCGCGAAGACAACTTTTCACTTTATATAACCGAGGGGTGGTTGGTTGTTCAATGTTTCAAACACACATACCTACCTCTCTAACTTGCCACATATGGAATGGAATACTTGCTGGCTAAACCAGAGTAACAAATCATAATAATATTACGCAGATGATGATGATGTTGGTGATCTGATGATGATCATGCCAATGCTGATGATCATGGTGTTCTATAAGTTATCATAGGAAATAAGAGCTAGTACACAGACAATAGAAGCGTTGTTAGGCAGCAGGAAACAAAGTCAAGCATAACATAATCAATGTTACAACAGATAGCCACAGAGTTATGAGTTGCTAGCCATGGTTGGATGGCTAAATGGAAATCGCCGAAGTAGTGGTGGTGGTGCTGTTGGTGATTGCACGACTTTAAAGTCATTTTGCACTAATATTCCAAATAGAAAACCGGACTGTAATGGAAGCTATAATGCATCTTTTTTTGCACTTTGTTGGTTGGTTTGTAGGCCTGTTTGAGACAATAGAACATCAACATTTGATGATAATAACGATGTTCATCATCATCATTGAGATTATTACTGTTGGGCAAAATTATGATCATCATTATTGGGTTATGTAGTCATCATCATCATGGGGATCGTCGTTTCGATTCGATCACTAACTGAGTTTGGTAACGGTAAAACTAGTATATTACCTCGTTTTTGTTGTCTCATTCTTCCTCTTTCCACCACATAGCAGTTGTTTTTTTCCTATATTTTTTGCTACGAGCCATAAACATTCTCTTCCTCTTCAGGCCATGGTTCTTTTCGTTTTTTGTGTAACACAACAACATAGAGTTTCGTTAATACGTTAGTTAGATGAGCAAAAGAAAGAAAAGTCCAATAGCTTGGCTATTGATGATGTGATCTTAACTTGTCTTAAAAGAACACCACAAACATGGCACAAAACTTCTTTTCGTACATTGCAAAAGTAAGAGCCAGAGAATGTAAAAAGAAAAACGGACCATACGAGCCGAGTTTCCAATGAATCCAGGAGTAGAAGAAAAAACAAATAAACAGGCTATGATTCCCCCTACTCTTTAACACCTTGTCCCACCAGAGCCTCAACCAAGCAAAGCTTACATTCATTTTCTTCCACAATGTTTTGCAGAGATATGTGTGTGTGTTAGTTTTGGAGTAACCCATTTTAAATTTGTGCCAAGATTTTTAGCTTAAGAGCTAAATAACAACTACAATAACATAGGCCCCAACACAGCAGGAAAAACGCAATAAGTCTTTAAAGAATGTCCTAAATTCAAGTGTCAAATCTGTTCCATAAAAACAAACAAATGGCCAGTAACAGAGCAAAAAAGAAAAGAACATAGCTCTAGAAAAGATTGTAAAAAAAATAATCCAGAGGCTGTAGATCATCAACAACAGAAAACATCAACAACGTTTGATTTTAATCCCAGCTTCATGAAATCTTCAATTATTTTAAACCATTATTACTTCCAGAGGCTAAGCGCTGTTAAGTCACATTTGGCTTAAAGCGTTTTGAAAACAATTTTTGGTTTATTTGCCAAAATTTGCGAAAATCAAGCAACTGTTTTTCTTTATTTTAAAACTTAATTTTTATTTTTCCACAGAGTTTTTTCTGCGTCTTTTGTCTGCTTTGGTGCTGTGATGCCCTAAGGCCCAAGTGTTGGCCACGAAATATATTTTTTGTTTTTCGTTTTCCATGGGTTTGTAACGAGCTTGGTAGAAATATGATAGAATTAATTTCAAGTTAGTCTACGATGATCCATATGGCCTGGCACGCTTTCTACACCGGCCTTATCGCTCGCCAGAAGGGGTGGGATCTTGCCTAAATTCATCGTATTTAACCGCTTGCTAACAGCTTTAAAATTTATAAAAACGTGCTCAATTGTATAGTAAACAAAAACCGAAAAGAATGATAGATGAGTATGTCTATAGTCATAGAGGGATAGAAAAGAAAAATCTGTCTAAACATCCACTGATTCATACGTGCATAGGTGATAGTTGCACGATCGCCCACCCAACCTGTTCACCATACTAAACCGAAGCTAAAACTGAATGATCTATGGTAAACCCACTCTTATTCATCCTACATTACCCTCCTGAACCTTTCGAAATCAAACCCTCAGAATTTTCTTAATGCATGATCACAAAATTCATTATTTTATTAAAACAAGCATTCATTTTCATTGTATGGTATCTTATGCTAAATTAAATTCATCTATAAGAAGATCTAGGTAACCAATTATAATCAAAAACTAAGCTTACAGTAATACTCATTGATAAAGGAAAAGAAACAAGTAAAAATTAAGCCCAAAAAATTAACTATAAATTGTAAGCAAACTGTTATAATAGATTTACAAACTCAAGCAATCTGATCACAACAAAGGAAAAAGAAAACTAACTTCTCATCACAATAGAACGAAAATCAGTTTCTATATAATCTTACCAAAGAGGGAAAAAACTATATATGAAGCAGCAAATATAAAAATTATAGTGTAAAAAGATATGTAATTAGTACTTTATCTATTTGTATAAAATGTTTTATATAAATGTGAGGAGGTATTGGTATTGAAACATTCGATCAAACACTTCAAATTGATTTTTTTTGTGTGTGCTTGTTTGTGTGGCTTTAACATCAATCTGTTTCATATTTCTGTTAACAATGAACAGCTGATAGTTCATTGAACTTGCATATTAAATTTTTCACAGACATACACACAAACAAACATTTCGGTAATCAAATCAAGAAAAATTCGGCGTTAAGAATGTTTAATGTCGATCAATTGAAGTGCAATAATATTTTAATCAGGATAAATCATATTCAATATAAACAGTGCTTAATAAAACTAGTTGTGTCGTATATGGCAATAAAAATTAATAAATGTAATTTCTTTAAATCAAAAGAAACGACAGAGTATTATCCAATAATAGCATGAACAAGTGCTTTTCAAACTGTAATCACTCTATGGAATGGGTTAACAGCGAAACAAATTGGATAACAGAATGTACTCTGTTAAGCCAAACCATAACATTACCATATTCAAACAACTAGTAAAGCAACAGGAAATCAAAAATGACGAATGAATACAAAGAGGCATATCCTTTTAAAGGATATTATTTAATAAAATTAGATTTTTAGTAAGAAAAATCAGGAAAATTAACCAAAAAAATAATTTAAATGATTTTAAAAGAAAAAAATTGCTACGATTCTCTGAGAGATGTAACGGAATGTCCGTCCGTTCTCTCTCAGTTTAATGATCTTTTTGTGTTCATTCGTATGTAGGTAAAAGAGATTGGCACTTACTTGGTGTACGGTGGAGCTCCCACGTTGAAAGGCCTTCCAGAGGGGTGAGGATCACCACAGCAACACAATTTTTGGCAATTCAATTTTTGATGACTTGATGTAAAATTCCGATTGTTACTTTTAAACAATGTTTATGGATTTTAATATGATTTTTTTATGTGTTTTTTTTTTACTTTTTGCACTAAGTTATTTTTTTTTCCTTTTATTTTAAAATTTTTTGTTATAATATTTAACACTCACGACCGATTATATGATTTGACCACCATAATTTCTCTCTCTCTTTTTTTATTGTTGTAAAATGTTGCAATACCAATTCGTTCCTTTACAAATGCACTATTTCTGTGTGATCAAGATATGAACAATGTTTGGGCAAATAAGACAGACTATTTTTTTTTTAAAAAATAAGATTTCTTCCAAAATGTTAAACTTGTGATGGCTATAAATTTCCACTTTGTTCCCGAACAACACGAAAAATTCACTGATATATTCACTGATTAGGTTATTTATGCGATGAAACCACGATTTCCCGACGGCTTTTCAAACAAAATCCTCGACAACTCACGGTACCGCACATTGAAAATGGACAAGGGCAACTGAGCACGGTAGCCTTTCAAACTTGTCCTCTCCCACACAACAGGTTATGGACAGCAGAGGTTAAGTATTTGAAGCTGGGGAAGAGGGGAATCTGCGAATAGAGGAACAACACACCAAAGAAACCATCAGTTGTCGAATAGACGGGAAATTTTGTGTTTTAAATGAGCTTACCATCCATATCATCAAAGACAAAAGACAACAGTATTGCCAGTGGACAATATTAGGGTTCCAAGCCAAGAAAAGTGAAAGGAATCCAAAAGGACACGAATAAAACAGCAATATTGTCTTTCGGTAATGACGATTTTACTGGTGGCCAATAGCAAAGAAAATACCAGCACAAAGTTGTCTTTATTTTAATTTTTAGGTGGAATTTCACTTAGTCACAATTTTATGTTTTAGTTTAGGGAACCGAGACAACCTTCAAAAAAAAAATACACCACAATTCTTTATGACTTTGAAATGTACTCCTATGCAACGGGAACAAAAATGAGGAAGATACATTCATTGCTACCCCCATTTGTAGCATCGGTCAAAATGAGGCACTTATTGCTGAATTACCCACACACATGCAATATTCCAGGTTGAAACATGGCTACCTTCGTGCTACCAGTTTCACTCAAGCCGAAATCACCGAAAACCATAGAAGAACCGATAAATAAAATACGTTAATATACACATAGGCATATTAGAAACCAACGAGTAATTCAACCAAAGCTAAACGAAACCAATTGCCAACGAATTCATTCCTAGCAATTCCTTTGGTACAAACTAAATTTTTACAAAAACTTACAATATAGAAATAATTATCAAACTTCATGATTATAACTTGAAATTCTATTAAATAGCAAAAATATAAAATTTTTGCAATATCATACAGAAAAAAGAAGGAAAAACTAAAAAAATATAAAAAAAATAAAAAAAAACAATTGTTCGCCTACCATGGGATTCGAACCCAGGACTCAAGACCGCTAACCCGCAACACTTCCTCCAGGCTACAGTCAACGTATGAAATGGGGTGACAAAGCAAACAGCTAGGCTGTACCAAGCCCTTACCGCACTGCAAAGAGGAGAAGGAACAACAACATACCAAAATTGCAATTGCATTCTAAAAATAAAACAACATTGGTCAAGCCTCTGTTAAATCTCGATCTGGCGAGAAATGTAAATTTACATTAACAAAAATGTAAAATAAACAAGGGTGTCCAAACCTACGTTATGGAGTGCCACAAATAAGAAAAATTAATATAAATTTGGGAACAGACAATAACATCTACATGCGCCTCTACATATGCCCCCCGCCAAAATCAGACTTAGTGGTCAAAAGGAGCATTAAGGCTGATCCCGCATGTAGATGAGAGCTACGGTCTCATATCTTTGGCGTGATAAGTACCAATTAGTTTTCCTTGGAGATCTTCGAGTTCATAATAAGAATTTCCACATTTCCGCCTTACTTTGCACTTAATGAAGGTAGGAGCCAGTTTGGCGTTGTAGCCTTTCTCCAAATTACTCTGACTAAAATTTTTACGATAAACCTCCTGTCCCACATCATAAGATACTGGTCGTGATCGTAGATTGTATTGGTTAACATTGCGTTCCTGCTGTTTCTTCATGAAGTGTGCAGCTCTGGACCGAATGACATCAAAAGTATCTGATCGATTAAAGCTCATTGTACGATCTTCCAACATGTTTAAATTACGCAACAATTGATACGTTGACCCATTTGTGACCATGTGCTGGCCAAAAGCCATGAAGTAAGGGGTTGTTCCTATGGCAGAGTGAACCATTGAACGTAGTGCACATGAGATGTGGCTCAACTTCTCATCCCAATCCTTCTGGTCACTTCTGATATACGATTTAATTGCATAAATGACTGATCTGTTCACCCTCTCAGACGCGTTGGACTGAGGGGAATGAACTGCCGTATAGGTATGTGTTATTTTATAAGATTGCAAAAGGTCATTAAATTTCTTTGCTCGAAACTGAGTACCGTTATCGGATACAATATTCTCTGGTACGCCAAATGTATGGAAAAGGTCTTCCTCCAGATACTTGGTTATTGCATCTGCCGTAAATTTCTTTACAGGACGAAGGAAAGCAAATTTGGAAAAATGATCCAGGACTATAAAAATTCCAATATTCCCGGACCTGGATCTAGGGTAAGGCCCTAAAAAGTCTACGTATAATCTCTGAAAGAAACGTTGTGAAATACCTGTATCTCCCATGGGCGGTCTCATTATTGCATTTGGATGCTTAGTACTCTTGCAAATATCACAAGAGTTTATATACTTCTTCACGTCTGTGACTAAGTTCGGCCAAAAATAGTATCTCCTAATACGCTCAAGACATTTATTTATCCCACAATGGGATGATAAGGGGTCATCATGATGTTTGTGCAATACTTCAGGCACCATACTACTTGGGATCCATAGCTTCCAGGCAAGATCGTCGGCTACTGGATCACCAACAGCGTGATCAGTCCTTCGATACAGATAACGATCGACAACCTTTAAGTCAGGTGTAGAACATATATTGCTTTCAACCTTTTTCAGCAAGTTCTTGTATTCATCTGATGAGAAATGTTGAGAATTTAGATCAACGAAAACACCATTTTCATTATCCACTTCGGATACCCCACCTAAGGCAGACAAGTCCTCTGTGTTGGTACGCGAAAGCGCATCAGGAACTATGTTCTGCGATCCCTTTCTGTGCTCTATCTTAAACCGATATCCTTGTAGTTTCAAAGCCCATCTAGCCAGACGCGTGCTTAAGTCGGTTTGGGACATGAGCCACTTAAGAGAGGCGTGATCGGTGATCACCGTGAACTCATGTCCCTCGACATAAGCTCTAAACTTTTTAATGCAAAGCATTGCTGCCAAGCATTCCTGTTCGGTGACGCTATAGTTGCGTTGGGCTTGGTTTAGTTTCCTAGACATAAATGCAATAGGAAACTCGTCACCCTCCGCATTCTTTTGCACCAAAACACCTCCTATTCCTGTCTTGCTTGCATCGCAGTGTATAAAAAACGGCTGCGTGAAGTCGGGACTGTGCAAGACAGGGGCTGAACTAAGTATGGACTTCAAATCTACAAAGGATTTTTGGGCCTCTTCTGACCATATAAACTTGCGATTGGTTTTGAGCAGATCGGTTAAAGGGCTTGAAATTGCAGCATAGTTCCTAATGAACTTTCGGTACCATCCACACATTCCTAGAAATCTCCTAACCTGTTTTACAGACCTCGGCGTCGGAAACTCCGTTATGGCGGACACTTTATCTGGATCTGTGCTAATAGTACCATTACCCACAACATGGCCTAAATAACGAACTTCAGTCACGCAGAACTTACTCTTTTCGACATTTATTGTTAATCCGGCATTTCGAAGACACTTTGCCACCTCTTTAAGGACCTCAATGTGCCTTTCAAAGGTTGGAGATACCACCAGAAGATCATCCAGGTAGACCAACACCTCAGTCCTGAGAGCCGCCGGGACCACCTTATCCATGAGCCTGCACATGGTTTGCGGCGCATTACAAAGCCCAAATGGCATGACTTTGTAATGGTAGAGCGGTCTCCCAGGAACTGTGAAGGCAGTCTTACCCTTCGATGATTCATCTAGTGGTATCTGCCAAAAAGCGTCTTTTAGGTCCAAGCTGGAAATGTATTCAGCCTTGGGCAACCTACTTAAAATCCCTTCAATGTGTGGTAGGGGATATGCATCACCCTCCGTCACAGAATTTAGTTTTCTACTGTCTAGGCACAGACGATTTTTCCCGGGTTTTCTGTGTAAGACAACTGGTGAAGACCACGGGCTTGAAGATTCTTCAATAACTCCCATAGCCAACATCCTGTCGAGTTCATCATAAATAAGCCTTTCAATTGCCGGAGAGACCGGGAAATGGCGCTGCTTAATAGGGGCTGCATTGCCCGTATTTATGGTATGGCAGACGACATTAGTTTTTCCCAGGCCCTCTTTCGCAAATGAAGGAAAAATCTCGATGGCACATTGTAGCTGGTATTTTTGTTCTGCAGTTAATTGCTTCTGACCAAAAGGAGTGCTAGTACTTATTGAAAATGCTAAATTATCGACACCATTCAAGAGTGAGGATGGGAGTAAATGGAACATTTTCCAGAAGTCAACGCCCAAAATTAAATTTTGCGAAAGATTCGGAACAACATAAATGGTGATGACACGGGTGTCACCTCTGAAAACTATTTCTGTCGTAAACACTCCAGCTATATTTTGTGGTTTACCGTCTGCGGTCCTAACAGTGGTATTAAGCTTTTTGTACGGAGTATTAGAACTCAAAAAATCCAAAGCAGCTTGAGCACCAAGGCAGGTCACAGAGGCACCGGTGTCAAGTAGGCCTATCATAGTTTTATCCAGTAGTCGTACCTCAGCATACGGACGCACATCTCCTGGTTTCTCTAAGACGGATATTGTAAAATTTTTCCTAGCAGTCTTTACGCTTTTCCAAAATTGCTTTATTCTGGCGCTAGATCTACTAATTTTCGGCTCCTCATTAAAGATTCTTTTCCTAATTTTATTGTAATTTTCCATTCTAATGTGAAATGGTATAATGGGGCGAGGTCCCAAATTACCGGAAGAAGAACTGGTTATATTATTTCGGGTAACATTATCAGTCATAACTGGTTTATTTTTAAAAGAATTATCAAAAGCATCTAGTTTATCCTTATTGTGGTCATTGTCTGAAGAAGGAGTACAACGACGGGCTATTATTAAAGAGTTTGGGAGTATTGTTGACATGTTTTGGGTTTGGGTGCACTTTTCAGTGCACTGCCCTGTAAGTTTTTTGACGGTGTGCTACATTTTGGACAATTTGGTTTATAAACTTGTGGAGTCCCACAGCCATAGCAGAACACAGTTCGTTCCCCTAGACACTCATGGTACCTGTGACCAGAACCTCTGCAGTTCCAACAAACTGTGCTCACTTCCGAAATGTCCTCATGCTCAAGTAACTCAGGTTCATTCGAATCAGTAAATTCTACCTCAGCAGCACGTCTTGGAAAATTATGGCTTCTGCTACCGGAAGGAATGTGTCTCCTACTGACATCCTGCAGAAAATACTCCCTACGTCTGCATATTTCTCGCAATTTGCCAACAGTGTATATAGACATATTCAGAATTTCATGTTGGATTTCTGGTAAAAGATTCCTTCGAAGAATCTCCACCAAGGTGCTATCATCTAAGGGTGTATCCAGCCTATCCACTAAATCAATCACCGACTCATAAAAACTATCGAATGACTCGTTTTGTTTTTGCTTCCGATCACGTATGAGTTCTCGGATATCAAGGTCGGTTCTTGAGTCCCTATATTGCTGTCTTAGGGCCTTACAGAGGTCTTGCCATCGGACAACACGGACCGTACGATGGAACCTCCAATACCAGTCGCTAGCCTTTCCATCAAAAAGTACACTGGCGCTACGACAGAGTATGTCAAAATCCCCATTTAATGTTTGTTTAGTCAGGGCCTCAACACGATATATGAACCCATCTACAGGCAGACTAGAAGAATTGCCACTAAATTTTAATCTCCAATTGGATATGATTTGGCTTACTTTATCAGGGCGAGAAGTCAAATCGGGGTTAGAGGTGGGGTAGCTACTCCCAGATCTGTTGAACGAACCATTAGACTGATTGTTGCCTGCAGGAGGTATCCCTAACAACTCCTCCAACGCCCTTTGCTCAATATCAGTTACGTTCTGCATTGCTGGATTATTACGACCTACGGGAGATGAAGCATCAGCCTGAGGAGGGTTGTTTAAGTTCAAGCGAGCTAAACTAGCTTCCACGCTTCTTTCAACCATTAACGAAATTTGAGTTGATAAAGATTGAACAATTTGAGCCTGTTGACCAACCATCAGCGAGTGCACCACCTCCTTAACGTCATCGATCGTTAAGTTTGATTGAGGCTGAGTCGAAGGTACTGCTGCGGAACCGGATCCTTCTGCAGCTTCCGGCTGAGAGGATTCATCGGTCCTATTAGCATCAAAAACTCTGGCTTTTGAAGACGACCTAGTATTAACTTTTTGTGCAGCAGAAGAACTTGGTTTATCCTTAATTATCCTGGCTTTACATACAGGACAATCTGAATGTGTCTTAATGTAATTTGTAATGCAGATCTTATGGAATGAATGCCTACACACTGTTTCAAACAGCACCGCAGGATTTTGAATAGTCAAATTGCATATCTTACATAACAGGTCATCACCCATACTACCTGGTGCAGGTAATTCATCAGAGCTCCGATTGAGGGGCATGGTAATAAAGGAAAATCGAAATTGGGAAGAATAATATAAATAAAGTCAAAACCTTAATTAAAATTGGCAAAAGCAGATAACAAATTCGGAAGTTAGGTTTGATTCATTCAGGAAATCAGGGTAGGTAATGTAGGGTAAATTAAATAAAAAACAAACCCGAGGATGAAAACCAGATGGAAAGAAAGATAAAGAATATAGTTAAGACTGAAGAAGGGAAAACTATAGACAAATACGATGGCTTAAAACATCTTCGCTAATGTCCTAAGGTTCCAAATCGTAACTAAAATAGAGGCATCTTGTTAGCTGTAAGAGTTGAAGTCAGTTATAGAACAAGGTCCAGAATCTGAATTCTTCCAACACCTCAACATAAAGAAAACCTCTACAAAGGAGAATTAGGCCGGATAACTCAATAACTGGTAATATACTTAAGCATCACTGCCTTTAAAGTACACAAATTCCAAAGAAATTTTGATATCCGTATATAAGAGAGAAACAAGAAATAATAGGCAAAGAATAAAGATCATCGAGAGCAGAACCAGAGTGAAAAATTACGATATTTCGACTATCAAGATTTAAACTTTTAAAGAATTATTTTCAATTCACTCGAGCCCCACGTTGGGCGCCAAAAACTGTAACGAGCTTGGTAGAAATATGATAGAATTAATTTCAAGTTAGTCTACGATGATCCATATGGCCTGGCACGCTTTCTACACCGGCCTTATCGCTCGCCAGAAGGGGTGGGATCTTGCCTAAATTCATCGTATTTAACCGCTTGCTAACAGCTTTAAAATTTATAAAAACGTGCTCAATTGTATAGTAAACAAAAACCGAAAAGAATGATAGATGAGTATGTCTATAGTCATAGAGGGATAGAAAAGAAAAATCTGTCTAAACATCCACTGATTCATACGTGCCTAGGTGATAGTTGCACGATCGCCCACCCAACCTGTTCACCATACTAAACCGAAGCTAAAACTGAATGATCTATGGTAAACCCACTCTTATTCATCCTACATTACCCTCCTGAACCTTTCGAAATCAAACCCTCAGAATTTTCTTAATGCATGATCACAAAATTCATTATTTTATTAAAACAAGCATTCATTTTCATTGTATGGTATCTTATGCTAAATTAAATTCATCTATAAGAAGATCTAGGTAACCAATTATAATCAAAAACTAAGCTTACAGTAATACTCATTGATAAAGGAAAAGAAACAAGTAAAAATTAAGCCCAAAAAATTAACTATAAATTGTAAGCAAACTGTTATAATAGATTTACAAACTCAAGCAATCTGATCACAACAAAGGAAAAAGAAAACTAACTTCTCATCACAATAGAACGAAAATCAGTTTCTATATAATCTTACCAAAGAGGGAAAAAACTATATATGAAGCAGCAAATATAAAAATTATAGTGTAAAAAGATATGTAATTAGTACTTTATCTATTTGTATAAAATGTTTTATATAAATGTGAGGAGGTATTGGTATTGAAACATTCGATCAAACACTTCAAATTGATTTTTTTTGTGTGTGCTTGTTTGTGTGGCTTTAACATCAATCTGTTTCATATTTCTGTTAACAATGAACAGCTGATAGTTCATTGAACTTGCATATTAAATTTTTCACAGACATACACACAAACAAACATTTCGGTAATCAAATCAAGAAAAATTCGGCGTTAAGAATGTTTAATGTCGATCAATTGAAGTGCAATAATATTTTAATCAGGATAAATCATATTCAATATAAACAGTGCTTAATAAAACTAGTTGTGTCGTATATGGCAATAAAAATTAATAAATGTAATTTCTTTAAATCAAAAGAAACGACAGAGTATTATCCAATAATAGCATGAACAAGTGCTTTTCAAACTGTAATCACTCTATGGAATGGGTTAACAGCGAAACAAATTGGATAACAGAATGTACTCTGTTAAGCCAAACCATAACATTACCATATTCAAACAACTAGTAAAGCAACAGGAAATCAAAAATGACGAATGAATACAAAGAGGCATATCCTTTTAAAGGATATTATTTAATAAAATTAGATTTTTAGTAAGAAAAATCAGGAAAATTAACCAAAAAAATAATTTAAATGATTTTAAAAGAAAAAAATTGCTACGATTCTCTGAGAGATGTAACGGAATGTCCGTCCGTTCTCTCTCAGTTTAATGATCTTTTTGTGTTCATTCGTATGTAGGTAAAAGAGATTGGCACTTACTTGGTGTACGGTGGAGCTCCCACGTTGAAAGGCCTTCCAGAGGGGTGAGGATCACCACAGCAACACAATTTTTGGCAATTCAATTTTTGATGACTTGATGTAAAATTCCGATTGTTACTTTTAAACAATGTTTATGGATTTTAATATGATTTTTTTATGTGTTTTTTTTTTACTTTTTGCACTAAGTTATTTTTTTTTCCTTTTATTTTAAAATTTTTTGTTATAATATTTAACACTCACGACCGATTATATGATTTGACCACCATAATTTCTCTCTCTCTTTTTTTATTGTTGTAAAATGTTGCAATACCAATTCGTTCCTTTACAAATGCACTATTTCTGTGTGATCAAGATATGAACAATGTTTGGGCAAATAAGACAGACTATTTTTTTTTTTAAAAAATAAGATTTCTTCCAAAATGTTAAACTTGTGATGGCTATAAATTTCCACTTTGTTCCCGAACAACACGAAAAATTCACTGATATATTCACTGATTAGGTTATTTATGCGATGAAACCACGATTTCCCGACGGCTTTTCAAACAAAATCCTCGACAACTCACGGTACCGCACATTGAAAATGGACAAGGGCAACTGAGCACGGTAGCCTTTCAAACTTGTCCTCTCCCACACAACAGGTTATGGACAGCAGAGGTTAAGTATTTGAAGCTGGGGAAGAGGGGAATCTGCGAATAGAGGAACAACACACCAAAGAAACCATCAGTTGTCGAATAGACGGGAAATTTTGTGTTTTAAATGAGCTTACCATCCATATCATCAAAGACAAAAGACAACAGTATTGCCAGTGGACAATATTAGGGTTCCAAGCCAAGAAAAGTGAAAGGAATCCAAAAGGACACGAATAAAACAGCAATATTGTCTTTCGGTAATGACGATTTTACTGGTGGCCAATAGCAAAGAAAATACCAGCACAAAGTTGTCTTTATTTTAATTTTTAGGTGGAATTTCACTTAGTCACAATTTTATGTTTTAGTTTAGGGAACCGAGACAACCTTCAAAAAAAAAATACACCACAATTCTTTATGACTTTGAAATGTACTCCTATGCAACGGGAACAAAAATGAGGAAGATACATTCATTGCTACCCCCATTTGTAGCATCGGTCAAAATGAGGCACTTATTGCTGAATTACCCACACACATGCAATATTCCAGGTTGAAACATGGCTACCTTCGTGCTACCAGTTTCACTCAAGCCGAAATCACCGAAAACCATAGAAGAACCGATAAATAAAATACGTTAATATACACATAGGCATATTAGAAACCAACGAGTAATTCAACCAAAGCTAAACGAAACCAATTGCCAACGAATTCATTCCTAGCAATTCCTTTGGTACAAACTAAATTTTTACAAAAACTTACAATATAGAAATAATTATCAAACTTCATGATTATAACTTGAAATTCTATTAAATAGCAAAAATATAAAATTTTTGCAATATCATACAGAAAAAAGAAGGAAAAACTAAAAAAATATAAAAAAAATAAAAAAAAACAATTGTTCGCCTACCATGGGATTCGAACCCAGGACTCAAGACCGCTAACCCGCAACACTTCCTCCAGGCTACAGTCAACGTATGAAATGGGGTGACAAAGCAAACAGCTAGGCTGTACCAAGCCCTTACCGCACTGCAAAGAGGAGAAGGAACAACAACATACCAAAATTGCAATTGCATTCTAAAAATAAAACAACATTGGTCAAGCCTCTGTTAAATCTCGATCTGGCGAGAAATGTAAATTTACATTAACAAAAATGTAAAATAAACAAGGGTGTCCAAACCTACGTTATGGAGTGCCACAAATAAGAAAAATTAATATAAATTTGGGAACAGACAATAACATCTACATGCGCCTCTACAGGTTCAAAGTTTAAATGATCTTCAAGTCTAAGTGACGTTTAAGAGGGGGAAACTTATTTTATCTCCATCTAATTTTTTTGAGTTAATGAAATTTCCTTTTTTGGCTAAAGCATAGCTTAGGGTAAGGAAGTTTCAAATTACCCTAGTTTTTTTTTCGTGAAAAACGGTAGTTCGGCTTCATGGAGGTTAAAGGTAATGTCTAAAAGAGAAACGCTTCGAATTGTTGGTATTTGATTTCATATTCAAGAAATAAATTTGGGATTCGGATCACTTTAAACAAGTAAAACATCGTTAAGATCAAACGGTTCGTAGTTTTTATACCCCTCACAACAGAATATATTCTGAACTAAAATGATATTATATGGGGGCTATACCAAAACAGAGCCAATGTTGAAAATGTTTAATGGATATATTTTGTGACCGCTGGAAACCTCAAAAGGCAAATTACGGCTACTTCGGTTAAAATTGTAACTAAAATCCTCAAAATACCGAAAACCATGCGGTACCGTTATATGGAGGCTATGCCAAAACATAGTCTTATGTTGCAAATTTTTGGTGGAAAAATTTTGTGACCACTGGGAACCCAAAATGTAAAATTACGGGTAATTCGGTCGAAAAATTTTAGCTAAAATCCTCAAAATACCGAAAAGCGAGAGGTTATATGGGAGCAATAGCAAAACAAAACTTTGAAAATTTTCGGGGCAGAAGTTTTTTAAAATGCAAGCAAAAATTGGTTTTTATTGCAAGAAAAATCTTCAAAATACGTAAAATCGGGAGGTGTCGTTACATGGGGGCTATACCAAAACATGGATCTAAAAAACATTGTTCCACAACATCCCATACCGGACAAGGGAGACTTCTCTCATGGATCTATGATGGCAATTTTTAGTGGAAAAGTGTTATGCTCCCTGAGAACCTCAAATGTCATATTACAGATAGTTCGGTCAAATGTGTTATGTTCGGAAAAGTGTTATGCTCCCTGAGAACTTCAAATGTCAAATTACAGATAGTTCGGTCAAAATCAGAAGGTACCGTTATATGGAGTCTATACCAAAACATGGACCAATGTTAGCAAGTCTTAGTGGATAAATTTTGCGACCACTGAGAACCTCAAATCGGAAGGTACCGTTATGTGGTATTATACCAAAACATAGGGGATGAGAGATAGCTGACCGGCTTTAACATTGCAAAGTCCAGAATTTATCTTGGTCCCTCTCTCTCATCTCAAGTGGGCACTGACCTCCCCGTGGTGTCACCTGGGGAGCTGCCTTTAACACCCGTTAAAGGTAATGAGCTAACATGTGCCGCGCGTTCACCCATAAGAACGTCGGGTTAGTAACCCTCCCCTAGAAAAAGCAGCCTACTATGAAAAAACAAAAGAAAAGAAAAACAGATCCCTCTAAAGTTGACGACCCCCGCAAACGTTTTTAAGGACCATGATCTGCGAATCTGCACCTGGAATGTACTTGAAAAGTACAAGGTCGACATTACTGCCATACAGGAAATACGATGGAATGGGAAAGGCGTCACAACAACACCTAAAAGTGACGCACTGTATTATAGCTGCCATGACGTAAAGCATTAATTTGGTTGCGGATTCGTAGTTAGTCGGAGACTAAAACATCTGGTATCCAACTTCACCCCAGTGAATGAAAGACTTGCTGCAATTCGAATAAAAGCTAAATTTTTCAACATCAGCTTTATTTGCGCTCATGCTCCCACTGAAGAAAATGACGAACAGACCAAAGATATATTTTACGAGCGCTTAGAAGAAACATATGACCGTTGCCCTGCCCATGACATTAAAATCATTTTAGGCGAATTAAATGCCAAAATTGAAAAGGAGAATATCTTTGGCCCAACAGCCGGGAAATTCAGTCTCCAGTGAAACATCTGACAATGGTATGAGGCTGACAGACTTTGCAGCTGCAAAAAACATGGTAGTTAGCAGTACCAGATTTAATCATCTCGATATTCATAAGGGCAACTGGCTGTCTCCAGATCAAAGAACAAGTAATCAAATTGATCATGTTGTGGTAGATGGAAGACATGCATCGAGCGTGTTGGATGTACAATCGTTCCGAGGCGCAAACATTGATTCGGACCACTACCTTTTTGCAGCAAAGGTACGTACCCGTCTAAACGTTGCAAATAAAGCACGAACAGATACAACGCGGAAGTTGGACATCGATAGGCTGCAAACACAACAGATATCCACAGCATATTCCACTCAACTAGCCCAATTGCTTAATGCGAGCACTCCTTGTCCCGATAACATAACAACACAATGGCCCACCCCATGCAAACAGCCGCAAAATCCATACTTGGATTCCAGAGACCTCCACAAAGGAATTCATGGTATGACCAAGAGTGTCGTGCTGATACCGAAGAGAAAAATGCGGCATATAGAGCTACTTCACAATCAGTAGCAACGCGTAGCGCACGAGAAAGATATCTGGAGAAAAGGAGAGAAGAGAAACGTCTTTTCCGCAAGAAAAAGAGAGAAATGGAAAAGCGGGAGTGTGAACAAATCGAGATGTACAGGAGCCAGAATGAAGTCCGAAAATTCTACCAAAGAGTGAAACATCAAACAGATGGCTTTGGTATAGGCACATCCTCCTGCAGAGACCAGCAAGGTAATCTGGTAACAGATACAGATAGCGTGCTCAGGTTATGGAAGGAACATTTCTCCAATCTGCTGGTATCCAATAGTAGCGAAGACGATGATACCACAGATCCAATCCCAGAAGATGGTATAGAATGTATACCGCCCGGCCAAGATGAGGTAAAAACAGCAATCAACCGGTTGAAGAATAATAAAGCAGCAGGAGCTGATGGCTTACCAGCCGAGCTGCTTAAAACCGGAGGCGACGCGCTGATAAGGTGTATGCATCAGCTAGTTAGCACCATCGGGCAGGAAGAACGCGTACCCAACGATTGGAACCTGAGCATCCTGTGTCCCGTCCACACGAAAGGAGATAAGACTGTATGCTCCAACTATAGGGGCATAAGTCTTCTCCCTATTGCCTACAAGATGGTGTCAGGGATATTGTGCGAACGACTAAAGCCAATGGTCAACGAAATAATTGGACCATACCAATGCGGCTTTAAACCTGGCAAGTTCAGCATTGACCAGATATTTACCCTGCGGCAAATCCATATCGACACATATCACCTTTTTGTCGATTGTAAAGCAGCATTCGACAGTCCCCTCCGATCAAAGTTATTCCATGCAATGTCTGAATTTGGTATCCCCGCAAAGATCATCCGGCTTTGTAAGATGACTTTTACTGATACTAGGTCCACAGTTAAAATAGGAAAGAACCTCTCCGAACAGTTCAGTACCAAAAGAGGTTTCAGACAAGGAGAGAGCCTTTCGTGTGACCTATTCAACATTTTGCTGGAAAAGCTAATACGAGATGCAAATGTCAAAAGAAATGGCACAATTTACACCAATAGCCACATGTTACTTGCTAATGTTGATGACATAGACATCATGGGACGATCAGTAAAGGAAGTAACTGATACCTTTAGGAAGGTCGAAGCAGAATCTGCGAAAGTGGGTCTGGTGGTAAACGGCGAAAAGACCAAATTGATGGTGTCGACGCGCAAAGCGTCCATAGACCTCGGACCAACTGTGAAAGTTGGTACCTATAATTTTGAGGTAGTTAAAGACGTCGTCTACCTCGGCACTGCCATAAACACAACAAACAACATCAGTTGTGAAATAAGAAGAAGAATTGTATTGGCCAACAGATGCTACTATGGTTTAAGTAAGCAATTTAAAAACAAAGCCACATCTCGTCAAACAAAAATAACACTATACAAAACGCTGATACTACCCGTGCTAATGTATGGCTCCGAAGCATGGGTACTTGCGCAAGCAGATAAGGCAGTGCTTGGCGTGTTTGAGAGGAAAATTCTTCGAAAGATCTACGGGCCGATTTGCGTTGACGGTGAATATCGACGTCGTATGAACCACGAGCTATATCAGCTATATAAAGACATGAACATAGTTAAACGTATCGAGATGCAACGATTGCGTTGGCTAGGCCATATAATAAGAATGACCGATGATGAACCCGCTAAAAAGGCGAATGAATACATGCCACATGGCGGGGCACGCAGAATCGGCAGGCCTAAGCTTCGATGAATAAATGAAAAGGCGCGGTATTCCAAAAAGCGAAGCGAAAAAACAGAGAGGATTAGAGATCTTTTCTTAGTTCGGTGTATGGAACAAATGTTCTGTAATGGGTCAGCTAAGTAAGTAAGTACAACAACAACAACTACTGAGCACGACAAATTACGTTACTTTTCTTTCAAACGTACATCAAGATCCAAAACTTCAAAAAGTTCCTTTAATGGTAGATAAGGGCTCTGGATGGCTCGATATATATGGAAATTTGATCCAGGTCCAAGATGAACTATGTCGATTTTTTAAGGTTCCTCCTGCGCAACGTTTTAATCCTCTTTTACCCGTTTTATGCTGTTATAATATTATCCGGGTAATCATCACTGCGACAGCCGTTCACTACATACCTGCTGGTCGAATGCCCGAAGTAAGACCAAATTTCCCAACAGAGGCAGCGGGTCTAGCAATTTAGAGTGTTGACTGCAGAGTCAGGGAACTTACAATGAAAGCCGACAGACATGCCGACTTCATCATAAACCTCCGCAACGTTCGAAAACTGCCAAACTCCTTCGATTTGCGTATTTCCAAGATATGATCACTGATGCTGGTCGTATATCCCAAGGAAGACCAATGTTGCCAGCAGAGGAGGCGGGTTTAACAAACAAGCGTGTTGACTCCAGAGTAAGGGAGCTGACAATGAAACTTAACTGGTTCGTCGGACAGCACAAGCGATCAAAGTGTTACAACATTGGAGCATGAACATGTCAAGATATTCTCGAATCCTGTGCGTTTAGCGACATCACACTGACTAAATCGAAGGGGTGGGCAGATTATTTTAACCCTCAAATTGTTTACCACATGAACTGCGGAGATGTTTGCTCAATGTCCAGATCGACGGTAGAACAACCCCGACCACCAAATACCCCCAGATCTTTGGTGTCACATCTGACAGAATGTTTAAATCGTCCGCGCATGTCACAGCTATGTACGAGAAATTGAGAATGTGGAATCAGATCCTCAATGAGGTCATCACATTGTGGATAGGAAACTAATGGGCTTCCAGGCTTGTGAGGAAGGATCTTCACGATCTAGAGAGACAGTGTGAAATCCACTTTACAAGACAGAACCCGTAGATCAAGAAGCATATCAGGGCTGAATAGAATTAACAAATATGCAGTTGCCGATGCCACCTGAGGAACATCAGCTGCCTCAACAAAATATATTTGTTCAATTCAATTCCTAAAGGGAATATATTGACGACTGTGTGCTAAAAATCTGCCCAGCCTGTGATACAGATCTACACGATCCATGACAGCTTTTTATGTGCCTACACGGTGCTCCTGAAGCAACTTTAAATGGAAGGTTCTTATACCTGGGAAGTTTTTACGGATTCTGAAACCACAATGAACTTTGGCCGCGATTTATCGTAAAAACCTAAAAAACTCTAAAAATGTCAAATTGAATCGCGATTTATTTAGAAGCTCTCTGGCGATTTTTTTTGTTTTTTGATTTTTCTCATCTATGAACATTGTAGTTCAGAATCCCCAAAAACTTCCCAGATGTAAGCGCCTTCCATTTAAAGTTGCTTCAAGAGCACCGTGAAGAGAGCTTCTCTAATAAGTTCGAAATTAAAATATTCACGTTGGCGGTGTTTGATTTGTCTCTGTAATGTTTAGTTTCCATCCTCCTGAAAGCCTTGCAACAAACGCCCAACATTTTGCCATTAAATTCAGTGTTTTTTTTGCCGCATTGGTCCTTGGGATTAACAAATTGGGAATTAAAATATTCACGTTGGCGGTGTTTGATTTGTCTATGTAATGTTTAGTTTCCATCCTCCTGGAAGCTTCACAACAAACGCAGTGTTTTTTTTTTTTTGCAGAATTGGTCCTTGGGCTTAACACATTGAGAATTAAAATATTCACGTAGGCCGTGTTTGATTTGTCTCTGTAATTTTTAGTTTCCATCTTCCTGGAAGCTTCACAACAAACGCCCAACAGTTTGCCATTAAATTCAGTGGTTTTTTTTGCCGCATTGGACCTTGGGGTCCCAGTTAAACGATATAACTTTTTTACTTCCCGAGTTATGGTGTCCGAAAGTTCCAAAGCAAGACCGACATTTGGATTTTATCTATAAAATTTTTGGTCGAAGCATTTTACTTTAGATTATAAACTCAGAATAATGCTCCGGATTTTATTTTTTACATTGTTAGATAATTGATTTTAAATAAGATTTGAATATACCACTTTTAAATATTTATTAAAATATTGTTCATTTTCTTTTTTCAGGTAATTCACACAGTAATGTAAGAAACAATAAGTAAGATATATATTTTCTTGCAAATAATAACTTCCCAGCATATAATTTAGAAAATCGTAGAGATTAACCTAAAAGTATGCATCACACATTGCGCAAAGAACTCCACAAACAAAGGTATGAACTTGAAGAACAATTGACAAGAAAGCTCAGTAATGGCACTGTAAGTCCATATAAACTTGTCATGGTATTTGTAAGTATATTTGGTAAATTTAAGGGCTTCAAGATAACTGAATTAATTCTAGCTCACTCCCCTAAAAGTATGCATTCCTCATCTATTATTATATTGGCCGTCGGTTTAAACTGTGCGTATTCACCAATTAAAATTTAACTCTTTCTACTATTTCACAGGAAAATTTAATTGGTGAGTTTGTTAACCATAGGTGTGCCTAAAAAACCCTAGTTCACATTGGTGAACTAGTGAACAACTTTGGAACCAGTGATTTATTGGTGAAATTGTGAACCACTGACGAACTAGTGATCCCTTGGAAAACCAGTGAGCCACTAGCAAACTATTGAACCTCTGGTGAACAAGTGAACCAATGGTGAACTATAGAACAAATGGTGAACAAGTGAACCATAGTTGAGCCATTTAGTGAAACTTAAGTGAGATGGTGAAGCCGAAAGTGATTCAAGATCAATATTTATTGATCTATATGTGAGCTAAAAAAACATAGGCGAGCCATTGCTGAACTTTTGAACGATTGATAAGCTTGTAAAGCTAGCTAGTGAACCACGGGTGTGTACAGAAAAATTGGTAAGCTAGTGAAAAACTGGTGAGCTTTTGAATTATCGGTTAGCTAGAAAAACAGAAAAGCATCGATGACCCGGTTAGCTAGAGAACTATTGATTACCCATTGAACCATCGGTGAGCCAGTGAACCACTGGTTAGCTAGGAAACCAATGGTGAGATATTGAACTATCAGTGAGTTATTGCACTATCGGTGAGTTATTGAACCGTGGCTGAGCTAGCGACCCATTAGCCCCCTAGTTAATCATTACGATTTAATTATCTGAAGCTGGTGAGCTAGAGAATAATTGGTGAGCTAGAGAATTAACCTTTTCGGTGCTTCTTTTTTGTTTTTGATCTGAAAAATATATTTTTCCAATTTATATATACTTAAGCCCACTATATGAAAACGAATTTTTTAATATTTTGTTTGGACAAGTGGTTTTTGTATTTAAAAGAAAAAAAAACCAAAACTAAATTTTTCAAGTTTTTAGTTCAATTTTATCTTATAGAACACCAGGAGTCCTTATAGAAGAGGAAGAGGTCTTCTTATAGAAGAGCAGGACGTCTTCTCATAGAAGAGCGGAAGGTCATTTCTAGAGTTGGGCAATCTAGTTCCCGGAGCGGATCGATCTTTCTAGTTCCTTTTCCCAAAAGGAACTAGTTCCTTAATATAGTTCCATAGTTTTGGGACCGATGTAGTTCAATGAATCTTTCTCTTTCGTCTTTCTTTTGTTTCCTTCGTTCCAAATAGTTCCGAGACCGATATAGTTCAATGAATCTTTCATCGTTCTTTTTGTTGTTCTTTTGTTCAACGAATCTTTCTCTTCCACCGTTCCTTTTGTTTTCATGGTTTGGTGGATTAATTGGCATAAATAAATTGACATAAAAATAAATAAATTGCAGCGATTGCAGCAGAACGTATTCTTATAGAAGAGCTCACGTTTGCATATAGAAGGCCAGGAGGTCTTCTTATAGAAAAGAAGTAGGTCTTCTTATACAAGAGCAAGACATCTTCTCATAGAAGAGCAGAAGGTCCTCTCATAGAAGGATGTTTTCTCCTGGAAGAGCATAATGACCTCTCATAGAAGGGCATGCTGTCTTCTCATAGAAGGGCAAGATGTCTTCTCATAGAAGAGAAGGACGTTTGCATATAGAAGAGCAGAAGGACGTCTCATAAAAAAGCAGAATGTCTTCTCATAGAAGAGCAGCACGTTTGCATATAAAAGGCCAGGAGGTCTTCTTATAGAAGAGAAGGAGGACTTCTTCTACAAAAGCACAAATTCCTCTCATAGAAGGGCAGGACGTCTTCTCATAGAAGATTAGGACGTCTTCTCATAGAAGAGAGTCCCCTCATAGAAGGACAGGTGGCCTCTTGATAGAAGAGCTGGGGGATCTTTTTATAGAAAAGCAGGAGCTCATCTCATAGAAGAGCAGGAGGCCTTCTAATAAAAAAACAGATGGTCTTCTCATAGAAGAACAGGGGCCCTTCTTATAGAAAAACATAAGGTCTTCTCATTGAAGACCAGAAGGTCTACTTATAGAAGACATGAAGGTTTTTTTTCATAGAATATCTGGAGGTCTACTTTTAGAAGGTGTGGGGGTCTTCACATAGATGGTCTTCTTATAGAATATCTGGAGGTCTTCTTTAAGAACATTGAAAGCTTCTTGTAGAATAATTAGGGTCTTCTTATGGAAGATTTGAGACCTTCTTATGGAAGATCTGAGGCCTTCTTTTAGAAAAACTGGAGGACTTCTTATAGACACCTGAATGTCTTTCTATAGAAATGCTGGAGGTCATCTTGTAGAAGAACTGGGGGCCATCTTATAGAAGATCTGGAGGACTTATTTTAGAAAATTTGCGGGAATTGTTATACATGATCTGGAGATTTTCGTATGGTATATCTGGAAGTCTTCTTATGGTAGATGATTATCTAATAAATTAATTACAAAAAGGTAACAAAAAGTAATTTTTGTTAACAAAATATATGCAAATTTTAAATCGAACGAGAAGCGCTCGCCCTTAGAGACATAACAATGTATAGGGTCCACGAATTGAAATTTTTTTTGATATATTTTTAGATAACACTTCAGGGAAAAATACAAAATTTTTTTAAAAAAAAAAAGTGTTCCCATAGATATTTTTCCTTAAAACGGACTTCAAAAACTGGCTATGCCATCTGGCATAGAATCACCGAAAGGGTTAAGACCTAACGATATCAAGCTAGTGAACTATCATTGGTGAGTTATTGTTCAGGTAGTGAACTAGTGAAGCTTCGATGAGATTGTGCAACTTAAGTGATTCATATTTATTGAACAATGTGTGAAACATGGGGTGAGCAAGGGAACATCAAACATCAAATTACTAAATGTGACCTAGTGAACATTGATTTCAATATAACTGAATTCTTACTCACTAGCCTAAAAGTATGGATTAGACATAGATTATTATCTCGACCATTTTTGTAAGCTCATAATTCGCGTATGGTTTGTATTTTATTGGTCTACTATTCCAGAAAAACTAATTTGATCAATGAATATTGAATTTGGGTTTTGTAATTATTGCATTCCATTATCTTTTTTTAACAAAAAAATCCTTACCTATCATTTCCCACCAACAGAAAACTTTGATTCATTTTCATTTGATTGTTAGAACTGCTTGCCTTGTCGGAAACACAGCTGTAGAATATCACATGTGCTGGCTGACCCTCCAAGCAAATTGATTGGAATTCCTTGTTATTCTCACTTAATTATTACAATTACAAAAAAATTCTTGCTAGCAAATACATTTTGCAAAAAATGTTCAAAAGAATTCCTAGCAATTTGTTGCACATGTTGATCCATAACAATATTTCTTATCAGCATCACCTCAAACACCCCAAGCGGCGGCGGTAGAAGTAAATAACTTACAAAATTCCAAAAATTGTTTCATTAAATAATGAAAAAAAAAACTGAAAATATGAGTTACACCCAAAACGTGTCTTTTTGTCCATTGACATTTTTTCACAGAGCATGTCAAACGAAGCCGTCGTTGAACGTTGTTGACTGTTGAGCGGGTATGTGAATCTGTGGTTAACCGCATGTGCCCAGACTGGCCTGGCGTTCTGGCCAGTTTAATGTTTCAATATTTGTTTGCTTTTTTTATAAAAATCGGCCAAAATAATTTTTAGTTTAAGTTCGAAGCACTCTGCCACTTAACTCCAGTAAGCCGGTGACTGGTTTTTATGATCGGTTAATGTGGAGTAGAATGTGTTTTTTTTGCTACAAATTTTTGGTATTGATACTTGATCTTGTTATAAAGCTCTGCTTTGTTGTGGTTGTTGTTTTTTTGGACAATTTCTGTTTATTCATTATTTTGTAATAGCACCATTAATCTTGGTTGTGGTTGGCTGGTTGGTTGGCTTGTTGTGTGGTGGTTAGCTATATGAGAAATCTCTGGGGATCAGTGAAAAAATAACATGACTTGGTTTTTGGTAAGAACAAAACAACAACAGCAACAACCTCGAACACATGCTTCCTTAAATAAGTTCGCAATGTTCTTGTACCCAATACCAAAAGCAATGAAGCAAGTTTTTTTGTTTTTTTGCTTACATCGTCGTTGTTATGTTGTTCTATGATTGGCAATATTTGCCATGTTGTTAGTTCTATGGTGAGATGGGGGAGAGTGTTAGGTGTGGTGGATGCTGGACAATTGTTCTATAGAACTATGTGCGTAGCTGGTGTTTTCGTCATTAACTTGTTGTTTTACTTTTTCAACTTCATAAGCTTGTCATTAAGCTTAAGAACTCTATTTGTAGCTCATTTGTGTGAGTTTTTTGTCGTTCAGACAGCATACGTCTTTCAGAAGTTGTTCTAACCATTTTCGTGGGGGTATTTAAAAGTTTAATTAAATCTAATTTATGTCACGTAATAGTAATTGATTTGGCCACCATTAGATAACAACGACACACGTTAGAATAATTGTTTGTTAACAGTTTCGCTAGGAGATGACGTTGTTGGAAAGAAATTTTAATTAAAATAGAAATAAAAATGATTGGCGATCAGTTTTATTACAAATGTTCCAAAGAGCCCTAGGAAAATTAGTTACCTAAAAGAAGGTAATCTAGGGAAGCATCTGTATTAGAGCTTACAACCTATCGATAGTCTGACTATCGTCGTAAAGATTTGTTTATATCGGACTCAGAAGCAATTATGTTTTAAATATGTAATTTGCGAAAATAACCCAAATAACTTTTTTGTTGGCCGACGTAACCTTTGTTTAACTAAATGATAGTCAGATAGTCAGTAGTTTGCCAGCTCTAGTCTGTATGGCGGAAATTTTACGCAAAATGGAACAACAGCTGAGCTACTGAAGGCACTGGTGAGCTAGGGATCCATTGATAAGCTTGTAAGTTAGTGAACCAATGGTAAGCTAGTGAATTACGGCGGGTTACTTACTTACTTAGCTGGCCCATTACAGAACATTTGTTCCATAGACCGAACTAAGAAAAGATCTCTAATTCTCTCTGTTTTGTGCTTCGCTTTTTGGAATACCGCGCCTTGTCATCTCTTCATCTACTTGTTTGTGCCATCTATTCTTTAGCCTGCCAATTCTGCGTGCACCCCCATGTGGCTCGAATTTATACGCCTTTTTAGCGGGTTCATCATCGCTCATTCTTATTATGTGGCCTAGCCAACGCAATCGCCTTATCTGCTTGCGCAAGTACCCAGGCTTCAGCACCGGTAGTATCAGTGTTTTGTAAAGCGTTATTTTTGTTTGACGAGTTGTGGCTTTGTTTTTGAAGTGCTTACTTAAGCCAAAGTAGCATCTGTTGTCCAATACAATTCTTCTTTTTTATTTCACTACTGATGTCGTTTGTTGTGTTTACGGCGGTGCCGAGGTATACGAAGTCTTTTACTACCTCAAAATTATAGGAACCCAACTTCAACAGTTGGTCCGATCTCAATGGACGCATTGCGCGTCGACACCATCAGCTTGGTCTTCTCGCCGTTTACCGACAGACCCACTTTAGCAGATTCTCCATCGACCTTCATAAAGGTATCGGTTACTTCTTTTACTGATCGTCCCATGATGTCTATATCATCAGCATAAGCGAGTAACATGTGACTATTGGTGTAGATTGTGCCACTTCTTCCTTTTCTAGTAGGATTTTGAAATGATCACACGAAAGGCTGTCTCCTTGCCTGAAACCTCTTTTGGTACAAAACTCTTCGGAGAGGTTCTTTTCTATTTTAAATGAAGATCTTGTGTCAGTAAGAGTAATTTTACAAAGCCGAATGAGCTTTGCGGGGATACCAAATTCAGACATTGCTTGGAATACCTTTGAACGTAGTGGGCTGTCGAAGGCTGCTTCATAATCGACAAAAAGGTTTTAGGTGTCGATCTGCATACCTTGGGTCTTCTCCAGGATTTGCCGCAGGGTAAATATCTGGTCAATGGTGGACTTGCCAGGTCGAAAGCCGCATTGGTGCGGTCCAATTATTTCGTTGACCATGGGCTTTAGTCGATCGCACAATATCCCTGACACTATCTTGTAGGCGATAGGGAGAAGACTTATGCCCCTATAGTTGGAGCATAAAGTCGTATGCTCACCTTATCAGCGTGTCGCCACCGGTTGTAAACAGCTCGGCTGGTAGGCCATCAGCTCCTGCTGCCCTTAGGTTAGGTTAGGTTAGGTTGATAAGAGGGGTGATACTAGATCACCACATGCCCATGTGGACATACACTTAAGCCATAAGTAGGCCTGTTGTGCGCTCTAATTTTGGGTTATGGAAGGATTATCCTTTTTTTTTTGACTTAGTCTAGGATCTCTGTCCTATTTACATAGTCTCTGATCTTTTTGAACTCGATTGTCCTAATTTGGTCGAGTCCTGGTATAATGTCATTCCCTAGTAACTGGGTTCTCAGATTTGTGAAGGCTTGACAATGGCAGAGGTAATGTTCCAACGTTTCGTCGTCCTCTCCGCATGCTCTGCATTCACTGTTTTCTGCACAGCCTATTTTGTGCAGGTGCGCTTTTAGACCTAGGTGACCTGTAAGGATTCCTGTCAGTCTACTAATATCTTTTTTACTTAGAAAAAGTAATTCTTTTGTTTTGTCCTCGTCTGGGTTTCCCCATAGGATTTTTGTGTTTTTTCCCTTCTCTCCACTACTCCAGAGGGATACATGTGCATTTTTTGCCCATGTCTTTAGTTCTAGTCGCGTAGCTTTAAACGGCTTAGCGTTTTCTAGACTTACCGTTGGTTGCTCCTTGGCTTGTTTTGCCAAGGAGTTTGCTATTTCATTACCCCTAATCCCGGTATGCCCTGGTACCCATATAATGTTTACCTTACCGTGTTGGGAGTAATTATTTATAGATTTAATACATTCCAAGACAGTTCTAGATTTCACTGTCTTGGTTGATATAGCTCTAATGGCTGCTTTGCTATCCGTAAGGATATTTACAGTGGTAGGCCTTGTGTGTGTATCAAACCAAAGCAGACACTCTGTTATCGCCCGGAGTTCCGCCTGCAGGATCGTGTTATGATCCGGCAGACGGAGGGAGATTTCCGTTTCCGGTTCCATTATATAAAGACCCAGTCCGGTTCTCCCTCCTAGCACAGCCCCATCCGTAAACCCACAGCTTCCAGCGGGAATCTGTGCTAGAGCTCCCTCGATCCACATGTCTCTGTCAGGTATTGACACTTCACACAAGGCTACTTCACTAGTTTCAGGTATACTGTCCGATACTACCTGATTTATAGATTCACCCGTTGTGACCTTTAATATGTTTTGGTGGTATGTTTGGTGGCTCTTTTCGATCCACTCGCTCATCGACTTTAGCCTTACAGCTGCGATGGCTGCCTCATACCTTACCTGAATCTCTATTGGGTGTACAAACAAAATTGTTTCTAGAGCCCTAGTCGGTGTGGTCCTCATTGCTCCGCTAATGCTTAGGCAGCATGTTCTTTGGACCTTTTGCAATATTTCCACATTGCATTTTTTGTCCATGGCTGTCCACCATACCACAGACGCGTAGGTTAGAATTGGTCTAATTACGCTTCTGTATAGCCAGTGTATCATCCTAGGATTGAACCCCCATTTTGAGCCTATCGCCCTTCTGCAGGTTGACCAACATATTTGGGCCTTGTTGGCCCTTTCTTGTATATGGTCTTTCCATTTAAGTTTCCTATCCAGAATTACTCCTAGATATTTAACTGTACAAGAGATATTTATTGTCTTATCTAGAAAAACTGGTTCCTCGTAGTGCCCCATTTTCGTTTTCCTAGTGAATAGACATAATTCTGTTTTTTCTGGGTTGACGTTCAGACCTCTCGGCCTGGCCCAGTTAAAAGCAATTTTTAGAGCCGTTTCTGCTCTACGACAGAGTTGATTCGGATTCTTTCCCCTCAGAAGTATTATAACGTCGTCTGCGTAGCAGACTGGGTCAAATCCTTCTTCGGTTAGGGTCCTCAAGAGACTGTTTATGGTGGTAACCCACAACAGAGGTGAAAGTATCCCTCCCTGTGGCGTTCCTTGTCCAACTTTGTCTCTTATTTTCACGTCGTATAGCCCGCAGCTTATCCATCTATTCCTTAGCATGTGGTTTATCCAGTTCCTTAAGGCCCTGTCTACCTGAAACTCGTCTAAGGAGTGGATAAGTGTCTCGGTGCTTACGTTATTGAAAGCGCCTTCGATGTCGATGCATACAGCAAGTGTGTACATTTTCATTTCGAAGGTTCTTTCTATGTGGTGTACTACCTCATGCAATGCGGTTTCCACTGATCTGCCTTTAACGTATGCATGTTGTTTGAATTTAAGCATATCGTTGGGGATCTTACTCTTTATCATGGTGTCGACTGTCCGTTCCATTGTTTTGAGTAAGAATGAAGTTAAACTTATCGGTCGATAAGATTTTGGTGTTGCATAACTTGCCTTGCCAGGTTTGGGTATAAAGACTACCCTTGCCTCCTGCCAGGCTATAGGAGTGTATGCAAGTTTTAAGCATGCATTGAAGATCCCGACAAGTTTGGACGCAATAAAGTCCACTTCCCTCTGTAATAAAGCCGGGAAGATCTGGTCTGGTCCCGCTGCTTTATATGGTGAAAAGCTTAAAATGGCTTGTTGGACCATTAAGCTGTCGATCTTTGGTGCTTCTTCCGATGAGTTAATACATTCCGTCGATGCCTCAGTGTTAACCATGGTATTCTGCGGGAAGTGCGTTTTCATCAGAAGGCCTAGAGTTTCTTCTGTTGTTTCAATCCTTTTTCCATTTCCATCGACCAATTGCTCGGTCTGTGTATGGGTTTTAGATAGAAACTTTTTAATCTTTGAAACGTCATTTACACTATCCACCTGTTCGCAGAAAAGCTTCCAGGAGTTTCGTTTGGCGTTTCTTGTTATTTTGTTGTATTCCTTTAATTTTGCCTGATAGTTGTCCCAGAATACAGCTGCTTTTTTACGTTTGGCCCTATTATAAAGTCTGCGGACCTCCTTGCCTTTATTCCGAATTTCCCCTGTCATCCAGGGTTTTTCGTAGGCGGATTTCCTCTCTCGAAGGGGACAACTTTCCTCGAAAGACTTTACTAGTGCCTCAGTTAACTTTAGGACATCTCTCTCTATGTCCTCCTTACTTAGGCATTCCTCATCTGGTTGCCCAAGTCTTTCTTTTACTCGTTTTCCGAACTTTGTCCAATTTGTTTTGGATTTGTTTCGGAAGGTTATCGGGTTAGGCGATGGCCTAGCTATTTTAAATCTAATATACTTATGGTCTGAGAAGGAGTGTTCCTCCAGGACCCTCCACTCGTGTACCTCGTTTATTAAATTTTCTGAACATATCGTTATATCTAGTACTTCCTCCCTAATTCTATTAACAAAGGTTGGCGTATTTCCGGTGTTAAGTGTAATTAGGTCGTTAGTATTTAAGTAATCTATAAGGGCTTGTCCCCTTTTGTTAATGTTAGTACTACCCCACGAGATGTGGTGAGAGTTAGCATCGCTACCTACTAGTACTTCGTTACCTGTTTGCTTTATCCTTCTCACCAGTTGCTGCAATTCCGACGAAGGTGGTAATGTCGGGGAGTCGAACGGCAGGTATAATGATGCTAGGTATATGTTACCATTCCCCTGCTTCAATACTGTAACGTCCGACGATGACAACTCTGGAGAAAAAAGAAAGCATAAGTTTTTGTGGCATATAATGCAGGTCCTCGGTCGGGATCCCGTATTTGCGTAAAAAAGTTGATAATTTATATGGTTAAGTCCAGAAACCTTGTTTTTTATGGTCCCAGGTTCTTGGATTAAACCAATATGTATATTACCTTTAGTTATTTTGTCCATCAGGGCTAGTGTTGCCGTTTCGCTCCGATGGAGGTTGATCTGGATGACCTCAATCATTGGTCCTCCAGAAGGTTGGCTTCTTGGGAGTCGCTAATTTCGTCTGCTCCTCCCTCCTGAAAGCCTTTTGGTAGGTTGACCTCTTGGTTATTTGGTTTGGCAATCTCCTCCTCACCAACTCTTGCCTTTCCAACTTTGAAGTAGACCGAGTTCGAGACGAAGAATGCCTTGCCCTTGGTTTTGACGAGCCCGGCTAGCAAGAGATCGTCGATCCCCATCACAAGGAGAGTGCCGTCTTCCTTCTCCTCCCTGTGGAAGACCTCCCATCTTTCCACCTTTAGGGCCTCGTTTTGTACGCCAAAGACCTCGAGCATGCGCTCCGTCTCGAGCTTGCAGCCATACCCCTTGACGTACACCGATGCTTTGGTTAGGTGAGGAATTTCGTCTTTCCTCACCAGTTTTAGTCTGCCACCTTCCCATGGAGTTGCTATACTGCTGACTACCTCCCCGAGAGCTGCAGAGTTTGCGTGTGAGTCCAGGTGGTACAATAGGAGGTCCCCCCTTGGCTCACAGCAGTTTATTTTTATTGAGACTCGTCCTTGCAGGATTTGTTCCAATATTTTATCGTTGATCGATTTCTCGATCTCCGGTAAGTACTCTTTGTGTAGCCTTCCAGATCCTTTACTAGTATCGATTACTGCGTAGCACAGCTCGTCCTTGTAGTATCTCTTGGCTACCTTGGCGTAAGTCGATGGCGGCTCCGTTCCGGTTTCAGCGTCCATCTTCCTCTTCTGGGTGGTAGTAGGCTTCTTTACTGAGTCCTTGGCCACCGCAGAAGATTCCGACGTCGCGCTCACCTTCTTTTTGTCAGAACTCGCCTCTTCAGTATCATTTGAAGGATCCTTTTGGCAGTCTCCTTGGCTTTTGTCCTGACGAGGTTTGTTCTGGGCAATTGAAGGTGGGAAGCCCTTTTTCTTCTTACTGGGTTTTGCCACGTTCTGCTCCTCAGGAGACCTTGTCCTCTTCGCCGCTTCCGAAGAAGTGGAGGGACTTTCTGTGGTAACCTTTGAAGCAGCCAGCTGTTTTTCCTTCTTTAGTTTTGCCTGGTTCCTCTTAAATTTCTTCCTTTGGGCCCCAGACCACTGCACTCTTTTCGTCGTGAGCTTTGCGATGCTCTCGCTCACTTCTTCTACCATCTTGTGGACTTCCTCTTTCATGGGATTTTCCACCACGGTGGTGTTTGTTTTGCCGCAGCTATCGGATTCGGAATCAGGGTCGCTACCATCATCAGATAGTTGGGTCAAGTTAATCCTCCCCCTGTGCTGCCCTTTATCCTCCTCCGTTTTTACACTAGGTTTTACACTAGGTTGTGTGCTTGTAGCATTACCTTCGACCACAGATGCCAAGGCACCCACATCTATGGGAGATTGCTCACGATCGCATGATATCGACGGGGTGTGACTCGTAGGCAGATCACTGGTCCCCGCCGGCACTGGGTTTATTAGGCCCTGCACCGTAACTTTTTCTTCTTTTTTTCCTTCCATATTTGTTTTTTGTTTTAGGGGAACACCCCCATAGTCAGTTTTTTGTCCGCGGGAAACTCAAGGTTTCCAGAGGTGGATAATCCCACCTCTCTGCCCCAGACCCACCATGCAATAGGTATTGGACAGAGTGGTACGACCATCCTCCTCCCCCTATCCGCCGGTGGGGACGCGCCCGGTAGGAGAACTAACAAACTCCCGCGGGCAGGTGCCCTTATGAATATCGAGATGCTTAAATCTGGTACTGCTAACTACCATGTTTCTTGCAGCTGCAAAGTCTATCAGCCTCATACCATTGTCAGATGTTTCACTGTGGAGACTGAATTTCCCGACTGTTGGGCCAGAGATATTCTCCTTTACAATTTTGGCATTAAAATCGCCTAGTATAATTTCAATGTCATGGGCAGGGCAACGGTCATAAGTTTCTTCTAAGCTCTCGTAAAATATATCTTTGGTCTACTCGTCTTTGTCTTCAGTGGGAGCATGAGCGCAAATAAATCTGATGTTGAAGAATTTTGCTTTTAATCGAATTGCAGCGAGTCTTCCATTCACTGGGGTGAAGCTGGAGACCAGATGATTTAACCTCCGACCAACTACAAATCCGCAACCAAACTCTTGCTTTGTGTCATGGCAGCTATAATACAGTGCGTCACCTTTAGATGGTGTTACGCCTTTCCCGTTCCATCGTATTTCCTGTACGGCAGTAATGTCTGCCTTGTACTTTTCAAGTACATCTGCCAATGCGTACACTGCACCTTCTCTATAAAGAGTGCGAACATTCCAGGTGCCGATTCGCAAATCATGGTCCTTAAAACGTTTGCGGGGTTCATCAACTTTAGAGGAGTTTGTTTTTCTTTTCTTTCGTTTTTTCATAGTAGGCTGTTTTTTCTAGGGGAGGGTTACTAACCCGACGCCCAAACCCAAGTTTTTAACGTTCTTATGGGTAAACGATGTTAAGGCAGTTCCCCAGGTGACACCACGGGGAGGTCAGTGTCCACTTGAGATGAAAGAAGTACCAAGATAAATCCTGGGCTTTGCCATGTTAAAACCGGTCAGGACCGTTCCTTGGTATCTTCCATCCCCTAAGTCAATCATTTCGGCTGGTTAGTGGAACCATTAGGCAGATAGTAGACCATTGATGAGCTAATAATCCATTCGCCAGCTAGTGAATTATTTACTAGTTAACCGCACTCGATCAGTGAATCATCTATTGAACCATTCATAAGCTTTTAACCCATTGTCAAACTAGTGATCAATTGAGTTAGTAGAACGTTAATGAGCAATGAGTTATTTATTGGACAGCTAGAAATCTATTGGTCAGCTATTAAGGTGCAAACACAATGAAATTCGACGCTTACTTCACGCTCACTTTCATGTAAAAGAATAAGTGGGAGGTTCTACTTAGATAAAATGCGATCTTGTATTTCTTTATTCTTTTACATAAAATGAGGCTTGGATAAGCCTGAATTTCTCACTGTCTTTGCACCTTTAAACAGTTAGCCATAGATGAACTAGTGCACAATTGATGAACCAATAAAACTTAATTGAGATATATGAGTCATAAGTTGAACAATATGTGAACTATGAAATCATAGGGTAGCTAAACAAAGATAAGATATCGCAGCAAATGTAAACCAGATATCCTTCGGTGGAAAAAAATCTTGTGAAGATTGAATTATACAGACTGAAATGTTGGCGAATTTGGTCAAATATGGCTTTACCCAGATGGAGAATATTGAAGTTTGGCTTATGTGTTGTAAAATTTGATGAGCTAGTGAACCTTTGTCCTAATTCACACTAGGTCCAAATTATACTTTGTGGGTGAGAAAGGAGTTTATATTGTACAAGTGAAATATATTTGAACGAAAAAACTAAGGAGTCTCATTGGATCAGTAATGAGTCATTTGGTTCCCAAACTTAAACTTACTAGCGCTTGCAAAATATTTAAATTTCACATGGGTTCAATTACTTTTACATGTGTGGTTAACTAGCTCACCAGATGTTCACTTGGCTTGGCTTCTATTCTAACTCAACTTCTCTTTATTTATTTGCTCTGGAATCTAAACAAACTTTCCTAAATACATAAAACAGAAAATATACTTAAAACTCAACCAAGCGTTTTGTTTGTTACTGCACCACCAGTAACAAAACAAACGGCGGCATGTGCCGGCTTAGATTTTGTTTGGTTTCATGAAAGAAATGAAAATGTTATGGTCTAATTTTATTAATGTTAATAAATATAATTATCTATCTATCTGTCTAACTGACTAAGCACAAAAATCACTACAAATACCGAAAATTGTTGTTGGATGGGGAGAGAGAGAAATAAAAAACACTTACAGCGGAATGTGACCATAACGTTGACCGCTGGCCAAAAAAAAAACTAAAATTGAAAATTGTATGGTGCAAGTGCAGAATAAAATTACATATGTTGATGATGACGATTTTCTGTTATTTTGGACACATGCTTTTGTTTTTTTTTATTTATTTCGCCTTAAACAAATGAAAGTTATTTTGTTTTTTTCCAACTTTTCCCTCTTGTTTTCATTTTGGTCAGCCAGGGGTTAAAATGTTGTTGAGTCGTAGTTTCTGATGGTTTTTTGGGTGCGTGCAATTTTCATCAGTATTTTCTCTAGTTTTAACGGAGGTTATGTTTTCCTTACTTTGCTTGTCTATCTGTTTAACGGTCTGCATTTGCTCTTCAACCATCAATCTTGCCGGCCTTTCGCATTATCATGAGGTCTTGGGTGAAAATTATAGTTCATCAGGTGTATTTACGTGTTTGCTCCAGTTAATATTTAACGTGACTTGTGGCACACTGCTGTTGCTGCGCCATGGTTAAAGTAGTTTTTCTTCTGTTTTATTAAAAATTTTTTGTTAAATTGTAAAAAATGAATTGTACACTGTGGAGGTTAGAGTGAAGCTTGGAAGTCCTCAAAATTTTACTTAATGTTTTAATTTTGTTTTGGGAGAAAATCTTGTGAAGATTAAATTACATTCACTATTTCACTCACTCACTATTTCACTTTAGTCTCAAAAACTAGTCATCAGTTATTTTGAACATCAATAAATATATTGAACTAGAGGCAATTGGGTAATGAAACACGGATGTTAGTAATTTATTGCTGCTCTGTTGAACCTTGAAGTTTATGTTTCTGCCTGATATTTGTACGAAGCAGTCTTCAACTTAAAAGATAAGAATAACATATCTTGTTATTATTTGTTTCTTGCATCTGTTAAAGCTCACCCACTTTTTTTTCTTCCTCCCATGCAATTTCACCTTTTTTGCCAACGTGCTGCGCATGCGTTAATTCCATTACAATCCACCCAGTTGTTTGTTGTAAGCTTGTGATATGCGGTTTATGTGTGCCACTACTAACTTGACATGACTAATTAGAAAAACTGTCGGCTTTAGAAAATTAGACATCACTAACCACTAACATCATCAAACCTCAACATCATCACGGTCAACATCACAAACCACAGGAATTTATTTTGGCATGTTGACACGCACATCAACAAAAGGCCAATGAAAATTACTAAATAAATAAGAAGATTAAAGTGCAGATTTTCGCTTTCTAAATGCATTTTCTTTCTTTGTTTCTTGAAAAAGTTGACAATAGCAACAGAGATGAGTTGAAGATGAATGGAGGTAAGGTTAGTTGTTTTACAAACATTTTAATAGGATGATATTTTGTTCTTTAATGGATATATCGTTGTATTCCTTATTGATTTGTTGTTGGGCACGCCTAAATATGATCAAGAAAGGTTATTTCTGCTTGGCGCCCAACCATAAAAATTGATTGTGTCGATTGGTGGATCAGTGTTTAGGACCTAATATAATGCATCTCAAAGGTTCAAATTCCTTTCAAAGTAACCGAAAGTCATCAATAAAAAAATGTGTAAATCTATTTTGCATTTTAATCTCTGAAACATATAGGGGAATTCTGAGTGAAATCGGACACTTTTTTTGATTTCCTTTTTTTTGCTGTGTTGATGTTGCTACTCAGCCAAACATTTCAGTTTATTTTCAGATGATTTTTTATTTATTTTTTTTAATGGTCCAGAAAAATTCGAATTCTTTAAAAACTATATGCGAAGCACTACTCATAACTTCTTTTATATTGGTCCGAATAGAAAAAATATTTTTTTATTTTTTGTTTTTCTATCAGCTGTCCAATAAAAAATTAAAAAAATTGCGCAGTGGACTTGGGTCCAACTTTCGCGACTTAATATTTAAAATCCATTTTTATCAATGATTGTACGTGTAGATTTTCTTGATTTTTTGTATTAAACTGTGATTAATTACAACAATTTTAATTCCTTTTGGGTAACGGGAATAATTACTATTTTTATACCCTCAGCATTTATGCTGACGAGGGTATATGGTAAATTTCAAAATTCCTTTTCAAACCCATTGAAAAAAATTAAATATTCTTTTTGCGAGCGCAGCGGCGATTTTTGGTACTTAAGTTAACAAAAAATTGTGGTTTTAAATATGTTCGCGTTCACAAAATTGGATGCTGCACCCAAAAGTTATAGGGGGTTTTGTTCCCTTATAAAGAAAAAAATATTTAAAAATTCCCTTTGGGTTTTAATAAGAAAATATATGTATAAATCGTTAACAGAATGTTATATCTATCCGCTGATGTTAAAATATTTCTAAATTTGTTTTTATTTTCGCGGAAAATCAAGAAATAGTAAAAAAACTTAGAGTAAATTTAATTTATTCTAACTCAAAGTCCATATAAATCTCAATAAAATAAATTTAAAATCTCTACAGCATCTAGACAACGCATAGAAATATGTGAGACCAAAATGATAAAGATTGGGTTCATAACATGCATATTACAGCAACAACAAAAGACAAAAAGTTATTGTGGGAATATTATTTCAAAAATATATTTTTGGTTGAAAAAAAATTGGAGAAACATTTTTAGGAGTTATTCTACTATTTCGCTAAATTTCCATACAAAACCTGGAGTATTTTGCTAAAACTTCTTCGAGGAAAATAGTTTGTCATCCTGAAAGTATATTTGCTTAGAATGATAAACAATAGAGTTAAGAAGTACAGAGTAATATTGAAATCACAACCAAAGAAAAAACACAAAAGTTAAAAAGCGTGTAATTCGCGAATCCGTTTAAACCAGTTGAGGTGCATGTGCTTTTCGGATACAGGGAGTCCATGTTTATCAATACGCATGGATTTTCCCATGTTTCATTCAGCGGCCAAAGTGTGTCGTCAGTTGCATCTTCATCAAAAAACCTTCAAGTGGGCAAAAATTACGCGATGTGCATATGATTATAAGGTGCATCCGATTTCAATGGCCGCCTATTAAAAATACGTCAATATAAATTATTTTAGACAGATTCGTCAAGAACTGCGGATGTGCCACCACATTCTATTTTGGGATAAATAGGGATATTACTCCCGAATCTTTGTAATTTGTGACACACCTTTTTGGCAAATATTATAATCGCGTATTAAGGATTACATTTATGTAAAAATAATCAAAGATAATCGCGGTTCAATTCGCGGAATTGTTAAAATATATTTTTGCAGATTTTCCTACTTTCAAGGTATCTATATCCGGCGTTTTAGTCCGGCACGTAAAAAAACTAAAATCACGCGGGGTTCAGGGGTACCTGTACGACAGTTGTAAATTTTAAAGCCAAAAAATAGGTTTTTTTTCAGAAAATGGACGCACCAAATTTTCGCCTTGGGACTCCTATTACTAGGAAGCTGTACGGAGCACACTCATGAGATATACATCGAACGACGTGGAATCGCGAGTTCTACAATCCTATAACTAGTTTGTAGTTATTATCTATCTCTAATTATAAGAAAAAATCGAAAAACACTGAAATCAAAACTTCCAAATGTCAGCATCGATTTTAGAGGGATGCAGTGAATAAATCGAAAAGTCATACACTAGAACCATGTTGCCCAAGGGGTATTATTTAGTTCTTTCTTTGAGCACAGGTTTGAATTTTGCATGGTTTGGCCAGAAATCAAGAAAGAACACAAAAAAACTTGTTTACTTCTGTTGGAGTCAATTTAGCAATGTTCGTCCGTCTGTCTGGCTGGAGCGCACGATAGCTATCAAATGGATCAACCGATTTGGTCCAAACTTTGGTCTTTGTAATATTTTGTCCAAACTTAGACTAGGGCCAAAGATGAGCCGTATCGGTCCACTCTTTTAGGTACCTCACCCACAAAAGTTCGAAAATGTTCGAAAAAATTGTGTGCACGATAAGTCTTAAAGGGTGTAACCGATTTGGTCCATACCTTGCGCATCGTAAAATTTCTACCAAAAATAGATGCGGTTTTAATATGGACTCTTTCGGTCCACTCCTTCGCGTACCTCTCACACAAAATTTCGGAAAAGTTTAGTTTAGGACCTGCTCTCGAATCGCTTTGATTACTTTTGCAAACAAACAGTGAATACAATCGCTGCACAGTGGATCCACTTGTATGGAGAAAGTGGCCAAAAATATTTAGAGTGTAAAATCAAGCCAATGCGCCGGTTACAGCTTTGTGCTGCTGCGAAGAGTGTTTTAAGAAACCACGAGCGTAACATTCTCCCCCATTTCCCCTCCGAAGGGGGTATGCGGTAAGAATAGTTATAACAGAGCTATACCCTAATATATCCATAGAAACAATATTCTAGGGCAGCCTTATTCTGCGACCCACCATTTATAGTCTGGCACTAGATGGCAGCTGATTTTAATACTGAATTATCTTAAACCTATAACCTACTTTAGAAAATTATTCCCGAGGTGGGCACTGGTGGGCATCATGACTAAAACCTTAGGTCAAATTTAAGTATATGATCGAATTGGCATTACAAAATACACTAAGAAAATATGCAGCTAATTAGAATTCCACAACACGCTAAAACACTATTTTTAATGAAAACTAAGCTACTATCTCCTCCTTCAAACCCCACTATAATATTTTGCTATACCAATTAGTTTCGCGATATTTTGAATATATTTAATTGCACTTAAAATATAAGTTGTACTCACAACAAAAATATTAGTCAAATGTTCTGACTTTTGAACTATTCTTAAGAAGATCACGTTCGAATGTAACAAAAATGAATATATTTTTAAAAAGGTCCATGTCATAGCTGTCAGAATTGCGAGATGTTGTACCAAAATTTTGACATTCAATTTTTTTTATTTTTGGCCAATGGGTGGATCCACTGTGCGCTGTCCTCATTACGACGATATAATTTTTTTCAGGGACAAGTCCATACTTCCTGAGAAAATTGACCGAAAGCTGTGAAAAGACCTACGGCACCATGTGTAGTGCATGAAGCGTACGATAACTCTCGAAACGATCTGCCGATACGGTCCAAAATTTGGCCTTCCATATATTTGTCCAAATATAGTTTAAATTCAAAGAAGAGCCATATCGGTCCACTGCTTCCGGTACACGCAGAGAACACAATATGATTGATCCAAAAATATTGGAAGAGCAAAATATGTATTGTAAAGATATTGTTAGATTCCGCTTGTAGTATTGTGAGTCCAAAAATATGTTTTTGTTAATTAAAGCAATTGCTTTTGTCATATCCAACAATAGTTGTTGTCATATCCAACAATAGTTTTTGTCTGCTGGACAATATTATTCTCTTTTCTTCGACAATGTTATTCTCTTATCTCGTTATTCGACGCCGTGCACTGTGGTCCCAGCCCGCGACAAAAATACAAAAATCGATGTCTACAAATTATGATTGTAACTATTCAAATCTATCGTACACACATCAAATTTTAGTCTTCCGGCTTTCTTTTTACAACTTCTAACGGTACTTGCTAAAGCAGAGCCGTAGAAGTGAGCATTTCCATTTAAAAACATTGAGACATTGACATTTCCCTTAGCGTAGTGACAAGTTACAAGTGATATCACAAAAAAACTAATGTGTAATATTACTATAGTAAGAAATAGAAGTTAAAGTTAATGGTATTGTTATTGTTTTTAATTGATAATATTATAATGTTGTATCTTTATTTTGTGGTAAAATTCATCTCTTTTGAAATGTATTTTTGTGAGTGTTTTTTATTTAATATTGTGAAAAGAAATAGATTTTTAGTACCTTGGCTCCTCGCGGATCCTCAAGTTATTTTTATTTAAATGTTCGTGGAAGTGTCCGGAATTAAAAAAAAGTTATCTCGTCTGCCGAAAGTTGCCGAGCGGTACTCTGTTTTCATTATACTGAGTATACTCGGAGTTTTGTGAATGTTTAGTATAGGGTTTTTGGGTGTTTTCAAGCTATTGGTGTTATTGTTTTGCATTTTGTTTCGATCTTATTTTATAAAAAAAGATGTTTTTATTATTACAGTATGAATATGTGTTATCACCTTTGTATGTTTTTGATATATGGTGTTCAAAAAACTTTGTCACTGCCACCATGGGACTGACGGTATTCGAAGAAATTATAGCAAACGTTCAGCTGGATGTTGCGGGATATGATTTCTCTAAGTTGTCAGATCGTATAAACTATATCTGCAAAGGAATTTCAAAAATCTGGATACACAACAAGAGAACTAAAAAATTTATAAACATCATGCAAATTGGCTTGCTATAAAAGACACTTTTATTTTTGAAGGATACATGCCACTTCAAGAATTATCTGACGTTGAAAGTAAAAACGCGGAAGGCCTGCCGTAGATTTAAGCTCCACACAGAAAACTAAATAACGTAGAATGGTTAAATTTGCAGGCAGGACCACCTGTGTGGTCTTGTTTACTCTTTATATATCCAGGTACATTTTAAGTCGATCTGGGAACTCTCCTAATCAAGACATCCTGTAGCTAGTATTTATTGTAATAGATGCCAACCCATCCTCGCGAACTAAACATCGCGTAAAACATCTTAGTTTCCAGATATTCCCTGTTTGAGACCCATAGGACATTGTTTACATCTAATATAATCTGGTACGCCCTTGGTCCATATGTTAACCCACCTAGTAAGAATATTCTGTGCCTCATATTATTGATATTTGTTACCAGTTAATTTCTTGTCAAGAAGAAAATTCATCAAATGTCTAGATTTTTACAAAATTTTTTGTAGAAAATTTAGGCCAAATACTTAAATATGCCAAATATCGGGACTATAGGACTATACCAAAATGTGGACATATATTGATGAATTTTGACAAGAATATTTGATTATAAACTCGAAATGTCAAATTGCAGCACAATCAGTTGGAAAATATGGCCAAAATCGTGAAATAATTAAAAACGGGAGGTAGGTCTATATGGGGCATATACCAAAACATGGACCTCTATCGACCATGGACCTACGCAAGATGTTTAATACCACCAAAGAACACAAAATGTCCAATTACAGCGAATTTACTTTGAAAAATAAAAACAAAATCTTGAAATTAATAAAAAACTGAAAGTACCGTTATGTGGGGTCTATACCTAAAAGTGGACCAATCCTGACGATTTTTGGGGAAAATTATCTTCTAGTCATTACGAGTTTACGGTAAAATTTTCAGATCGATATGTTGATTACAAATATTTTTGTCGCTCTCTCCCATACAAGCTAAGCCACAGTGCCATGGTAAAAAAAAAACCATTTGGTGAGTTTTGTTTGTATGAGTTCCCCTTATCTTTTTTATCTTCGTTCGTTTTTGTGAGAGAAGTCTCCCTTGTCCCGTATCGGATGTTTGTAGAACAATTCGTTTTTGTGCGTACACCATGAGATTCTTGTTTTTATTTGTTTCTTCATTCTCACTCTTCTTTGTGTTTTGATAGTTGAGTTACACCAAAATCTAAAAATTTCAATAACATGTTTTCTGGGCTGTCAAAAGCTTTTGTAAAAATTCTAGATTATGATAGTTGCTACCATAGCTTTTGTCAATTATTTTTACAATATTGAGGAATTTCGCAAGTTGTTTTTGTTTTGTATGTTTGGAGCAAACGATGATATTTTTGGATTTGCAATTGCAATGCTTCAAAACAGAAGAAATGGTATATCTCTGTAGGTAGGAAGGTATATCTCTGTCGACAAAGCCTTGCTTACTTATTTTTTAAATTTTTCAATAAAACTTCTCTCTTATATCAGTGTGAAAATTTTTTTATTTTACAAAAAAATCCCATTTTTTATCATTTGTTTTAGTGTTTTATTTAGGAATTGATATAAAACACCTTAAAAACTTCTACACATTTTGAACAAATGTCAGATTTCGCTTCCCAAATGGCGCCCAACGTGTGTAAACTTTAATTACAATATATTGAAACCTATTGAAAGCAAACAAATTCTACTTTCTAAGTTTTTATTTTTTTTTTTTTTGTTTCAAAAGAGTACGTCGGGTGAAAAACTATATTTTGATGCCGCTTTCATGGGCATTGAAATAATGTTGCATATGTCTCCGAAACCAATTAAAATGTGTTTTCTACTCTACTCAGCGAACTACAATCCTGGAGAAAATAAATATAGATCAAATGTTATTTTAAAAAACGACCATGAACAAGTCAATTTAAAGAGAACAACAAAACAGCATAGTTTTTGAAATAGAGATAAACAACAAGACTGTGAACTAGTCTAAACATAACCTAACTTTGCAACACAGACAACAACACTTAGGATTACTATAGGACTATCATAATGTAATAATCAATGAGTTTGATGTGTTAGACCCTTTTAATTGTTATATCACTCCACATTCATATCAACGAAATAATAATTGATTATCCAACTTCTTTTTATCTGTTACTGTTATGTCAATAGATTCAACACCCTCTCGAATGAATTAACAAATTTTACTTCAATGTAATTAATCTTAACAGTTTTAATAACATACTATTAACAAAAACGGTTTCGCTTTTGGCCTCAATATTTCACCACAAGTAAAATTAATCCATTTAACAAACCAAAATCAACCACAACCACCACAATAACAACGAGAATATTTAGACCAAATCATTAATTGGTTCTTACTGCATACATTATTAAGACTTCTCTTTAGTTCTTGAAGCAAGCACCAAACACTTAACAGCCATAAGAAAAACAAACATTAGAAATCTATTAAGTTGTCAAATATTTTTTCGGGTCATCAGTGCAGAGTCGAAATCAATACGAAACCGAAAAACATCATTAATATGCCATTGCCTTTGGCCAAATAACCTACATTTGAGAAACCTATATATTTCGTTACTGGTTTTTTTTTCGGCTAAAATCTTCAAAACTAAGTTTTAAAAATAAATTGGAAACTTTTCTTTAAAAATTTTTTGTAAAAATCAATTTGAAATCGTTGTTCGAAAACCTGTCACTCAGTGAGTGATCATTTGTTATCGAATTTTTATTTTTTAGCCTTAAGGTGTGCTGAACTTCAACGCCAACTTTTGTGTGTGAGTTAGCCTCAATGCGTCTGCAGTTGAGTCTCCTCTTAGTTTAGACATCAAAAAAATCCATGTCTTGTTCAATTGTTTGACTATCCAATGTCCCAGTGAGTAGTCGTCTGCCCGTCTGCCATTGGTCATCTGCCTAGATGACACTTGGCTACTGACTTAACTAACTGTGCATGGTGTTTTGGTCAATGCTACACACTAGGAGGACCGGTTCGTTGTTGTGTTGCTGGTGCGGGTTGTAATCCTACGGGTTATAACGAAATTTTACACCATTTCAAAGGGAAACACAAAGAAATGACTTAAAAATTATCTAACCTAACATTTTAGACCTTACATAATGGGGAACATTTTTACAAGTGTTTGACATTAGAATGAATATGGTTTAAGGATAATATTTCCGAATTCGATGTAAAACGTTACGCCCAACATTTTTGGAACATTTGTCCAATGTCATGAGGTGGACAATTTAATTCTTTATACCCTCAGCATTTATGCTAACAAGGGGAATATATGCTTTCATACCGCAAAATGTGCCTCATCGAAATAAGGGTTTTAGACCTCAAGTGTGTTTGGACGAAATCCGTTTCAGACAATTTAGAGTGATTTAGCCATGTCCGCCCGGGTGTATGTCTGCCCGTCCGTCTGTTAGGGCTGGCTGTGCGCTCCAGCCCTAACTCTCGAACGGATAGCCGATTCGAACCAAAATTCGGCTTTCGTAATATTTTGTCCAAACTTAGTTTAATTTCGAAGATGGATTATATGGGTCCACTCCTTCCGGTACCTCCCCCACAAGAGTTCAAAAATGTTCCTAAAGTTTGTGCGCACAATAACTCTTGAAGGGATTAACCGATTCGGTCCATACTTTGCTCTTCGTGAAATTTCTACCAGACTTAAATAAGGTTCCAATATGGACTTAAACGGTCCACTCCCTCGGGTACCTCCCACACAAAATTTTGGTAAAGTTCAATTTAGGACCTGCTCTCGAATCGCTTTGCTTTTTGTTGTAGCAACTTGTATTCGCCGCCCCTCACACGACGGTATAAATTCCATCAGGGGCAAGTCCATACTTCCTGAGAAAATAGCCTGAAAGAAGCAAAAAACCCTCATGACACCGTGTGTAGTGGTTAGAGTGCAAGATAATTCTCGAACGGATCTGCCGATTCGGTCCAAAGTTTGACCTTCATAATATTTTTCCAACTTCGTTCGAAAATAAAACATATCGGTCCATTCCTTCAGGTACCTCCTCCACAAAAGTTCAAAACTTTTCGGTTAAATGCTGCGCACGACATCTCTCAAAGTCAGTAACCGATTTGGTCCTTACTATTCATATCCTAATATCTCTTCAAGACATAGATAAGGTTCGAATATGGACTATATAGGTTCACAATGCCTTTGATTTTTATTATAACAAATTGTATTCACTTTCCCCATTACGACGGTACACGTTTTTTCGGGGACAAGTACTGAATTCTCTTTCCAAAAGCTCCAAAAAGCCTGACGGCACCAACAAAACTGGGTAGTAAACAAGATAAGCCTCAAAGGGAGAAACCGATTTTATCCAAACGTAATTGTGCTATGAACAAATATCAGCTGACTGCCATTCAAATCCTCCAAAAATATACCTTTGATTGATATTTGATTTGTACTGGATTTATTAAATACAGTTGAGGATTTATTGCTGTAATATTTATTACAAAAATCTTTCCACTCAATAATTTGATTACTCTTTTCCCTGAACTTAAAATTTAATTTTCGAAAATAGTGTTTCCCCACGAGATCAATGCCGATTTGAAAAAATCGTTAGCAACCATCTTCATTACAAGACTGTGAACACATGTCAAATGTTTCCACCTCCGTTTTACCATTTTTTTTCTTCATCTTCTTCTGGGGGAGCCGGCTAAACCCACTAAACGTAGTTTCCTCTTTGTTAATTTATCATTTGCCTGCATTGGCTTAGTCAAACGGTGTGTGGAGCGATATGGTGATGATGGGATTTTGTTAGCATATTTGTAGCTTCTCTCTGGATAACATGTCCGCATTGATGCTACTTTTGTTCGTTCAGTCAGTCCGTCCACTTAGATTTATGAACATTTGGGCACGTATTGGCGTTAATGATGCGCTTAGGTCATTGTTTTAATGTCTCTTAAAGAAACTGACTGACAAAAAACCAACAACTTTTAAAACTATTTACTTCAGTTTGCCTTCGAGTAAATTAATTAATGAATAAAAAAATTTTAAATCTCTCGTGGAAGCATGAAAACGTTTAAAGCGAAATTTTAAGTTCGCTTTGATGTGTTTGTTGTGATGAGCAACAATGACACTAATAATGTTTTTGTTGATTTGGAGAAATTTGGTAAAGTTTTTGGAAATTTGTTGTGCAAAATAAAAAACAACTAAAACTAAATTCGTGATTAAAATATGTTTAGCTTACAACTTAAGGTAATGACTTACAAAACACCATTGAAAGTAAAAGTTAAGTGGCGGAGACATGATATTTAATCATTAGCAAAGGGAATTCATTAACAGGTAGCATATTTTCGTCTGGAAGAAGTTCCGCTGCTCACAATTTCCTAACAAATTCCACGCGAACTTTAAAAACAAGAACTTGAAAACTTTAAAAGTTTTTTTTTTTCAACGAAGAACACTTTTCAGCACTTTTCAACAATGTGATATTAAAATACCTATATCTTCGGAACTATAATGACTACATTTTATTCTAATGACTACATTTATGCTTAAAACAAGTAAGATAAGATTAGGATAGTTTTTTGCGAGTACTTTTTCTATCTTCTGGGAACATAAAATTTCAATTAATAACCAATTCGGTACAAAAATGTGACCAAAATCTTCAAAAAAATCATAAATTGGGTGGTACGCTTACATGGGGCCTTTGGCAAAATGTGGGCGTATGCCATCTGATTTTTTTTTTTCTTTTGCTAGGAATATTTTGTACCCTTGCTAAAAATTTCGTTCTATGGGGACTATATGAAGGAAAGTTTTACACCCCCAACGAAGACTAAATACTACATTTCAGCCATTGCGTGGTGATGTTGAGGCCACAACCTTCAAAATACCGAAAATCAGAAAGTACCGCTCTATGGGGGCTTTATAAGGAAGTTGACCTACACCGACAAATTTCAGGTGAAAAGTTTTATACCCCCAAAGAAGACTAACTACTAAATTTCAGACATTTCAGTGGTATATTGGGAACACAACCTTCAAACCACGGAAAATCGGGAGTTACCGATCAATGGGAGCTGTATGAAGACGTGGACATATACCGACAACCTTCAGATGGAAAGTTTTGTACCCCCAACGAAGGCTAAATACCAAATTTTAGTCATTTCAGTGGTATATTGACGCCACAACCTTCAAAATACAGAAAATCGGGAGGTACCGCTCTATGGGGGCTATATGAAGACGTGGGCATATGCCAACAAATTTCAGGTAAAAAGTTGTACGAACCCAACGAAGACTAAATACCAAATTTCAGCCATATCGGTGGGATATTGAGGCCACAACCTTCAAAATACCGAAAATCGGGACTAATCGTTTTATGAGGGTTATATAAAGACGTGGACCTATAACGACAAATTTCGAGCGGACGGTTTAATACCCCAAACGAAGTCTAAGTACTAAGCCATTTTGGTGCAATAATAAGGCTAAAAACCTGAAAATACCGAAAATCGGGAGGAACCGTTCTATGGGGGCTATATCAAAATGTGGGCCGATATAGCCTATTTTCAATAACAACCACCTTCGGAGTAAAAACTTCTATACCAAATTATAAAGCTCTATGTTAAAAATTGAGAGCTGTAACTTGATTTCAACAGACGGACGGACAAGGCAATTTCGAATATAATGCTTATCAGGAATATAAATGGGGTTTTCTGAGTGAAGTCGGACACTTTTTCAAAAAGTGGTTTTTGATTTATTTTATTTTTTTCTGTGGTGATGCTTCTCATCAACATAACATTTCAGTATATTTTTTTTTTAGTTTTTTATATATTTATTTATTTTTTTATTTATGCTAACGAGGGTATATACACTTTCATACGGGTAAAATGTACCTCATCGAAATAATGGCTTTAGACTCCAAATATGTTTGGATGAAATCCGTTTCAGACAATTTGGATTCGATTTAGCATTGTCCGTACGTCTGTCTGTCTAGCTGGCTGGTGCGCACGATAACTCTCGAATGGATGAAATATTAATATAATAAGTAATATTTTCTCCAAACTTATTTTAAGTTCGAAGATGGGTTATATCGGTTCATTCCTTCCGGTACTTTCCCCACAAATGTTCGAAAATCTTCGGACAATTTGTGTATGGACTCAATCAATCCACTCGTTCGGGTACCTCCTCCACAAAAGTTCAAATCTTTACGTAGTGCACACGACAACTCTCAAAGGCAGCAACCGATTTGGTCCTTACTATTCATACAGTAATATCTCTACGGGACATAGATCAGGTTCGAATATGGACTATATAGGTTCACAAAGTTTCGGAAAAGTTCAGTTTACGACCTGCTCTCGAATCGCTTTGATTTTTGTTGTAACAACTTGTATTCCCTGCCTTACATACGATGGTACAAGTCTCATCAGGGGCAAGTCCATACTTCCTGGAAAAATAGCCTGAAAGTTGCAAAAAAACCTATGACACCGTATGTAGTGGTTGGAGCGCAAGATAACTCTCGAACGGATCAACCGATTTGGTCCAAAGTTCGCCTTCGTAATATTTTGTCCAAACATAGTTTATGTTCGAAGATATGCTATATCGGTCCACTCCTTCAGGTACCTCCCCCACAAAAGTTCGAAAATGTTCGCACGATAAGTCTTAAAGGGAGTGACCGATTTCGTCCATATTTTACACACTCTAATATATCTACCAGGTATAGATCAGGTTTGAATATGGACTAGATTTTTCCACTCTTTCGGGTGCCTACCGCACAAAATTTTGGATAAGACCTGCTCTCGAACTTGATTTTTGTTGAAGCAGCTTCCATTCGCTGTCTCAATTACGACGGTAAAAGTTTTTAAGAAAACATAGGGCTTTATGTTGTGGCCTCAATATCCCTCCGAAATGAGTGAAATTTGGTATTAAGTCTTCCTTGGGGGTATAAAACTTTCCACCTGAAATTCGTTGGTATAGGTCCACGTCTTCATATAGCCCCTATAGTACCACCTTTTTGCATCTTTTATTGAAATATTCGTTGAATAAGAAAATATGTAAAATACATAAATTTTGCATATGCAAAAATTTATGCATTTTGCATAAATTTGCATATGTCATATATTTCGATTGCAATTCTATCAGAAGCCAAAAATATGCCTAGTCCCAAAATTTGATATGAATCGGACCAAAAATAGGGGTTGCATAAAATTCCGCTGTCTAACGATGACCCACTGAAATCTACAGAAAAGATATGGCTACCAAAATAAGCTATATTTGTCCACTACATCCGGTACGTCCCACACAAAATTTCGGATGAGTTCACTTTAAGACCTGATATCGAATCACTTTGTTTCTTGTTGAAGCAACTTGCATTCGCCGCCGCAATTACGATGGTGAAATTTTTTCAATGTCAAGTCCATACTTCTTGAGCATACAGCTCGAAGGTTCTAAAAACCCCCTATGGCACCATATGTAGTGCCTGGAGATCCACTTCCATAATGGTCAAAATACTGAAAATACCACAAAAGTTTCAATTCACATAGGTTAAGAGTATATCTCTGTCTCTCAAAGCCGACTGATACTAGGGATAGGCAAATCGACTTTCGGTTATTCGATTAATCGACTTTTTGCAGTCAAAAATTTAAAAGTCGTAGTCGACTTTTGTCTGGAGGGAAAATCGCATAATCGATTATCTTGTGATCGATTTTCGAGTTTGCCCATACTCGTAGATTGTGGGCTTGGCGGTTTTACAGTTTCAAAAACAAACTCGAAAATCGACGAATAGTCGATTATAATCGATTTTCTGCGGTTATGAAAAAGTCGAAAGTCGAATTTGATGACAACTGAAATAATCGCAAGACCGAAAAATCGCATTTTTAGTTTTAGACCAAAATCGAAAAGTCGAAAATCGATTATTGCTTTCCATTACCTATCCCTAACAGATATTTTTTTACTTGTTTTTTTTTTTTTTTTTTGTTTGTTTTTTTAGTTTCCGTTTATCTTAATCGCATTTTATACACTGAACGAATAGTGGTCAACTAATTTTAACAAATAACAAATGGCTTGTACTTTCCAATTTTTTTTCAACATTTTGATACAGAATTAAAAATTATACCTAAATCAGTTTAGAGGAAATATAACGACCTTTCAGAAAAGTTAAAAAATACCACAATCTGTTCGTAAGCGACTTTCTTTTGCTTTATTTATGTTTCGCCTTAGTTACAGCATTGCCCTTGTTTCTGGCACTAACCAAGAGAACTTGAAGAGAGTTGAGAAGCTTTACAACATGGCTTTGGGCTTTGTTTATAAATTGAGGTGTCGATACCATGTCACGAGCAACTCTCTACAGTTTTTGGGAGTACCGTTTAGCAGTTACGTTGGCCGAATTATTGCTTTTACTAAGTTTAATTTTTCCCATTCAACACGTCATACACAGCTTATTACACCTCGATTTTCATTTTCAATATTTGAGGGATCGTATATCGTTAGAGTTGCACGTATTTGGAGCCAGTAGTGGGATTCTGTATCTCATTTTTGCTGTTACCGACAAAAATCGGTAAAATTAAATCGGAAATTTATGACTAAAAACATAAAGAAAAGTTGGCATCACTGTTTGTGTCGGAAGAGGCTAGCGTCTACTTTTTATTCATCGTTAACTTACCGAAAAATTTCGTTAATTATCGAAATTATAAACATTTTACCGACAATTATCGATAACAGCAAAAATGAGTTACAGAATCCCACTACAACTCTCCATTATTGCGATCATTTTCGTATTCGGTACAGGTACACGCAAAAAAACGGCCTCTCTAACATATTTCCCAAACATATTTTGCAGAAAACATATATATGTTTGCAATATATTTGCAATATATATAAATATATTTAAACAAAAGAATACCGATTTTGTTTTAAATCAGGTCTGATGGATTTTTCACAACATACTACACTAAGGGTAGTAGTTATTTTAGTTAATTTGATTTGTATATTTTTCTTTAAAAATTTGGATTTTTAACACCTTGGGGGACAAAATTTCTGGTCTTTAATTGTTAAGTTTATATTTGCATTATATTTGAGTAGTACTATCTGTAATGTAATTATTTGGCTGTCTACAGCTTTTTGCTATTTTGTATGAAATAAATAAAATGCCTACCTGGTAGGCATAGTTAGGACTCGTGTTGTTTCACCATCTCATTTTATTACAGTTAAAATATTAACAAACATTTCTGCAAAACATAATTTTGACTTTAATACACTCCCCGACGGGGAATTGAACCCCGGTCTCCCGCGTGACAGGCGGGGATACTAACCACTATACTATCGAGGATATTAACTGGTATTTGGTTTATAAAGTATTTCAACAGCAAATACTGCGTACACTTGGAATCCTTTCATATTCATATTGTATTGAGATTAACTCATGCATAACGCCATATCACCAACCTACCCATGCAAGCATCCGCAGAGACACAACCTCATTTCAGATGTGTATCATGACGATTAGTGAACAGCACAAAAACAAGAAAAAAAGGTTTTACTTTCAAGCATCCACCACAGCATTGGTTCGTTCTTGCCGACATCAAAACTGATGCCTATCAGCTTTGTGGCATACTGATGATAATAATGGCAAGCATAATTTATGGCTAATCTTAATATTATGTTTCTTTGTGTTTTTATTTATAAATTAAGAAAATAAACTTTTTGTTTTGAAATTCCGTTACTTTCACCTTTTTTTGCGTAGTCTGTCTGTCACGTAGTTTTGCGTGTTCCAATAATTTAGAAAATATTCTTGAGGCTACAAAAAAACAAAATTTCTATAATTTTGTTTCCATTTTATTATTGGAATGTTACTTTCTGTTTTAAAGTGGTTGCATTTTCACCTTAGCATTTCTGTTGTGTTTACTGACAACTTTACAACTGACAGCTAAAAACAAAGTTTTGGTCTGCTAATGTCTCGTGTAAATTTATTTAATAATGTGCTAAACTATTCAGATATACGACCCAATTGCAACTCATTTGTTCCCATAGAAGATTTGCATAAATTATGACTTATATTGTTAGCGTGGTGATTATTAATTGATTAATTCCAGAAATTCTTTGGAAATCCGCATTTCTTTCATTGGAATTTACGGAAGTGCGAAATTGTATTGCTAGTGAAATTGACAAATACCCACAGATTGACAAAGACTTTTGCTCTCGTGCTCTCTCGAGAACACTATGACCTCTTTAGGCTTATATCATAGACTAATGAATTTATAGACGACGGAATGTTCTCACCGAGTATGTTCGAATTGAGTGTGGTAACTAAGAAACTCAATGTAAAATGCAAAAAAGAATACAACCCAGCAAAAATACTCATTACAAATTGGCCTACTTTCTCATTATTTTAACATGGGCATGTCATAGGGAGTAAGTACTTACTTTTTGGCCACTAAAAAGTAGATAAATAAGTAGTTACTCCCTGGTTACTTCAAGTCGTAACTACTTATTTAAGTACTTATTTATTTACTTTTAAGTGCCAAAAAATAAGTACTTACTCCCTATGACATGCCCATGTTAAAATAATGAGAAAGTAGGCCAATTTGTAATGAGTATTTTTGCTGGGAAGTTAATAAATATTTTGTTCTGGCAAAAGACTACATGGGGTTAGTTTTTGATAGGAACTATATTCTCAGATAAAAATACGCAATATTCCCCAAAAATCGTCTTCAAACTTATTTGAGTTTTCGGGTTTGAGTTACTTGACCGCGGAAAAATTGAGTAATCCGTCGTCTATAAATTCATTAGTCTATGCTTATATTAATTAACATTCACGTTGACATATAAAACTAATTTTGATATCCCAAAGACTGAACGTAGCTGTGGAAATATAAACTCTGTCTCAGAACTAAGAAGTGTTTACATTTTTTTAGCAATTTTACACATTTTTTGTTCCCTTACACCAAAACATATCATATTTTATATGAGAGTCTACCACTTTTATGATTTTGCAATTTTTACGATTTAATAAATTACGGGAACATGCCATACTTCAATGGTAGGCATTGTGACTGACAAGAGAGCCCATGTGCTCTAAATGAGCGTAAATTTGTTATCGCTCACAGCCTGTGTAGATGCTAACACGTTGTGAACAACAACAAATTTTCGCTCATTGAGAGCACAAGAGAGACCCACAAATTTTCTCTGCCTCACTCTGCCATAGTTACTTCACTGAAGAACAACGTTCATAATATGCAGGAAACAGAACATTATTTTGTTTATCTTATTACAAATAACCCTGTCGGACTTTTATCAACCAGTTGATAAAATGGTTGATGATGAATCGATTATTTTTAAACTGACTATAAACTGGTTGAAAAGTCATCTAGAGATCAACCACTTTGAACAGAAAAAAATTTCGACGATTGTCCATTTCTGCACTACTTTTCAACTAACTTTAAATTGGTTGAAAAGTCATGGTACATATCATTCATATTAGCTCCGTTCCCGTACTTTTTAATATTAAAACTCGTAAAAGAGAGAACTGCAAAAAAAACTGTTCTCACACAAATTTTTTGAAATAGTTCGGGAACGGAAAAATGGAAAATACTTAAAAAAACTGGAACAAATGTCAAAGTCGGCGTACCAGCCAATCAGACGCTGGCAACCATGTTACTATTTTTTACACGCTCAAATTTGTCGAGTAAAAAGTTTTTAAAGAGAGCGTAATTAAGCGCCATTTTTGTTTAAAGAGAAGTGAAAATTTTACAACTTTTTTGTGTACTGGAACGGATTTTCGGGTAAAGTATGTAAAAGTCGTAAAAATTGTAAAAACTTTTTTGTTCTGGAACAAAGCTATTGTTCTGGTATAAAAAAAGGAACACGAAGAAAATATAGGAAAAATATAAAAGGAAATATTTTGCCTCTTTTTGTGTCTAATATAACGTAAGAGAGAGAGGGAAAGAGAGAGGATATGAAAAGTCAAAGTCATAAAACACAAAAAAAAATTTTCACATTATCATTTAACCTGACTACGTATAGGCTAAAAAAAGTTAGTTTATAATCAGTTAGAAAGTAATCTAGCGATGGACAATACTGACTACATATTCGCTCATCGCCTTGAAAAAGTAGTCAGTTGGCATAAGGGAAAATAATCGATAAAAAGTCACTTTTGTTAACAAAAAAGCTAGTTTTAAGTTAACTTTAAATCAGTTTCAGTCCCTACAGGGAATAGATACAATTTACAATTTTTGTTCAATTTCTTTGGGAAGAAACCACTATTATTCACTTTAGGAACAACGTTCATAATATGCAGGAAACAGAACATTATTTTGCGTAGACCACCACACATAATAGATATTAGAAAATTTCTCCAAAAATGCAATTTTGACGTCAATACAAACTCCCCGACGGGGAATTGAACCCCGGTCTCCCGCGTGACAGGCGGGGATACTAACCACTATACTATCGAGGATATTTACTGATATTCGTTTAACAAGCCATTTCTACAGCAAACAATGTGTAGATTTGGAATCCCTTCATATTCATATTGAGCTGCACTCATGCATATCCTCATACCACCAACCTGTCATTCAAGCATCTGTAGAGACACAGCCACAATTCAGATTTGTGTCCTGATGATTACAAAACGCACAAAAAACAAGAAAAAGGTTTCAAGCCATTGATGCTCAAAATATTTTGCGCATTAGTCTCTCTGAGAGTGTCTTTCCTTTGCAAAACCGCGACAGATGAGAATAAAGAGTACGTATGTTGTTGTTGCAGTCACTTTAAGGTATATGGGTGATCTTAGCTGTTTCAAGCATTCACATTATTCAGCCGCAAAGAGAATCAACATTTGAGTAAAGTTTTGAATCGTTTTGGCTGTTTTAAACTGTTGGGTGTCGACGCCGAAATTTCAAATTCATTTAAAATATATGCCGGGGCAAACAGATCAGTGCTGGACTTTGGTGTCGGCGTCGCCCTGTACTTGTTGGATTTGTTTTCAAAGCTCAACACAAAACTTTGCATAACCCTTGATTCTAATTTGGGTTTTAGTTCTTTCTGGCATCAGTCTTGAAAAAAAAAATTATTCAAGTAAAAGGTCAAACGCTTAGAAGCAATCGTTAATGCTGGACAAGGTACCGCTGCAGTATTTCCAGATAAACCGGGAAGTCCAGCCTTGTTGAGGTTTGATATTGCCGGCACAGGTAACAGAGTTGGAGATGTTATCGGTCAACAAAGCATAGCAGGACAATTTACATTGTGTGTAGAAGAAATTTTGTCCTTACATAGCAATTTTTTCTCTTTAATATTGTAAGAATTAAAAAAAAAATATAAAATTTCTTGTTTTGTTTTTTCCTTCGTTTGAGAATTTACTGAATTCTTATAATTTTCGCTTTAGTTAATGTAGAATTAATCGTATTGAGGGGGTTTTGTTGTAGTCTACTTATGTGGATCATAGATATGTGTTAAGTGTAGTGCTGATCTTCAAGGAGATAAACCATTTTCCAGGTTCGGTGCACGGTTGTGCTATCTATAGCAACTTATAGGCATCTGTAGTCGGAAGGAATTGATAAAATGCTTACTGTAGTTTAACACAAAATAAACAAATTATTTAAATCAATATTTCATATTCTCATAGTTTATATCATTTTAGATTTAGAATTTGATTGAAAAATTGAAAACTTAAACTCTTCCAAAAACCCCGCCGAAGATTCTCGTAAATTCTAACTTTTTACACTTTTTGACACTTGGTCAGAAGCGTTATTATTCACCCCATTCATCCATCACAGGAAACAGATATTTTTTATATGAAGATTAAGATTTCACTAAAATACTTTCCCATACCGGGAATCGAACCCGGGCCTTCTGGGTGAAAGCCAGATATCCTAGCCACTAGACCATATGGGATGCAAATATTTATCTAAGACCCCTATATTGTAATTCTCGTGTACGTTGGATGATCCTGTTCATATAGCAGGATGGGATTATTTGCGATATGGTTTTGGTTACCAACCTTTATTTTCCTATGCGTGAAACAAAGAAGCTATTTTAGGTCAGATATATTGACGATAACTATAACTGCATTCTGATCCGTAGTCAAAACTTCAGTTGTGTTAATTAATATCTTAGGTTTCCCCAAAATTACAAGGTAAATTAAAATTGCACAACTTGTTTAAATAGTAAATAGGTCTGTTCGATAACACGCAAGTTTGTACAAACTTTTACAAAATGCTGTGCGATAACAAACTTTTAAAGTTAAAGAGAGCGAATTGAGAGAGAATTTTGGAGATCTTTGCTACTGAGAACTTACAAGTTTTTGCAAGCAAAATTTTTCTTGTAAGAATTTGCAAGTTTGATCAACTGATTTAAATTCGAATATTTTGTGTCGGATTTTGCAATTCTTGGCAAAAAAACACAAACAAACGTTTGGTTATTAAAATAATTACAAGATAAAAAGGGAAGAAATAACTAAATGAATTATAGAAAACGAGATGATAAGTAAAATAACTTATTTTGTAGTTTGTGAAGGCTATATTTTTTATTTTAAAGGTATCAAATCCCAAAAAATGCGGTGCATCCGTGTAGTAGGAGGAACACCATGTAGACGTCCCTGGAGAAAACACTAGATCTATTTTTTTTTTTTTGTTGCTAATATAGTGGAAAGTCAAATAATTTTCGTTAAAAACCTTTATTTGTTAAATTAAATCTTTTCCGCCAAAATTTTTCTTTGTTAAATCAGCTGACTTCTTGTAAGTGATTGGTTTTCGATAACATTCTGCAAATTGTTAGCTTCGAGAGTGTACAATTCATTGAGAGAAGTTACTGAGAATTTGCTGAGTACTTGCAAGTAAAACCCTGGATGACAGGGGAAATTCGGAATAAAGCCAAGGAGGTCCGCAGACTTTATAATAGGGCAAAACGTAAAAAGCAGCTGTATTCTGGGACAACTACCAGGCAAAATTGAAGGAATACAACAAAATTACAAGGAACGCCAAACGTAACTCCTGGAAGCTATTCTGCGAACAGGTGGATAGCGTTAACGACGTTTCGAAAATCAAGAAGTTTATGTCCAAAACCCATACACAGACCGAGCAAATGGTCGATGGAAATGGGAAAAGGACGGAAACAACAGAAGAAGCTATAGGCCTTCTGATGAAAACTCACTTTCCGTCGAATACCACGGCCAGCACCGAGGCATCGATTGAGTCTGTTTACTCATCAGGAGATGCACCAAAAATTGACAGCTCGATGGTCAAACAAACCATCACGAGCTTTTCACCATACAAAGCAGCGGGACCAGACCAGATCTTCCCGGCCCTATTACAGCGGTAAGTGGACCTTATTGCTTCCAAACTGGTCCGGATCTTCAACGCTTGTCTAAAATTTGCAGTTTTTTTGTAGTTTTTATCCCTAAACCTGGCAAGGCAAGCTACGCAATACCAAAATCTTATCGCCCGATAAGTTTAACTTCATTCTTACTCAAGACAATGGAACGGACGGTCGACACCATGATAAAGAGTAGAATCCCTAACGATATGCTCAAATTCAAACAACACGCATACGTTAAAGGCAGATCAGTGGAAACCGCGTTTCACGAGGTAGTACACCATATAGAGAGAACCTTTGAAATGTAGATGTATACACTTGCTGTATGCATTGACATCGAAGGCGCTTTTAACAACGTCAGCACCGAAACGCTGATCAACTTTTAGACGAGTTTCAGGTAGACAGGACCTTAAGGAACTGGATCAACCATATGCTAAGGAATAGATGCATAAGCTGCGGGCTATATGACGTCAAAATAAGAGACAAAGTCGGACAAGGAACGCCACAGGGAGGGATACTATCACCTCTTTTGTGGGTTACTACCATAAACAGTCTCTTAAGGATTTGACCCAGTCTGCTACGCAGACGACGTTATAATACTTCTAAGGGGAAAGAATCCGAATATACTTTGCAGAAGAGCAGATACGACACTCAAAATTGCATACAACTGGGCCAGACCGAGAGGTCTGAACGTTAACCCGGAAAAAACGGAAATATGCACCGAAACGCTGATCAACTCTTTAGACGAGTTTCAGGTAGACAGGACCTTAAGGAACTGGATCAACCATATGCTAAGGAATAGATGCATAAGCTGCGGGCTATATGACGTCAAAATAAGAGACAAAGTCGGACAAGGAACGCCACAGGGAGGGATACTATCACCTCTTTTGTGGGTTACTACCATAAACAGTCTCTTTAGGATTTGACCCAGTCTGCTGCGCAGACGACGTTATAATACTTCTAAGGGGAAAGAATCCGAATATACTTTGCAGAAGAGCAGATACGACACTCAAAATTGCATACAACTGGGTCAGACCGAGAGGTCTGAACGTTAACCCGGAAAAAACGGAAATATGTACCGAAACGCTGATCAACTCTTTAGACGAGTTTCAGGTAGACAGGACCTTAAGGAACTGGATCAACCATATGCTAAGGAATAGATGCATAAGCTGCGGGCTATATGACGTCAAAATAAGAGACAAAGTCGGACAAGGAACGCCACAGGGAGGGATACTATCACCTCTTTTGTGGGTTACTACCATAAACAGTCTCTTAAGGATTTGACCCAGTCTGCTACGCAGACGACGTTATAATACTTCCAAGGGGAAAGAATCCGAATATACTTTGCAGAAGAGCAGATACGACACTCAAAATTGCATACAACTGGGCCAGACCGAGAGGTCTGAAAGTTAACCCGGAAAAAACGGAAATATGCACCGAAACGCTGATCAACTCTTTAGACGAGTTTCAGGTAGACAGGACCTTAAGGAACTGGATCAACCATATGCTAAGGAATAGATGCATAAGCTGCGGGCTATATGACGTCAAAATAAGAGACAAAGTCGGACAAGGAACGCCACAGGGAGGGATACTATCACCTCTTTTGTGGGTTACTACCATAAACAGTCTCTTAAGGATTTGACCCAGTCTGCTACGCAGACGACGTTATAATACTTCTAAGGGGAAAGAATCCGAATATACTTTGCAGAAGAGCAGATACGACACTCAAAATTGCATACAACTGGGCCAGACCGAGAGGTCTGAACGTTAACCCGGTAAAAACGGAAATATGTCTATTTACGAGGAAAACGAAAGTGGGTAACCTCGAGGAACCAGTTTTTCTAAATAGAACAATAAATATTTCCCGCACAGTTAAATACCTAGGAGTAATTCTGGATAGGAAACTAAATTGGAAAGACTATATTCAAGAAAGGGCCGACAAGGCACAACGATGTTGGTCAACATGTAGAAGGGCAATAGGCTCGAAATGGGGTTTCAATCCTAGGATAACACACTGGCTATACAGGGGCGTAATTAGACCAATCTTAACATACGCGTCTGTTGTATGGTGGACAGCTATGGACAAAAAATGCAACGTAAAGATACTGCAAAAGTCCAAAGAACATGTTGCCTAAGCATTAGCGGGGCAATGAAGACTACACCGACGAGGGCTCTAGAAACAATCTTGTTTATACACCCAATAGAAATTCAGGTAAGGTATGAGGCAGCCATCGCAGCTACAAGGCTAAAGTCGATGAGCGAGTGGATCAGTAGAGACCACCGAACATACCACCAAAACATACTAAAGGTTACAACGGGTGAATCTATAAACCAAACAGTATCAGACCGCATACAACTGGGCCAGATAGTGAAGTAGCTCTGTGTGAAGTTTCAATACCAGACAGAGACATGTGGATCGATGGAACTCTAGCACAGATTTCCGCTGGAAGCTGCGGGTTTACGGATGGGGCTGTGCTAGAGGGGAGAACCGGACTGGGTCTATATATAATGGAACCGGAAACGAAAATCTCCCTCGGACTGCCGGATCATAATACGATTCTTCAGGCGGAAGTCCGAGCGATAACAGAGTGTCTGAACTGGTTTGACACTCACACAAAGCCTACCACTGCGAACATCCTTACGGACAGCAAAGCAGCCATCACGGCTATAACGGCCAAGACAGTAAAATCTAGAACTGTCTTGGAATGCATACAGTCTATTAACAACTACTCCCAACATGGTACGGTAAACATTATATGGGTACCAGGGCACATTGGGATTAGGGGTAACGAAATAGCAAACTCCTTAGCAAAACAGGCAAGGGAGCAACCTACAGTCAGCATAGATAACGCCAAGCCCTTAAAGGCGACGTGCATAGAGCTAAAGGCATGGACAAAAGATGCACTATATCCCTCTGGAATAGAGAAGACAAGGGAAAAAAACACAAAAATCCTATGGGGGAACCCAGACGAGGACAAAACAAAGGGACTACTTTTGCTAAGTAAAAAAGACATTAGTAGACTGACGGGTATCCTTACAGGACACCTGGGTCTACAAGCGCACCTGCACAAAATAGGTTGTGCAGGAAGCAGTGAATGCAGAGCATGCAGAGAGGACGACGACACGTTGAAACACTACCTCTGTCACTGCCAGGCCTTCACAAACCCGAGAAAACAGCTACTAGGGAGCGACATAATACAAGGACTCGATCACATCAGGACAATCGAGCTCAAAACTTTAAGAGACTATGTCAACATGACAGAAATCTTAGACTAACGTCAATAGAATAATCAGGAATTTTAACCAATTCATACACAAACTTTACAACCTCATCCTGGCCGCAAATTAGAGCGCACAACAGGTCTACTTTATGGCTTAAGTGTATGTCCACACGGACATGTGGTGATCCTGCATCACCCCTCTTTTCAACCTAACCTAACCTAAGTACTTTATACTTGCGAAGTTGTCGAACAGATCTTATGTCTTCAACGCTACATCACAAAGCTTAACAACTAAACAAATGAAATTTAGCACAAAAATGCATGAAAACTTTGTAAAAATATTATTTAATTATTAGAAAGTTTGTGTTGTTGATCCGTAGTGGGACCACCCTGCCCATTTTCCAGACTTCGGGAACAACGAGGGTTGCTAGCGACAAGTTGAGAACTTAAGTGAGATACTCCAATCCCGGCTCGTCAGCATGACCATGGAGATTCCATCAGGGCCCAACGCGTTGGATGATTTAGCGTTGCTGATGGCATTGGCAACATCATCCATTGTAAATTGTGGTGGTTCATCATCGGCAGGAAGAGATCTGATGCGACGTAATACTCTTCTCTTCGCCCTGTCACTCTCAGGGTGCTCGACAAACTGTCGATTGAAATTACTTGCGCACCTCTTCGGGCCAGTCAACGTAACGTCGCCAAACGTGACTGAGGTCCTATCTTCCCTTCTTCCTGGGTTCGAGAGTGACTTAACCGTTGCCCACAATTCACCTATACCGGCTCCAATGTTGCAGCTCTTCAGATGATTTAACCATTTGTTCCGCTTATACTCGCCGACCAGCCTGTTAACTTCCAGTGTCAGCTCCCTGACTCTGGGGTCATTGGGGTTGGCACGATGAAGCTCATTTGCTAATCCCGTCGCTTCTGCTGGAAAGTTTGGTCTTACTTCGGGTATTCGACCAGCAGGGATACGGCGGGCGGCTCCAGCAGTGATGATGTCTCGAAACGTCCTTTCCGCTACCCGAACATCAGAAGGATTGGGCAATTCTCTGAAGCGATGATTGGTGAACTCTCTGAAACTCGGCCAATCAGCTTTCTTATGATTGACGAATGTGCGGCGTTCAGAGGTGATGAAGTAGGGTGGTCTGCTAATGGAGACAATTATGTGAAGATGGTCTGATCCAAGGGAAATGGGTTGCCAGGTAACGTCATTTGTCAGACCAGGTGACAGGATGGTTATGTCTGGTGAACTGTGACACTCTCCTCTAGGGGCGTCCTCATTGACCGTGCAAAACTTAGAGCTATCAATCTGCTCAGCCAGCGCTGTACCTCCCTGGTCGTTTCCGAGGACCGAATGCCACATCTCATGATGCGCATATAAGTCCCCCAGGACGATTATGACCTCCAAGAACAGGCTAATGTCAGGCCTATAATCTGAGATACAGCTATTTCTCGGCGGGATGTATACGTTCTGCAACTCTATCTCGGCAGTTCCAGACCTGACTGCTACCCCCATACATTCCATGTGCGGGTCACTAGAGACAGGCTCGAGCGAGATAGGTCTGTATTGGACTGGTGCAATAGGAAAGCTTATCCCCAACCTCCACTTCTGGTGCGATCTTTCCTTAGCATCACAATGCTGTAAGCTGTGGTTGTAGTTCAGCTTGGTTTCTTGCACCACCGCGACCTTGACCTCGAAGTCCATTGCAATTAAATTGCAAAAAGGATGCATTCTCTGGGATTGGGCAACAACGGCTGGTGTTAAAGGCTGCGTGTGCGGTTGTTGTCGAGGGGACTGCGGGGGAGTTTCGTAATCCGACGACGACTCACTGGGGACTGTGTTCACGCAGCATGCAGCAACATATTCCCTGTCGTAGTCCCTCACATGGACAAGTCCAGAGCAACCCCTTAGATGCACCCACTCCTGACATCTATTGCACCTCATCCAAGGTTGAATGCGGGTGAAGATGCGGATGTGACAAACTGAGCACAGATATATTGGTCCTCGGTTTTCCTCAGTCCCGGCACGGACCAAAAGAATTCGGAGCAGGCAGTCTGGGATATGCTGCTCCCAACACAGAAAAACGAAACAAATACAAACATATGTACACTGAGGTGGCAGCCGCTTTCCGGAACGATGATTTTGTGTTGTTCCGGGTCAATCCGGTACGAAAGAACCCGCTGCCGTGGGATTGTATACTCCATAGTCTAAGCCAGCTAGACCATTTTGGTGAGACTATAGGGATATAAATACATTTGGACTCGGAAAATATCTATATGGGGATTTCTAAGTGAAATTGGATACTTTTTCAAAATTTCCAATATTTTTGATGCAAAACATTGTAGTATATTTCCAGATTTATTTATTTATTTTTTACTAAAGGCTCCAGAGATATCACGCGTTGAAAAAGTCGAATTCTGTAAAAACTATATGCAAAGAAATACTCAAACTTCTTTAATATTGGCCCAAATAGAAAAAAATAATTTTTTGTATTTTTATCAGCTATATAATAAAAAGTATTGCACAGTGGGCTTGGATGCAATCTTCAAGATTTAAAATAATTTAATTAAATCAACGATTGTACTCTTCGATTTTCTTGAATTTTGTATTAGTGGGATTCGAATAATTACTATTTTTCTTAATTTTGTAAAATTTGTCAATAGCATCACCACAACAAAAAACAAAGGAAATCCAAAACTAATTTTGAAAAAGTGTCCGATTGCACTCAGAAATCCCCATATATGAATCCGTCTCTCCCCAGTCAACAAATCTCTCATAAATCAGGTAACAATAAAAAGACTTCCCATACCGGGAATCGAACCCGGGCCTTCTGGGTGAAAGCCAGATATCCTAGCCACTAGACCATATGGGATATAAAAATATGAAACAGGATCACATAAATAGGATAATTATTCCCTTACAAAAGCGGTTCATATGTCAGAAGGGATATTCAAAGGATTTAACGTTTAATGCGAATCTGTAACTATAAAGCGACAAAAAAAGAAAGAAAATATTATTCGTTTAAAATTTTAATAGAACTTATAATCTCTAAACCTTATAACAGTTTTGATTACTAGTCACCCAACGACAATTGTCACTTCTTCATAAGTATTGGGTACTCCAAGTTGTTTATTAAAAGTTAACTTGAAATGAACTCTTCAGTTTATGTTTTTTTGTTTCAACTGTTTTCACAATACTCGCACAATTCAATTGAAACTCTACTTGAAAATCAAATATGCTAGAGATACATATCATTAAACATACACACTTGATTTGACTAAGCGACTGAATGACTGACAGACAGAAAGATAATCATCAATTGTGTATACATAGGTATATAGCTATTGCTGCTGATTTGACAAAGTCAATGAACAAAATAAAAATGACCTTATCAACGCGTGCTTAGTTGAGACAAAGTCATATACCCAGTAATAAAAATGAAAGCAAAATAATGTGAAAAACTTGAACTTATTTCTTCATAATTATTAAGAAATTTTAATAGAAAAACAAAAACAAATCTCCATATGTATATTGCACGGCTTACTCACGCGTTTAAAAGCAAGTTGTCTTATTGTCTACGGCTTACAGATCAAATGTAACATAAAGCAAGGGCGTAAAAAGTACACGCTTTTTAATACCTTTGAGTTAATGTTTATTTTTATTTTATTATTTCAATCATACCGTTTAGATGTTTAGCTGTCATCATTGACATCTGGAAATTTTATGATATGTGTATGACATACTGTTGTGGGCCGTTAGAGTGTAGCGAGTCATAATCTAGCTTTTAGGGATGTCAGTTTGAGGAAATTAAAAAAAAAGAGATTTCAAGCTAATATTTAATTGGTATTTGGAGGTAGGTATAAAAGTATGCTTCCCATACCGGGAATCGAACCCGGGCCTTCTGGGTGAAAGCCAGATATCCTAGCCACTAGACCATATGGGATATGAAAAGTTATCTGATAAGATCTAACCGGAAAATTTAATTAAAATTAATTAAATTAATTAAAATTTATAAAATAAAATAAAATAAATAAATTAACTAAAGAATAATCTTTCGTCTCACGTTTTTAGAAATCAAGAATGTAGCCACAGATAATACTCTAATAATTTAAAAAAATTGGGAGATCATTGTTTATATGAAGAAGAAAATTCTATTTTTGTGTGTCACAGGTCAAATGTATCTCGGTTTAACAATCTAGAAGATCTCAGAGGTCCGATATAAGAAACTAAACCAAATCTGTTTGATGTTGTTGTAATATTAAAAAGACTTCCCATACCGGGAATCGAACCCGGGCCTTCTGGGTGAAAGCCAGATATCCTAGCCACTAGACCATATGGGATATATACTTGCGAATTATATAAAAATACTAGCTGACCCAGTTCCGCGTTGCTGGCCCGTCGTTTTGGATTTCCGTGTAAGCCATAGTAATCCATTTACAATTTATCAGTCTAATATTGATCCCGCTAGAAGTGACCAAAGCACATTACCGTGTTCTACTGTATTTAAAATGTGGGATTGATCGCGCTTTCCCACGTATTGGAGACCGGGTTTTTAGCGTTTTTGTAGTCACGCCTACTAAAATTAAGGATATTATCTATAATTATACATTTTTGAAAAATTGGGTTGACCGCGATATGCCATTTCCGAGATGACCATTCAAGATCAAGGCAGTAAATACCATATTATTGCAAGCATTTTTTAAACAAAACGTTCAAAAATAACTTTCATTTCATGTTTTCTTAAAAAATTTTGTGGGTGAGGTACCCTGGTCACTCCACTGACCACTATAAAAAGTAGTTAAAACCCTATTCTCAGACCTACAAACTCCACATACAAAATTTCATCAAATTCGGTCCAGCCGTTTCGGAGGAGTTCAAAGCCGAACACCGTGACAGGAGAATTTTATATATATAGATTAAGATATCAGACTATATTATATAGGATGCAATTTATTCTTGCTTACCTCCGGCGAAGGTCAGATATCCTGACTACCAGCATAAGTATTGTAAATGAAGCCTCACGGCATCTTGTGTGATAAAATATAAAATAATTTTAATTCTTAGTCTTATATTATAAAAGGTTCAGTCCACAATTGATATCCTAATTTCTTTCAATCTAACTGAATATAATGTATTGTTAAGAAATTATTGAGCAGATACACCACTACAAGTGCTCTTCACCGATATGACGTACAACCTAAAGTTAAAAAGGCCTTCCCATACCGGGAATCGAACCCGGGCCTTCTGGGTGAAAGCCAGATATCCTAGCCACTAGACCATATGGGATATGATTTGCAACATCTCTTAAACATGGAGTTAACCATTCTGTTGACATTATACACAGAAGCTGCAATGGATCTGGAATGTACACCGAAGATAACATTCACGCTCGAAAAAGAGTCCATTATGGGGATCACAAACTATATGTCAAAGTATAGTTTACATGTTAACCTTATTTGACCTTAGAACTCTGGAGTGTCTCCACCACCGGCTATACCAGGGAATGTTTTTTTTTATTCGACATGTTTTTTAATTTACGGGCCTTCAGCCCGGCTTACGATTTTCTCCTCTGTGCATGTTCAACACCAACTACGTGATCTAAATTTTTAATAAATACGATATATTTTCCAAGTGGTCGGCCTTTGACCGGGACTAAGGACTTTCTCCTCTAGAATATGTCTAACACCTGTTGTAGTTCTCAGAGAGACAGTGTGAAAGATCTGAATATTCTTCCATTTTGTTGCGTTTGTACGCTCCAACCACACTGGCGCCGAATAACTTACCACATACGGAGAAATCACCCTGGTATAGTTCTTAGGAAGGCAGTCTCATAGTTCTCAATATTCTTCCTTGTTGATGCTTATTTATAACGCATAAGAGCCGAGAATTGGGCGCCAAAATAGCTTACACAAGCCGACATCTCGTGTTATAACAGGACAGCAGAGTTTTATTGTCTGTCACGAGGGGAACGACTTCATGAATGTTCTACAAACTAAATTATCTCATCTGCAATCAATGTGGTAAACAGCGCGGAGAATATCTGTATGTATATTCCTCTCTTTGAAGAAGATGGCAAGATAAACTTATCCTCTTACAAAAGTCATTAACGATGGGATGCTGTCTGGGTTGGATTTTTGACAGTCCCGTAGATCCTGGAGTGAGTTGGCGAACTTGAAGTGATCGTGCGAAATTGTAGTGATCAGGCGAAAATGAAGTGATTTGGCGAACTTAAACCGACCCGACGAACTTATTTTGATGTGGCAGACATATAGTGGGCTGCCGAACTTAGAAAACGCTGATGAACTTATAGTGGGTTGGTGAACGTATATTGAAATGGCGAACTTAAGACTATTAAGTTAAGCTTATAATAGTGAAGCTGACGAGCTTATAGTGAACTTACGAACAGTTACTGTAAGCTGGCGAACTTATAGTGGTCCGGTGGAACTTATAGTGGTCTGGTGAACTTATAATGAGCTGGGGAACTTACAGTGAGCTGGCGAACTTATAGTGAACTGGCGAACTTATAGTGAGCTCGCGAACTTATAGTGAGCTCGCGAACTTATAGTGTGCTGGCGAACTTATAGTGAGCTGGCGAACTTATAGTGAGCTGGCAAACTGCGTGTCAACTGTCAAACTTGTAGACATCTGGCGAAGTGTTATCAATTTACGAACTTATAGTAAACTTATTGTGGTCTGGGTGACTCGTAGTTAACTGTCGAACTAATAGTCAACTGGCAAAACTTTTTGTCAAGTGCCGAGCTTGTAGTAAACTGTCGAACTTTTAGTGGTCTCACAAACTTAGAGTGAGCTAACAAACTTATATTGAGCTGGCGAACTTATATTGAACTGACAATGCTATAGTAAGCTGAAAAACATATAGTGAGATGGCGATTTTTAGTCTGCTAGTTATCTAAATGTGACCTGGCCAAACAGATAGAGAACTAATGAAAAGTTGGTGAACTTATAGAGAACCGATGAACTTATAGCGAATCCTAGTGTCAGACAAAAGGAAAGAGTTTTCGATTTTCTAAAAAAAAATCCATAGATCCTTTTGACTTTAGACATTCTGGTATATCACTGCAATTATTGATGTTTACAGCTTACCTGCATTGTGAGGCGTCTGAAAGTGAAATTAGTTACTGCCAGAACCCTGAGGATCGCCGAGTTTCCGATGTGGAACTAGTTCATCTTTCTATTGGGATTCAATTTAACAAAATCCCAGTGAGCGATACGTCATTCACCAATTCGGATAAGGAAAATTGAACCGAATCTGTTTGATGTTTACTTACTTACCTAGCTGGCCCATTACAGAACATTTGTTCCATAAGCCGAACTAAGAAAAGATCTCCAACTCTCTCTGTTTTGTGCTTCGCTTTCTGGAATACCGCGCCTTGTCATCTCTTCATCCACTTGTTTGCACCATCTAGTCTTTGGCCTGCCAATTCTGCGTGCACCGCCATGTGGCTCGAATTTATACGCCTTTTTAGCGGGTTCATCATCGCTCATTCTTATGATATGGTCTAGTCAACGCAATCGTTGCATCTCGATACGTTTATCTATACTGATATCGTTGATGTTTATGTAACATTAAAAATACTTCCCATACCGGGAATCGAACCCGGGCCTTCTGGGTGAAAGCCAGATATCCTAGCCACTAGACCATATGGGATATATACTTGCCAATTATATAAAGATATTAAGATATCAGACTATATTATAGGATGCAATTTATTCTTGCTTACCTCCAGTGAATGTCAGATATCCTGAATTTCAAACCCAAAAAGGCGACTTGTGTATCCCTATGATCAAACTTTAAGAAGGTCGATCGACCCAAAACTTCCAAATGATTGATTGTAGTAACCTACAGATTTCATACTTCTAGATTAATAGTGAGTGTTTAAAGGCGGACACTTCTGATTCTAATTTATTGTATGTAAGCTTTATGATTTTGTCATTAGTTCACTCCACCCTTATGTTCATATCAAACATATGATTAACTGGTCACAATTCCGCGGTGCATTGGAACAAAATATAGAGGAAATACAGACAATTGAAAAGCTTTCTTTTTATTGTTTGTTTTTTTTTTATTTGCTGGCTTGGCAACTTCTTCTCTGTAACAATGTTACCGAGCAAATTAGAGCTGTTGCTAGTGATTGGTTGGTTTGTTTGTAGCTTGTTTAGCTTGGTTGCCTAGTTGATAGGTAGGTTGATTAAAGCCATGACGGTTATGGTGGCGGTTTATATGAAATTTTCAGACTGTTGTTAGTGTCTGATGATTATTAGACAAACTTCAGTGGCTAATGTGGTTTAATGCAATGCCACGGGTAACACGTGGTGTAATGTGTGAGAATGTTGGCTCGTTCATGGCATTTATTAGCTGCGACTCTAGTTATGATTTTTTTTCTTCTACCAATTTTTAATTAGATTTGCTTCGCTTGTGAGTAGAAAAAAAAATACTCACACAGAAGTCTTAACATTTCACATATATATATTTTTTTGTTGTTTTTGCTCTTTATTACATATTTACAATTATTGTTTGTTTTATTCGTTTGTGATTTGTTAATATATGAGCAATAATGTGTGTATGTGTTATCCAGCGTAAATTATGTTTCACATTAACATACCTTGCGGTCTAGGAAAGGTTGCACTTGAACGAATGCTGCTGCTGCTACTGTGTTCCATGGTTCACCTAAGGTTATCAAAGTTAAAGGGAAAATAGAAAAAAGTGGTAGCATCTTCATGCTTGCTTGTCAATTTGTTGTTGTTGTTTTACCTCCCATGGTGTTAGGTAAGCCTTGGCGTTATATAAAATTGTAGCGTGTAGACATTTCTTTTGGCCTTTTCATGTAATTATTATTAAATTATGTGTCTTCTATTTTTAATTAATTATGAATAACACACAATGGGCGCCGATATACATAAATATGTGGGATGTTGGCTGGGCAGGAGGACATTATCATTGCCTATAGGTGATGAATGAAAAGTCAATGTCATGCTATATTTGTCAAATTATCAAAAAGTTAATGCAGCAGATTAACAAGATAATGAACTGCAAAGTGCGCCGAAATAAGGCGACTATGGAGAGTTGCCTTTGTATTATGCACCCGGTATGAGAAGGGAAGGTTATGGACAGTAGCAACACATGTTAGCTTCAAATTAGCATGAATGTGAATTAATGAGGTTATTATTGGAGTAAGAAAGGTTCTTCGGATATTCGGTAAACTTAAAAAATCTATTTATATGAATATAATTTAAAAATAATATATCATTCTTCACATTTACCTGGGCACTGTGTTAGCTGTTGAACTTTTAAAGAGACGTTGAAGTTATAGTGGGCTTGCTAAATTAGAGTGAGCTGACCAACATTTAGTTTTACAGTAAATTTCCGAAACTATAGTGAGATATTGAACTTATAGTGATCTGGCGAAATCATAGTGAGCTGACAAACTTATAGTAGGATGGTGAATTTATAGTTAGGTGGTCAAAGTATTGTTAGCTGGAGAACCTGTAGTGCGCCGACGAACCTATAGTGATCTAGAGAACGTATATTGTGCTGGCCACTAGCGAAATTATAGTGAATTGGCCAGCTGAACTTCGAATCACAATGAATATGAATTAATGAGGTAATTAGGGATTTATAAAAGTAGAAAGGTTCCTAATCTCAAAAGGTATTTCCTAGGCTCCAAAAAAAACCTTCACATTTGCCTGTAAACTGCTATATAGTCAGCTCAAAACTAAAAATATTCCCATACCGGGAATCGAACCCGGGCCTTCTGGGTGAAAGCCAGATATCCTAGCCACTAGACCATATGGGATATATACTTCTTCGCTAAAAGCATTGTATCATCTAACGTTCTTAATTTCCAGAGGTTTCCTTGAAACTTCTCGAACTTAATATACGATTCACTAAAAGTATTCCAGATTCACGACCCCCCCACCATTTCTGCGTACTAATAGTGAAATTTCAAACTTATAGCGAGCTGGGGAACTTATAGTTACCTGGCGAGATTATAGTGAGCTGACAATCTCATTGTGATCCGAATAACACGTAGTAAGTAGGAGGGATTTTACTAACCTAAAAACTGACTAACTTTTTGTGTTCTGGCGAACTTATCATGAAATAGCGACCTTGTAGTTAGCTGGCGAATTTGTAATGAGCTGGCGAGCCTAGTTCTCTAGTCGTATTGGAGATATACACTATCCAAAAATTATAAAAATTTCCCATACCGGGAATCGAACCCGGGCCTTCTGGGTGAAAGCCAGATATCCTAGCCACTAGACCATATGGGATACACGGTAATATAATATTTTAAAGGTAAAAATTGCAATAGAAAACATGAAACCAGAATACCACTTCACTAGATTTGTTTAACCCCATTGATCAGCTCTTAAACATTTAATGGTACATATGGACGTATAAGTGCTGTCAACATGTATACACCCATGAGGTCTTATGCCTTAAATCCAATCATATTTCATTCAATTTTTAATTAATAAATTTACATCATAAACAAAAGAATGTTTAGAATATCTCCAGAATTTCTGAATCACTGTGCTGCGTTCTAATAGGGACGAACTAGTATTGACGTGTCGAACTAATAGAGTGCTGGCGAACTTTTAGTTAGCTGGTGAAACTATAGTGAGCTGGCAAACTCGTAGTGAACTAACGAACTCAATGTGAGTGGAATACCATATATAGTAAGCTGGCGAGCTTATATAGAGCTAGGGAACTTATAATAAACTGGCTATTTTATAGTGGAACATATAGTGTGCTGGAGAACTAATAGTAAGTTAGCGATATTATATTTGTGTGCTTAACGTACTGATCTGGCGGACTTATAGGGTAATGACGAACTTATAATAAGCAGGCGATCTTATTGTGGACTGATGAACATATAGTACATATAGTGTGCTGGTGTACATGTGATGTGGCTAAGTTGCAGCTGGTCCCAAAAATTTTAAAAATTTTCCCATACCGGGAATCGAACCCGGGCCTTCTGGGTGAAAGCCAGATATCCTAGCCACTAGACCATATGGGATACATGTTTATGCAATATTTCAGAGGCAAACATTATTGCAATACAAAAAGTGGACCAGAATATTACCTCACTACAATGTTTTAACCACACAGGTAAATTTAAAGGTACAGAGGGACGTATACCTGACGTCAATATGTATACGCCCATGAGGCCACATTCCTTAAATCCTACCCTATTGTAGTTAATTCAATTGTCATTATTTAAATAACCTTAAAATTGCCATATAAATTTTGAAAAACTAAATAGTCTGCTATGCCGACAACCAAATAACATCAGCCAAGAAAAATGCGGGGTTGGTGGATCTATAGTGTTCGTCCTATGATTATATCCCTAATTTTGAAAATAAATAATTTGTTCGTAGGTGACAAAAGACGTTTTTTAGTTTCCAATGACAATTTTAAGGTGTTTGTGGGAATGGTAGGCCTAATTATTAACCTAAAAACCCAATCAACCAAGAAGACGCCATAATCCTTCCAACACTGAAGAACAAGTGTTGGGGCGGTTTTTTTTAACTTTCGATCTATTATCGAGAGTAAGTAGTTGGCCGATATAGACTCTTTTGGAACTTGTGATACGTTTGGAAGACATTTAACAATGTGTAAAGTTTCGGCCAAATCCGATACTTAATTCGTAAGCTATCGGCTTATAATAAGCAGGCGCTGTTATTGTGGACTGATGAACATATAGTGTGATGGTGTACATGTGATGTGGCTAAGTTGCAGCTGGTCCCAAGAATTTTAAAAATTTTACCATACCGGGAATCGAACCCGGGCCTTCTGGGTGAAAGCCAGATATCCTAGGCACTATACCATATGGGATACATGTGTATGTAATATTTCAGGGGCAAAAATTATTGCAATACAAAAAGAGGGCCAGAATATTACTTCACTACAATTTTTAACCACGCAGCTACGTTTAAAGGTACATAGGGATGTATACCTGCCATCAATATGTATACGCCCATGAGGCCACATTCTTTAAATCCTACCCGATTGTAATTATTTCGTCATTATTTAAATAACCACAAAATTACGACAGCCGAATAACATCAGCCAAGAAAAATACGGGGGTGGTGGATCTATAGTGTTCATCCTATGATTATATCCCTAATTTTGAAAATAAAAAATATTTTCGTAGATGACAAACAACGTTTTTTAGTTTCCAATGGCAATTTTAAGGTGTTTGTGGAAATGGTAGGCCTAATTATTACCCTAAAAACCCAATCAACCAAGAAGACCCCATAATCCTTCTGACACTGGAGAACAAGTGTTGCGGCGGTTTTTTTTTAAATTCGGACTATTATCGAGGCCAACAACTTAGGCCGATATATACTCTTTTGGAACGTAAGATACGTTTGGAAGACATTTAACAATGTGTAAAGTTTCGACCAAATCGGGTACTTAATTCGTAAGCTATCGGCTCATCTATGATTTTAGTTGGAAATATGGACTTGCTTCAGAAAACAATTGTACCGTTGTAATAAGCGCCACAAAGGCAACGTACTGGAAAAATGTTTGCACAACGATCCAAGACTTGTCCCCTAATTGCACGTCTGAGAAAAATTTAGCAATTTAGGTCGACAGCCGTAGTCGGTAGTGCTTTTTGCTTTAAGTTTATTATAATTTATAATATTAAAATAAATAAATATTAAAATAATAATATAAAAATAAATAAAAACAACAGTTTAGTAATTTAGTATTTGAGGTACCCGAAGGTCGATATACTCCATTTTCCAAACTGAACTATGACTCGAAGAAATATTACTATGAAAAAAGTCACTACTTCGTGTTCACCAAATTATCGAAAAAGTTTAACCTCCGTTGGAGAGATACCAGAAGGATTGCACCGTTATGGCCCACCTTGGAACTTGATCTAAGTTTCGAAAAAATATTATGAGCTGCAAAGTTTGGAGCAAGTCGCTTAATCCATTCGAGAGTTATCGTGCTCCCAAACTGGTAGAGCTGAATAACAATTATTTCTTTCCTCACTTCCATAGATTAATGCAATAGACCTGCGAAATCGACTTCATCCTAGCAGTACCACTTTCTCCAATAAATTATGACCTGTTCATGTATAACTTTAGATTCAACTATCACTATCAACAAGTATCACATATTTTGCCGGGTACATATGATCGTATACATTGTGTCACAAGGTATATGCGTACGTGGTCACATTTTTAAATAATGGATTGAATTATTGACCTGTTCATGTATAACTTATGTTTCAAATACTTCTTCTTTGGCAACAAATATTTTGCTGGGTACATATGATCGTATACATTGTGTCACAAGGTATACGCCTACGTGATCACATTTTTAAAAAATGGATTTAATGGTCATCTATCGAAAAGGTCGTCTATCTAAAAAGCATTACGTATTTTTAAATACCTCTAATGGGCTAAATAAGGTTATCCAAGTTCTATAAATTGCCTCCTATTTAAAATTCCTTCAAATTCAACATGGCTATCTCTCTAATGATGAACTTCTCTACGAATAACAAATGTTTAATTAAAATATATTTCTTTAACAAACTTCACATTAATTTCCATTCCCTTATCAGCAATAATTAATTTAGTAAAAGAGTCACGCTTAACTGAGAACATAAGTAAAGCTTAGAAACAATTTGAAATGCGGAGGAAAGTAACGCTGCAGTGTTTGCGAATAAATCGGGGACTCCAGCATCGTTGAGACTTTATATTGCGGGTAATACAGATAACATAGTTGGAGATTTTGTCGGTCGTCAAATCATTGCAGGACAATTGCCATTCCTTGTAGGAGAAGCGGCCATTAGATGGTTGATACCACTAGTAGTTGTTGATTTGGAATATACTGTAATCGTTGGAGCCCTTGGAGATGGTGGGACCAACAAAATTGGTGCTATAGGAAGATTCGTGTTCAGCAACACAGGTCCATTGGGACAATTCAGATTTTGTTGCACCCAAAGCATACATTTCTTAGACCAAAGAGCAAAAAGTAAATATCTTATGTAAGGCAAGGATAGCCAAAAGCGGCAACAATTTACTCAAAATATTCTAAATTCCAAAATATTCACTGGTTGAAACCCTCACAGATAATTTCCAAAAAAAAAAAAAAAAAAAAAAATAGTATTCACTTGACCTAAATTAATTCCTGGAACTCGTAAACAATGATACGGGTTATGGCGTTTTACTTTATGAAAAGAATAACAGACCACTTTGATGGTATCATTATGGCAAAAAATTAACAACGTTTAAGATTAAATATTAATATATTTTTCTAATAAAATGATCTTTTTTTTTTAAACAAAATAACAAATTTTAATATCTTATCAATAAAAGGTTTTTTTTTAATTATTTCAGGTAAGCCCATAGGAAGAAGATTGAAATTGGGGCAAAAAATAAGCGTACACTTGAGGCTTTTCATGTGTATCATATCAATAGTGAAGTTTTAAGATTGTTCTGTGGGGGGTAAGTAAATATTTTAAATTATAATATTAACAGTGAAATCCGGTATAGTGGAACACAATCCAACATGACGTTCTTTCAAGAGAATATAAAGTTTAGGAAAAACAACATAAATACACACAGGCGTATACATGTTGACAACATGTATACGTGTATGGAACCATAAATCTCATTACAACACATAGGTAGCACTTTTGCTATCGGTAGAACTTTAGACTAATTTTTAGTGGTCCTTAACTTTCCGAAAAATATCGTTATATAAAGAAATTATAAGTATTTACATTTTACCGATTTTTATTGGTAAATTAAAAAAATGAGTAAGACATGTATACGTGTAGGGAACCATTACCTTTATAATAACAGCAGTAGTAATTTAAATTCTGGAATACCTGTTTCTTGCTCTCACTATATTTAACTAAATTTGCCCGGAATGTTATTCCATAGGGCAAGACTTAATAAATGTGAACTCCTAGACGTATACGTGCTAACACCATGTATTCGTACCTATGTACTTATCACCAATTTTAATCTACCACATTTCTGTTTATTATTTTTGAAATCTGCGAGCACAAAATTTTACTAATTTCATATCATACCAAACATCAGCGAAACCACTTAAATTTTCAGTTGATATGATACTCTACAACAATTATATTTCCAAGAGATAACTATGACTAACATATGAAGACAGCAAATAACCATTCAATATGATTATGACTAACTTAAGTAAAGGGATCTGATAAGCAATATGTGAATATGCCATGAAAACAAAAAACAAAAAATCTTATCAGGCAATTTCCCCACAAAGGAAAGGAAACGTTGCTATATAAAGACAACATTCCCCGAAGAAATTCATAGTTTGTGTTTATGTATGATGGATGTCTACGCGATGAAGTGGAGCTGGTTCCGATAGGTTAGTAATGACAGTTGCTGAGAGCCAAAATACAAAACCCCAGAATGTGGGAGACTTTTAGTTTTGTGATTTCCAAGTTGTTTGCAAGACAATATAGAATATGAATAATATGAATATGAAACAACAAGTATGATGAAAACAAACAATTGGAGATTGTCTCTATAATTATGGATTTATTCACTTTTCAAGTTATGTTACCAGAGATGTTGGTGTGTATTCTTAGACCGCTCGAACAAGAAGGAAGGAAATTTACAAGGTTTTTAAGAAAAAGGTATTTCAATATGGCTTTAAAGAAGCAGTGCAAAGAGAAGAAAAGAAGTAACTCAGTTCGATAGATTACTTATTACTAATTATTATGGCGTTTTTACATAGAAACAATTTGGAGATTTCAGATACAAATCGATACTAAAACTGGGGGGAAAATTAGGGGTTTACGTTCAGACGTAAACATTCCGGCCCCTCTTTCAGTGTGCACTGAAACTTTTACTTAAACTTAGATACTGCTTTAAAGATTACGATACAACATTTTGCATTTTAATTCAATTAGCGAATCACTATGTGTGTTATAAATTTAAATTCATATTCTTGTATTGATAAAAGTTACAATTCATGGTTATTATATGGAGAGGAAATGATTCTAGTAGTTATAAAGAGTGTTACTTATTTTAGTGAGAGTACAGTCCATACACGATAATCCCGAATAGGGTGCTTTGAGCTGTTGGAAGCCCATTACGTACATAAACTCCGTCACGAATTATTCGGGAGTAAACATCTACGCCCAGGACTACATCAATAGAAGCTGCTTTGTGAAAATTATTGTCAGCCAGGATGAAGTTAGAGAAACACGACATAAGTGAGTTTGGGAGAGACTCCTTTGGCGTTGTAGTGTTGATTCTGCTATGAACTCTGAGAGTCACATCAATTTTATTGGACGGATCTGCGACAGAAATAAGCGTCGATGTGCATATGGTTTCGCTCTCTAATTCCAAGGTCGTCAGCGCCAATTTTTCTACACTTTTTTGGGATATGCAGCTCATGCGCGATGCAGAGTCAATTAAACATCTTACGTATTGTTCGCCATCCTTTGTTTTAATTTTGACGACGGCGGTCGGTAGCAGTGTGGCCACGTTCTGCTTTAGAATTGCGGTAAGGGATGTAGTAGTGGTTTGTGGACGAAAATCAGGACGAGACTTCGGAGGTGATTTTCCATTTTGACTGGTTGACATTCCGGGCTCTGATGGGGCTTTCGTCTTATTACGGCCTTCAGCTAAGCCCTGTTTGAGCCTGACATGAGAATGTAACAGAGAATGGTGCTTTTCCCCGCAGTATCCGCAACCGGTTGTGGTGAAACATGAGCCTTGGGAATGGGAGTGTGCCAAACAGTTGTTGCAATATCCAAACCTTTTTACTATACCAAGTCTCTCGATTGTGTTGGCGTTACGGAAACGTGAACAATGTTTTAGCCCGTGGTTCCCTCTGCACAAGCGACAAGCAAATTTGTATGTAGACATAGTATTATGTTTCTTCTTAGAAGGCATTTCCTGTAAGGAAGGGTATGGATTAGTAATGAGACAATTATGGAAAACTAGAGAAATTTAAAGTAGGATTCGAATATGTTATCAGCTTTCTAAAGAAAGAGACTAATATATTTTATGAGCTGTTATCTGAAATGACAACCAATTTGCTAATTGGTCGGGTTACGACGCCCCTTTGGGTGAGGACATCAGCAACTCGTATTCTTTTGTCTGACCCGGGGTATACCCTTTGTATTCTTCCAAGTCGCCAGCTATTCGGAGGTAGGTTTTCTTCCCTGATAACCACGAGCATATCCTTTTCGACATTCCTTTCTGGTCTTTTCCATTTGTGGCGTTTTTGGAGCTCCTTCAAATATTCGTTTTTCCACCTGGAACAAAATTGCTGGTGGATACATTTTAATCGTTGCCAACGATTTTGGATGGATATTGGAGTTTCGCGGATTTCTGGATCTAATGGAGTCAATAAGGCTGTACCAATAAGGAAATGTCCTGGGGTGAGGGCAGTTAGATCGCTTGGACATTGCGATGTTGGAGACAACGGCCTGGAGTTGAGACAAGCCTCGATTCTGCTTAATAGTGTCTGGAACTCTTCAAAGGTATATTTGTGACATCCTGCAGTCCTTTTGAAGTGGTGTTTGAAGCTTTTTACCCCTGCCTCCCACAAACCTCCCATGTGAGGGGCACCTGGAGGAATGAAATGCCAGGATATATTTTGATGGGAATAACTGGAGAGGAGAGCACGATGGGACGTTTGAATGAATTCTTTTGCCAGAATCCGTGAGGCACCGACGAAAGTAGTCCCGTTGTCCGAATGAAGGTGGAGTGGACAACCGCGTCGGGAAGCAAAACGGCTGAAAGCTGCAAGGAATGCTGGAGTGGACAAGTCCGATGTAGCTTCGAGGTGTATTGCTTTTGTGGAGAAGCAAACGAAGACACAGACATATCCCTTCATTATGCGACAGTTCCGCCCCGCATAGCTCTTCAGGTCAAAAGGACCAGCGAAATCGAGTCCAGTATGGGTAAATGGCCTAGAGTATTCGCATCGTGAAGGAGGTAAAGCTGCCATTAGTTGTCTTTGACACCGATGTCTGTAAATAATGCATGGCTTACATGTGCGGATGAATTTCTTTATCAGATTTTGAGCTTTCGGAATCCAGTATTCAGTGCGGACAAGTCGAAGAACCAGCTGGTTTCCGCCATGCAAAGATATACGATGTATGAAGTCAATTAGAAGCCATGCGTATTTGCATTTATATGGAACTAAGATCGGATGTTTTTCGGCGAAGGTCAAAGATGGAGAGGCCTCTAGACGACCACATAGACGCATAATACCATTGGAATCCATAAATATGTTTAGATTTAAAAGTGGACTTGACGATGGGATTGGCTTGTTTGTAGAAAGTGACCAATACTCTTTAGGATAGAAAACCTTCTGAATAGTGGATAGTAGTCTGTTTCGCACAAATCTAATTTCAAGAGCCGTAACAGTACCACTACGCTTTTGGTAGGTAGAACGATATTTTGGATGAGTTGAGAAGAAAAAACGATAAACATATGCAATTGTTCTCATAGCCTTAGAGAAACATGAGAATTGATCCAATAGATCGTCGAAAGTTTTGAAATAAGTAAAGTGGACTTTAATGGACTTCTTTTCCAACTCATGTTCATCGTCTACATATGGAGTGGATTTAGGCCAATCGTCTGTAGGTCTGGACAACCATGTAGGTCCTTTCCACCAGAGATTGTTGTCTAACAAATCTTGAGGGTAGACCCCTCTGCTCACCAAATCTGCAGGGTTGTGCGCGGATTCGACGTGAGACCACCGAGAATGGTCAATGACCTGTATTATCTTGGAAACCCTGTTAGCGACGAAAGTATTCCAAGAGCAGGGTGGTTTGGCGAGCCACGATAGAACAATCGTGGAGTCAGTCCAGCAAAATGTAGAGTAATTTTGGATGTTGAACTGTGGGATGATGTTATCTATCATCTCTGCTAGCATCGTAGCGCCGCACAGCTCTAATCGCGGTATCGAAAGGGTTTTTATTGGAGCAACTTTCGATTTGGAGGAGATTAGGAATGTGGAAATTTCATTTGGATGTATAATGCGAATGTAAATCACCGCACCGTAGGCCTTTTCTGATGCATCAGAAAAGCCATGAAATTGAACTTCAGCGTCTGGAACAAACTTAACCCACCTTGGAATTCTAATCTCATTCACGACTGGATAGTGCTCCTGAAAGGATTTCCACAAACGCAGTGATTCAGCAGAGATCTCTGCATCCCATTCAGTGCGATCCATCCAAATTCGCTGCATAATGATTTTGGCTAATACGATGATTGGCGCTAACCAACCCGCTGGATCAAACAATTTTGATATATGGGAAAGGACAACTCGTTTAGTGTTTACAAGATCTTGTGGAAATGACACGACACGGAAATAAAATTCGTCCTCTAAGGCATTCCAGCGGACACCAAGTGTCTTTGCGGAGCTATGATCATCGAAGTCGAGAAAATCAGTATACAGCAGATCTTCTGGAGGAAGATCTTTTAAGATTTCTTTGGAGTTTGAGGTCCATTTTCTCATTACGAAACCTGCTGAATTCAATGCCTGTAACAACTCACTTCTAGCCTGGACAGCTGAGGTGATATCGTGCGCACCAACCAAGGCGTCATCAACGTACATTGATGTCCTTAAGATCTTTGAAGCTATTGGGAATTTTTCCTGAACATCATTAGCTAGTCTATGCATCGTTCTTATCGCAAGATACGGAGCACAATTCACCCCGAATGTTACAGTATTGAGCTCGAAATCTTGGATTGGATCATCTGGACCGTTACGGTATAAAATTCTTTGGAATCGGGAGTGTGTAGGATGCACATGGATCTGGCGATACATTTTCTGGATATCCCCATTAAACACATATCGGAAAAAACGCCAGTTTAGAATGAGGAGTGTTAGGTCATTCTGCAAAACAGGACCAGTATGGAGTATATCGTTCAGGCTCAATCCATTTGAAGAAGGCGCTGAAGCGTTAAATACAACACGAACTTTTGTCGTTGTACTTTCAGGTTTTATTACCGCATGGTGCGGTAAATAATAACATGGCAAAGTATGAGATGAAGTGGAGGCCTGAATAGGAGACATATGTTTCAATGTTAAATACTCCTGAATATTATCATCATATTCTTTTTTCAGTTGTGGATTGCGCAAAAGACGATTTTCATTTCGGAAGAATTGTGCCATTGCGCTATTCCTGGACTGACCTAAGTTAATGATTTCCGGAAACTCGTTTTTAAAAGGGAGGGATACCACATATCTCCCTTCATCGTTTCTGGTGGTAGTTTTCTCATAAAGCTCTTCACAGAACTTATCGGAATTGGATAGTGACCGTCTCTGTGGAATATTCTCCACCTCCCAAAATCGTGAAATCTCTTGGCTAAGAGAGATTTCACAGAAATAGGAAACGAATGTGGAATATGATCTGGGACTAGAAGATGGAACTGGTCCTGTCAGAATCCAACCGAATACTGTCTCTTGTGCCATTATCGACCCGTACACCTGAGGCTTACAACCGGACAGCATGATGAAGGGAAGAACGTCGGCACCCAAAAGAATGTCAATTTTGCAACTTTCGTAGAATCGTGGATCTGCGAATGTTAATTGGGGTAGGACGGATAGAATGTGCGAGTCGATCGTATTAGAGGGCAGATTGTTGGAAAGATGTGGAACAATTAATGCAGATACGCTAAGTTCAAAATTCTCGTCTGTATTGGAAGCCAAAATGAATTGACACTCCTTCTGGACGTCAGCTGAAACTGTGTTATTCAATCCTGATATCCTAGCTGCTGTTCGTTTCGTTGGAAGCTTCAAGAAATTAGCCAATTTTTCGGACATGAAAGTCCCCTCGGATCCCGAGTCTATTAGAGCTCTTGCCTTATAAGCAATACCCATGTGAATGATTTTAACGCAGGCTGTCCCCAACAGGACACCTTTGGAATTGGTAGCAAAACAACTCTGTACAGTATCATTTTCCGAAGTAGTGGACTGTATGAGGGGGTTTGGTTTTGGAGAGAATGAATATGGAGTAGGATTGCTATGTTGGTTGTAACCGCTACCAACTGACGGCTTGGATATAGAAGAGGCCTTGGGACTGTCGTTATCTTTGTGGAGAAGAGTGTTGTGCCGTTTGTGACATTTGAAGCAAGAGTTCTTGCTTTTGCAACTTTTAAGCACGTGAGCACTTGAAAAACAGTTTAGACACAGGTTGCTGTTTTTAATCTCAGCTAACCGCTGATCATAACTCATATTTAAGAACTTAGGACATTTACGAATAATGTGGAACTCTTTTGGACAGAGCTTACATTTCGTCGGCTTGACATTCGCTTGGAATGCATTAACCTTGGGTGTCGAAGTTGGTTTAGATTTGGATGGATTTGTTTTTCGATCGGTGGAATTTTTTATTTCAGACACAGATTCCAATGTCCTGTATCTGTTGGTCAGGAAAGTGTCTAATTCTGACCATTTTGGAATTTGTGTCTTGTCCTTTAACGTTTGCTCCCATAGTGTTAATGTCGAATCTGGAAGACAGTTGGAGCATAGGTAAACAAAAATCGGATTCCAACTTTCGACATCAATCTTATAGAGTTTCAGATTGGTAATGCATGCGTTAATGTCCCGCTGCAACTTCTTAATTGAGTTTGCGGACTCTGTTGGAATTGCGACCATTGTGAATAAGTTTCTCAACTGGCCATTTATTAGTACACGCCGATTTTCATAACGAGCGCATAAGTTAGACCACGCATTTGGAAATCCATCATTGGTAAGTGGACTTTTAGCGACGATATCATGGGCCTCACCTTTTGTCTTTTGGGACAAATGAAACAGCTTCTCGACGGGACTCAGTTTAGAATTGTCAACTACCACTGCTGTAAAAATATCCCGAAAGGTGGGCCAAGACCTGTAATCCCCATGGAATGTACAAAGTTCGACTGGTGGAAGCGAGAATTGATTAGAGGGACTAGTGACGGATTTAGAGATAAGGCCAGGTGATGTTGGAGATGCATGGGGGAGACTTTCGAGGGCATCGTTTAACTTTGAGATGCACCGACAGTACGTAGCGTAAGATTTTTTATACTTTTCCTTAACTGTATCTACTACGCTGGTTTCATCCTCATTCGTCTCATCCGCCTCTTCATCTTCCTCTTTATTCCCAATATCTATAAGACATTGTTCATAGATATTCTTAAGTCTGTGCCATATCGACTTAACTTCATCTTTGTGAGTTTCGAGGAGACAGCGTGTGGTTAGAGGAAGCTCATTACTGTTTAATGAGGCTTCAAATTCCACCAGAGTATCACAGAGACGTATGAATTTATCTAAGGACATTTCCGTGGTTAAGAAGATTGGACTGAAGGAAGTATGAGCGTGACTACGAACAATCTATTGGGAGGTTATGGGAGTTCTCAACCAGTGTAGCCAGAAGAGGAACTTTCTTTATTTTTTTTGTTTGGAAAACTATTTGGTAGCAAGTAGGCTATGTATGTACATGTAAATGGGTTTCGAGAGAGGTTTGGCCCCAACCGGCATTCGCAATAAAAGGTAATACAAGTCAACGTGATAATCCCACAAAGATTACATAAAATGGGGAAGAAATGTTTGAGCAAGAGATATCTTAGATATCTTACACGTACATGTATTAATGTGGGGTGCTAAAGGAGTCCGACCTTTCCAATGGGTAGCAATGTGGACAGTATCGATATAATACAACAAGCGGGATGAAAAGTGGAACAAGCAAACGAACGGAGATAACAGAAAGGCACAGATGTCCCTCTGATTACTACGGGAATGTGTTGACCACTCTGACCACTTAGTTTGAAGATGTACCGATGTCAGATAAATAAGAGGATAGAATCATCGACATGTCAATTTATGGCAACTTTAGCACTTATAAATAGTGATAATCCTCAACGATCATTAATATTCTATCTTCACTCAATCTAGTATCCCACTAATCCTCATATTTAGATTGGACCACTAGAACGCTTAATATTCAGAAGCTATTGACACAACTTTTGTAGGCAAAATAAATTATAATATAAATATTTTTATTATATGGATTATTATAATGAATATAGCTTCAAAACTACATTCGTTGTCAACGTTAGTTATGGGTTTAGAAAGGTTAATATTCTCTCAAGTCGTGCTTTCCCTTTTGTTGTTCAGGATTTAGCATTCACATTCAGTTTTTGAGCCACTGTAAAAAAGCATCTGTAACATTCATACATACATAGCTGAAAGATACGCATAAAAGTACTGAAAAAATTGCATGGTTTCAATAATAATGGAAGATAAAAACGTAAACAAAAGAGGTCATTGATCTCGATGTATATGGAATATTGGAATATATGGATTATTTGTTTACGTTTCTATTTTCGTTCTCGATCTGTGTCTTCTTCTGTGCTTCAGAGAACGCAGGTACCAAATGCACCAACAATATAGAAAGGCATACGAAAGAGCAGAGGAACACAGAATTAGCACAGCGGTTGTTATCTCTGTTGAACAGAAAACAGGTTTGTAATCAGTCCAGAGCCACAAACCCAATGCCTAGCAATCTTAGTGAGTGATTATTTTGTGTATGAGTGATGTTGTTGGTAGGTAGGCACGGCAAATGCAAGAGCCCGTCTGACTTTACGAGAGAAGCTTTATATGTGCGTGAGTAAGACCACAAAAACATGAAATATCTCACTAGACATGCGCATTAGGGAAAATATGAGAGTTGAGTGATAAATTTTTGATTTTGAAGAGTTAAGTGAGCGCATGGAGTGTATTTTTGCACTGTTAATAACATTCCTAGTACAAATGTGTGATCTTTCGTAACATGTGGATTGCTAGCATATGGGATTTTTTTTCAGCGGGAGATTTAACAGAATGTTACGGAGCACGCTTTCTATAATTGACAAAACTTCTACAATATGATAGACTTTGCAGAGGTATTGCTAATGGGAAAGAAGACCACCAGCTCTGTGATTAACTTTGAGGAATGCGTTTTACATTTATTTACAATATAATTGCAACAGGTAGCATTTTCATCGACATGTATTTGGATATTCCAAACTTACTGCGTTGCAACGTGATTCCTTAACTCCTGTTGTTGTAATTCCTTATGCGCCACAGTAATTTCTTTGATATTGGAGCCAGAGATACCACAGCCGAATAAAAAACCAAAACAGTATCAGCACATCCAACTATTTGCACACGCAGCAAAAATTAAAATTGAAGCTTCAATAATTTTATTTCTTTTTAGGAAATCCTCTATTTGTCATAGTATTTAGCTGATTGCAGTATTAAATTGTTCACTGCGAAAAAATCTCCGACGGCATGTGTCCAAGAAACGACCTCCGTTGCTTTACTTGGTACACTAAACTAGCGAACGAACAGGAATAGGAACAAACCTTGAACACTGAGTAAACGTTGAGTGGAGTTGAAATCTCTCGCAAATATCAATGCATCCGTCTCGCAATGGACCAAAATGTTTATGTATGATGGATGTCTACGCGATGAAGTGGAGCTGGTTCCGATAGGTTAGTAATGACAGTTGCTGAGAGCCAAAATACAAAACCCCAGAATGTGGGAGACTTTTAGTTTTGTGATTTCCAAGTTGTTTGCAAGACAATATAGAATATGAATAATATGAATATGAAACAACAAGTATGATGAAAACAAACAATTGGAGATTGTCTCTATAATTATGGATTTATTCACTTTTCAAGTTATGTTACCAGAGATGTTGGTGTGTATTCTTAGACCGCTCGAACAAGAAGGAAGGAAATTTACAAGGTTTTTAAGAAAAAGGTATTTCAATATGGCTTTAAAGAAGCAGTGCAAAGAGAAGAAAAGAAGTAACTCAGTTCGATAGATTACTTATTACTAATTATTATGGCGTTTTTACATAGAAACAATTTGGAGATTTCAGATACAAATCGATACTAAAACTGGGGGGAAAATTAGGGGTTTACGTTCAGACGTAAACAGTTTGAATTTAACCATTCTTAGCTAGAAAACACCATGAAATTCTTCATTGTCTTGGTTGCCGCTTTGGCCTTGGCTGCCCCTGCCATGGGTAAGACCTTCACTCGTTGCTCTTTGGCCCAGGAAATGTACGCTTTGGGTGTACCCAAATCTGAATTGCCCCAATGGACCTGCATTGCTGAACACGAATCCTCCTACCGCACCAATGTTGTTGGCCCCACCAACTCCAATGGCTCCAACGATTACGGTATCTTCCAAATCAACAACTACTACTGGTGCCAACCATCCAACGGCCGTTTCTCCTACAACGAATGCAAATTGTCCTGCGATGCTTTGTTGACCGATAACATCTCCAACTCTGTTACCTGTGCCCGCAAGATCAAGTCTCAACAAGGCTGGACCGCCTGGTCTACCTGGAAATACTGCAGCGGTACCTTGCCCAGCATTAACGATTGCTTCTAAGCGCTAAACTAAGAATCTCGAATAAATTCGTGAATTTCTGCTAAAAATAAATATAGTTTTCATTAGTGTAGAGAGGGATGGGGAATATAAATTAGGTGTCTTCTTTATACAAAAAACTGATGACGGCCGCTTATTAGTCTATTATGATGCGAACGCCTTCTCTTCTTTTTAAAATGTTAATACCTTTAAAATAATGAAGACAAATGGGTATTAAAGTCTCAAATTTCTAAATTGTTCACTGAAGAGGCCAGCAGAAGGTTATTGATCTACAGATGATATGGGAAAGATTATGACTGTTTGTATATTATGTAAAGAGAATACCCCCTGAAGACTGTAAATACTACATCAAACAAAATTTGAAATTGTCCAGGATATTTTTCACTTGGATTATTGAATACTTTCTGTCATCAGATTACTCATGGTACATTTGCGGGTATACATGTTGTCAACACGTATACGCAATAAGGTTCCATTGCCTAAATTTTGCTGTTTATGGTTTGTTTATGTAAAAAAGGTAGATGAATCATCACGATTGTGATTCCGCCCTTTCTACGTACTAATGCAAAAGGTAGTAGTGGGAGTACTTGTTCAATTTAATTTTATTGGCTATATTAGTAATTTAGGAATATCTATCTGAAAGTGGGGGTGCCAATTTTTAGCACAAGTTTTTAAGTCATTATGGACTGTGAACAGTTTTGCATGTAGCTGACTGATTTGGCATCTTCTTTATTTGCATGTGAACCGCCAAACACAACGTTCATTACCTCAACAAAGGCATTACAGTTCGTAGCCTCACTCAATAGGCTGCAATAGTTTTGATGTCAGTCTAGTTGAGGCTATTATCAAACTATCTACTTTATTTATTTTCTTAGTTCTCTTCTTAAATTTGCTGAGAATTGGTTTGGAGAAATTTATATTTTTTTGCTTTCCCATTATATGACCTTTTTTGACGTGTCCGATCCTATTATATACTTATTAACTCACGTTTTCAGTTCAAATTTGTTAACAGTATTTTCGATACTGGGTCTATTACACCCGGTCAGAACTTCGAATTTCATGCATTTAAGAGAATATTCTGCTTAAAACATTGATTAGATTATTTTCTTGCCTTAGAATAATCCCCTTAAAACTTAAAAACTTTTGAAATTTTTATTATACCAACCGGTGGGTAGGGATCATTACAATTTAATTCTAAGAGCCCAGTCCGACACATTTATAGTTATCTGTGCGTGTACATAATGTCAGCACGTTTACGCCTAAGAGATCATATATGTTACCTCCTATTGGGTGAAAGGGTCATCTATCTAAAATGATCTATAAAAATAGAATGCTGTCTAAAAATAACTAAAAACGGCTGCAGACATCAATGGACCTTGACACTCCCTTCAGATAGCCTAACTACGATATCCATATAAAATATCTTGCACCTTTAGAATACTTTCTTCCTAGCTTTAAAATATCGTTCAAAACTTTTTCTTCATAAATTTGTCATTGCGGAAAATCTGTAAATCCATCACTCTAATTAGGATTTTTGTCGAAAAAGATTAAAGGATTTAAAATATAACAAACTGTCTTGTCGAACACCCTTCGCTATATCAATTTTCCCACAGCCCTTTATTTACAAATGTTTTCTTAGGCAACACAAAAAGCAATAAATATACGTTTTTTCAAAAATCCAAAATTGTATTCAAGGAAAAGGTCAAGCGATTAGAAGCAATCGTTAATGCTGGGCAAAGTACCGCTGCAGTATTTCCAGGTAGACCAGGCAGTCCAGCCTTGTTGAGACTTGATCTTGCGGGCACAGGTGACAGAGTTGGAGATGTTATCGGTCAACAAAGCATCGCAGGACAATTTGCATTCGTTGTAGGAGAAACGGCCATTGGATGGTTGGCACCAGTAGTAGTTGTTGATTTGGAAGATACCGTAATCGTTGGAGCCATTGGAGTTGGTGGGGCCAACAACGTTGGTGCGGTAGGAGGATTCGTGTTCAGCAATGCAGGTCCATTGGGGCAATTCAGATTTGGGTACACCCAAGGCGTACATTTCCTGGGCCAAAGAGCAACGAGTGAAGGTCTTACCCAAGGCAGGGGCAGCCAAAGCCAAAGCGGCAACCAAGACAATGAAGAATTTCATGGTGTTTCCTAGCTAAGAATGGTTAAATTCAAACTATGCCTTTGTTCGAGAAATGTTGCCTTTATATAGCGATTTCCTCTTGAATATAAGCCCAATGTCAAGTAGATTAGATTTCAAGTATGCTTTTTTGGCAAAAATATTAATAAAGTTTTTATCATTTATTCCTTCGTTAAGGTAATCACTGAATGGCTATTTCTTTGTGTGTTTTTGTTAGTGATAGCTATCTGGTAGCACAATTTTTATGAAGAGTTCTCGTATTTAAAGTTAAAATTATTAAACTTTAAGAGCTTTGGCCGATGATCTGATAGACCAAAAACTTATAAAATATTAAATTCCCAGTTTTTGTTAGTATTAATGATACAAATAATTAGGTGATCACCTTTTAGAAAAAACTAAAGGCCTAGGTACATAAGCTGCCTCGCCTGGTTGCCTTGCTTTCCTGCTTCATTTCTGGCATAACAAAAATAAAAGAATAAAGAAGAAAAGAGCAACCTAGTTCGAAATTGGCTCGGCCTTCTTTATTGTTTTATTTTATGTTATGTTAGAAATGAAGCAGGAAAGCAGAGCAACCAGGCGAGGCAGCTTATTTATCCAGGCCTTAAGTGTCTTCACCTGCGTATAATTGTTGTCATAAAGTATACGCCCCTGTGGTACAATGAAAAATCTGTTAATGTTTCTTTTTTTAAATAGAATTTATGAAAAATGTTCGAAGGGTTTTAAATAAGTTTAAGTTTTCAATCTTCAATTATTAAATTCTAAATATGAAAAGGACATAAACTATGAGAATATGAAATATAGAACTGCCTAAAATTATTATATGGGATTAATTAAAATACAGTACACATTTTATCAATTCCGTCAGACTACATATACCTAGAAATTGCGAAAGATAGAATAACCATGCTCGCAGTCTACTTCAAATTTTCATTACCTTATTGCCTTACCATCGCAAATCAGACGGAGTACAAAAATACGACTATTCAACTCAAATGTAAAATCTGTTCTATTGTACGGATGCGAAACATGGAACATGTCCTCAAGAATAGCGAACTCACTCCAGGCATTCGTCAATAGATGCTTAAGAAGAATTTTGAGAATACATTGGCCTAATGTGATTACAAACCAATCTCTTTATGAAAGGTGCAACCAAAATCCAATAGTCAAGGAAATCAGACTAAGAAAATGGAGATGGATCGGTCATACACTGAGGAAACAAGAAGGAAATATTGCCAAAGAAGCCCTTGAGTGGAACCCGCAAGGTAGCCGCCGTAGAGGTAGACCTTTGCTAACGTGGAGACGGCAAGTTTTAGAAGAACTGAGGAAGGCGAATAAATCATGGAATGAAATTAAAATTTTAGCTTTAAATAGAAATAATTGGAAAAATTTTGTTGTGGCCCTATGTTCCACCTAGGAACCTGGATATTAATAATAATAATAATAATAATAATAATAATAATAATAATAATAATAATAATAATAATAATAATAATAATAATAATAATAATAATAATAATAATAATAATAATAATAATAATAATTGCCGAAACCTGGAAAAATGGTTTGTGGTTTATCTCCTAGAAGATCAGCTAATCACTTAACAGATATCTATGATCCACATAAGTAGACTACAACAAAACCCTCTCAATATGATTAATTCTAATACTTTAACTAAATCGAAAATGATAAGAAGTCAATAAATTCGCCAAAGAAAAAACAAAACAAGAAACCTTATCTTTTTTAATTCTACCAATCTTCCACAAGGAAATTACTATATAAAGGCAACATTTCACGAAGCAAGGCATAGTTTGAATTTAATTCTTAACCATGAAATTCTTCATTGTTTTGGTTGCCGCTTTGGCTTTGGCTGCCCCTGCCTTGGGTAAGACCTTCACCCGTTGCTCTTTGGCCCAAGAAATGTACGCCTTGGGTGTACCCAAATCTGAATTGCCCCAATGGACCTGCATTGCTGAACACGAATCCTCCTACCGTACCAATGTTGTTGGCCCCACCAACTCCAATGGCTCCAACGATTACGGTATCTTCCAAATTAACAACTACTACTGGTGCCAACCATCCAACGGCCGTTTCTCCTACAACGAATGCAAATTGTCCTGCGATGCTTTGTTGACCGATAACATCTCCAACTCTGTCACCTGTGCCCGCAAGATCAAGTCTCAACAAGGCTGGACTGCTTGGTCTACCTGGAAATACTGCAGCGGTACCTTGCCCAGCATTAACGATTGCTTCTAAGCGCTTGACCTTTTCCTTGAATAAAATTGTAAATTTCTTAATAACTTAAATTGAATAATTTGTTCTTCTTAATAACGCCAAGACTTATCTGAGGGAATGGGGTAAAATTTGGACGACAAAAATTTCGTACTTTTTCTTTCCTAAGGGTAATATGTTATACAGGTTTCCCATACATAAAAGTTATACAAAGGTATTTTATAGAATGAAAATGTCTAAAGGAAATTTTCATTAACAAAAAACAACCGTTATAAAAATGTTATGCTTGTACTGCCTAGTCCATAAAAATAGGTTTTACCTGAAACTAGGAGTGTTCTGCACTTATTACATGAGTTTTGTCACTACTGTACTGTTAGTTGGAAAGAGTATTTTATTCATTTTATGACTGAAACAATTTCAATTGGGCATTAGGGCTATTTCGATTTTCCGCGTTTGGTTGGTTAAATACTATTATTTTTTAATTTAGATCTTACATTGGCTCGGTGGCGTATACATATTGACACTAAGTATACGCGCTAGGTTTCAACAAAACTAGACTGCAATGAAATGCGCTCTGTTTTGTAAAATGCATGCATCCTGTCAAACTTCGCAATGACAGTTTTTGTTTGCTCTTTTTGTCTTCCTTTAACTCCTGATTTTATACATATTGACATCGAGTATACGTACATTTGTTTGTATGCATATCGGACTAAATTTTTCATGGCAAAATAAGTAGTTGACACATAAGTGCGAGTACCTCCAACATATATATTTTTTCATGAAAGAAGTCAACATTTTCCCAAGGGCATAGCATGGCTAAATACAATCTACTTCGCATCTATTTCACTCTAGGCAAGTAGGTCTGGAAGAATTTCCTTAAATTCAAATGGGATATTTTTAAAAATTATGAACTGAGGGCATTTATTATGAATCACTTTTTCATCCTGAACCAATTCTCTTTTTGCAAACCTCTTCAACTCGATTCAGTAGAATAGATCTCAGAGATGTTTCCTTGTAGAGTATACGTATTGACATTATTTATACGACATTAAGAACAATGCAACATAATATTTAAATTTTGGGCGATTCATTTTTACACCCCAAGGCAAAAAGAAGAAGACAATAAACACAATTTTATATAATAATTCAGAAATCATTAAAATAATCTTGGATTTTTTCCTATTCAATTTAAAGGGATTTTATACAGGGTCTTTTTAATAAGCTAAGTTATTAAAAAGACCCTGTATAAAATCTTTTAAATTATTTCTTAATGTTCATTTGATTTTTGTTTGCTCTGTACCAAAATAATGATAATTTTATACCGGCTAAGGTAATGAAGGTTATGAGTGCGTTGTGAAGTCAGCTTTTCCTCAAGCATATTGTATTCAGAAGTCTTTAATATTTAATATTGGAAAACTAAACTAAAACAGGCATGACCAAAAAGAGAACGGAAAAAATGCGAATATATTCAAAATATTGGCAACTTATAACAGTGTGTTAGTAAGTTTGTATTCACGCAAGCTATAAAACAATAACAAATAAAACATTTGTTCTCTTTCGTACGCTCTTTCTGTGCATTCGGGTCGTGTGCGTGTAAATTGCCGAAGTCATCGGCAACGCCGTGCCAAATGTGACCATGCTTGTACTAAAATCCAATATGTCTTATAACTTATTTCATAAAGTATACATACCTTAAACCAAATATGAAACCATGTAATATAATGTGTGGAAGTCCAATGAGGGTCCTCACGAAAACAAGTTCTGACTTTTGGAGATAGTAGAAAGTATTGCTAACTGAAATTTGTATTGTATAACAGAGCCCAGTGAAGGTCGTCACGATAACAAGCTAATACCCTCAGAAACAGTAGAAAGTATTGCATATCTCATTTAATTTGTATTCAAAATATTTTATGTCAAACCACACTCCCTCATGGCCTACCTATTGTATCACTAATTCCATTTGAGTAATTGACCATTTATCTCATTCAAAATTCCAAATAAAATAAATTACCTTTTCAATTAAATTTCAAGTATTTATTTCGTCATAGAAAAACAACAATTTAGAAGCAATCATCAATGCTGGGCAAGGTACCGCTGCAGTATTTCCAGGTAGACCAGGCAGTCCAGCCTTGTTGGGACTTGATCTTGCGGGCACAGGTAACAGAGTCGGTGATGTTATCGGTCAACAAAGCATCGCAGGACAATTTGCATTCGTTGTACGAGAAACGGCCATTGGATGGTTGACACCAGTAGTAGTTGTTGATTTGGAAGATGCCGTAATCGTTGGAGCCGTTAGAGTTGGTGGGGCCAACAACATTGGTGCGGTAGGAAGATTCGTGTTCAGCAATGCAGGTCCATTGGGGCAATTCAGATTTGGGTACACCCAAGGAGTACATTTCCTTTGCCAAAGAGCAGCGGGTGAAGGTCTTACCCAAGGCAGGAGCAGCCAAAGCCAAGGCAGCAACCAAGACAATGAAGAATTTCATGACTGTTTACTTTTTTTTGAAAGCAAGAATGGTTAAATTCAAACAATAACTTTCTCCTGCATTTTAGGGGTTTATATACCAAATTTGTTGGGTCCTTAGGAGAATCGATAAGATAAGATCAAATTATTTTTTATTTTTTTTTTTTTTGGCAATATTCAGTGTTTAATTAATTCTTTTATAACCAATTATCTAATGCCAATATGAAATGTACTGGTTCATTATCTACAGTTTAAGTGTGACATATATATTAAAAAATTTTAAATATTTTATAAACATTTGCTTGATGTTCTGATTCGATTTAAACTCAAAATTTGCACAATCTAGAATTTCTGTGAACTGTTTCTATTACCAATAACAAGTTATATTTAATTGAAACCCCCTATTATCTCAGCTGAGTTGTGATAAGGGGCGTATACATTGTGTCAACACGTATACGTACCCCACTCATGGGTGAAACTTCGCTAAATAGATAATCAATAGTTTTTTTATTTTTATGAAGAGGTTTAGAACTTTCTGGATTATAATATTAGATTATTAAAACATATACTTCAACAAACCCTCTAGACATAATTAACCACAGACATGATATAGATACGACCTTAAGGATGAAACTAACAGGGGGAGCAAACCATTCAATATAAAAAGTTTAGATAACATTAATTGACAAACAATTTTTAGCAAACAAAAAAATCGAGAAATAATAAACAAACAAATAGATAACAGGAATTGACCAACAATTTTTCGCAAACAAAAAATTCGAGAAATAATAAACAAACTCTAATCTAATCCATTTCATACCCACCCAAGAGATTTGCTATATAAACCCCTAGCTTCCAGATGGAAGTCATAGTTTGAATTTAACCATTCCTGCTTTCAAAAACAACGTAAACAATCATGAAATTCTTCATTGTCTTGGTTGCCGCCTTGGCTTTGGCTGCTCCTGCCTGGGGTAAGACTTTCACTCGCTGCTCTTTGGCCAAGGAAATGTACTCCTTGGGTGTACCCAAATCTGAATTGCCCCAATGGACTTGCATTGCTGAACACGAATCTTCCTACCGCACCAATGTTGTTGGCCCCACCAACTCCAACGGCTCGAACGATTACGGTATCTTCCAAATCAACAACTACTACTGGTGTCAACCATCCAATGGCCGTTTCTCTTACAACGAATGCAAATTGTCCTGCGATGCTTTGTTGACCGATAACATCACCGACTCTGTCACCTGTGCCCGCAAGATCAAGTCTCAACAAGGCTGGACTGCCTGGTCTACCTGGAAATACTGCAGCGGTACTTTGCCCAGCATTGATGATTGCTTCTAAACGGTTTCTTTCTGGAATAAAATGTTGATATTGATTGATTGATTGAAAAAATTGTGTAAATTTGATTTGAATTTTAGGAAGGGTTGGGAAAAGCTACTAAAACATACATTAAGTCTGCAAATGCTGCAGCGGTACTTTGTTCAGCATTGTTCATTTGAAGAAAATCTTCACGATTTTTTTTTTTTTTTTTTTTTTTTTTTTTTTTTGTTATTTTTAGGGTTGGGGTTCTTTATTTTGTTTTTTTACAACTAGTTAATTATTTTCATGAATTGCAATTTGCTGTCAACTATATCTCTTATTTACAGACACTCTTCCAAATTTAATCTTACAATGGCCAACAATTCATAGAAGTCCCATTACGGACAGACAATCAATGGAAGGGTTTCATATGTACAGATGGAAACCTATGGTATATGATCTGTTCATTGAAGATGAATAATATGCATTCTATCTATTGAAAACGTTTGCAATATTCCCCATTAATAGAGTATTCGTAGTAAACCTTCTTTCTGTTGAAGTATAGTTGATGCCTTGGATCGGGTGCATGTTCCATGATTTTCATCTATGGGAGGCCTCCTGTATATGAAAGTATTGTGGTTGGATTTCCCGAAGGTAGATGGAATAATTTGAAAAATTGTCTGCCTATCGAAGACCTTTAGAATGTCTTCTATCTGTTAAAGTTCGTTACAAAATTTCCCATTTAAAGAAAAAAAGAAAAAGATCCTCTTTTTATTGATACTGGATGATACTTTAATAACCGGTAAAATAATTTAAGTTATTTTAACTCGGCCTATTCGAAATTATATTATTTCATACTTACAGAAATAAGCGCATTTTGAGGACTTCCGTTGTATAGGAACATTTGTGCGTATAAGTATTGACACTACGTATACGCGGCTATATGCTGTAAATATTTCCGTAGTAATACTGTTTTATATTTATTCTGTCAGCCTAACCTAACTATATTAAGGGACCATGAAGTTTTGACAATAACTATCGCACTGAGACTACCAATAGCAATTATTATTATGGCCTTATAGACCTGGCAGTATTTATAGGCGAGTTGCAGAAAGTCTTTATAGACAAGCTAAAGTGAGTCTTTAGAGACGACATCAACATGTTCTTTATATACGAGCTGAAAGGACTTTTTATGGACGCACTTATGAGAGTCCTTACAGACGAGCTGAAAAGACGAGCTAATAGAAGACGAACTAATAGAAGTCTACATTGACAAGCTGAACGCAGTATTTATAGGCGAGCTGAAGGGAATCTTTACAAACAAGACGACTGTATATTTATAAAGGGTGTTTTTTTAAGCTAGATAGAACTTTAAATTGTAAAAAGTAACCCAAAAAATTAAATTTTGATGAAACTTTTTTTTATTTGTTTCAGTATACTCTGACAAATCATCATGAATAGACTCACGCTTGAACAACGCTACGAAATTATCCAAATTTACTTTGAAAATCAGTCGTCGATTCGCGCAACTTATAGACGACTTCGTCATTTGTATGGCGTTCAGCGATGAGGCGCATTTTTGGCTTAACGGGTTTGTTAATAAGCAAAATTGCCGCATATGGAGTGAGACCAATTCACAAGAGACCCTACAGACTCCATTACATCCAGAAAAATGCACCGTATGGTGCGGTTTTCACGCTGGTGGCATCATCGGACCTTATTTGTTCAAAAATGAGGCCGGAGCTCGCGATACGGTCAATGGAGATCGTTACCGCACCATGATCAATGATTTTTTGTTTGAAAATATGGATGACATTGATCCGGAGGAGATGTGGTTTCAACAGGATGGCGCTACGTGCCATACGGCGAACGCAACCATCGACTTATTGAAATCAAAACTTGGCGATAAGTTGATTTCGAGAAGTGGACCTGTCAATTGGCCTCCAAGGTCGTGCGATTTGACACCTCTCGATTATTTCCTGTGGGGCTACGTGAAGCCACTGGTTTATGCTGATAAACCAGCAACAATTGATGCCTTGGAGGCCAGCATTGTTCGTGTTATTCGTGACATACGGCCAGCAGTGCTCGAAAAAGTGGCCAAAAATTGGAAGTCCAGAATGCACTTCGTCAAGAACAGCCGCGGTGCCCATATGCCCGAAATCATTTTCAAATGTTAATGTCACGTATTGATCTTTCGAATAAAAAAAAATTTTGATTACAATTTAATTTTTTGTGTTATTTTTTACAATTTCAAGTTCTATCGGGCTTAAAAAACACCCTTTAGAAAAGCTGAATATTGTATTAATAGTCGCGCTGAAAGGGAACCTGTAAGGGCGTGATTGGGGTATTACAGTAAAGTTGGAAAAAGTATTTAAAAATCAACTAATGAAAGTCTATTTTACCATTTAAAGGGAGTCTTTATAACCCTCCTCCATTAAAATATTTGGTGACATCTTTATAGACAAAATGAAAAGGTCTTTGGGTCCCTTTTTGTAAAGGGAAGGAAGCTCATTTCTGAACAAAGCAAGATATTTTAAACATAATTTCGCATTCATGGAAGTAAAAATGATTCTAACTAATGGAAAAGACACAATTGTCCCATTATCATTCTATAGCTTTACAATATTCAACCCCTTTCCCATAAATCCAAATCAAATTATACACCATTTTTTTCAATCAATCAATATCAAATTCTTTATTCCCAAAAAAACCGTTTAGAAGCAATCATCAATGCTGGGCAAAGTACCGCTGCAGTATTTCCAGGTGGACCAGGCAGTCCAGCCTTGTTGGGACTTGATCTTGCGAGCACAGGTAACGGAATCGGTGATGTTATCTGTCAACAAAGCATCGCAAGACAATTTGCATTCGTTGTAGGAGAAACGGCCATTGGATGGTTGGCACCAGTAGTAGTTGTTGATTTGGAAGATACCGTAATCGTTGGAGCCATTGGAGTTGGTGGGGCCAACAACATTGGTGCGGTAGGAGGATTCGTGTTCAGCAATGCAAGTCCATTGGGGCAATTCAGATTTGGGTACACCCAAGGAGTACATTTCCTTGGCCAAAGAGCAACGGGTGAAAGTCTTACCCCAGGCAGGAGCGGCCAAAGCCAAGGCAGCAACCAAGACAATGAAGAATTTCATGATTGTTTACTTTTTTGAAAGCAGGAATGGTTAAGTTCAAACTATGCCTAAACTGGCGAATTCAAGGTGTTTATATACCAAGATTGTCCTCTTTTTCTACAAACAAAAGTTGCTGTTGATAAGATTTTATTATTATTTTTGAAATACTTCTTATCATATTTTACCGCCTAGAAAGGTCTATTGGTTTTGTTGTTGTGCTGCTTTTGTATGCCTTCCAAATTATTCGAATATTTATTTATCTATATCATGTCTTTGGGTAATTATGTTCAAGGGTTTTTTCGTAGCAAATCTTTTCGATTTGATCTCAAACTAGAAAGTTCTAAGCAGTTCAGTTTAAGTATAATGCAGCAATTAAAGGTAAACAAATTTTAAAACACTGGAAGTGGCCTCTCTATGATAACTATTATAAGTAGCAATTAAAGATTATGCGACCGATTTTCAAAAATTTTTGTAGAAATTGTTTTTTAGCCACAATAATGAACTGGTAAAGGTTTTTCATCGATCGGACCATAATTGTGGCACCTAGAGAATTTTGGTGAAAATGAGCCTTTGGCCCAATACAAATTACTATGAAAAGAAAGATCGCTAGGTTGGCAAGGGTTATCGTGCAATACATAAGGTTTTGGATCAAATGGAAAAAAATTAGGGGCAGGAAATCCAAAAAGAGAAATTTTGTTTATTTGGGTCACCCTAATAAACATGTGCCTCATATAAATAATGATTTTGGAACCCAAATATGTTTGGGCGAACTGCGTTTCAGACATTTTGTAGTCGATTTAGTCTGGTCTATCTGTCTACACGGATGTACTATCCGGGTAGATGCGTCAGTGTCACCACATTCCTTACGTTGAAAAGTCAGGATGTTCCAGGCGAAGCTTCATTTTATGAGCTACATCTAAACCGTATTTCATCAGTTTTTAGAGAGTTCGTCATTTTTATTTTATTATTTAAAATTATTACTCGCCCTCCTCCCTGCCCATTCTACAATATGTTGTACATTTTACACAAATATTTGCTATCTGCATAGCTCCCAATTTTGCCATGACTCATGAGTACCCTTATTGGTGGTTCATGAGGTCATTTTATTATTATTTTATTATTTAAAATTATTAATCGCCCTCCTCCCTGCCCATTCTACAATATGTTGTACATTTTACACAAGTATTTGCTCTCTGCACTGCTCCCAATTTTGCCATGACTCATGAGTACCCCTATTGGCTGTTTATGAGGTAAACAAAGCAAAGTGACCAACAAATCTCCAAGATATGCGAACGCAAATGACCATTAAATAGAAAATATTATATAAATACGAAAATGAAAATAAATTTCTTTATAATTATTTACAACAACAACAAAACGTAAATAACAACAAATGTCTACGAAAAATTTCGCCAGTTGTCTATTATCAGTTAGTTAAACAAATTGTATTTTAATTGCATTACATAAAAACCCCGTCAACATCATTATCAGGTGAATCACAAAGTTCATGCGATGATGAGACCATTTACAATCTGTTTTTGTTTGGGGCAGTCATAATTATATTTCTCTTCAAATTGAAAATATCTATTGACAGCCGGAAGTGTTGTACGCACACTTACACACGCATTTAATCTACCAATTTAAGACCGGCCCTCAGTTAGTAAAATAATGTACTTATTTGACTTACAAGCTGATAATTGAATGAATGGCTTGCTTTATGTGTTGTATCTATCTTATTGCTGGTTTTTTATATTTCTTTCCATTTGCTTCTTTTGTGATAAGACTTTCAAAGAGCTCATGAATTGGTCAATTAATGAAAATTGTTTTCATTTGTTTGTTTATTTGCCTGTTGTCAAAAACACAGTAGCTATCTTTTGTTTACTTATTTTTTATCTTCCCCTGCCACACTTTTAATGTTATTTTTTAATTTTCTTTCTTTTTCATTCTTTAACTTTTCGATAACTAAAAACCCCAATCATGATTGAGATATTGAAAATTTATTTTTTGCACATGTGGTGAATTTCCAAATTCATTGTGTATTGTATTCGTGACATATTTTTTTATGGGGAAACTTAATTAAATCACAACTCATTGGGGGCGTATTAGAGATATGCCCAACTAACACGAAATTAAATTATTTTCTAATATAAAAAGAAAAATCGGGTATATTATGAATGAGGGGCTAAAACTAGCAGACACGTGATTTGCGTTTTAAAAGTTTATATGGGGAAGTACACTACATAGGAGACCAGGGTAACATATCGCCATATTCGTCAGAGAACCTCTAAAGTATATATAATCTGGATCAGCATAAAACTCTAAGTCGACATAACCATGTCCGTCTGTTGAAACCAAGATACAGCTCGCAATATTTAAAATATAACTCTATAATTTGGTCTCAATTACTTCTAGGAAGTTTGGTGTTAATAATAGACTATATAGGTCCACGTTTTAATATATCCCCATAGAATGGTAACTCTCAATTTTCGGTATTTGAAAGGTGTTAGCCTCTTTATCAAACCGAAATGGCTTAAAATTGGCATTAAGTCTTCTTTGGGGCTACAAAACTTTTCCCGAGAAATTATTGAGAACAGCAGAGCGATTCTCTAACACATTTTTGGAGTTACCGAAAAACATCGGTAAAATTAAAATGCTGATAATTTTGGTAATTAATTATATTATTCGGTGAGTTAGCGACCAATAATAGGCAGTCGTAAAGTTATATAGACAGCAACGGTGTTGTCAACTTTTATTTGATATTTTCATTCATAATTTTGCGTTTTAATGTTACCGGTTTTTGTCGGTAACTCAAAAAATATGTTAGAGAATCACACTACAGGAAAGACACATTCCTTCCTCGTGAATTATATTTGGAAGACGATCTCTTGACCTTTCCATTGATGTCAATTATGTTGCAAATTGCAATAACGTGTCTGCTAGATAATGGGCCTACTGCCTAATATATAATGGGTTTTGTGTAGTTAACCACAATTTCCTCCCATGATACAAATTGTCTCTATCATGACAGAGAAATTTTCAGTTCAATTGTCCAATTGGATTTTTCAAACAAATAATGCAGCAGGGGGTCGCCTCGCCTCCTATTTTATACCTCAGGATTTTGGGTAAAGCGGATACATACAAAATACGACCAAAGATGTGTCTCATCGAAATAATGGTTTTGGACGAAATTCGTTTCAGACAATTTGGAGTCGATTTAGCCCTGCCCGTTCATCTGTCTCTCTTACTGTCTAGCTGGCTGGTACACATGATAACTCTCGAACGCATCCACCGATTCGAACCAAATTTTATACTTCGTAATATTTTGCCCAAACTTAGTTTTAGTTCAAATATAGGCCATATATGTAGGTCCACAACTCCCCCACAAAAGTTCAAATTTTTTTTCGAAAATTGTGTGAACGATAATTGGGGAAGTGAAGTGATCGATTTGGTCCACATTTTCCATATATTATTGTTATTCCTTCCAGATGTAGATCGGGTAAGACTATATCTGTCTACACCTTCGGATACCTCCCACACAGAATTCGGAAAAGTGAAATTTAAGAGTCCTCTCGAACAGTTTTGAATTTCTTTTCAGCAGATTGTCCTTGCGGCCACCTCTACGATGGTACAATTGCAATGGAAAGTCCATACTTCCTGAGATTATGGCCGAAAATAGCAAATCCGCAAGATAGCTCTATTATTTCATCCAGTCATGTATCAGGTTGGAATATGGACTATATCGGTCCCCTACTTCGAGTATTCCCACACAAAATTTGGGAAAAGTGCAGTTTGAGGAATCGTATCGGGTCTATTTCAATTTTTCGAAGAAGGTTCTTTTCCCACATTACGATACCTCAAGAATCCGAGTATTTTGAAGAGAACTCGTGATAGAAAATCAATATATTTTTATACGGCATAATTATTGTGTTTTCTTCTTTTTTGGTCAGAGGCTGAGAGTATATCATCGTTAGCGCAGCTGATTTATACTATCTTCTTTATTGTGTAATTGAAGATGAATAATTTTGGGATATATAAATTTGTTTGAATTATTTGAATTTCCATTTATTATTAGTTATTTCTACCGATATATAATATATTTTTGATATCAAAATATATATCCACAATGAACTATTTTCGAAATACCCTGAAAAGCACAAAACTGCATTATCAAGCATATTAGAGGTAAAAGTGCACAATTTTAGGACGATAGATCTCCAATAAACTCACAATATATATATTTATTTATTTTAGGTGTATTCCACAAAGGAACTTGATATTCAAAGAAAATGTTAAGATGTAGCAGGAGGGGCTAATCAATGTGAATTTTCCAATTTTCGAATATTTTGTAGAAATGTATAATTTATATAATTGTACCACAAACATCCAAGTAGGGGCAAGGGAGGTTTCTCTTATATCAACGGATTCATATAAAGTTATTGATATGCGACCTAGTTTTTATCGCCGAGTCCGAAAGGCGTGTCCTAAGTTGCCACTTGTAGAGACGTTTTTCATGGCTGAAATACTCAGGAAATATCGACAACATTACTAAGGGGTATTTTGCCACCGTTGAAAATTTGATGTGGCCAGGCCTGGGAATCAAATCCGGAAATTCAGCGTGCAAGGCGGTTGCACATAACAAATTCCTATAGGTTGTGGTGTAGGGTATCACATGGTCGGCCCCGTCCGACTATAGCCTTTTCTTACTTGTTTAAAGGTTTTAGCTTCATTATCACACAGAAGTGCCTTAAAATTGGTATTTAATCTTCTTTTCTCCCGAAATTTGTAGGTGCATGTCAACGTCTTGATATAGCCTCCTAGTACCTCCCGATTTTCGTTACTTTCTCTACAAAAAATAGAGCAACATACGTCCACATTTTGGTATTACCCCCATATTCCGGTACTTTGAGGACTTTAGCCACATTTTTCGACCAAAATAGCTCTAATTTGCCATTTATCCTTTCTTGTATATAAGAAACGTATTGTCTGTGAGCCTGGGATTTGACAGGTCTTTGATAGCTTTCCACAGCCCGAGATTCGATATTTTTGACATAGACCTCTCAGATGGATCCTTGTATCAACTGGGGTTTCCCTTCCTCTGATATGCGAACTAATATAGGAAATTATTTTGGGAAGTTGCGTCGACCAAAGATGTCAATGCCTTAACTCCCTGGTTGATAATCGCTGGGGCGGTCATCGAGAAAAAGTCGTCGAACAGTATTGTCAACATGCTTCGGGTTGGACGAGCATGGATTCTGCAAAGAGCTGAGCTTCACGTTATCCTTGCTCGCCTTCGCAGATGTACGAGGTTTCGAAAAAGGTGCACTTATTGAAGAAATAGATATACAACCCATCGCCGTTTTGCAGGGTTTTGGAGATGAGGAGTCAAGTGAAACCTTACCGGAGGATTTGGACATCTTTTTTTGGCTTCTTCGCAGCCATTTTTGAAGGCTGCAATTTAGCCGCTTTGGACGAAGGGGTGTGCTTTTTAGAACAAAAGGTTTCTCCCATCGTCTGCTCTTTAGGAATAATAATAGATGTTCCTCCTGTTCATGAAGTGGGAATTTCACAGACAAGCTGCATGAGGGCAGTTCGTTTCGAACTTTCTCAAGAACTTGAACTAAAATTCCTTTACGCTGATGGTGTTTATATCTTTCTTTGTATACCGATTGCAGTAATTGACTGTTCTTCGCTATGTCTTCTTGTCCATTGCTTCTTTGCCTTTGGCATTTTCGTACCAAAACCATCAGTTTGATGTTTCACTTTTTGGTAGAATTTTCGGACTTCATTCTGGCTCCTGTACATCTCAATTTTATCACACTCCGTTTTCCCATTTCTCTCCCGTTTTCTCCCCATACCTCTCTCTTGTTCGCTACGCGTAACTACAGAGTACAGCAGGCTAATGTGTCTCATTCTTCTCCTCCGTAACACCACGACACTGTCGCAATATTGCAGGTTGTGTGGAATATTCTGTGCCTATCCGTTGTGATTCCAATTTGTAAATTCCCTTAAAAAAAGACCCTTGCAATAAAGCAAAAATTTGTGTGAAACGACTTCTCTCAATATAATAAAAAAAATTGTCACTCATTGGTAAACTGAGGCATTTCTTTGTTTATACAAAAAGATCGAAACTGCCGACATGTGTGATTTTTTGTGTTTCATATATGGTCATCCCAACCTACTTAAGTAGAAATGATTACTTCATGATTATTTTGATATGATATGCAATCGTTTGTAAATACTTTGTATTGTAAGACCGATAATAGTAGTAAATGGCAAATATTTTTTAATTAAAACAGTTGAAACTATTTTTAATTTGAAAATGGGCGTATATACTTGCCGACAAAAATATGGATTTGGATTAAAGCTCAAAACTTTTGCTGAAAAGGGTCCTACACTGCACTTGTCAGAAATTTTGTGTAAGAGGTACCCGATGGAGTTGACATATATGGTCCATATTATAACCTGATCTATGTCTCGTAGAAATATCACGATGTGCAAAGTATGGACCAAATCGGTTACTGCCTTCGAGAGTTATCGTGCGCACCATTTTAGCGAAAAGATTTCAACTTTTGTGGGGAGGTACCCAAAGGAGTGGACAGATATGGTCCATCTTAGGACTTTATTTAAGTTTCCGCAAAATATTACGACTGCCATATTTTGGACAAAACCGGTGTATCCTTTCGTGAGTTATCGTACGCTCCAACCGCTACACATGGTGCCATAGCGGGGTTTTACAGCTTTCGGGCATTTTCTAAGAAAGAATGGACTTGCCCCTGAAAAAGCTTGTACCGTTGTAATGGGGCAGCAAATACAAGTTGTTACAACAAAAATCGAAACGATTCGAGATCTTAAACTGCACTTTTCCGAAATTTTGTGTGGGAGGTACCCCACAGGTACCGATATATTCCATATTCGAACTTGATCTGTGTTTGGTAGAAATATTAAGGTGTGCAAAGTATGGATCAAATCGGATAGACCCTTCGAGAGTTATCGTGCGCATAATTTTTGCGAAAAAATTTTAACTTTTGTGGAGGAGCTACCCGAGGGAGTGGACCGATACGCTCCATCTTCGAACTTAAACTATGTTTGGACAAAATATTAAGAAAACTGAATTTTGGACCAATTTAGTTAATCTGTTCCAGAATTATCGTGCGTTTCAGCCAGACAGACAGACGGATGGACATTGCTATATCGACTCCAATTTGTTGGGAACGAATATCGTCCAAACATACTTGGGGTCTAAAACCCCATGCATGAGGCATGAGACACATTTTGTCCGTATGGAAATGTATGTATCCTCGTTAGCATAAATGCTGAGGGTATTAAAACAATAACAGGAGTGGTAGACCTAAATGTACTCTCAACAGATCCTTAATTTTAAAAGAAAATGGCTTTTTCGTAGGTGATAAAAAGAGCATTGGGTGTTTCAGCATAATTTTTCGGTCATTTATAGGCCTAATTATTACACTAATAGGCCCGATGGAGTGGACGGACATGACCCATCTTCTTTTTCAAGTTTTGACAAAATTTTACGAGGTGAAAAGTATGAACCAAATTGGTTAATACTTTCAAGAGTTATCGTAGGCACCAACTAAACTGACTAATGGACCGAAAGGGTAAAATCGACTCAAAACTGTCTGTAACAGATTTTGCCTAAATATACGTGTGGCCCAAAAACCATTATTTCGATGAGATACATTTTTGTCGTATGAAAGTGTATATACCCTCGAAAGCCTAATGGCTGAGGGTAAAAACAAGATACAGTCTAATAAAAAATACCAAACCGCAGAAAGTATAGGTTATAGTTGCAATTCTGACTCAGTTTGTACAACAAACATTGTAAGTAAGGGGTTTCACCGATATTTCCATACAAACCATGTCTTGGTTTACACAATGAATTCATAAGTGATCCGCTATGTGGACACATAAGATTATAAATAAATTATTAGTAATGTTATTTACTTATCATTATAATAAAAAATGGCAAATTATATTTCTCGTGCGATGAATAAAAAGATTAACATTAAGATAGACCACAGAGATATTCTCTCAAGTTACTGTTACAATTACCCCATATAAATACGATCACACTTAAGTGTAATAAAATAGTTAGTATCAGATACTACAACAAATAATAACCAATCAAATCCTCACCGTCACACTACCTCGATGAAGTGCCAGCCAATACTTCTTTTGTTAATTGTTGCTGTTTTTACAATCCCCACATGGGGTAAAATATTCAATCGTTGTTCCTTGGCCAGAGAAATGTTTAAATTGGGTATAGCCAAATCAGAACTAGCACGATGGACTTGCATTGCCAAACATGAATCCGCATTTAACACCGCTGCAGTGGGTCCAGCCAATACGGATGGTTCTCATGATTATGGTTTATTTCAACTTAACAGTCGTTATTGGTGTAAACCATTGAATGGGGCATCGAAAAATGCCTGTGGTGTAAATTGTAAGGATTTGCTCAACGATAATATTGCCAAATCGGTAAGATGTGCCCAAAAAGTTAAGTCACAACAAGGATGGCCTGCCTGGGCAACATGGAAATTCTGTAACGGCAAATTACCCAGTATTAATGATTGTTTTAAATAAATTGTGGGGCATAAGTGTAAAGGAAAGTACTCAGAATCTCGTATTATATTATCAATCGAAAATCAGAAAAGGAGAAGAGGATGCATCGAACGGCAATATTATAATAATACGTTACAATAAACATACAATCTTTTATAGATACATAATCTAGAAATAAATAAACTGCAATTAATCTAAATACCGCAACTCAGAGTATTTCAATCATTAGCACTATAAACGAGTTAACTTAAAATTCATTACATGGATATATTTCTTCAATCAATAATTCAAACAATTCTTCAGGGAAATCTGACTGTTTTATGAGGATTGTACCATGTACGCATGCATGTATATATGTCGGTCATCGATAAGTACTATACCAACATTTTGACAATTGAAAATGGTGTTGTTACGAGGGGAACTAAAAAAACTTTCTGGCCTAGGCAGTGTCGCCAGGCGTCATTTGACATTTTTTTTGAAAGTTTAACAGTTTTTTGGCCTAAACGTACTCAGGACAGTTTGACATACAACATGGTCGTGTTGGTTTGTTTACAGTAGCGGTATTCACTCATGTTGGTAAAGTGGCATTGTAGATCTTGTACATCTTGTTAATATTGTAGATCTACAAGTGTTTACAATACGACAACAACAAAATACATGAAAGTTTAATTTACCACAGGGTTGTTAATTTACTCGACCTAAAAGTGTTGTAAACATTCCATTGTACTTTTACAAGGGTGTAGAACAGCTGATTGTTGTGCCATCAATTTGTTGTGAGTTTTATTTTATTTCGGAGTTTTGTTTTTTTGGTAGAAAAATGGGAAACATAAAAAGAATAAAAGAATAATAAAAGAATGGAGGCCAAGAAAAAAACATTTTTTATGAAAAAAAGTAGAATAAAACTGAAACTAAAAGATAGACTAACGACGACGTTAAGATGTTTGTTTTGATTTGTTTACGATATTCACAAAAAAGACATTCACACTTCGTTGTAAAAAACCCTAGTACATATAGTACATTAACAAGAGTTGTAAATCTACCATCATGCGTGAATACCGCTAGTGACTTGAAACAAACACTTTACATAAAATATGGATTTTACTTTGTATGTCTATAAATGACCATCCTATAGCATTATAAAAAACTGGTGTAATGAACACAACGAGGGTCGCCCAAAATCGGACGTTATGCCAGAAGAAAATAAAGCCGTATATATTGTGAGATAGAGGTACCCTTGGGCATTTCTTCCACCAACTAACATTTGATATTGCATGAACACCAGCCCGCCAAAATTTATTTTTCTCCCTAGATACTGCAAAATTGCTCAATCGCTCAAAAAAGGCTCTTGTGGATTGGTGGAAATAAATTGCGCATAAAAACAATCGCGGCGCTTCAAACAACATATATAAGATCGTCGCAGACGAATCTTGGATCTATGTTTAGGAGCCCGAAACAAAACAGAAATCGACCATTTGGGTCTTCGAAAGCTAGCCAAAGTTATTCATGTAAGAAACACTTCGAAGCAAATGGTCGTATGTTTCTTCAGCAAAACTGACCGTGTGGCGACTATACGGCTTGAGAAATGTAGGACGGTTATTTCTGAGTATTACACTACAATTTGGTTGCCTGAGGTCTCCTGAGATATTCGAAAAACGAACAAGAGAAGACGAATCATTTTGCATCATGCCAATGCGAGTTCTCACACATCGATTCAGACCACCACCTGTTTGACCGGACTAAAGGTGAAAATGATGGGTCATGCGCAGTACATTCCAGCACATCAAGAGAAAAAGGCGTGATCAACGATTTTCGTCGCCAGAACATGCTGTTAAAACGGTTTTGGAGTTGTCTCAATCAAGCCAACGTAAACAAACCAACGCATGGTCATACATATGTCAAACTGTCCTGAGTACGCTTAGACTAAAAACTGTCAAACTTTCCTAAAGAAATATCAAATAACGCCTGGCGACACTGCTTGTTGCCTAGGCCAGAAAGCTTTCAAGTTCCCCTGGTATAACCGACGGACAAAAAGACAAAATAACTAAAATTCAAAGGTACCGATGTAACAGGGCTATACCAAAATTTGAAACGAAACTTGCATATCCGAACTTGACCTGCCTATGGAAAAATGCACTTGTGTGCAAAAATATATCGTTCTAGCTTAAATATTGCGGACTCCATGTGGGGTGTATAAAAACACATACTACAAATCTCCTAAATAACCCTTATCTTGGAAGGGCCTTACATCAGAAATAATTAACTATTTTTTGGCCACTAAAAGTGGGTGAAGAGATAGTTACGAACTTTAGTTGCAAAAAAAAAGACTAATTATTTTGTCAATTTTAAAGGCCAAAAATAACTTGTTAAAATAAAGGATTACAAAGGAGATTTGTATTGAGTTTGCTGTAGCTTGCGCGGCGTATACTTTGTTATTCGCCTGGGTTTGAAAGGATTGTTTGCTCCTTCTTCTTCTATGTAGTTCATCGTTTGCGGTGTTGGTATTCATTGTATTTGAGTCCAAACTTGAATCTGTTATCTCAGTTCAGTTCAATGTGGAGTTATGTTTTTGGGTCCCATGGTTGACACAGAATTCTTATGAAAAAGGGCGTTCAGAGCGCAACCCGCATAATCCCGAACAAGCCTGGACCTGAGAGCGTTCTTCAAAACGTCCCCTAAAACAGGTTTTCTTTGTGTGTACAACCCTTTAAAAGACCTTTTATGTATAGAAGACCCCTCGAAGAGGTTTTCTATGTAGAGAAAACCCATTTAATAGGTCTTCTGTGTATAGAATACCGATTTAAGAGGTCTTCTGTATATAGAAGACCGATTTAAGAGGTCTTCTGTATATAGAAGACCGATTTTAGAGGTCTCTATTTACAGATGACCCCATTAAGAGGTCTTATATGTATATAAGACCCCCTCAAGAGGTCTTCTATGTATAGATGACCTCATTAAGAGGTCTTATATGTACCCTCAAGGGGTCTTCTTTGTATAGATGACCACATTTAGAGGACTCCTATATATTGAATACATAGATCAAGAGATCCCATAAAAACACTTTAAGAAACTTCCTATGTGGCGAAGACCCTTTCAAGAGGTCTCCTATGTGCAGAAGACCCATTCAAGAGGTAGAAAACTCCGTCATGAGATATTCTGTCTGTAGAATACCCCTTAATGAGTCCTACTACGTGTAGAAGACCTCTTTATGTTGCCGTCTATGTGTAGAAGACCCATTTGAAAGGACTTAAAGTGTCTCTTAAAATGAATTTTATGTACAGAAGAACCGTTTATATGTACATAAGACGTCGTCAAGAGGTCATACGGTGATCCCATTAAGAGGTATTATATGTATAGAGGACCCTCTCAAGAGGTCTTATTTGTATAGATTATCACATTAAGAGGACTCCTATGTATAGAAGACCCCATCAAGAGGTACCCAGCAAAATTTGAAGGAAGGGGTTCCATGCGATGAGGTGATTTCATGGCATCTTTTGCATTGGTTCAAACGAAAAAGATCCGATCTTTTCTTTAATTGTCGGAGACACTTGATGTTGTCGGAGACTCGAAATCACAACCAACGTTGTTAAAAATCTCGTCGTAATGATAATGTCATTGCAAAGGGTTGGTGAAGATGACATACCAAAGCATTGGTTAAAATGACATGCTTTGGATCCAAAAATGAATAGCATCTTTTGGGGTCCACGCTCATATAAAACTCATCGATGAATATGCTAAAAAGATGACATGCCAGCTCACATGCACCCATGATTGAATGACATCTTTGGCATCGAACATTTTGCTGGGTATTCTATGCTCAGAGAACCCTTTAAGGGGTCTCCTATGTATGACCTATGTGTAATAGACCTTTTAAGGAGGACTTTTATGTTTAGAAGACCCTTAAAGGGGTCTTGAAGGTCCCTATAACATGTCTTCTTTGTGTGGACGACCCCTTTCAAAGATCTACTATGTGGGGTCCACGCTCATATAAAACTCATCGATGAATATGCTAAAAAGATGACATGCCAGCTCACATGCACCCATGATTGAATGACATCTTTGGCATCGAACATTTTGCTGGGTATTCTATGCTCAGAGAACCCTTTAAGGGGTCTCCTATGTATGACCTATGTGTAATAGACCTTTTAAGGAGGTCTTTTATGTTTAGAAGACCCTTAAAGGGGTCTTGAAGGTCCCTATAACATGTCTTCTTTGTGTGGACGACCTCTTTCAAAGATCTACTATGTATAGCCCTCCAAGAGGTTTTCTTAAACCAACTTTAAATGAAAGGTGCTTACACCTGGGAAGTTTTTGCGGATTCTGAAACTACTATGTTTATAGATGAGAAAAATCAAAAAAACAAAAACAATCGCCGGAGCGCTTTTTAAATAAATCGCGGTCAAAGTTCACACTTTTTAGGGTTTTTTAGGTTTTCACGATTTTGCGATTTTTATGTTGTAACAGTGAAAATTCTCCACAAGATTGTCCTTTATGATATTTTTGTAGGTTTTACCATTTTTGAGATATAGATTTTAAATTGGGACAATTTACTGACTGTGTCGTCTCCTTATAAAACAATGTCATGACTGCAATTTCCCAACTTAAACTTATATATCTAAAAAATGGTACAACCTAGGAAAAATTACATAAGCCAGTCTTGTAGTGAATTTTTACGGCTATAAGATTTTCTCAAGTCCCATATAGATAAGACTTGCCGTATTCATGCAAAATCGCGAAACCCTAACAAAAAACTTATAAATATAACCTGAGCTTCTTTATCTCAAAAATGCTACAACCTGGGAACAAATCATAAAGGTCAATCCTCTAGGAAATTTTCATAGCTACAACATTTTTTTAGCTTCATTCCAATAAAACTTGCGGTTTCTAAGCAAACTCGTGAAAACCTAAAAATGGGAACTTTGACCGCGATTTATTTAAAAATCCCTACAGAAATTTTTTAAAATACCCATTTGGCAAGTCTTTTCGTACATCTTTTTAACATAGTTGGTGGGGACAAAGAATAAATACGATATGGAAAAAATTCGTTATAAAGAGACCTTTTTGAAAGACCTGATTTATATTTGTAAAACATTATTTTACAGAGCATTATCAGTTATTGATATATTCCTTATAGAAAAGCTCGACTGTATATAAGCAATGTTTAAATTTATTAAAACTGTTTTTTTCTTCTTTCATTGCAGGTATATTTCCTTCAAAAATATAACAGATATTATCCGAATTCAGGTATTTAAAGTAATTATTCTATTGCTGTGACAAAATACTCTTCCAAACCACTCCTACTGATGTACAGAGGAACTCATCGACAAATCTTGGCACGAAATCTATTTTTATTCATTTGCGACATGTAGTGACAATATCAGTGTTAATGACCAAAAAAGGACAGGAATGATATTTTTCATATCTCTGCGAAACCTCCGAAATTTATTACTAAATACTTTAGTTTATGGCTTTGAGATTTTAATAAAATGTGTCATTAAAATTGTCAATCCTATTGAATATTTACAACTAAATATGATATTTGCCAAAAACAAGCCAGTAAGGAAATAATCAAAGAAAGGCCGGACGGACATGCATAAATCGACTCAGAAAGTGATTCTATGTACATATATGCCTTGAAGGAACTATGGGTCTATCTCATTCGTAGGTTACATACAAATGCACAAAGGCATAATACCCCATACCACAGTGTGGTGTAGGGTATAAACTCATGTTTTAGTGACCGTATGTATAAATAAGAAAAATAATAGGAATTTAACTAAAAGTTTTTTTTTTGCTACAAGAGATATCAACATACGTGGGGGGTCTGAAGAATTTACTATCTCATAATATGCCAAACCAATTGCATTCAAATATCTCGTTACAAATATGTTCACATATTTACAACATAATAATCCACCGCCATCGAAGCGTTGCTACCTATCTTTGCTCCCATATTTATGCTCGTACAATAAACGAAACCTGTCTCCATTGCAACTCCCATTTTAAGGTAATCTGTCAATAAATTTAACACTAAAAACAATTCAAATCATTGTCCTAATGTCATGCACCGCATATTTTACCATAAAATCAATGGCGCAGCGACTATGACGGACGACAGCGACGAAGACAATTTCAAAGAATTTGAAAATCAAAACAAATGACAAACAAAAAACCTAAACGCGCCACCATCAATCTTCAGTATGGATTTCTGTAAAATGGGTGGATTGATGCACTGTCTGTCTGTCATTATTCAAATGGACAATACCACTTCAAAGTCATGTCGACATAAGGATTATAGTTTTTCTTCTTTTTTTTCAAATTTGTTATTATTGTTGTTAAATTATAGATTTACAATATATGGTCAACTTTAACACTCTGTTACATAGTTATTTGTTCGAGTTACCTTAAAGGTGTTTTGATGGAGTGAAATTAAAATTGTTGAAGACATTGAAAGGTTAAGTTGGACATCAGTGATAAAGTATGGTATTTGGTTTCGGCTATTTTTGGTATAATTGACTTTAAAATTTGTTATTTGCACTTGGAGTTTTTTTTTATTGAAGTTGCAGAAAACAATGGAAAATTATTTTGACAATTGATATGCGGTGTGATCAGGCATTAGCTGGTGACAGAAATGTAAAAAAAAAATTAATACACACATTAAATCATCAGGAACTGTGATTATAATATGCAAGAAAATACTACTCAATAACAGAGGAATGACGAATAGCTTAATAATATATTATTATAATGTATTATACAAAATCTATATTGCTGAGCAAATAGGAAGACAATGTTCATCCATGAAAATTAATCTTTAGGGATTCAAAGGAATTAAGTATATGTTTTTATACTAAAATATTGCTTCACTCTAGAACTTGAGAAAAGCCGCTGTCTCTCTCCTTTTCTCTCTCTAGTCAGAATTCTGGCCAACATTTACTTACTTACTTAGCTGGCCCATTACAGAACATTTGTTCTATAGGCCGAACTAAGAAGAGATCTCCATTCCTCTCTATTTGTTGCTTTGCACTCTGGAATACCGCGCCTTTTCATCTCATCATCCACTTGTTTGCGCCATCTATTCCTTGGCCTGCCAATTCTGCGTGCACCGCCATGTGGCATGTATTCATACGCCTTTTAAGCGGGTTCATCATCGCTCATTCTTATGATATGGCCTAACCAACGCAATCGCTGCATCTCGATACGTTTAACTATATTGATGTCGTTGTATAGCAGATACAGCTCGTGGTTCATGCGACGTCGATATTCACCGTCAACGCAGATTGGTCCGTAGATCTGTCGAAGAATTTTTCTCTCAAACACACCAAGCACTGCCATGTTTGCTTGCGCAAGTACCCAGGCTTCGGAGCCATACATCAGCACGGGTAGTATCAGTGTTTTGTAGAGCGTTATTTTTGTTTGACGAGATGTGGCTTTGTTTTTAAACTGCTTACTTAAACCAAAGTAGCATCTGTTGGCCAATACAATTCTTCTTTTTATTTCACAATTGATGTCGTTTGTTGTGTTTACGGAGGTGCCGAGGTAGACGAAGTCTTTTACTACCTCAATATTATAGGAACCAACTTCCACAGTCGGTCCGAGCTCAATGGACGCATTGCGCGTCGACACCATCAACTTGGTCTTCTCACCGTTTACCGCCACACCCACTTTAGCAGATTCTCCTTCGACCTTTATAAAGGTATCAGTTACTTCTTTTACTGATCGGCCCATGATGTCTATATCATCAGCATAAGCAAGTAACATGTGACTATTGGTGTAGATTGTGCCACTTCTTTTGACGTTTGCCTCTCGTATAACCTTTTCTAGCAGGATGTTGAAGAGGGCACACGAAAGGCTGTCTCCTTCTCTGAAACCTCTTTTGGTACCAAACTCTTCGGAGAGGTTTTTTCCTATTTTAACTGAGGACCTCGTGTCAGTTAAAGTCATTTTACAAAGCCGGATGAGCTTTGCGGGAATACCAAATTCAGACATGGCTTGGAATACCGTTGAACGCAGCGGGCTGTCGAAGGCTGCTTCATAATCGACAAAAAGGTGGTAGGTGTCGATCTGCATCTCTTGGGTCTTCTCCAGGATTTGCCACAGGGTAAATATCTGGTCAATGGTGGACTTGCCAGGTCTAAAGCCGCATTGGTATATTCCAATTATCTCATTGACCATAGGCTTTAGTCGTTCGCACAATATCCCTGACACGATCTTGTAGGCAATAGGGAGTAGACTTATGCCCCTATAGTTAGAGCATACAGTCTTATCTCCCTTCTTGTGGACGGGGCACAGGATACTCAGGTTCCAATCGTCGGGTACTCGTTCTTCCTGCCAGATGGTGCTAACTAGCTGATGAATACACCTTAACAGCGTGTCGCCTCCGGTTTTGAACAGCTCGGCTGGTAAGCCATCGGCCCCTGCTGCCTTGTTATTCTTCAGCCGATTTATTGCTGTCTTTACCTCATATTGGCTGGGCGGTATACATTCAATACCATCTTCTGGGATTGGGACTGTGGTATCTTCGTCGTCTTCGCTGCTATTGGATACCAACAGATTTGAAAAATGTTCTTTCCATATCCTGAGTACACTATCTGTATCAGTTACCAAATTACCTTGCTGGTCTCTACAGGAGGATGAGCCTGTACCAAAGCCATCAGTTTGATGCTTGACTCTTTGGTAGAATTTCACTGTGCAACATTTTTAAGGTGATCTTGTGCAAACAATTCGAACTGAGGATTTTTTGAAAGTACAGACCCAAACGACAAGAAACCCTAGTTGGGTTTTGTTGTGTCAGATCCAGCTCGGATTTTATGGCCCCATCTAAACATGGTTAAATATTGAGTTTTTAAAGAAATTCGGGGCTATATCTCTGAAACCAATGCGAATCTTCTTCTGACCTCTGAAGCAAATTTGTAGATAAGGACAAGATATTTGGAGAAATAATGAACTCGAAAAACTACATTTATTTCCTCAAATTTCAAAATATATGCAAAAATGCCACAATTTTTATACATTTCGCACCGTATCTCCAAAACCGTTAATTTTTTCTGAATATTTTCTTTTGGAAAAATATTCCCTGGAATGTAATACACAACTCTTCGGAACATGTCACGGTTGTAAAATGCCTATATCCCGTTGTTTTCAGTACATTTTTCAACGACGATTTAATAAACATGTCAATAATGTGGTGAAATCCGAAATGCGAGAATAAACTGTTGGTGTGAACTGTGTTTGAAATACGTGTTGTAAAAGATATGATGCAAAATACCGCTGAAACAACATGAAGTAAGCATTTTAGAGTTTCAGAAGGTTCTAAAAAGTTGTTGAGAACTTTGTTTGTAAGATTTTTGCAAAATGTTACTTGGTTCAACTCCCAATAGTTTAGCAGATACTGACCAGAACTTCAGCAATTATGTAAAATTTTCTATATTTTATACATTTTGATGCCCTAGATGGAGTTTTTCTTATGTGGGTTTTTCAAAAGATAAGTTCTACTAGTTTAGGGCTGCAATATTGCTAAAGACAGCAAGGCCAAATTCCTATTCTTTTCTGAGATAAAGGCCTGATAAATGCAAAAAAGTGTAGATTTAGCCCGGTTTAGATGAGGCCATAAAATCCGAACTGGATCTGACAGGACAAACCCCTACTAGGGTTTTTGTAGTCTCAATATGTACTTTCAAAAAATGCATACTAGAAGTTGTTTGCATTTTCAGTGTTGCATAGTGTTTTCGGACTTCATTCTGGCTCCTGTACATCTCGATTTTTTCACACTCCCGCTTTTCCTTCTCTCTCTTTTTTCTGCGGAAAAGACGTTTCTCCTCTCTCCTTTTCTCCCTGTATCTCTCTCGTGCGCTACGCGTTGCTACGGATTGTAAAGTAGCCTTATATGCCTCATTTTTCTCTTCGGTGGCAGCACGACACTCCTCATCATACCATGGATTCCTTGGTGGAGGTCTCTGGTATCCAAGTATGGATTTTGCGGCTGTTTGCATGGAGTGGGCAATGCTTTGCCATTGCGCTGATATGTTATCGGGATGAGGAGTGCTTTGATTAAGCAATTGGGCTAGTTGAGTGGAATATGCTGTGGCTATCTGTTGTGATTGCAGCTTACCGATGTCTAACTTTCGTGTTGTGTCTGTTCGTACTTTGTTTGCTACGTTTAAGCGGGTGCGTACCTTTGCTGCAACAATGTAGTATTCCGAATCAATGTTTGCGCCTCGGAACGATCGTACATCCAACACGCTCGATGAATGTCTTCCATCTATCACAACATGATCAATTTGGTTTCTTGTTTTCTGATCTGGAGACAGCCAGGTGCCCTTATGAATATCGAGATGATTAAATCTGGTACTGCTAACTACCATGTTTTTTGCAGCTGCAAAGTCTATCAGCCTCATACCATTGTCAGATGTTTCACTGTGGAGACTGAATTTCCCGACTGTTGGGCCAAAGATATTCTCCTTTCCAATTTTGGCATTAAAATCGCCTAGAACGATTTTAATGTCATGGGCAGGGCAACGGTCATATGTTTCTTCTAAGCGCTCGTAAAATATATCTTTGGTCTGTTCGTCCTTTTCTTCAGTGGGAGCATGAGCGCAAATAAAGCTGATGTTGAAGAATTTAGCTTTTATTCGAATTGCAGCAAGTCTTTCATTCACTGGGGTGAAGCTGGATACCAGATGTTTTAGTCTCCGACTAACTACGAATCCACAACCAAACTCATGCTTTACGTCATGGCAGCTATAATACAGTGCGTCACCTTTAGGTGTTGTTGTGACGCCTTTCCCAATCCATCGTATTTCCTGTATGGCAGTAATATCGGTCTTGTACTTTTCAAGTACGTCTGCCAATGCGAAGACTGCACCTTCTCTATAAAGAGTGCGAACATTCCAGGTGCAGATTCGCAGATCATGGTCCTTAAAACGTTTGCGGGGTTCGTCAACATTAGAGGGGTTTGTTTTTCTTTTCTTTCGTTTTTTCATAGTAGGCTGTTTTTTCTAGGGGAGGGTTACTAACCCGACGCCCAAACCCAAGTTTTTAACGTTCTTATGGGTGAACGCGCGGCACATGTTAGCTCTGGCCAACATTTACCAATTTATAATACCCTTTGATTTATTATTATTATTATTAATATCCAGGTTCCTAGGTGGAACATAGGGCCACAATCCTTTGATTTATGGGCAATTAATATTTATTGTCTAAAGCACTTTATACAGCGTTTCTTTATAAACATATCTAATATGAGTGGTCATAAATCTAAAATTATCTTTTGCAATAGATCTTACGAATATGTTCATTGTCTGTCGCTGTTCATTTGTTCTCACCTACTTCATTTATAATTATGATTTAGTACCCTGCTGTTCTTATTTCCTTTCTTTACCTTCTCTAGTTTAATAACTTATTCACATTCTGTTAAATACCCCAGCAAAATAAATTGGAAGCAGTGCAATGTAGACTACTTCTATCACGGCATGTTTTGATGCAGTTCAAACGGAGTCATGAAAAAAGCACTCCATTCCTCACATTTTAACCGCTTTTGGATGCAATCCAAAGAATCACATCCATTTGCAGTTAAAATGCAGTGCCAAGGGTCAGTTAAAATGCAGTGCCAAAGGGTTAGTTAAAATGCAATGCTATGGAGTGCATCTTTCAGTAGTCACGCTCTTGTAAAAATCATGAGTGAAAATGCATAATTGGATGCACTTCCAGATTACTTGTACATATAATTTAACTGCATCTTTGGAGGCAAACATTTTGCTGGGACTGTTTAGCATATGATAGTAAAATTTGCATATACAGTAGAATATGGTTCTAAAGAACTAGGTAAGGAGCATAAAGATCGGCACTCTACTAAAAGTTCATCAACGCCATCTACAATATTTTAAAAAAATACATATACAAAAATTTCTATAGAACAAGAAACGGAACATGAAGATCACCACACTCTACTGAAAAGTTTATAAAAACGGTCTATAATTTGTTTTGTAAATGTACCGAAGTATTCTTGTTACACTTGAAATATGAAAACACTAAGAAAAAAATTTGTATTTTATATTCATATCCTACTATTTAAAATATTGTAATAAATTTCTAAATCAAATAAAATCTTGTACTTTAAAGATTTCACACAGATAAGTGATACACAGAACAAGCGCATGCGAATGTGAAAATTTTGCAAATGTTAAAAACGCCCACTTAACATGGCAGTGAATTGTGAGAAGATTGATTTGATAGCGGAGGGTTGTGGTAGATTTTGAGAACAAAAAACATTTCTATGACCGTAAAAAATTTAAGGAAATTTTATTACTACCTATCAAGACAACTTTATTGTAGTCGCATGTGAAGAGGACAGTTTATGGATTCTCTCCGATCCGAACTGCAGGTAGTCGCTGTGACATTGAAAGCTGTGCTTTTTGAGATAATCACTCTAAAGATTTTAAAAACCTAAAATTGATTGTAAGCACGATAACCCTCAAATGGTGTACGCTGTATTCTTCAAACTTTGCACTTGATAAAATTTACTCCACACTTTCATAATCTTCATAAAATCTGAAATTTCAGATAAATGAGCAACAGTAACTTAACCTGGACTCATATAAGACCCTTCTTCTATAGTGAGATATTTCCTATACAAAAAAGTCCTAAAGAGTTATTTTATGCAAAGAATACTACATAAAGGGGTCTACGATACGAAGAACTTTCCTAAAAAATTCTCTAAAAAGAAGTCTTATTAAAGGAGCCTTTAGAAGAGAAACTCCTAAAGCGAAATTTTATACAAAAGACATTTAAAAGGAGTTTGCTGTACAAAATGAAGTCCCATGTAGTCTTTTGTACAAAGAAGACCTCATAAAGTGATCTTCTCTACAAAGAAGACTTCCTTGAGGAGTCTTTTATACAAGGAAGACCTTCTAAAGAACCTTCGATACGAACTTTTCTATACGAAAAGTCATCGTCCGATGAACTTTTCTATACGAAAAGTCATCGTCCGATGAACTTTTCTATACGAAAAGTCATCTTCCGATGAACTATTCTATACGAAAAGTCATCGTCCGATGAACTTTTCTATACGAAAAGTCATCGTCCGATGAACTTTTCTATACGAAAAGTCATCTTCCGATGAACTTTTCTATACGAAAAGTCATCGTCCGATGAACCTTTCTATACGAAAAGTCATCGTCCGATGAACTTTTCTATACGAAAAGTCATCGTCCGATGAACTTTTCTATACGAAAAGTCATCGTCCGATGAACTTTTCTATACGAAAAGTCATCGTCCGATGAACTTTTCTATACGAAAAGTCATCGTCCGATGAACTTTTCTATACGAAAAGTCATCGTCCGATGAACTTTTCTATACGAAAAGTCATCGTCCGATGAACTTTTCTATACGAAAAGTCATCGTCCGATGAACTTTTCTATACGAAAAGTCATCGTCCGATGAACTTTTCTATACGAAAAGTCATCGTCCGATGAACTTTTCTATACGAAAAGTCATCGTCCGATGAACTTTTCTATACGAAAAGTCATCGTCCGATGAACTTTTCTATACGAAAAGTCATCGTCCGATGAACTTTTCTATACGAAAAGTCATCGTCCGATGAACTTTTCTATACGAAAAGTCATCGTCCGATGAACTTTTCTATACGAAAAGTCATCGTCCGATGAACTTTTCTATACGAAAAGTCATCGTCCGATGAACTTTTCTATACGAAAATTCATCGTCCGATGAACTTTTCTATACGAAAAGTCATCGTCCGATGAACTTTTCTATACGAAAAGTCATCGTCCGATGAACTTTTCTATAAGAAAAGTCATCGTCCGATGAACTTTTCTATACGAAAAGTCATCGTCCGATGAACTTTTCTATACGAAACGTCATCGTCCGATGAACTTTTCTATACGAAAAGTCATCGTCCGATGAACTTTTCTATACGAAAAGTCATCGTCCGATGAACTTTTCTATACGAAAAGTCATCGTCCGATGAATTTTTCTATACGAAAAGTCATCGTCCGATGAATTTTTCTATACGAAAAGTCATCGTCCGATGAATTTTTCTATACGAAAAGTCATCGTCCGATGAATTTTTCTATACGAAAAGTCATCGTCCGATGAATTTTTCTATACGAAAAGTCATCGTCCGATGAATTTTTCTATACGAAAAGTCATCGTCCGATGAATTTTTCTATACGAAAAGTCATCGTCCGATGAATTTTTCTATACGAAAAGTCATCGTCCGATGAATTTTTCTATACGAAAAGTCATCGTCCGATGAATTTTTCTATACGAAAAGTCATCGTCCGATGAATTTTTCTATACGAAAAGTCATCGTCCGATGAATTTTTCTATACGAAAAGTCATCGTCCGATGAATTTTTCTATACGAAAAGTCATCGTCCGATGAATTTTTCTATACGAAAAGTCATCGTCCGATGAATTTTTCTATACGAAAAGTCATCGTCCGATGAATTTTTCTATACGAAAAGTCATCGTCCGATGAATTTTTCTATACGAAAAGTCATCGTCCGATGAATTTTTCTATACGAAAAGTCATCGTCCGATGAATTTTTCTATACGAAAAGTCATCTCCGATGAACTTTTCTATCGAAAAAGTCATCTCCAATGAACTTTTCTATCGAAAAAGTCATCTCCAATGAACTTTTCTATCGAAAAAGTCATCTCCGATGATCATTTTTATGGAAAGAGTAATCTCCAATGAACTGTTATATGGGAAAAGTTATATCCGATGAACTTTTCTATAGGAAAAGTAATCTCCGATGAACTTTTCTATGGGAAAAGTCACCTCCGATGAACATTTTTATGGGAAAATCTTCTCCGATGAACTGTACTATGGAAAAAGTTATCTCCGATGAACTGTTCTATGGAAAATGTTATCTCCGATGAACTTTTCTAGAGAAAAAGTAATCTTCGATTAACTTTTCTAAACTAAAAGTTATCCCCGGAGAACTTTTCTAAAGAAAAATCCACCTCCGATGAACATTTTATGAGAAAAGTCATCTCCGATGAACTTTTCTATGGGAAAAGTCATCTTCGATGATCTTTCTATGGGAAAAGTCATCTTCCATGAACTTTTCCGAACTTTTCTATGGGAAAAGTCATCTTCGATGAACTTTTCTTTGGGAAAAGTCATCTCCGATGCACTTTTCTTTGAGAAAAGTCATCTCCGATGAACTTTTCTATAGGAAAAGTCATCTCCGATGAACTTTTCTATAGAAAAAGTCATCTCCGATGAACTTTTCTATAGGAAAAGTCATCTCCGAAGAACTTTTCTATAGGAAAAGTTATCTCTGATGAACTTTTCTACACGCGGAAAAGAATAGCTGATTGCTTTTGACATATATTTCCTAGAGAAAGTTCATCGAATTATAGATAAGTTAGTTCGATGAACTTTCTCTAGAAAATTTATGCCGAAAGCAAATAGCTATTCTTTTCCGCGTAACTTCTGAATTGAAAAAGTAAGGGAAACCCCCTTTCTTAGTAATCATTACTAACCTATCCCAATATTGATACCCATTTTATTTGTAAACACTTTCATGGTCTTATCAACCTCATACATGTGGTTATTGCTGTTGTTGCTTTAGTAATTGTCAACTATTTACGTTGTAAAAGTCATAAAGCATGACTGACTTATCATACAAATACGCTATCAGTCAGTCATACGATTCAGTCATACGCAAACAACAACCACAAACTTTACAAACGTCTTATTGATGACGGTCGAAGACCCTACAACAATGCCGTCAACTTGATTACAACAAGAACTTTGCACTCCAGCGGGTGGTTACTTGGTTGCTTAGCTGGTGAAAAGAAGAATTCATTCTTCTTCTCCAGACTTTCGTTGTCATTATTCATGTTACGATGGTTGTTTGTTGTTGTTATTGTTTTAGTCTGACTAACCGCATGTATTTTCAAACTTCAGTGAATTTTGACATGTTGTTAGCTGTCAGTTAAAAAATGTCTACATCACCGACCAACCGACCGGTCGTCTTATTTTGTTTTTGTTCTTTTTCATTGTCTTAGCCACCACCATCGCCACGATATTCTAGGAGATTTGTTGAAATTCGTTGGCTATTCTCAAATTTATTTTTAAATTTCCCATGTTGTAAAAATACACCAAGCGTAGCGAGTTAAAACAGCTCATGTTTATAAATAGGCAAAAATCTCCTCCTCCCTACGTACAGGTAGCTTCAAATGAATGTGTGTGCGAGCGTGTTTCAAATACATTGCACCCCATGGGATGGGAATAGTTCTTGGTCATATCGTGTGTGAGTGTGTATTTTTATTCTTTTGAAGAGGTCATAACCACCGTGGGCGGGCAATGTAGTGTATAATTAATTCGTGTTCTTCTTGTTTTAATTTGTTTGGGGATGTTCGCCAGTGTTCACTTATCCTCTAAGAGGTTCCACATTCTGGGAAATTTGTTGTAATAGTTTTGTTGTGAAACAGGGCCGCACATGCCCGGCTAGCTCAGTCGGTAGAGCATGAGACTCTTAATCTCAGGGTCGTGGGTTCGAGCCCCACGTTGGGCGCAGGAATTTTTTTAGTTCCAAGTTTTTGATGTGAATGGGAGGAAGTGGATATTTCTATAAAAAAAAAAAAGATTCATTCCATTCCTATAGAAAAGTTCAACTAAGTCGACCTTTGATATTAAAAGGTTCATTGGATTTGACTTTCCTCACAGATAACCTCAGAGATAACTTATGCTACAGAAAAGTTCATCGGAGATGACTTTTCCTAAAAAAATACATCAGATGCGACTTTTCCTCTAGAAAATTCATTGGAGATGGCTTTTCCTATAGAAAAGATCATCGTAGATGACTTTTCTTATAGATTAGCAGATGATTTTCCCGTAAAAAATTAATCGGAGATGACTTTTTCTATAGAGGAGTGCATCGGAGACGACTTTTGGTATAGAAAAGTGCATCGGAGATGGTTTTTCGTATAGAAAAGTTCATAGGACGATGACTTTTCCTATATAGAAAAGTTCATCGGACGATGACTTTTCCTATATAGAAAAGTTCATCGGACGATGACTTTTCCTATATAGAAAAGTTCATCGGACGATGACTTTTCCTATATAGAAAAGTTCATCGGACGATGACTTTTCCTATATAGAAAAGTTCATCGGACGATGACTTTTCCTATATAGAAAAGTTCATCGGACGATGACTTTTCCTATATAGAAAAGTTCATCGGACGATGACTTTTCCTATATAGAAAAGTTCATCGGACGATGACTTTTCCTATATAGAAAAGTTCATCGGACGATGACTTTTCCTATATAGAAAAGTTCATCGGACGATGACTTTTCCTATATAGAAAAGTTCATCGGACGATGACTTTTCCTATATAGAAAAGTTCATCGGACGATGACTTTTCCTATATAGAAAAGTTCATCGGACGATGACTTTTCCTATATAGAAAAGTTCATCGGACGATGACTTTTCCTATATAGAAAAGTTCATCGGACGATGACTTTTCCTATATAGAAAAGTTCATCGGACGATGACTTTTCCTATATAGAAAAGTTCATCGGACGATGACTTTTCCTATATAGAAAAGTTCATCGGACGATGACCTTTCCTATATAGAAAAGTTCATCGGACGATGACTTTTCCTATATAGAAAAGTTCATCGGACGATGACTTTTCCTATATAGAAAAGTTCATCGGACGATGACTTTTCCTATATAGAAAAGTTTATCGGACGATGACTTTTCCTATATAGAAAAGTTCATCGGACGATGACTTTTCCTATATAGAAAAGTTTATCGGACGATGACTTTTCCTATATAGAAAAGTTCATCGGACGATGACTTTTCCTATATAGAAAAGTTCATCGGACGATGACCTTTCCTATATAGAAAAGTTCATCGGACGATGACTTTTCCTATATTGAAAAGTTCATCGGACGATGACTTTTCCTATATAGAAAAGTTCATCGGAGAGGACTTTTCTTATAGAAAAGTTCATCGGAGAGGACTTTTCTTATAGACAAGTTCATCGGAGAAGACTTTTCTTATAATGTTCATCGGAGATGACTTTTCGTATAGAAAAGTTCATTGGAGATGACTTTTCTTATAGAAAAGTTCATTGGAGATGACTTTTGTTATAGAAAAGTTCATCGGAGATGACTTTTCCTATAGGAATCTTCATCGGAGAGGACTTTTCTTATAGAAAAGTTCATCGGAGAGGACTTTTCTTATAGAAAAGTTCATCGGAGAGGACTTTTCTTATAGAAAAGTTCATCGGAGATGACTTTTCTTGTAGAAAATTTCAACGGAGAGGACTTTTCTTATAGAAAAGTTCATCTTATAGAAAAGTTCATCGGAGATGACTTTTCTTATAGAAAAGTTCATCGGAGAGGACTTTTCTTATAGAAAATTTCAACGGAGAGGACTTTTCTTATAGAAAAGTTCATCGGAGATGACTTTTCTTATAGAAAAGTTCATCGGAGATGACTTTTCTTATAGAAAAGTTCATCGGAGATGACTTTTCTTATAGAAAAGTTCATCGGAGATGACTTTTCTTATAGAAAAGTTCATCGGAGATGACTTTTCTTATAGAAAAGTTCATCGGAGATGACTTTTCTTATAGAAAAGTTCATCGGAGATGACTTTTCTTATAGAAAAGTTCATCGGAGAGGACTTTTCTTATAGAAAAGTTCATCGGAGAGGACTTTTCTTATAGAAAAGTTCATCGGAGAGGACTTTTCTTATAGAAAAGTTCATCGGAGAGGACTTTTCTTATAGAAAAGTTCATCGGAGAGGACTTTTCTTATAGAAAAGTTCATCGGAGAGGACTTTTCTTATAGAAAAGTTCATCGGAGAGGACTTTTCTTATAGAAAAGTTCATCGGAGAGGACTTTTCTTATAGACAAGTTCATCGGAGAAGACTTTTCTTATAATGTTCATCGGAGATGACTTTTCTTGTAGAAAAGTTCATCGGAGATGACTTTTCGTATAGAAAAGTTCATCGGAGATGACTTTTCGTATAGAAAAGTTCATCGGAGATGACTTTTCGTATAGAAAAGTTCATCGGAGATGACTTTTCGTATAGAAAAGTTCATCGGAGATGACTTTTCGTATAGAAAAGTTCATCGGAGATGACTTTTCGTATAGAAAAGTTCATCGGAGATGACTTTTCGTATAGAAAAGTTCATCGGAGATGACTTTTCGTATAGAAAAGTTCATCGGAGATGACTTTTCTTATAGAAAAGTTCATTGGAGATGACTTTTGTTATAGAAAAGTTCATCGGAGATGACTTTTCCTATAGGAATGTTCATCGGACATGACTTTTCCTATAGCGAAGTTCATCGGAGATGGCTTTTCTTATAGAAAAATTCATGGTAGATAACTTTTTTTATAGAAAAGTTCATCGTAGATGACTTTTCATGCAGAAAAGTTCATCGTTTATCACTTTTCATGCAGAAAAGTTCATCGTTTATCACTTTTCATGCAGAAAAGTTCATCGTTTATGACATTTCCTGTTGAAAATTTCATCGCAGATTATCCTAAATGCTGATCACTCCGCACCAAACACTTCTCCTCCCAAATTTTTCTTCAAACCCATTAAATCGCAGTGAATAACAAAAGAAGCTCCCCACTTGTCTAACTGTTTGACGTTTTAACCGATATCAATGACAAGTGAATGAAAGACACTCGTCATTTTTTCATGACAAGCGTAAAATTACAATTAGTTCCATAAAAATGCATTTACATGACTTTTACATGTTTTCAATTCTTCGGTGGTTTTCACGGGAACAATAGATCTAACATTTCCCTATTGCAATACCCCTTTCCGTCGCTATTAAACTGACAATCAAGTTCATTTTAACCCACAGCATGTCTGTGAGATTCTGTAAGACGCAATGCAGACAACATGCAAACGTTTCGAATTCACAAGAAGAATTGTAAATCCTAACGACAACAAATTACAACAATTCTGAGAATCGACCAAGTTAAAGATGAATGGTAATATGAGTTAACAAGCTTCGGAATGATGTGCCAAACAATGGCTATCACTTACTTGGTCTAAAGACGACATATTCGATTCAAGACCTAGAGACATGCGACGACTAATGAATTGTGAGAGAAGGTTTTACATTTCACTTGAAATGTAATCGCAACTGTTGTAGATATTCATAAAACATGTGTCAATTTCTAGTACTTCTCCGTACTATTGTCTCTGGACAATTAGAAAGACGAAGAAAAGTCTGAACAGAACATCCATACCCTGAACAATTAGCTAAGTAGGGAATGTGTGAAGAAACGTAAGCATTTCATTTCAACCAAATAATGATACTCATGGGATGGATGCTTTGACATGTTTAGACGCCATAGAGAGGCTCAATAGAATGTTGGATAAGCTGTTTTATGATAGGTGTGACCACCATCATGAAATTGTAGAATACAACAAAGTTGCCTGCACAATAAAATCGTGGAATATAAGTGTTTTATTATTCTATGTGTTTTTTATGGATATGAATGACGTTGTTACTTTTGGTTTGAGTTTTTTTTTTACAGATGGGCTTTTCATTAAAGGAAAGACTCTTCCCGTAGAACATTTCATCAGAGATAATTTTTCCATAAAAAACTCGGAGATAACTTTTCCCATAAAAAGTAAGTACCTTGGAGCTGACTTTTGCCATAGAAGAGTTTGTCGAAGATGAAAGTATGTCTATCAGAAAAGCCATCTCAGATTAACTTTCCCATAAGAAAATTCATCTTCGATGAACTTTTCTATAAGAAAAGTCAACTCCGATGAATTTTACTATAAGAAAAGTCATCTCCGATGCAATTTTTTATAAGAAAAGTCATTTGCGATGAACTTTCCTATAAGAAAAGTCATCTCCGATGAACTTTTCTATAAGAAGAGTCATCTCCGATGAACTTTTCTATAAGAAAAGTCATCTCCGATGAACTTTTCTATAAGAAAAGTCATCTCCGATGAACTTTTCTATAAGAAAAGTCATCTCCGATGAACTTTTCTATAAGAAAAGTCATCTCCGATGAACTTTTCTATAAGAAAAGACATCTCCGATGAACTTTTCTATAAGAAAAGTCATCTCCGATGAACTTTTCTATAAGAAAAGTCATCTCCGATGAACATTTCTATAAGAAAAGTAATCTCCGATGAACTTCTCTATAAGAAAAGTCATCTCCGATGAACTTTTCTATAACTTTGCTATGAACGATGAACTTTTCTATAAGAAAAGTCATCTCCGATGAACTTCTCTATAAGAAAAGACATCTCCGATGAACTTTTCTATAAGAAAAGTCATCTCCGATGAACTTCTCTCTAAAAGTTTCCGATGAACTTCTCTATAAGAAAAGTCAATCAAAGCGCTATCAATTGTTGTGCTCTCCCCGAACTACACCGTCCGGAGAAAAACACCAACAACCCACCACCAAAATTAAATTGTTAGAGGAAAATATTCAAACTACATGTTGGTGAGGCAAAAAAGTGTAAGAAAATTTAAGACCGCACACACACACATTTAAATGACAAATGAATTCCAAAACGATCAACCAAAAGATGCAATTAAAGATAGACCAAAAACATCGACGACAGATCTACGAGACACGAGTGACATTATCTCACCTACAAACATAGTGTCCAAATGGGACCAGTTTTCGTTGTTGCTGCTGTTGTTGTTTTGATTTATGAAGTTAAGCTTGTTGTTGTCAACAGTTATTGACTTGGTGGACTATTTTGCTGGTTAACAAGATTCGGGACTCGTTCCACTACGCGCTCCACCACTATTATCGTTGTCAAGGAGACTAAGGCGTTTGGCATTTATTGGAGTATTACAATCTTGCAATATGACATGTTGCAATGTTATTGCAGCAGAAGCAAAGAAAACAACAACCTACATTTTTAGTCGGCTATTCAATTAACGATAACTGCGTTGTGTTTTTGTTTTTATTTTTGCATTAACAAGATATGCTCTCAAATTTCACTTTTCTATGGTAATACAACAACAACTATGCCAACATATATTATGTGATGAGGACAATTTCAAAATACAAATGTTTGTAATATTTTGCGCCATGGATGCTGGATGGTTAGTAGACCTCCCAGCATTTGTGGACAGATTTGTTGCTGTGCTATTTCAGCAATTTCATTCATTAAATAGTTGTGGTACGCAAGTGCCTGGTTAGTAACTCATGGCAACATGTTTAATGAAATTGCTAGTAATGTGGTGGAGGTATTTTGAATACTCTGTCTTGTATATGGTAAGACAGTAGTAGTGTCGTAAATAGTAGCTAATAATGCAAAGAATTATGAGCTATATTGTGGGAAAGTGTTTGTAAAGAAAAAAATATTTGCTATACTGGCCTACTTTGCTTTACTAGTACTTTTGGTTTCGTCCCTTTCTTTCCGCAATGGTGTATAGAAGCACCCTTTCTTTCTGAAATGATCAATAGAAGCACAATTTCTTTCCAAAATGGTCTATAGAAGCACCCTTTCTATCCAAAAAGGTCTATAGAAGCACCCTTCCTTTCGGAAATGGTCTATAGAAGCACCCTTCCTTTCGGAAATGGTCTATAGAAGCACCCTTCCTTTCGGAAATGGTCTATAGAAGCACCCTTCCTTTCGGAAATGGTCTATAGAAGCACCCTTTCTTTACAAAATGGTCTATAGAAGCACCCTTTCTTTCCGAAAGGGTCTATAGGAGCATACTTTCTTTCCGAAGTGGTCTATAGAAGCACCCTTTCATTCTTTCTGAAGTGGTCTATAGAAGCACCCTTTCATTCTTTCTGAAGTGGTCTATAGAAGCACCCTTTCATTCTTTCTGAAGTGGTCTATAGAAGCACCCTTCCTTTCCTAAATGGTCTATAGAAGTACCCTTCCTTTTCGAAATGGTCTATAGAAGCACTCTTTATTTCTGAAATGGTCTATAGAAAGACCCTTTTTCAGACAGGAGTTATAGAAGCACCCTTTCTCTCAGACAGAAATTATAAAATCACACTTTCTTTAAGAAGGGGTCTACAGAAGAACTGTGTTTTTGGAAAGGGCCTATAGAATCACCGTTTTTCGGAAAGGGTCTATAGAAGCACCGTTTTTTCGCAAAGGGTCTATAGAAGCAACCTTGCTTTCAGAAAGGGGTTAATAGAAGCATCCTCCCTTTAAGAAAGGGTCTATAGGAGCACCCTTCTTTAAGAAAAAATCTATAGAAGCACCCTTTCCTTCCGAAATGGTCTATAAACGCAACCTTTCTTTCCGAGAGGGTCCATAGAAACACCCTTTCTTTCAGAAAGGGTTTATAGAGGCATCCTGTTTTTACGAAAGTGTCTATGGAAGCCCCCTTTCTTTCCGAAAGGGTCTAAAAAAGCACCGTTTTTTCCGAAATGGTCTATAGAAGCAATCATTCTTTCAGAAAGGGTCTATAGAAGCAATCATTCTTTCAGAAAGGGTCTATAGAAGCAATCATTCTTTCAGAAAGGGTCTATAGAAGCAATCATTCTTTCAGAAAAGGTCTCTAGAAGCAATCATTCTTTCAGAAAGTGTCTAACGAAGCACCCTTCTTTTCGAAAGGGTCTAAAGAAGCACCCTTCTTTTCGAAAGGGTCTATAGAAGCACCATTCTTTTCGAAAAGGTCTATAGAAGCACCCTTTCTTTTCGAAAGGGTCTATAGAAGCACCCTTTCTCCGAAATGGTCTATAGAAGAACCCTTTCTTTTCGAAAGGGTCTATAGAAGCACCGTTTTTCCGAAATGGTCTATAGAAGCACCCTTTCTTTTCGATAGGGTCTATAGAAGCACCCTTTCTTTTCGAAAGGGTTTATAGAGGCATCCTGTTTTTTCGAAAGGGTCTATAGAGCACTCTCTTTTCCGAAAGAGTCTATAAAAGCACCCTTTCCTTCCGAAATGATCTATAAACGCAACCTTTCTTTCCGAGAGAAACACCCTTTCTTTCCGGAAGGGTCTATAGAAACACTCTTTCTTTTCGAAAGGGTCTATAAAAGCACCCTTTTTCCGAAAAGGTCTATAAAAGCACCCTTTTTTCCGAAAGGGTCTATAAAAGCACCCTTTTTTCCGAAAGGGTCTATAAAAGCTCCCTTTTTTCCGAAAGGGTCTTTAAAAGCACCCTTTCTTTTCGAAAGGGTCTATAGAAGCACCCTTTTCCGAAATGGTCTATAGAAGCACCCTTTCTTTTCGAAAGGGTTTATAGAGACACCCTGTTTTTTCATAGAGCACTCTCTTTTCCGAAAGAGTCTATAAAAGCACCCTTTCCTTCCGAAATGGTCTATAAACGCAACCTTTTTTTCCGAGAGAAACTCCCTTTCTTTCCGGAAGGGTCTATAGAAACTCTCTTTCTTTTCGAAAGGGTCTATAGAAACTCTCTTTCTTTTCGAAAGGGTCTATAGAAACTCTCTTTCTTTTCGAAAGGGTCTATGGAAGCACTCTTTCTTTTCGAAATGGTCTATAGAAACACCCTTTACTTTCTAAAGGGTCTATAGAAGCACCCTTTTTCCGAAAGGGTCTATAAGAGCACCCTTTCTTTCCGAAAGGGTCTATAGAGGCATCCTGTTTTTTCGAAAGGGTCTATAGAGCACTCTCTTTTCCGAAAGAGTCTATAAAAGCACCCTTTCCTTCCGAAATGGTCTATAAACTCAACCTTTCTTTCCGAGAGAAACACCCTTTCTTTCCGGAAGGATCTATAGAAACTCTCTTTCTTTTCGTAAGGGTCTATAGAAACTCTCTTTCTTTTCGAAAGGGTCTATAAAAGCACTCTTTCATTTCGAAATGGTCTATAGAAACACCCTTTCTTTCCAAAAGGGTCTATAGAAGCGCCCTTTCTTTCCGAAAGGGTCTATAGAAGCACCCTTTTTCCGAAATGGTCTATAAAAGCAATCTTTCTTTCAGAAGGGGTCTATAGAAGCATCGTTTTAGTCGAGAAAGGGTCTATAGAAGCACAATTTCTTTCAGAAAAGGTCAATAGAAGCAGCGTTTCTTTCAGAAAGGGACTGTAGAACCACCGGTTCTTTCAGAAAGGGACTATAGAAGCACCCTTTCTTTCAGAAAGGGGTTTATATACAGAATTATTAATTATATACTATTATCTTATAGTAATTGATCCGAAATCCGTATTAAGACCAGAACAGAATCAATCGTCGCTTGCTTTGCTTGCTTCCCAAATGTCAAATTATAAAGGAATGCCAGAGCCTCCTAAAGAAGAACGCAGGCGGATATGTAAAGAGGCTCTGGCATTCCTTTATAATTTGACATTAGGGGAAGCAAGCAAAGCAAGCGACGATTGATTCTGTTCTGGCCTTTATTGTAATTGAAACTCTTTAAACATTGCTTCTATAGATTTCCCGAAACTGTGAAAAATTAACTAGAAAAAATTACCCCATCATTAATGCAGCCATCAAGTCATAAATATTTGACTGTTTTTCCCATAGCTGCCATCCATAGTTTTCATTCAAATTGTTTATAAACTCGAAAGAAAACAATGATCCACTAAAAAACAACAACAACTTAGCACACAATAGACTTTCATAATTGTTTTTATCTCATTTTATAAATCAGCCAAGAAATGAAATGGAAACAAGTAATAGTTAATAACAAATGAAATTAACAATATGAAAAAAAACAAACAAGGGAATCCACAAAAATACTCAAACATTTAGCCTTTTACCCAATAACAACAACATATACAACAATCCAAAACAATGGTAACTATATAAAACAGTTGTACAATCAAATTCATAACCCCACCATCATGTCGTCTCAGCACCCTAAAATAAATACAACGTTATTGCTGCGAACTGTAAAACAAATCATAACCCATTGGCCAAATGTCACCAATGTAGCAAATCTGTCCCACTACCATGTGGCAAACTGTCACAAGTCATTTGTCTGTTTTTTAACGACAACCATGTCATCGCATAAATACCAGCAATTTCCGCTACATTTATTTGCTGGAGGCCGAAACTAAAGTTGGAGGGCCATTAAAAACTTATTTTCTTTTTGTGTGTCGGTGCCATAGTTTTCTTTTTGTAGAGGTCTCGCCTAGTCTTTGTCTTTCTTTCTAATTTTGTCAAAGAAAATCCGTTGGAGAAAAAAATGCTTACAATCAAAATGAGTTCACAGCTTTTTTTTGTCGTACTTGGAGTTGGAATAAATTTTATCTTAGAATAAATTAACATTAACATTAAATGCAGTTAAACGAACTGTTTAAGGAGGAGGCCATTATATGGAAATTATGGAAAATGTGATCAACTGATCTTTGGGGAGATGGGAAAAATGTGCTAATGTTCTAATAGTTGATGTAGAGTGAATTGTTTTATTAAACTCTTGTATGTTCGAAAAGATTTGGATATTCAAAAATTTTACACCAAGATATAAATAACCATATTAGTCCGGTCAAAATAGACATTGAAATAACAAAAATTCCCACAGAGCTGAATTTTGGTGGAGAGCTAGGGTTTGCTATTAGAAGCAATGTCCTAAAAGTCCCCATCGATCCCATGTGTGCAAAAAAAAATTATTCGTGGTCAAAGGTCAAATTTTAAGGGTTTTTAGGTTTTCGGATTTATTTTTTGAAAACGGTTGATCTAATCAAAAAGTGACTAAAGTAAATATTGTAGACAGAAAAATTATCTACAAGTTTGACCATAATAATTTTTTTCCTAGAAGGAACCATTCTTGAGATATAGCTGTTCTAAAAAACACATGATTTTTGTACACTTATAAGGACATATATAATGCACATATTCCGACGAACCGGCTAAAATAAGCGAAGTAATCGGGTCTGTCCCCCAAAAAATATATATTTTCTTGAAGAGTGAAATTATAGCTATCTTCTAAAAAAAAATTCCAACAAAATCGGGGTGTGTTTAGCAGAGTTATTCAATGTTAGAGTCATTTTATGCAAAAATAGCCCACTTAACCCACATGTATAATCGAATGCCCAACGGGAACGGCCCCAACGAAAACTCTTCGATTTTTTTCAAGTTTGGTCCGACGGTAGGGATTGTTGCGCTGATTACGGAAATGTATAATTTTCAACGGTTGCGGATCCGGTTCGCCGGTTATTCGACCAGAAAGGTCAAATTTAAAAACCGGGTTAGACCCGGTTCTACTGAAACGATTACTGCAAAGTGGATATCGTTTGAAAGCTTACGGAAGTATCTAACACATAGTGTCGTTACTTTAACCGGTTCGCCTCATAATGTACTTACGCGGCTAATTTTTTATTTGACCTTTAGATCGGGATATCTCGAAAATGGTAAGTCTTTTTTAAGAATCATGAAAATCACTCTTGTATACAAGACTAAAACCTTTAATAATCCACGTTTATGTTGGACTGTGGGTCCACCAAAAAACCTTTAATAATCCACGTTTATGTTGGACTGTGGGTCCACCAAAAAACCTTTAAAAAATCCACGTTTATGGTGGACTATGGGTCCACCAAAAAACCTTTAAAAAATCCACGTTTATGGTGGACTATGGGTCCACCAAAAAACCTTAAAAAAATCCACGTTTATGGTGGACTATGCGTCCACCAAAAAAACCTTTAAAAAATCCACGTTTATTATGGACTATGGGTCCAACAAAAAACATTAAAAAATCCACGTTTATTGTGGACATTGGGTCCACCAAACAACCTTTAAAAAATCCACGTTTATTATGGACTATGGGTACCTCAAAGCAAACCTAAGATGTGTTTCATCTCTCCTGTAATGTCGATCCATTTCACTCCAATTATGGTTACCATTTCCCATTAAAGTTTTAATTTTGTTATAAACTACACTTGAGAGTTGATATCAGATTTGCAATAGCCTATCCACGTTGTTTTCAATAATATTTCGTAGTTCAAAAGTTAACAACTTACATGACTTTTTAAATCAACAAAAGAGCTTCTGTTCATAGCAACAGTTCAATGACAGGATTCAACATTTCCATCCGGATCATTATCGTCATCGATAGCAACACAATTTTACTAAACTATTTGTAGAACTTTTCTCAAACTATAAATTTTATATACTTTTTTAATAGTTAATATAAATATTAAATTTAAAAGTTAGTTTTAATTATTCATTACCATGGGAAGTAACAGCCATGGGATGCAGCACACAGACAATACCGATTAAGCTAGCGACTACAATTGAAAAAAGGTGTTTGTTACATATGAATGAATTTTAAGGAAAGGTTAGAAACTATTTAATTTATAGAAAATGTATCGTAATGACTGTCAATTAAGAGTTCCTTGTATATAATTGGGTTGTTAAGTGTATTGTTTTGCAATAATTTTATTTTAAAATAATGGTAACACCATAATCGGGTTTTAACAACAATATTACCATAATAAACACCTCAAACTCTATAATGCTCATCCATTTCCAATTTTGGTTTCTTCACTCTTTTAGTTCTAATAACTTTTGTAATATTTCAATTTAGGTTCTATGTTTTTTTGCCTATAGGCAATTATTGAATCTACAACTTTTACTTTAGCCGGCTTTTGCTAAGTCTTACCGTTTTTGAGAAAAATTTGACCCCGAATAACTTGTTTTGCACACATGAGATCGATGGGGACTTTTAGGACGTTGCTTCTAATGGCCAACCCTAGTTCTCCACCAAAATTCAGCTTTGTGGGAATTTTTGCTATTTCCCCCTTATACGCATGTCTATTTTGACCGGACTATATATGTTTCCACAATATCCCAGAAGTAACATGGGAGACTTCTCTCATATCGATAAGTGCACGCGGATTCATATTCGCTTAGAAGACCTATGTTGACAATTTTTCCAAAAATATTGTATACTCTTAATAAATATATATTTCAATTTTGAATATAATCGGTTGAATGATGTAGGTAAATTCTCAAAATACGTGAAATCGGGTAATAATATTGTAGCTGAAAATTTTAAAGTTAATAGCTCGAGAACTCATGAAATTGTTGGACACTGTCGGATCGCGGCGTTTAATAACTAAATTGCGGTCTCAGGGGCGTTTTTAGTCATAGCTTCCCAAAGAAGTAAGAGAGAAGCATGCGGCTTTGTCAACATCTAAATACCCTCAGCCTATGATGACACGCAACAAAATAACAGGAGTGGTGAACCTAAATACACTGTGAACTGATCAATAACACTGCTCAACAAAATTGAAGAAGTTGAATGTTTCAACCGAAGTTGTTGTTGTTTCTAAATGAAATCGGCGAGCTATTTTCAAATCTGGTCACGGTTTTTCTCCATCAGCTCTTGTTCATGTGATATAGCTCAAAATCGGTTTTTGCGAGTTTCACCCAGAATTTCGTTATTTTCGGATACAAACAAATATTTTTTTGCGGGTTTTTCGACACTAATATATTAAGAAGATGTTATACGCTCGATACAAAACGTTTTTTGAAATAATTGTGGCGAATATATATCAAAAAATATAGAAAACATACGATGCATCTTGTAAGAATTGCATATTTTGAGTACTTTAAGCTGTAATTACGTCATCGGGGGAAGTCATAGGAGCTTCATATGACATTCCGGATATGCTCAGGGTGTCTAGTATATAGTCCTGTATTCAAATATATAATATAAAGTTCATAGCGCCCACGATTCGCCCATAACCTAAAAATCGCCTGAAGGAGTGGACCGATATAGCTTATCTTTGGACTTAAACTATGTTTGGACAAAATATTACTAAAGCCAAATTTTGGACCGAATCGGCAGATCCATTCGAGAGTTATCTTTCGCTCCAACCACCTCACACGGTGTCATAGTGTTTTTTTTTTGCAATTTTGGTGCTATTTTCTCAGGAAGTGTGGACTTGCCCCTGATGAAGCTTGTACCGTCGTAAAGGGGGCAGTGAATACAAGTTGCTAAAACAAAAATCAAAGCGATTCGAGAGCAGATCCTAAACTGAACTTATCCCAAATTTTGTGTGGGAGGTACCCGAAGGAGTGGACCGATTGAGTCCATATTGGAAACTCATCTAAGTCTGGTAGACATTTCACGATTTTCAAAGTATGGACCAAATCGGGAGTAACCGATTCAAGAGTTATCGTACGTACAAATTTTCCGAACATTTTCGAACTTTTGTGGGGGAGGTACTAGAAGGAGTGGGCCGATATAACCCATCTTCGAACTTGAACTAAGTTTAGACAAAATATTACGAAAGCCAAATTTTGGATCGAATCGATTGATCCGTTCGAGAGTTATCGTGCGCTCCAGCCAGCCAGACAGACGGACGGACAGACAGACGGACGGACATGGCTAAATCGACTCCAAATTGTCTGAAACACATTTCGTTCAAACATACTTGGGGTCTAAAACCATTATATCGATGAGGCACATTTTGCCCGTATGAAAGTGTATATACCCTCGTTAGCATAAATGCTGAGGGTATAAAAAGCAGAAAAAATCGCCGGAGGGATTTTTAAATAAATCGCGATCAAAATTCACAATTTTATGGTTTTTTTAGGTTTTCACGATTTTGCTTCGAAACCGCAAGTCGTATCGAAATGAGTCTAAAGAAAATGTTGTAGCTGTAAAAAGTCTCTACAAAATTGACCTTTACGTTTTTTTTTTGTAGGTTTTACCATTTTTAAGATATAGAGGTTCAGTTCAAATTTGTAGGTTTTATCTTGTCTTCAAGATTTTGCTTGGAAACCGCAAGTCATATTAAAATGGGACTAAAGAAAATGTTGAAGCTGTTAAAATTCTCTACAAGACTGGATGATTTAGTTTTTCCTATGTTGTATAAGGAGGCGATACAGTCAGTGCATTGTCTCAATTTGAACTTCTATATCTCAAAAACGGTAACACCTAACGGTAAGAATATCATGAAGGTCAGTCTTGTGGAGAATTTTCAAAGCTACAACATTTTCTTTAGGCCCATTTTAATATGACTTGCGGTTTCCAAGCAAAATCTTGAAGACAAGATAAAACCTACAAATTTGAACTGAACCTCTATATCTTAAAAATGGTAAAACCTACAAAAAAACCTAAAGGTCAATTTTGTAGAGAATTTTCACAGCTACAACATTTTCTTTAGACTCATTTCGATACGACTTGCGGTTTCGATATAGAAACATCGTTGAACGCTTCTCCTTAGTTCTGGAAAATCTGGAATCAAATGATTATATAATGTAATAAATAGGTACATCCATATTTCAAATATACATATGTATGTATATGAAAAATGTATTGATGTAATTACCAATATTAAATATTCTTTGTGCAATAAAATATTTCCATTCACCATTTTGTTTCAATTATAAAATTTCCAATCATAAAATGAACTGGGCATTTTATTTACTGAAAAGCACAATTTCTTTAAGAAAACACAAACCCCTGATTTAGTCAATCACTTTACCGTTTTTACTCAACGATTGTATTTAGAAAACTGAAGAAAAAAGAACAACATAATTCATACCAGTTTTTTATTTTTGGCTTCACTTGCTACGTTGGTTAACAACAACAAAGCACGAAACACAAGTGTTTGGCCGCATATACACCATCGTTGAAACATCGTTGAACGCTTCTCCTTAGTTCTGGAAAATCTGGAATCAAATGATTATATAATGTAATAAATAGGTACATCCATATTTCAAATATACATATGTATGTATATGAAAAATGTATTGATGTAATTACCAATATTAAATATTCTTTGTGCAATAAAATATTTGCATTCACCATTTTGTTTCAATTATAAAATTTCCAATCATAAAATGAACTGGGCATTTTATTTACTGAAAAGCATAATTTCTTTAAGAAAACACAAACCCCTGATTTAGTCAATCACTAGAAAACTGAAGAAAAAAGAACAACATAATTCATACCAGTTTTTTTATTTTTGGCTTCACTTGCTACGTTGGTTAACAACAACAAAGCACGAAACACAAGTGTTTGGCCGCATATACACCATCGTTGAAACATCGTTGAACGCTTCTCGTTAGTTCTGGAAAATCTGGAATCAAATGATTATATAATGTAATAAATAGGTACATCCATATTTCAAATATACATATGTATGTATATGAAAAATGTATTGATGTAATTACCAATATTAAATATTCTTTGTGCAATAAAATATTTCCATTCACCATTTTGTTTCAATTATAAAATTTCTAATCATAAAATGAACTGGGCATTTTATTTACTGAAAAGCACAATTTCTTTAAGAAAACACAAACCCCTGATTTAGTCAATCACTTTACCGTTTTTACTCAACGATTGTATTTAGAAAACTGAAGAAAAAAGAACAACATAATTCATACCAGTTTTTTATTTTTGGCTTCACTTGCTACGTTGGTTAACAACAACAAAGCACGAAACACAAGTGTTTGGCCGCATACACACCACTAAAACAAAAGCAAACTTTTTTACCCTCCCGTGTTCGCTTCTGTGTCTCCTATAACACCATACACACAGCTCTTTATTATAAAACAGCATTCCGCAGCCGCGAGTGCCCTGTTGTTACTCTCTTCCGCAAATATCCTCTCTTCACCTATAAAAAATATGTTCTAACATAAAAAATATGTTACAAAATGTTGCAAACATATATTTGTTTGGACCCAAACATATAATGCTGGGATCCAGAAACATATTTCTAACATATATTTTTCTCCATGTGTCTACGGTACCTCCCCCACAAAATTACACAAATGAAGGCATTTCTCGGATAGTTTTGAGTATTTGTTGTCCTATTTTTCTTTGTTGGCGCCTCCCAAATTTCCCAAAAGCCCTACAGCCACTAGCCAATTATTTGGTAAATATATATTTCCCTACATATTAACCCAAATGTTCTAAAAAACCCGAACAAATTGTGTTTTTGTAATGAGTCAGTGGTGTAATTGGGTTCAGTCCATCTGATACCTCTCAAACAAACACCTAAATTTTTATTTAATTTTATTTATTTATTTTAGTGTATGGAATTACAATCCTTATGGCACGGTTACACTTGAGTTTTTTGACGGGTTAACCCACTTCATGAGGATTTATTTGACGTTTGCGCTATGGAATTGAAGGACTTGAAACCCAAACCCACTGGGTTAATCCGGTTAAGTGTAACCGGGATATTACAGACTAGATTACTTACTAGAAAAATATAAAATTAACAATTGTTTAAATTTATCAAGAGAGTATCTAAAATGTAAATTTACGTTCCAATTCATTATTTTAAATTCTTTTAACGCCCTCACAATGGGTTAATTTTGGCCATAATTGCTTCTATGGGTTGTAATATTGAAGTATTCAACAAATCTTAACCTTCTTGTCGGTACTTTGAATCCAATTAAATACAATAAATCCGGGCAGTCTATATATCCACAAACTAATTTATAGAGAAAACCCGTTGATATTTTGGTCCTTCGGTCACATAAAAAATCTAAGTGAAAAGTTACGTTTAATATTTTGGTCCTTCATGATATTTTGGTCCTTCGGTCACATAAAAAATCTAAGTGAAAAGTTACGTTTAAATCAACTTTAAGGTAGTCTTGGCTTGTGGTCCCAATGAAAGATCAAAAAAAAACAACTATAGTCAAAAACTGAAACGCAGTGTCTAATAAATTATAACAGAAGAAACCAGTTAAATTACGTTTTTCAATTGTTTAATCCAAGTTTATGACAGTTTTATGTTCTCCAACACATAATCTTGGCTCTAGTTATCCTATCCTTGATAAATTCTGGATCTTTTTAGTAAATTGCAATATTTTCAAGCCAAATTTATTATCTTCAATCGCTTTTTCACATTCCCACAACAAGAACCATAAACTCAAATTGATTACTAATTCTTCTCTTTAAAAGTCATTGCCATGAAAACCCACGGTGACCATTAAATAATTCACAACACCCCTCAAATTAAAAACACTTTTTTTTTAATTACATGAAGCTTCTAGATTTTTCTACATTAATTCCTCTTCAATCATCTTGAGAACTTCCTGTTTCATTTTCGATACGACAAAAGGTAGGTAAAAGCCAAGTGATGGTGGTCGTGGTGGTGACATGGGAGGATTGCAAAATTTATTAGAACTTTCATTTCATTCTGGAACACATAGCGTGACCATTATTTAAGGAAATGGTTGGTAGCCATGAATGGTTGGTCGTTCTGGAAACACAACAAACCAAGGAGACGGACGCAAAAAGCTAAAAGAAAACGGTCACATGCATTTTGATGCAACAGGTTGCAAGTAGTTTACATAAATGTAGACAGCAGACAGCACACCTATGGTGTTGGTAAGGGAAAAACCAATGAAAAATGCTTTTTAATGGAAAAACTAAGTTATATTTTTTTATTATGACGTTAGTGATGATGTTATTTATTTGGATCATTATGATAAAGATCATTATGATGTCATTTTTTGTTGTGGTTGATGATAATTTCCCAGGAAAATTTCTAAACGTCTTCTTCTTCTTGTTCTTTGTTACTTTCCTGTAACATGAAAAGGAAATTGCACTTAAATGCAGTGAAACGTAAAGATCGCCCAATGATATCTTCCAATATCGTCATGACCAAAATGCCTGACTGCCATGCAACAGGTTCTTTCCATTTTTCTTTTATGACACAAAATTGCCTCAAAGAAGAAAATTTGTTATGCAAAAAATACAAAAATTAAAGAGCCAGACAGTGATGAGGGTGAAGTACAATCAACCTTTTGATGGCATCATGAAATAGAATATCAGAAGCAGGGTTGCCATTTGAGAATTAAATGCGTGCCGTACACAAAAAGAAGATTAATCTCTTCTCTAGGAAAAGAAAGGGTGCTACTATAGACCCTTTCTGAAAGGAAAAGTTCTTCTATAGTCCTTTTCTGAAACGATAGGTGCACCTATTATCCTTTTCTGAAAGAAAGGGTGCTTCTTTAGTCCTTTTTTGAAAAGAAAGGTGCATCTATAGTCCTTTTCTGAAAGAAATGGTGCTTCTATAGTCCCATTCTGAAACAAAAGGTGCTTATGTAGTCCCATTCTAATCCTTTCGGAAAAAATTGTACTTCTATAGACCCTTTCGAATAGAAAGAGTGATTCTATAGACCCTTTCTGACGGAAGATATGCTCCTATAATCCCTTTCTGAAAGAATGGGCGCTTCTATAGTACCTTTCTGAAAGTAGGGGTGCTTCTATGGTCCTTTTCTGAAAAAGGGTGTTTCTATAGTCCCCCTTTCTAAAAGAAAGGGTGCTTCTATAGTCCCTTTCTGAAAGAAAAAGTGCTTCTATAGGCTTCTTCTGAAAGAAAGGGTACTTCTATAGTCCTTTTTGGAAAGAAAGGGTGCTTCTATAGTCCCTTTCTCAAAGAATGGGTGCTTCTATAGTCCCTTTCTCAAAGAAAGAGAGCTTCTACAGTCCCTTTCTGAAAGAAAGGGTGCTTCTATAGTCCCCCTTTCTAAAAGAAAGGGTGCTTCTATAGCGCCCCCTTCTTTTTTTTCAATTTCAATTTCTTTATTGATGTGTATAAAAAAAGTTACAAATTATTATGTCCTAAAAGAAAGGGTGCTTCTATAGTGCCCCTTCTTTTTTTTCAATTTCAATTTCTTTATTGATGTGTATAAAAAAAATGTTACAAATTATTATGTCCTAAAAGAAAGGGTGCTTCTATAGTCCCCCTTTCTGAAAGAAAGAGCGCTTCTATAGTCCCCCCACCTAAAAGAAAGGGTGCTTCTATAGTCCCCCTTTCTAAAAGAAATGGTGCTTCTATAGTCCCTTTCTGAAAGAAAGGGTGCTTCTTTGGACCCTTTCTGAATGAAAGGGGGCTTCCACAGACCCTTTCTGAATGATGGCGTGCTTCCACAGACCCGTTCTGAAAGAAAGAGTGATAAGATACATTCCTTCTGAAAGAAAGGGTGCTAAGATACATCCTTTCTGAAAGAAAGAGTGCTAATATACATCCTTTATGAAAGAAAGGGTGCTAAGTTACATTCTCTTTGAAAGAAAGGATGCTTCTTTAGACCCTTTCTGAAAGACCGCTTCTTTAGACCTGTTCTGAAAGAAAAGGGTGCATCTATAGACCCATTCGGAAAGAACGGTTACTTCTATAGACCCTCTCTTAGAGAATGGTACAGAAGCTCTCATTCTCTAAGAGAGGGTCTATAGAAGTAACCGTTCTTTCCGAATGGGTCTTTCTGAAATAAAGAGTGCTTCTATAGTCCCTTTCTGAAAGAAAGGGTGCTTCTATAGTCCCTTTCTGAAAGAAAGGGTTCTTCTATAGTCCCCTTCTGAAAGAAAGGGTGCTTCTATAATCCCTTTCAGAAAGAAAGGGTGCTTCTATAGACCCTTTCTGAAAGAAAGGGTGCTTCTATAGTCCCTTTCTAAAAGAAAGGATGCTTCTATAGTCCCTTTCTGAAAGAAAGGATGCTTCTATAGTCCCTTTCTGAAAGAAAGGGTGCTTCTATAGTCCATTTCTGAAAGAGAGAGTGCACCTATAGTCCCTTTCGGAAAGAAAGGGTGCTTCTATAGTCCCTTTCTGAAAGAAAGGGTTCTTCTATAGTCCCTTTCTGAAAGAAAGGGTGCTTCTATAATCCCTTTCAGAAAGAAAGGGTGCTTCTATAGACCCTTTCTGAAAGAAAGGGTGCTTCTATAGTCCCTTTCTAAAAGAAAGGATGCTTCTATAGTCCCTTTCTGAAAGAAAGGATGCTTCTATAGTCCCTTTCTGAAAGAAAGGGTGCTTCTATAGTCCATTTCTGAAAGAGAGAGTGCACCTATAGTCCCTTTCGGAAAGAAATAGTGCTTCTATAGTCCCTTTCGGAAAGAAATAGTGCTTCTATAGTCCCTTTCTGTAAGAAAGGATGCTTCTATAGTCCCTTTCTGAAAGAAAGAGTGTTCCTATAGTCCCTTTCGGAAAGAAAGGGTCCTTCTATAGTCCCTTTCTAAAAGAAAGCGTGCTTCTAGTCCCTTTCTGAAAGAAATTGTGCTCCTATAGTCCCTTTCTAAAAGAAAGGGTGCTTCTATAGTCCCTTTCTGAAAGAAAGGATGCTTCTATAGTCCCTTTCTGAAAGAAAGAGTGCTCCTATAGTCCCTTTCGGAAAGAAAGGGTGCTTCTATAGTCCCTTTCTGAAAGAAAGGATGCTTCTATAGTCCCTTTCTAAAAGAAAGGGTCCTTCAATAGTCCTTTTCTGAAAGAAAGGGCGCTTCTATAGTCCCTTCCTGAAAGAATGGGTGCTTCTATGGTCGCTTCCTGAATGAAGGGTACTTCTATATACTATACTATACTTCTATAGTCCCTTTCTGAAAAAAGGGTCCTTCTATAGTCCCTTTCTAAAAGAAAGGGAGCTTCTGTAGTCCCTTTCTGAAGGAAAAGGTGCTTCTATAGTCCCTTTCTAAAAGAAAGGGAGCTTCTATAGTCCCTTTCTAAAAGAAAGGGAGCTTCTTAGTCCCTTTCTAAAAGAAAGCGTGCTTCTATAGTCCCTTTCTGAAAGAAAGGGTGCTTCTATAGTCCCTTTCTGAAAGAAAGGGTGTTTATAAAGTCCCTTTCTGAAAGAAAGTGTGCTTCTACAGTCGCTTTCTGAAAAAAAGCATCCTTCGATAGTCCCTTTCTAAAAGAAAGCGTGCTTCTATAGTCCTTTTCTGAAAGAAAGGGCGCTTCTATAGTACCTTTCTTAAAGAAAGGGTGCTTCTGTAGTCTATTTCTGAAAGAAAGAGTGCTTCTATAGCTTTTCTGAAAGAAACAGTGGTTCTATAGTCCCTCTCTGAAAGAATGTGTGCTTCCATAGTCCCTTTCTGAAAGAAAAGGTGCTTTTATAGTCCCTTTCTGAAAGAAAGGATGCTTCTATAGTCCCTTTCTGAAAGAAAGGCTGCTTCTATAGTCCCTTTTTGAAAGAAAGGGTCCTTCTATAGCCCCTTTCTGAAAGAAAGCGTGCTTCTATAGCCCCTTTCTGAAAGAAAAGGTGCTTTTATAGTCCCTTTCTGAAAGAAAGGATGCTTCTATAGTCCCTTTCTGAAAGAAAGGGTGCTCCTATAGTCCCTTTCGGAAAGAAAGGGTGCTTCTATAGTCCCTTTCTGAAAGAAAGGGTGTTAGAAAAGTCCCATTCTGAAAGAAAGGGTGCTTCTATAGTCCCATTCTGAAGAAAGGATGCTTCTATAGTTCCTTTCTAAAAGGAAGGGTGCTTCTATAGTCCCTTTCTAAAAGGAAGGGCGCTTCTATAGTCCCGTTCTAAAAGGAAGGGTGCTTCTATAGAAAGGCTGCATCTACAGTCCCTTTCTGAAAGAAAGGGTGCTTCTATAGTCCCTTTTTGAAATAATGGGTGCTTCTATGGTCCCTTTTTGAAATAATGGGTGCTTCTATAGTCCATTAGTCCCTTTCTAAAGGAAAGGGTGCTTCTAGGCTTTCTACTCTTTTCGACACACCGCGCTATGTTTCTTATGTCATTTTCGGCATCCAATATCCTAACGTATTTCCTTCAAAACACGGCAACCCTAATCAAAAATGGAAATGTTCTCCCCGAACCTTATATGAAAAAGAACAGACTGAATGTGTCTGTAGAAACTGGATAGGAACACATTTTTCAAATGCCTGTCAAATTGATGGTAAAAACGAAGAAAATGACGAAAACGACGAACGTCTTCGTTGCATGTTGCATGAGGATGATTCTTGAGGAAGTCTCTGAAGCTTGCTAAGTATGCACTGAAAGCTAAAGGAATTTTATAAAGAAAATAAAGACAAAACTTTAAAAATTTTAGGGGAAACATATTTCAAATAGTAATTCCACACACAAACGCTTGACAGACTGCTAGCGTGCAGACTTTTTAAGTGTTTCTGTTTATTTGTCTTATTCAGAGTTGCATGCTATTCACACCATAGAGCGTGTTCAAACACACACACTCACACAGAGTTGCATGCAAGCGTAACTACCTAAATAGGTAGTAAGTTTTTTTGGGAAATACATTTCTACTCTAAGGAGGATCACACGTAAGTAGAAGAACATGTATGAATGTGTGTATCTCTGTTTGACCAATAACATGAGCGGCTTGTCTGAATCATAAAATAATTCGTGATTACAATCGTTTATTGTATTGTCTGCCTTTATATTTCCTTTTAAAGTTTGAACAGCGTTTTTAAAGTGGCTGCTGGTGCCTGCTTTAATGTTCATTGTCTTTGACCTTTTGTTCAGTGCACATTTTCTCTCTTTAAGGTGGTGTTGTTGGTGTTGTTTTTGTCTTTCATACAAATTACCAACATTATTCGCAAAACTTATTGTTTTTTGGTCGTTGTTGTTTCTTTCATTTTTTGCACAAATTATTGTTATCGTTTTAAACATTTTTATCCATTGATCTCACCTAAAAACGTATGATTAATTGGACGCTGACAGCTGGAGTCAGTGAGTGAAGGTGGTACTGATGATGGTGGCTGTGGTGGTGGCAATGAATTTGCTGCATAAGCCACGGGAACATTTGTTATTGCTTGAACTATCTGCAGAGACCAACAAATTGTTTATGATGGAGATACGAGAAACGCGAGTGTGTGGTAAAACTCAATTAGATTGAAATATAGAAGGGGAATGTAATTTCAGAATGGGTTTATAGAAGCACCTTTTCTTAGAAAAAGGATCCATAGAAGCAACATTCTTAGACAAAGGGTCTTCAGAAACAGTCTTTCTTGAAGAAAGGGTCTTCAGAAACAGTCTTTCTTGAAGAAAGGGTCTAAAGAAGCACCCTTTCGTGGAGAAAGGGTCTAAAGAAGCACCCTTTCGTGGAGAAAGGGTCTAAAGAAGCACCCTTTCGTGGAGAAAGGGTCTAAAGAAGCGCCCTTTCGTGGATAAAGGGTCTAAAGAAGCACCCTTTCGTGGAGAAAGGGTCTAAAGAAGCACCCTTTCTTGGAGAAAGGGTCTAAAGAAGCACCCTTTCGTGGAGAAAGGGTCTAAAGAAGCACCCTTTCGTGGAGAAAGGGTCTAAAGAAGCACCCTTTCTTGGAGAAAGGGTCTAAAGAAGCACCCTTTCTTGGAGAAAGGGTCTACAGAAGCGTCTCTTCTTAGAGAAAGGGTCTATAGAAGTACCCATTCTTAGAGAAAGGATCTATAGAAGTACCCATTCTTAGAGAAAGGATCTATAGAAGTACCCATTCTTAGAGAAAGGATCTATAGAAGTACACTCTCTTAGAGAAGGCGTCTATAGAAGCACCCTTTCTTAGAGAACGGGTCTATAGAGGCACCCCATCTTAGAGAAAGGGTCTATAGAAGCATCCTTTCTTAGAGAAAGGGTCTAGAGAAGCACCCTTTCTTAGAGAAAGGGTCTAGAGAAGCACCCTTTCTTAGAGAAAGGGTCTAGAGAAGCACCCTTTCTTAGAGAACGGGTCTATAGAAGCACCATTTTTTAGATAAAGGGTCTATAAAAGCACCCCTTCTTAGAGAAAGGGTCTTTAGAAGTACCCATTCTTAGAGAAAGGATCTACAGAAGTACCCTTTCTTAGAGAAGGGGTCTATAGAGGCACCATTTCTTAGAGAAAGGGTCTGTAGAAGCACCATCTCTTAAAGAAAGGGTCTGTAAAAGCACCCTTTCTTAGAGAATGGATCTATAGAAGTACCCATTCTTAGAGAAAGGATCTATAAAAGTACCCGTTCTTAAAGAAAGGGTCTATAGAAGCACTCTTTCCTAGAGAAAGGGTCTATAGAAGCACCCTTTCTTAGAGAAAGGGTCTATAGAAGCAGCCTTTCTTAGAGAAAGGGTCTATTCAAGCACCCTTTCTTAGAGAAAGGGTTTATAGAAGCACCCTTTCATTCAGAAGGGGTCTATAGAGGCGCCCTCTTCTGAATTGATGGGTACGTATGTTCAGATTTTTTATGTTTGTACCCAACAATACCTGCATACATTTTGTTTTGAAAATACAAAAACTATCCATTAACATATTGGGAACCTCTGATGATGGTAGTTTTTATGCATATCATCCATTCATCCATTTACCTCAGCCAACCATTCATCATTTATTAAAAAAAAAAACAAGTTCATTCATTGAAACATTTCACCCCCTTTTTAACCACACCATGATAATGACATTCATTGACTAAGCGCCTGCAGTAGCACTCACAGTGAGTGAACAAACCTACCCAGCGATTGAATGAATGAGTCAACGAACACACAACCAGTAATTGATGTGAATAAATTTTATATTTTTTAATAAACAAAAGTGCAGACAAATGCCTACCTATTTTAATGAAATGTTTTTCGCTTTTCTACTTGTAAAAAATATTCATAACTAACAAAACAAAGGAAGTGCGCATTCAAAACAAAAAACGAAGAAAAACTATAACAATAGCAATAATAATGTGCAATTAAAGAAAAAAAAATTTTGAAAAAAAATCATTTCTCCCCGACGGGGAATTGAACCCCGGTCTCCCGCGTGACAGGCGGGGATACTAACCACTATACTATCGAGGACTGTGACGAATCAGGGGTAAATTTGATATTTGTGCTTCTATTCATTTTTTTGGAAAGAAAAATTTAAACATTTATGAAGAATTGAAAAAAAATTCTTCCCATACCGGGAATCGAACCCGGGCCTTCTGGGTGAAAGCCAGATATCCTAGCCACTAGACCATATGGGATATAATAACGAGGTGCTTTAAGTGATTACATGACAATGTGGAATGTTGAATATGCTTGGAATATGAATGGGGTTGGTGAAACGAAAAAAATATGTAGTTGCCTATTTGTGATTCTGATTCTTATTGGAGATTGAAAATGAAATCTATGCCACATTTTTATTTGTCGTCGGGGTTAATTAATTTACGGAATTAACCCGTGTAAAACGCCTGTTAGACTATGAACTTATACTATGATTTAAACTGTAAATCCCATACAATAAACGTCAAATAAAATCCAGTGGATTTAGAACTACGATTTATTTGACGTATATACTATGGAATTGACACTTGAAATCGAGTGGATTTATAAATCTAAACGTACTATAAGTGACATAAGTAGCTGTATCATGAATGACCATAACAAATCCAGTTAGTATATAGCCATTTATGTAAATTTCTAGGGTTAATTCCGTAAATGTCACCAAAGCCATCATTGTATTATCGTGTATGTGAGAGCCCATATGACACCTATATTTTCACTGGACCCTAGTCGTAGACCTCCCACGTATTTGCACATACAATATAAGCAACCAATGGCTTATCCTAACAACTCAATTTAAGTTAAAAGTACTAAAATTGCGCAATTTTACAACTTCCGATATGGGTTTTCTATATTTTTCGAATATCCATATGTACATATATTCACCACAAATATTCCAAAAGCTGTTTAAATGGAACAACGCCATCCGTATGAATTCATAACGAACAAGTAAAAAAGTCAGTCGGCTTTGCCGACAGAGATATACCCTCAGCCTGTGTATATTGAAACATTTTTTTTTGTTTTTCAAAAAACGCATGTATTTAGGGAGTTTTAAAAATTTTGTGCGTTTGAACTGACAAAAATGTTGATTAGGATTTAATATCAAAAGTTTTGCGGAGGAGATACTAAAAAGAATGGATCTCCATCCACTACATATGGTACCATAGGGGTTTTTTAGACCTTCAGGGATGTTTGCTCAAGAAGTATGAACTTGCCCCTGAAACAACTTTTACCATCGCAATTGAGGCAGCAATGCAAGTTGCTTCAACAAAAATCAAAGTGATTCGAAAGCAGGTCTTAAAGTGAACATGTATCCGAAATTTTGAGTGGGAGGTACCGGATGGAGTGGACAAATATAGTCCATATTTGAACCTGATCTATATCTGGTAGATATATTAGGATGTGTAAAGTATGGATCAATTCGGCCACTCTCTTCAAGGGTTATCGTACGCACAATTTTTCCGAACATTTTTGAACTTTTGTGGGGGAGGTACCTGAAGGAGTGGACCGATATGGCTTATCTTCGAACTTAAACTATGTTTGGACAAAATATTACTAAGGCCAAACTTTAGACCGAATCGGCAGACCTGTTCGAGAGTTATTTTGCCCTCCAACCTCCTCACACGGTGTCATAGGGGTTTTTTGCAACTTTCAGGCTATTTTCTCAGGAAGTATGGACTTGCCCCTGATGAAACTTATACCGTCGTATGGAGGGCAGTGAATACAAGTTGCTAAAGCAAAAATCAAAGCGATTCGAGAGATGTTCCTAAACTGAACTTTTCCAAAATTTTGTGTGGGAGGTACCCGACGGAGTGGACCGATTGAGTCCATATTAAAACCTGATCTAAGTCTGGTACACGCTCCACGATGGGCAAAGTATGGACCAAATCGGTTACACCCTTCAAGAGTTATCGTGCGTACAAATTTTCCGAACATTTTCGAACTTTTGTGGGGGAGGTAACGGAAGGAGTGGACCGATATAGCTCATCTTCGAACTTAAACTAAGTTTGGACAAAATATTACGAAAGCCAAAATTTGAACCGAATCGATTCATTCCTTCGAGAGTTATCGTGCGCTCCAGCCAGCCAGACAGACAGACGGACGGACATTGCTCAATCGACTCCAAATTGTCTGAAACACATTTCGTCCAAACATACTTGGGGTCTAAAACCATTATTTCGATGAGGCACATTTTGCCCGTATGAAAGTGTATATAGTAGAGTGGGGCGATTTGAACATCATCACGGGCGCCTGGAGTTTCTGATTCTTGGGATTGTACTGAGCAAAAAAGTCAACTAGACCATATGTCTACGGTGAAAATCGAGCCCCCGGATTTTGACTTGAAGTGTTTTTTCAAGGATTTTTGGACATTTTGGCATATAACAACCAAACCACTGAGATTTTCGATCCAACACAAAGACAACAATTGTAGCCAAGACAATAATAAAGAACTCTCTTGTACATCGCAAAAGCATTGGAACGCTCCTTCAGGTAGTTATGGCCTCGAGAAGGTGCACATTTTTCGGAAAATATCGATAAACGACACTGTGCTACAAAATGGAACTCAAAGTCAGTGGGTGGAAAATTTCTTTTGGAGATGAAAGCCCTTGGTGAGTGTACTGAGAACCAAAAATGAAATTTTCACCATAGGTCAAGTTTCCGAGATATTGCGTGATTAATGGTTTAATTTTGGCTCCTTAATTTGTGAACAAATAGCTTTATATCTCTCTAAAGCGCTATTGTAGCTTCATTTTGACATTACATGTCTTCAGTCAAATCGAATGGTGAATCTTTTTGTAGAATATTTCATCCCTCTAACTCAATTCCTTTCATGTCCTTTTCGTCCTTTATTTTTTGAACCGTAGGAAAAGTACCACAAGGCGAGATTTTACAGCATCCAAATATTCTACAAAAATGTTGTTCAGAAGATTTTAGGTACAGTTCTCATTGATGACCAATCGACATTTCCCCGTTCTCATGGTCCCTTTTGACATGTTACCGGTTTTTGTTCAGAAAAGTATGTTTTGTTTTTATGTATATTCGTTATTGGTCTGTGGTGCTTCTGAAATACTTACCATAAATAGCTCTTGTAATGACGAACACGTTAATAAGAAATTTTATTGGAGGAAAGATCCGGTTATCTAAATTTTTGAACCGGATATTCTGATATCAAAACCGAATTTGGAACCGGTTTTAAGTATCCGATTAACCGTATATGTATATCATTACAAAGCTAATAAAATGGTCAATCAAATGACAGCAAGTAGCTGATTACAACATTGTTGGTTACGAAGCTATAACAAAAAACGCGTTCTTAAACCAATTTTGATGTAAAATATCACTGGGTTCTTTTTGGCGATGAAAGTCGATTAAGATAATATTATAAATCTGGAAAGGCAGTTATGCCATAGGTCAAACTTTGGAGTTATGACGAGATGAATTTGTGTTATGTTGTTTTTTTTTATCATGCACTTAAAGTTCATCAAGAATGAATTAATTTCGCCATAACTCATTTTTTCATTTTTCCATAGCGCAGAATTATAAAATGTTCTATTTCTTATTTTTCCTACATTTTATCCAAAACTATAATGTTTTTTGTTTTGTTCAATATTTATTTTGAAAAGCTTCGTAACCAGCAAAGTTGTAATCAGCTACTTGCTGTCATTTGATTGGCCATTTTATTAGCTTTCTAATGATATACATATTCGGTTTATCGGTTACTTAAAACCGGTTCCAAAATCGGTTTTAATATCAGTATATCCGGTTCAAAAATTTAGATAACCGGATCTTTCCTCCAATAAAATTTGGTATTAGCGTGTTCGTCATTACAATAGCTATTTATGGTAAGTATTTCAGAAGCACCACAGACCAATAACGAATATACATAAAAACAAAACATAGTTTTCTGAACAAAAACCGGTAAAATGTCAAAAAGGGACCATGAAAACGGGGAAATATCGATTGGTCACCAATGAGAACCATACCTAAAATCTTCTGAACAACATTTTTGTAGAATATTTGGATGCTGTAAAATCTCGCCTTGTGGTACTTTTACTACGGTTCAAAAAATAAAGTACGAAAAGGACATGAAAGGAATTGAGTTAGAGGGATAAAATATTCTACAAAAAGATTCACCATTCGATTTGACTGAAGACATGTAATGTCAAAATGAAGCTACAATAACGCATTAGAGAGATATAAAGCTATTTGTTCACAAATTAAGGGGCCAAAATTAAACCATTAATCACGCAATATCTCGGAAACTTGACCTATGGTGAAATTTTCATTTTGGGTTCTCAGTACACTCACCAAGGGCTTTCATCTCCAAAAGAAATTTTCCACCCACTGACTTTGAGTTCCATTTTGTAGCACAGTGTCGTTTATCGATATTTTCCGAAAAATGTGCACCTTCTCGAGGCCATAACTACCTGAAGGAGCGTTCCAATGCTTTTGCGATGTACTAGAGAGTTCTTTATTATTGTCTTGGCTACAATTGTTGTCTTTGTGTTGGATCGAAAATCTCAGTGGTTTGGTTTTTATATGCCAAAATGTCCAAAAATCCTTGAAAAAACACTTCAAGTCAAAATCCGGGGGCTCGATTTTCACCGTAGACATATGGTCTAGTTGACTTTTTTGCTCAGTACAATCCCAAAAATCAGAATCTCCAGGCGCCCGATAACACTTTTTTCCTTCCATACAAATCGCCCCGGCCTAGTATATACCCTTCATAGCCTAAAGGCTGAGGGTATAAAAACCATCAATTAGATATTTATAGTGTCCAATCACAACGACAATCTGGATAAAATTTGTAAAATATGGCCCTAAACCCTATATCAAAAACAAGGGCTGCTAAGAATGTTATATGTTATGATTACACATTTCTTTTACTCAGAGACTCATAAGGAAATTTGATTTGGAACATTTCTTCCTTTTACCATATCCCCAAAAAGTGAAGGATTTTATTAGATTTTGATCCAGTATGGAATTATGTTAAATTAACAATCCAAAATTAAAACAAATAATTTCATTCTAAAATATATAAATTTGTAAACTAATTTGCTTATGAAAGTAGTATACCCAGATATATAGTTTATTCCGAAACTCATAGTGAAATTTTGTGTAGAATTTTTCTTCTTTTGACACATTTCACCTAGAACCAAGTTTCATATTACTTTCATGCATCAACTCGAAAAAAGAAAGAAACAAATTTCATAAAAAATATGGGAAATATTTGCATGTTTTTTTCAGCAAAATTGATACTGATATTTTCATGATACATAATGTAAATAGACATTTCATTTCTTCGGTGATCCATGGTGAAATTTGATGAAGAATCTTTTTGTCTTTGACGTCATCTCTCTTAAATTATGATCTGTGGAATAATTTTGAATAAACTCAGATGAAGTCCGATTTTAACCCTAAAACGTGTTTTCATTTTTAGAGGTTCCTGGCTATTAATAAATATTTGGTGTATTCTGAGACCTATAGTAAATTTTTATGGCGAACAATTTTGTAGAATATTTGGAATTGATATGATCACATTTTAAAGGAGTTTTTGAAAGATTTTCAAAGAAAGGACCAAAAAGACCCCTTTGATGAACCGCATGGGGGTTAAAATTTTTAACAACAAAATATTCGACATATCCTCCTCTTTAAAGTTGCCAAAGACACTATATACCTAAAATGCAAGGATACCAAGATATCTTAAGTCGAATATTTCGAAAAAACTAGAAATGGGCGGAACTTGCCCTGCCTACTTTGGTTTCTTTCCGATGTAAACATTAAAAACGCCGATACACGTGTCTCATATTTTTAGCTCTACTTTCATAATCTACTCAGTTTTCCTTGTAATTTTTTTGTTGTCGCACAGTGTTATATACGATCAAATCAAAAATTTCAGTAACAGGTTTTCTGGGCTGACAGTAGTTTTTTCAAAAATTCTAGATTATGATAGTTCCTACCATAGGTATTGACAATAAATTTTAAAATATTGAGGAATTTCGCAAGTTGTTTTTGTTTTATATATTTGGCTCAAACGATTGTATTTTTGGATTTGCAATGGTTGAACAAAACAAATGAATTGTTGGAACAAAAAAAGGATGTTGTTGTTCCAGCAAACGCAAAAGATATTTTTTCTCTGCGTGTATATAAACCCATTGTAATAAGCTCTTTTAGATATTATGGGTACATTACACTATATGTTTTTGACGTGTATGACACCAGCTAGTGTGTCGATTAGTATACCCAAAGTGACAAAATACCTATTAAAAAACCTATAGTGTAATATACGCATTAGATTATTTCAACTATTCGGCGCCACATGCATTGATTTCCTTTTAATGCCACAATACAATGAGTAATTGCATTAAATTTTTCTAACTAATCACATCAAAATACCATTGATATTCAGTGCAAAAAATAGAATTTCCAACTTAAAATTCTCTTACATAAATAAAAGAAAATAAAATATACCATAATAATTTACAATTTATAATTAATTCATCATCGATCACTAGTATGCCAGTCACATATTTCAAATATAATTGCTTATTTTACAAGAAACCACAAACGTCATCAGATACCTGTCAGTTAAGACAGAACCAAGAAAGGGTTATTATTAAGAAATCATTGAATAGAACTTTGCGCATTTCCACTTGAAAAATAAGTGCTGACAAAACTCCACCAAAGTAATTTAATTTTCATTTACTTTTCATTTAATTTTCTTTTAAACATATATTTTCTCTACTTTAAAAAAAAAAATAGTAAATAACTAAATAATTTTGTTTATATAATTTCCGTTCTTGAATTATAATCAAACACATTAGCCCCTATAGCTTTAAGGCGCTGGGGCGACATATAAATATTGTAATGAAATTGAAATGAAATATATAAATAATAAAAAAAAAAAAAAAAAAAAAAAAAAAGTTAAGAACACCAACCAACAACTGTCAATTATCAACACAATTTGAATTCTACATAAATTTAATGCATCATCAACAAAAACAAATAATAAAAAATGCAAAATTAGCAAATAAGAAAAGAGGTTGCAGCCAACATTAGTATGCTAGAAATGCAATCCAAACAAAATAGAAGAAATGCCGGTAAATGGGTAAGAAAACAAAATTTCTGTCCGTCAATCGTCGCCGATGGCATGATGGACGCGAGCGGTAGTGATAAATATCTGAAAGTAATTTTGCAGTAAGTTTGTGTAAGAATGCATGATTGGCGTTATACTAAATGTATTAGGGGTATGACGAAACGGAGGAAAACTATTTTTTATACCGTCACCCTCTTAGAAACTGTCTGTATGTACTTTATTCTGGCCGGACGGAAACAATCAATAATTTTCTTATTGGTGCGCTGGACACTGAAAAAAATTACTTAAAAAATCCAAACTTACTGCTGTGCTGGTCACTGAAAAAAAATTACTTTAAAAATCCAAACTTACTGCTGTGCTGGTCACTGAAAAAAAATTACTTAAAAAAAACCAAGCTTATTGCTGTTTTGGTCCCTGAAAAAAATTTCTTAAAAAAATCCACGCTTATCGTTGTTTTAGTCCCTGAAAAAAAATTTCTTAAAAAATCCACGCTTATTGCTGTTTTGGTCCCTGAAAAAATTTACTTAAGCAACCAAGGCTTATTGCTGTTTTGGTCCCTGAAAAATTTACTTAAAACAACCCAGGCTTATTGCTGTTTTGGTCCCTGAAAAAATTTACTTAAAAAATCCAGGCATAGTGCTGTTTTGGTCCCTGAAAAAATTTAGTTAAAAAATCCAGGTTATTGCTGTTTTGGCCCCTGAAAAAAATTACTTAAAAAATCCAGGCTTATTGCTGTTTTGGTCCCTGAAAAAATTTACTTAAGCAACCAAGGCTTATTGCTGTTTTGGTCCCTGAAAAAATTTACTTAAAACAACCCAGGCTTATTGCTGTTTTGGTCCCTGAAAAAATTTACTTAAAAAAATCCAGGCTTAGTGCTGTTTTGGTCCCTGAAAAAATTTAGTTAAAAAATCCAGGCTGTTGCTGTTTTGGTCCCTGAAAAAATTACTTAAAAACTCCAGGCTTATTGCTGTTTTGGTCCCTGAAAAATTTACTTTAAAAATCCAAGCTTATTGCTGTTTTGGTCCCTGAAAAAATTTACTTAAAAAATGCAGGATTATTGCTGTTTTGGTCTCTGAAAAAAATTACTTAAAAAATCTACGCTTATTGCTGTTTTGGTCCCTGAAAAAAATACTTAAAAAATTGACGCATATTGCGGTTTTTTGGTCCCTGAAAAAATTTGCTTAAAAATCCAGGCTTATTGCTGTTTTGGTCCCTGAACAAATTTACTTAAAAAATACACGTTTATCCCTGAAAAAATTTACTTACAAAATGTATGCTTATTGCTGTCTTTTTCCCTGAAAAAATTATTAAAAAAATCCACGCTTATTTCACTGAAAAAAAATAATAATAAAAAATCCACGCTTAATTGCTGCGCTGGTCACTGATAAAAATTACTTAAAAAATCCACGCTTAATTGCTGCGCTGGTCACTGATAAAAATTACTTAAAAAATCAACGCTTAATTGCTGTGCTGGTCACTGATAAAAATTACTCAAAAATCCACGCTTAATTGCTGTGCTGGTCACTGATAAAAATTACTTAAAAAATCCACGCTTAATTGCTGTGCTAGTCACTGATAAAAATTACTTAAAAAATCTACGCTTAATTGCTGCGCTGGTCACTGATAAAAATTACTTAAAACATCCAAGCTTAATTGCTGTGCTGGTCACTGATAAAAATTAATTAAAAGATCAACGCTTAATTGCTGTGCTAGTCACTGCTAAAAATTACTTGACAAATCCACGCTTAATTGCTGTGCTAGTCACTGCTAAAAATTACTTGACAAATCCACGCTTATTGCTGAGCTGGTCACTGAAAAATATTACTTAAAAAATCCACGCTTAATTGCTGTGCTAGTCACTGCTAAAAATTACTTGACAAATTCACGCTTATTGCTGAGCTGGTCACTGAAAAATATATTTCTTAAAAAATCCACGCTTAATTGCTGTGCTGATTACTGATAAAAATTACTTAAAGGATCCAAGCTTATTGCTGCTACTTAAAAAATCCACGCTTGATTGCTGTGCTGGTCACTGATAAAAATTACTTAAAAAATCCACGCTTGATTGCTGTGCTGGTCACTGATAAAAATTACTTAAAAAATCCATGCTTATTGTTGTGCTGGTCACTGATAAAAATACTTAAAAATGCACGCTTATTGCTGTGCTGGTCACTAAAAAAATTGCTTAAAAATCCAAGCTTATTGCTGGGCTGGTCACTGAAAAATTTGCTTAAAAAATCTAAGCTTAATTGCTGTGCTGGACACTGATAAAAATTACTTAAAAAATCCACTCTTAATTGCTGTGCTGGTCACTGATAAAAATTACTTAAAAAATCCACGCTTAATTGCTGTGCTGGTCCCGGATAAAAATTACTTAAAAAATCCACGCTTAATTGCTGTGCTGGTCACTGATAAAAATTAATTAAAAAACCACGCTTAAATGCTGTGCTGGTCACTGATAAAAATTGCTTAAATAATCCACGCTTAATTGCTGTGCTGGTCACTGATAAAAATTGCTTAAATAATCCACGCTTAATTGCTGTGCTGGTCACTGATAAAAATTACTTAAAAAATCAGGCCTATTGCTGCGATGGTCACTGAAAAAAATTACTTAAAAAATCCACGCTTGTTGCTGTGCTGATCACTAAAAAATATTTAAAAAATCCAAGCTTATTGCTGTGCTAGTCACTGAAAAAAATACTTAAAAATCAGCGCTTTCTGCTTTGCTTTTCGCTGAAAAAAATACTTTAAAGATACTTGGATTCGTGAATTACTGAGCTCAGTTGTGTGGAATATTCAGTGGTAGATTTCAAACCGGACCACAACTTTTTCCTACCCCAGTAATTCCCATAAATCAGTGAAGAAAGAACCAACAAATAAAAGAATTGAATGGTTTTTAAAGAAATTTATAATTGTCTTTGGTTGAGAAAAACAACACCAACAAAGTCAGAAACTAAAATCTTAATCACAAAAGAATAAAATAAGAAAATAAAACACAAAGAAACCAAGAATACAAATAACTTCAACACATGTAGCACCAACCGTTCTGGTCGAAGCATAAAGTTTTGATATTTATCTGGGTATTTTACTATTGACAGATGGATAGGTGGAGGTATGGATGAATGAACGTTCCGACAGTGTGTGTGAGCGTGCCTCATTCTTTCGGACAAAGTGTGACTAACTTGGCCATCAATCTTGACTTGAGTGCGGGTATTGTTGTTGTTAATAAGCACATTAAGTTGTTGCTGGGCTGGGTGTTGTTGTTATTTGTTTGTGGCTGGTGCTGATTTATGATGATTTGCATTCAGACAAAAGCAAAAAACGCCTCAGAAAACCCAATGAAAACCGTTAATACAACAAACCAAGAAACATAGTAAGAGAATGAAAGAAAATAATGTGTTAAAAAGAAATTAACTGTTATTCTGCTTTTTGTATTACCACCACCTCCTATCCATCCACCTCTTTTTAACGACTTAGAAAAATAATATTTAAATTTCTTTTGATTGAAGTGAAAAGAAAAGCAGTTCCAAAATAAGAAAAAAAACAAAATTCCAAATGTTTCAGTGAAAGTGATATTTCGGAAGAAAACAAAAAACCAATCTTAAGTCAAAACAAATTATGTATTGAACATTATTGGCTGTGGCAGAAGAATCCAGCAGCCAAAAAGTTTTAGGCTGCTGGCTGATTGCAACCGGCCTGTGGCTTCAATCAGTTATCAAGATCATAGGCTTAGAGTAAGATGTCGGTTTAAGGTGACTATTGAAAAATAAAATTTTTCGCCAAACGGCACCTACTACACGAAATTGGCGTTTAATCTTAGTGCGCGGGTCAAATGTGTCTGTCAACTTCTTTATCGCAAAATTGTTTTGAATAACCAAACAAAAATTAAAATGTAATAAAAAAAGTCCCCCATAAAACCGAAAAATAAGAAGAGAGAGAGAGCAAAGGAAATAAATTTCCCACTAATTTGCCTGCAAACAAAATTGAAAACCTGAAAGGAAAAACTTAATGAAAATAAACTTGAAAAAAGCTGAAGAAGAATACGAAGAAAAACCAAAACCAATTTTGTGCGTGAAAACTTGTTTGAAGTGTTGTCGTTTGTGACTGTTTAATGCTGCTGGTTTAGTAATTATCCCATCCCACTGGCTGCAGAGTGACAAACCCTGGCAGAGAAAGACCATAGTTACACTATGTTCATGGAGTAAAACCCACTTAGTTTCAATTTTCTTGTAAAATGTATCTGTGTCTCTGTCAAAGATGTCGAAGCGCCACTCACTCACTTACCCAGTGTCTAGTCTAATTGCCTAAAACGTTACTAACCTAACAAACTAGTCAACCGGCAAATCAATCCGTTTTTTTAATTTGCATATTGTTGGTTATTAACCCCAAGATAAACTTGGTCACCTAGGAGCAGACTAACATTTTGATTTGCCTGGATAGCAAATCGTAAGAAATACGCATACATCGTCAATATGGGGTTATTTTGCAATAATCTTTGGTAAGTGTTTTTGTTGTTGCAATGTAAAGGAGGTTTGAAGGATTAAAGATTTATTTTGGGATTTAAACAATATTTAAGGCGGATAATTATATCCTTCGGGTTATAAATTATGCCAATTTAGCAGTTTAAAATTAAGCTGTTATCCCTAAAGCAACCTAAATTTTTAATCGTTAATAACGGTTCATTTGTTCAATAATAAATGATTTAATTAATTAAGAGCTTTTTAAACTTTCATATCACCATAAAATATTATTAATAATCTCAACAACATAAATTTCGAAAAATTCTAACTATCTAAATATAAAGATTTACAGGATGTTCTCGTCTTTAAATTTATTTTAGCTTTATGACTAAAAAAGAAAATTCTATTGTAAGGGGTGAATATTTCGAAAAGACTTGTTTTTGGTGTCGAAAACGGCAAAGTGCGAAAATGGGTCTAAATAAATATTTTTCGGCTTATACTGTTTAATAAGACTTGTTTTTGGGGTCGTCATGTATATTATATACCGGTGCGCCACGTATATTATATATTTTTTAAAAACCACGGGAATGACAGTAGTCCCACCGAAATGACATTTTTTCCTCTGCATTTCTAAATTTTTTTTTTGATTGTGCCATGTTGTAATTGATGATATGTTTAATAATTCTATAATAAATTTATTAAATAATTATAATAGATTGAATATCTCAAAATTTATACTGAAAATGTGATTCCTGTGTTCCTTTTGTCATTACCGTGGTTTGAAAATACCCACGGTAATGATGAAAACGTGTCTATTCTTGGATTTGAATGTGCAAATCTTTTTTTTTAAAAATATAAAATAATTTAACACAGATTAAAAAATTGAACATACATATACCATCAATTTGGAAATTATAATATAACGGAAAAAATACTCAGCACGGGAATGACAAATTTTCGGGAACATGCTCAAAAAACACTAACACACTTCATGTATCTATATATGTATATAAAATTGAAATTTGTTTGTCTGTTTGTTTGTGCCTTATAGACGCAAAAACCGCTGAACAGATGTTCCCGCAGTTTTTAGGGTACATTCTTACATCGCCTGAAAAGAAAATAGGCTATATCATTTTTTGAAATTCCGCGTTGATCTGGAGATATAGCATCAAAACCGGAGGTACCTCCAAAGAATTTAGATTTTGTATGCAAATATCTTTATATTATATGTATGACGGAATTTGAAGTAGAAATAAATTTACCGAATTATATTCAAATCGGTTCAGATTTGGATATAGCTCCCACATACATATGTTTTCATCAGATTTCCTTATTTTATGCACGAAACACGCTATTAATGTCCAATTTCAGTAAAATTTTGAATGTGTGACGAAACTTGGTCTAGAAATATATGTACCAAATTATATCGAAATCGGTTGAGATTTGGATATAGCTCCCATATGGTAAATTTCAAATTTCCTTTACAATTACATAGGAAAAAAATTAAAAACTTTTTTGGCGAGCACATCCGCCATTTTTGGTACATGGGTTACGAAAAAAATCGTGGTTTCAAATCTGTTCGCGTTCACAAAATGGGATGCTGCACTCAAAAGTTATATGCGGTTTTACTCTCTTGTAAAGAAAAAATACTTAAAAATTCCTATTGTCTTGTAATAAGAACATGTATATATGAATCGTTACCAGCATTTAATATCTATCCGTAGATGCTAAAATAGTTGCTAAATTTATTTTTATTTTCGCGGAAAATCAAAAAATATTGAAGAAATCTTGGAATAAATTTTATTTATTCTAACTCAGAGTCCAAAAAATCTCTAAAAGAAACAATTTAAAAATACGTACAGAATCTAGACAACGTGTAGAAAAATGTGAGACCAAAATTATAAAGATCGCGTTTATAACTTGCATATTACAGCAACAACAAAGAACGGAAACTTATTTTTGGAAATTATTTCAAAAATATATTTTTGGTAAAATACGAAAAATTTGAAAAATAAATGTTGGGAGTTATTCTATTGTTTCGCTAAATTTCGATCCAAATCCTGAAGTATTTTGCTAAAACTATTACAAGGAAAATAATTTGTCATCGTGAAAGTATATTTGCTTTTTGCGATAAGCAATAGAAATAAGGAGTAGAGCGTAATAATGAAATTACAACCAAAGAAAAAACACAAAAATTAAAAAGCGTGTAATTCGCGAATCCGTTTAAATCAGTTGAGGTGCATGTGCTTTTCAGATACAGGGAGTCCGTGTCTATCAATATGCGTGGGGTTTCCCATGTTTTATTCAGCGGCCAAAGTGTGCCATCAGTTGCATCTTACTATTCAAAAAACCTACAAGTGGGCAAAAATTACGCGATGCGCATATGATTATAAGGTGCATCCGATTTCAATGGCCGCCTATTAAAAATACGTCAATATAAATTATTTTAGACAGATTCGTCAAGAACTGCGGATGTGCCACCACATTCTATTTTGGGATAAATAGGGATATTACTCCCGAATCTTTGTAATTTGTGACACACCTTTTTGGCAAATATAATAATCGCGTATAAAGGATTACATTTATGTAAAAATAATCAAAGAAAATCGCGGTTCAATTTGCGGAATTGTCAAATTATGTTTTTGCAGATTTTCCTACTTTCAAGGTATCTATATCCGGGGTTTTAGTGGATGGATTCGAACCCGGATGGGCTTATTAGATCCGGCACGTAAAAAAACTAAAATCACGCGGGGTTCAGGGGTACCTGTACGACAGTTGTAAATTTTAAAGCCAAAGAATAGGTTTTTTCAGAAAATTTACGCACCAAATTTTCGCCTTTGGACTCCTATTACTACGAAGCTGTACAGAGCACACTCATGAGATATACATCGAACGACGTGGAATCGCGAGTTCTACAATTTTATAAACTAGTTTTGATTATTATCTAGTTGCACCATCTAATTATAAGAAAAATTCGAAAAACACTGAAATCAAAACTTCAAAATGTCAGCATCGATTTTAGGGGGATACAGTGTATATATCGAAAAGTCATACACTAGAACCATGTTGCCCAAGGGGTATTCTTTAGTTCTTTCTTTGAGCACAGGTTTGAATTTTGCGTGGTTTGGCCAGAAATCAAGAAAGAACACAAAAAAACTTGTTTACTTCAACACATTTTTCCCATTTTTTTATATTACCACCAACGCAGCTTCCACCAAAATTATTTGTTATGGTCCATATTATAAGATCGTGGCTAAAACACTTCAAATAATATAAATATATTCATATTTCATAAAATATATTAACAGTTCGCGACTTATTAAATGGTGAACCTCAACTTCAACGATTATAAAACTTTTTTGAATATTACCATATATATTTACGGCCGATTTCCCGTATTTGTTGCACAAAGCACGCTATATATGTCCAAATTCACTGAAATTTGGAATGTGTAACGGAATTTGGTCTAGACATAAATGTGCCAAATTACATCGAAATCGGTTCGAATTTGGATATAGCTCGCATATATATTTTAGGCCGATTTCCCGTATTTTACGCACCAAACACGCTGTGTATGTCCGATTTCAAAGAAATTTGGAATATGTGACGGAATTTGTTCTAGAAATAAATGTGCCAAATTATATGGAAATCGGTTCAGATATGAATATAGCTCCCATATATATTTTCGACCGATTTGAGGTATTTGATGCACCAAACACGCTATATATGACTAAGTTCGCTGAGATTTGGAATGTGTTAAGGAATTTGTTCCAGAAATAAGGTTAAGTTTTTAATATAGGTTAAGTTTTTAATATAGCTCTCATATATATTTTCGGGCGATTTCCTGTATTTTATGCACCAAACGCGCTATGTATGTATGTTCAATTTCAATGAAATTTGGAATGTGAGACGGGATTTGGTCTAAAAGGGAATGTGCCAAATTATATCGACATCGGTTCATATCGGAATACACGCACAGAAAAAATATTTTTCGCTTTTGTTGGAACAAAAATATATGTTTTGGTTCCAAAAATGTATTTGTTTTGTTCAAACATTGTAATCCAAATCCAAAAATACCATCTTTTGTTCCAAACATAGAAAACAAAAACAACTTTCGAATTTCCGCAATATTGTTAAAATCGTTAACAATACCGATTGTAGGAACTATCATAATCTAATTTTGTTTACAAAAAGTATTGTCAATACAGAAAACCAGCCCAGAAATTTTTGATTTGAGTGCATATACTTCTCATATACACTTTTCGCATAACTTGGATATAAATGTCGCGTATAATATTGCAATCATTGATGAACACAATACATGGTTTGCTGCATTGGCTGACAACAAAGACAAACAAAAAGCCACAAGAACCCACCACAACATAAGGAATAATTAAACACCATAACAAACATGAAAAGGAAAGAAGAATGAAGAATGGCTTTCATATATATTTTCGGTCGATTTCATGTTTTTGATACGTATGTCCAATTTCAATGAAATCTTGAAGAAACTCAGAAGTCAGTAGAAGTCATCATTATATACAGAAGTACATATAGTTGGGAAGGAATAAACCAAGTCTACAGGTATTAAATATCATATACAGTCAACCAAAAAAGTCTACATACACCCTATAAATCTCGGGTTTTAAGGGTAAGGAAGCATTTTTATGAAAATCAAAGTACATAGTTCTATTTCAAATCCTTAATAAACAATATTAGATACAACAAAAATATATTTCATAATACGAATAACGGTAAATTCTATAAAAACTAAAAAAATAATAGGGAAAAAGTGTACATACACCCAATGAAATATGGATATTACCGTAAAATTTATGAAATAAACAATACAAATTGTACATTTTCTTGCTTTAGCGAATGCCTCTGGTTGTTCATGATATCTTTTAGGCAAAATAGTGGATTAATTGCCGTTATTTCAGGTCAGATTTCGCGTATAGCTTGTTAAAGCGGACCCTTGTAGATTTCTTTGAGTTTTTCAGTCTGGTAGTTTATGAAACCCCAGAAAATACAGTGGGACTAATAATTTTGAGATCCTAGAGCGCCTTGAAGTTGTTCTTGTGGATAATATATGCTCCTGAGCTTCGCTAAATATACGAATTCCTGAGATTTCTCATACATTTTATAGTTTTCACAGCATTCCAAGGGAAAATTACATGCAGAAGCCTTGGAAATACCTTGTAATAAGGTCTGATATAATTTTTGGACCTTAACTCAATCAGAAATGTACAATATTTTTCTACAAACCCGCTCCTAAAGCTTCCAAAGCATCAAAATAAAATCACCACCAAAGAATGCATGAAATTTGTATGAAATTTACACTGTTAACTACTACGCTCTCGTATTATGATCGTTAGGGTCACTTAAAGCGCTATAAATGTTGGATACTTTCACATTGCTGATTCAGTGGATGCTCGAGGATCGTACCAGACCTTATTACAAGGTAATTCCAAGGCTTCTGCATGTAATTTTCCCCTTGGAATGCTGTGAAAGCTATAAAATTTATGATAAAACTCAGGAATTCGTATATTTAGCGAAGCTCAGGAGCATATATTATCCACAACAACAACTTCAAGGCGCTCTAGGATCTCAAAATGATTAGTCCCACTGTATTTTCTGGGGTTTCATAAACTACCAGACTGAAAAACTCAAAGAAATCTACAAGGGTCCGCTTTAACAAGCTATACGCGAAATCTGACCTGAAATAACGGCAATTAATCCACAAATGTTTTCCTATTTTGCCTAAAAGATATCATGAACAACCAGAGGCATTCGCTAAAGCAAGAAAATGTACAATTTGTATTGCTTATTTCATAAATTTTACGGTAATATCCATATTTCATTGGGTGTATGTACACTTTTTCCCTATTATTTTTTTAGTTTTTATAGAATTTACCGTTATTCGTATTATGGAATATATTTTTGTTGTATCTAATACTGTTTATTAAGGATATGAAATAGAACTATGTACTTTGATTTTCATAAAAATGCTTCCTTACCCTTAAAACCCGAGATTTATAGGGTGTATGTAGACTTTTTTGGTTGACTGTACATATTTATTGGAGAGACTTATTAAGAAAATTTTTTTATTATGATATATCTAAATCATTATTTGTGTAAAAATTATGAATAAAAGTGAGAGTTATCCTAAGAGTAATTTAACATATCACAATATGTTAATATGGATATGACCTGGAAAACATAAGTCCCCTGTACATATAAAAGAAATTAAAACTATCCTCAAACTTGAGATTTTCAAACCTGGTTCTATTCTAAAATTAATTAAGTCAATTAGATCTAAATACAATCTGTAGAAATAAAGAGAAATTAATAGTGTAAGATTATAAGGCTTTAGGAGGAGTGCTACCCACTGAAACATACAAAAATACCATAGTAGCTCCATGACAGCCATGAATGGGCTCTCCTATATTTATACGTTAAAATATAAAAAGTTAATACAATTATAGCATTCCACTATATTTTATCTTAGTCGGGGTAGCGAAGCGCACCGGGTTTAGCTAGTATAATATATTTTGAAATATTAATAATTATCTGTGTTTTTTGAGCACAAAACGACACGCACCGTAATGAGTTTTGTGCCTTGCGAACAATTTTTTTTTTCATATAAATATTTAGAATATTTTAATTTGATTTTCGAGCCTCGTTTAATGACAATTTGTTTTACTTATTCCATTTCTAAGAATTAATTTTTTTTAATATTTTTAACCTTAAATGCATCGGGACACAGAAACAAGTCTTTTTGCAATATTCACCCATAAATATATCTCCTTGTCCAACACCGAGGTCGCAATCTGATTTTTATCGATATAAACTCTCCAAAAAATTAGGCTGTTACCCTAAAGGTACAGTTACATTAGGCAAATATTTGCTCCAGCGACCGGCAGTGTGCGCTTACTGAGAGCAAGTGAGCATAAATTCAATGTATTATAACACTCATTTGATCTCAGTAAGTGCACAATGCCGGTCGCTGGAGCAAATATTTGCCTAATGTGACCTTACCTTAAAGCAACTTATTTTTTTATTTGTTAATAACGGATTAATTGCTCATCAATTAATGATTTATTAAGTAAGTTTTTATTTTAAATTTTTTATACATACATATCAACCCAATAATTTTTTTTATAATCATAACACAAAAAAAATCCGCCTATTAAATTGATTTTAGATTTTTGACTAATAAATAAAATTCTATTACAAATTTTTATGAAACAAAATGCAATGAACAGATTTAAAGATTATCTTATGATGCAAAAATAAATAAAATAAAAAAAAAAATAAAAAAAAAATAGTGATGGCAAAAGGGTACAAAACTAAGTTTTTGAGGATTGGAGCACAAGTGTACATTGGATTTGCTATGCTTTCATGTTGGTCCTTTTAAGATTTTTAACTTTCCAGATGATATCCAATGACGTCTTTATCCCAGTGGATTCTATTAATCCAGATAAAGCCAGCGGTCGTTTAAACGCCACAAAAAATGGTTGCAAAAATTGACGTAAAACTCTGGTTTTTCAAATATTTTTGTGGAGTTTTTTGCATTTTGTAATAGTATTGTCTGTTATCTGTAATTTCACGCTGATAACGCTTCTTTTGATCTACGCATTTCCAAGCAATTGGCCAAAAACCCAAGCTATTCAAAAAAATCGACTTTTTTGTCATTTTCGACTTTTGATGAACATTTTAAATATGTATGCAATAAAAATTTAATCAAAAATGTTAGAATCAAATAAAGTCAGGGATTTGTTAGGAATATAGTAAGAGTATTTTCTCAATCAAAAACCAAGGGATTGGCATGTAAGGATACACCTATATTACCCTCCAAAGTTTTTGGAACTTTTAAAAGAAGGCCCGATTGCAGGAAAACTATACGTTTTAGAGAAAAAAGTTATTTGTTAAAAAATGCTTAAAAAATATAATTTTCTCGCAAAAAAATTCTCGGCGCTAAGTGGGTTAATTTGCTGTAGAAAATCTGAGCTGTCGGTTTCTGTAAAATAACTTAAAAATATATGTCCGCATGAATTGTTAAAGTAATTTACTTACCTCAACATCTTCATGCTCCTGCGAATACTCCAACAATGTCATAACCTCATGGTCCTCCATGTTTTAGCTTCGATTTTATTACAAGTTTTTTTTTCCAAAAAAATTATTTTTCGTGGCCTTCATTGCGAAATTTCGTTTAACTACCCACGTACATTCCTTTGATGAATTAACTATATAAAAGTTTTAAATGTGATACCTTTTAATATCTTTTGTTTCCGGGCTCTGCAGCTTCCTCTGACAGCTCCCCAATCGATACATATGAATTTTGTATTATTAAGTTTTTGGTACAATACAGCCAAGATCACCCATATATGTACGTTAACGTGACTGCAACAACAACATATGTTCTCTTTATTCTCATCTATCGGGGTTTAGCAAAGGAAAAACTCGCTCAGAGAGAATAATGCACAAAATATTTTGAGCACCACCGGTACAATAGGAGGAAGGTTGGTCGCAGTCAGCACTCGAGCAGTGTCTATTGCATATGTTGCAATAATATTGCACATATTTCAATTAAGTTTTTATCCAGGCTAGTTATTTCGGCTGACAGGCTTGAATATTTATAAAAATCTCTTATCGAGTAACCAAGATGGGTTCAAGTTCCTCTGGTATTTGATAATATTCGCGAATTCGTTTGGGTATGATATAGGCTAAAGGTAGAATTAGACGGGACATAACCATAATGCCTTATCAATCAGCTGATTCAACCAATCCTATGGAAGTCAATGTATTCGATTAGTAGTAACATAATGCCATAGCCATAGGAAACCAATTGGGTTTTGGTTTTCTTTGGTTATGGTGTTATGGCTATGTCACGTCTAATTCTACCTTAAACCTTTTGATATTTTGATTCTGGCCTTTGCAACTTCCTCTGACAGGTCACCAATCGATACTAGTGCATTTTGTATTATGTCTGGAGTTTGAATTAAAATTTTATTTACAGTAGGTGGAAGGTATTACCATGTATGTATATTTCGTTATCTACATTAACTTTATACGTAGGCGATAAAGTTCGCAATAAAATTGTACATGTTTCAATTAAGCTATTGCCCAGACCAGTTATTTCGGCTGACAAACTTGCACTTTTAAAAAATTCTCTCACTACGTTGCCATCATTGAAAGTTTCACTTCCTTTACTTTTGGGTTTGTCAACAATTAAATGCATTTTCCATCAAATTGTGGGCGGATTTTTCCTTCGGGAGATCTTATTTGTCACATATTTAATTCAAGCCGATAAGCTGATAAGTGCAGAAAATACTCAAAAAATCGGATATAAGCGTGTTTAGGTGATGCACCATACTCATAACAATTTGTTTGAATTTATTTTTCTAAACACTTTTGTTAATCAATGTAGGATTTGCACTGTACAAATATAGCATGTTGCAGATGATGTCTCAGTTAAGACATTGCCATCAACCATTGTAAGATGCCAGCTGTGCTCAATATTTATAAACTATTTTCAACTCGTTTGCATCATTTCCTCTGAAGACTCCACGACGTCTGTTTTTATGATGTCACATACCTATAGCTCCAATTTGATGTACATTCGGACCTCTGGATGTTGAGACAATTTGCACTGCCCTAGTACCATCCGTGGCTCCTTTTGCCCAAAAGGTTAAAATTGTTTTTGTCCATAAAAAACTACCTGATTTTCTTATATATTCATCCAGTTTTTGCACATATTCCGACCGTTTTTGCTTATTTTGCCGGGAATTCATTCAAGTTCCATGGATGGCATTAGAAATTGTAGAAATCGCGCCTTTTTTTGGAGGTAGTTAATATTTTTCCTTAATTGATTTCATGGTCTATCTTTAATTAATTTCATTAAAGACATCGACTTCTCCTTCTAAAAGAATATTTGTCTTTAAACTTCACGCGTCAGTTCTTCAAATTGCTGGTTCACCCAAGTAAATGCTGTTTTGTATGAAATGCCAAAGCTGGCAGCAGCTTTGTCCAATCAGCTCCATTGTTTGGGGTCTCAATTAAGCATGCCTTATTTGCTCAGAGTGTCTTTTCTATTTTCATTTCTCTTTTTTATAAATATGTGTATATTTTTATATATTACTTTTTTAATATTTGATGAAATTTGTTACCTTCAATGTGTCCTTTGTTTGAAGGCTAAAAACCCTATGGACACTATGTTTATTTTACGAATTATGTAAGGACAGTGTTTCAGAAACCTATTGAGGCCTAATGTTCCTCATGGAGTTAAGCGGAAAAGACAAAGAATAAGATACAGCTTAAAGCCACTTCTAGCACGTCCTGAAATTTTAATAACGAGTAGTCTTTGTAATAATGGCTACAGCTTTCCTAGGGAAAGCCAATACTTCATGAGATTCACAATATTTTTTGAGCCACTTCTTTAGACATCTGTGGCACTTATGTAAGTGTTTAGTGTCCAATTTCGATTGCAACCAGTCTAAATGTATCGCATCTATTTCTCTGCCAAAAAGATTAGTGATATTGCTGCCCTTCGCAGCTTTGGAGGTTAATGTTAAGGTCATAAATTAATTTTGTATTGGGAAACCCCTCCCAGATTTTTGAAAAGGGAAAAACAAAACACTCCCACAATTTTTACCGAAAACGGGAGTGTAACGTAAATTATTCAATTTAGTAGTGGCGGTGGGATGATCATTAAGGTGTAATATTGTACATAGCTTTCAATAGCATTTGTTAACTTTACACTAGCAATGGTAATTTGTTTTTGCTGTCGGTGAATGTCATCCCAACAATAAATTACTCAATGTTATGAGCAAACAACAGGCGAAGAGCCTAAATCATAATTGAATTGACAACAATTAGAAAAAAATGCATAGACAATACAAGCAGTCATTGGAAGTTGATGGCAGAGCTAGGTGGCGATGATCACTTGTAGCTCTAACAAAAAAGAAAAAACCCGCTGACAACCAAGCCATAAATTTGAAATTATAATAAATTTTGCATAGCTAATTGTTATGTAGTCTCTGGGCTACTTACAGCTGGCTGTGCATAAGGAAAAACAATAATGTGACATTGTCCCAAAGATAATCTCATCATCCTCATCATAATCTTCCTCCTCAACTAATCAAGATGTTTTAAATGACACCATATTTGTGTTTTTCTTTCGTTATCATTATTAACTAATGAATTTCTTTCCTCAATGTTTTTCTTCTTCTCATTTTAGTGAAGTTTCCTCAATTTCCCATAGTTATCAAATGGCTCCCAGTGTTTGTCAAAATTCACCCAAATTACCGCCACATAATAATACACAGTCTGGTGTTCATAGCGGTGGCGGCGGTGGCACTGGAAGTAACAATCATCATCGACCTGGTAGCGGCGGTGCAGCAATTGCTGCTGTTGGTTCATCTTCGGTTACACAACGTAGCAATTGTGGCAGTAGTAGCATCAATGGTTCCATGGCTTCGTATAAAATGTCAACAACATCGGAAACAAGTTGGTCCCAAACAGTTTTTAGCAAGGTAAGTGGAAAATAACCTATTAAAAATTAAAAGAAACCCAAAATAAAAAAGAGCTTATAAAGAAAAGAATTCCCGTACCGGGAATCGAACCCGGGCCTTCCGGGTGAGAGCCGGATATCCTAACCACTAGACAATACGGGACTTGTTATATGGTTATTTAAAGTTCTTATAAGAACAAATGAAATAAGCAATAATGCTGCCATTTTACCAAACAAATTGGAGAGAAAAGCGACCAAAAATAAAATATTTTTAATTTCTTATAATTTGAATACCGACTAAATAGAAGGTATTTGGGTCAACTAACCCCATTTATGATAGGCTTCCAATTGTTCACCAACATTAAAAATAACTATTACTCTTTCCCCCAGTTTATGTATTTCGAAACGAAAATGTGTGCGCATGAAAGACACCCAAACTTTAGTTTTTGAAATATTATTTCATTTGCTTTTGCTTCAAAAAAAAAAAAAAACAAATTTGAAATACACACTCAAATTTGGTAGTTTTTCTTCCGCATTCGTTTTCTTATCGACATACATAAACAGGCCCATAATGTCGTTTATGGGCTCTAGAACTTTTTTGAAGTAAAAGCACCACGCTCCCAATTAAAAAAATGGAACCATCGCAAAGGTAATCTATTCCTGGAAATAATATTACCATATCGCACCTGTTTAACAAAAGGGTAGTAACTCTAAATTTTCTATTTTTCAGTAGAGACAAAAAACTATTTTGTGCTAATGTTAAAGGTATATTATATAAAAAAAACTATGGCATCGTAAAGATATCTCCTTCACAACACTACAGTACAGGATTTCTTTTCATTTCGTTAAGTATTTGGTTACATTTTTAACAAATTTTCGAGTTACTACCATTTTGTTGAAACAATTTTCTGTATTAGGAGAGATGTTATTTCGACTTGTGCCCGTTTAACTGAAAAAAATGGGCGGCGATTGGTAACATAGGGAGCGAACAATTCGAAATACTACTGTTTTGTTGAAAAAAATCTTGATTTAATGCCTGAAACACGTGGCCGCAACTATAAATAAGTCTCTTTTGTTGATACATAGAAGCTACTCTGAAGGCAAGAAGAGTGAATTAACGGTATCTTTGACGAAAGAGTAGACAAAACAATAGGAAATTTTTAAAGTAGGTGGAGTTGATATGGCTAAATCAACTGCAAATTGTCTGAAACGGGTTCCGTCCAAACATACCCGTGGTCCAAAACCATTATTTCGATGAGGAACAATTTTGGTCGTATCTTTAGCCTAAAGGCTTAATGTATAACTATGCCTGGAAGCTACTCTCAAGTTCAATTTCAATATGAGCTAAGGGGTAAATCCCAGTCACGCGGCCTAAAAATCATGAATTTTCCCAGAAAACTACCAATTTTGAGCTACTTTTGGTATTTTCTTGTTAAAAAAATATTGCATAGTTTTGAGACATCCCAGCAAACCAAATGTCGGATGTGCGACACGTCTGAGCAATTTCGGAAGCAACGTCCTTCAGATTTTGTAACGATTTCTATACGATTTTTCGGAGCGGAAATAGTTCAGATTTTGTCCCGATTTCGGAACGAATTACGGAAAGAAATTTCCTTTCCGAATTTTCCAAAGATTTTCTTCAGATTTCGTTACGAAGTCGGATCGAAATCGATACGATGTCGCTCCGACATTTCGCTTCGAAATTATGTCAACTACTTCATACAACTTTCGTTAAGATATCGTTACGATTTCGGATCAGACATCGGACGTATCGTCCGAATTTTGTTTCGATTTCGTTAAGATATCGGTACGATTGGTTTGCTGGGATATGACCGTCTACGAACGCGAAACTGGCAACAATAGTTGATTCATGCAAGTTCTGGAACATAGTTATAATTGTTCATAAATAAATATCGACAATTTTACAAATTTATGGAAAACTGCCTTGAAATTTACTGCTATTCTACCTAAATTTTGCAATCAATTTTGAAATCATAGAGAGCTTTTAAGTTATCCTTATGCACAGATCCCTCACTGCATGTGGTCAAAGTTCAGGATTCTTTATTAAAAACTTCTAAGAAGAAGAAAAATCTCTATAACTAATTTCAATTTGTAAAGCCCAATTAAAGACATTTTTCATGAATTTTTTCCAAGAAAACTATGCAACTATTTAGTACATAGATGTTTTTTTCATCTGAAAGAGCACATCTTAATGTACTACCTGAATTTTTTGTGGTATTTGGCCGTTTACCAAACCCTGTTTTTTAATAAAGCGTTTTGCGGTGCCAACTCTAGCTCGAAACCTAATAAACCGATCGTCATATATTTTTGTATGCTTATTTAGAAGATAAAGATATAGCCCTTCATCGATCGAATTAAAAAAAATAGTTTTTACCGAAATTATGGTCCAAAAAGCCAAAATTCATTTTTTTTGCTGAAAAAACTAATGTTTTTTGTTAAAACTAAAATCGATCGATGAAGGACTAGTTTTTGAAGTCCTTGATAAGCTCACAAAATTATATCGCTCATTTACTCAAAGAGTGGCATAAACCAAAAAATGTGTTTTCTGAGTTAGCAATTTCTATTTTTTTCTACGACCTTTGCTTTATCTTGTGTAAAATGTTCATGCGGATATATCTAAAACTCAACGAGTTGCAGCTCATTTACCACGAGTGTGACATAAATCAACAAAAAAGTTTTTTTTGAGTTTATGGACCACTAAAACACTTGCAATCATGCTTGATCGTGCATAGAAATTTAGCACTGATATCTGGCTAGCTCTTTGAAAAATATGGTCCAAGAAGTTACTTTATTTTTTCTGTAATAGCCTTTTTTAAGTTGGGAAGTCAAATTTCCATCTCCAACTTAAACGCGTTTTTCTCGAAATTTGATTTTTTGAGATGTGTCACTCTTTGAGTAAGTGAGCGATATAACAATCAGTTTATTAGAGTTGGTACCGTTTTCAAAATGTCATTTCGAGAAAAACACGTTTTAAGTTTCTATGCTACATACAAATTACAATGAATTTTCCCTTCCCATACTCATATCACAGTTTTGTTCCGATCGATTTGAAAGTTTTACCACATATTCTATGCTATTTATACTTTAAAATGGGCCAATAAAATTTCTTTCGACTTTCTCAAATTTACAAGTGGGGGTCACCCCTTAAAGAAATTCCCAAAATAACTAATGATGTATTAGAAAAGAAAGATGTAATTGAAAATAGCTAATGTAAGGGCAAGAAAAACACGTGAAAAGCCACATGCAATGTAGCCCATCTTGTGAAGCCAACACGGAAAATTTATCAGGATATTTAAAGACTTTAGTAGTAATGTAGTAAAATAGCATGTTTTGACTAACAGAATTACGTTTTTCCATGGTAATTCTAATATTATACAGCAATATCCATCGTCCTGTATTTCTATGATTTCTGACGGATTTGGAGTTACGTCACAGCTCTTTTATTTGGTAAGATTCAGGAAATCCTATCTTTGCAAATAAAAATAGTCCAATGCTCCTGAAAACAAAGCATCTCCACATAAAAAAACTGACTTAAACTTACTTATTTACAGTTTATTTAAAATTTACATCTCTTATTGCATATATAATAGGGTGGGGCGATTTGACACCACCACGGGCGCCTAGATTTTCTGATTATTGGGATTGTACTGAGCAAAAAAGACCACTAGACCATATGTCTACGGTGAAAATCGAGCCCCCGGATTTTGACTTGAAGTTTCTTTTCAAGGTTTTTTGGATATTTTGGCATGTATGTAACAGCCAAACCACTGAGATTTTCGATCCAACACAAAGACAAAAATTGTAGCCAAGACAATAATTAAGAACTCTCTAGTACATCGCAAAAGCTTTGGAACGCTCCTTCAGGCAGTTATGGCCCCGAGAAAGTGCACATTTTTCGGAAAATATCGATAAATTACACTGTGCTACAAAATTTGACTCAAAGTCAGTGGGTGGAAATTTCTTTTTGTAGATGAAAGCCCTTCGTGAGTGTACTAAGAACGCAAAAGGAAATTTTCAGGATAGGTCAAGTTTCTGAGATATGGTTTGGCCAAAATATCCTTAAAAAAATTTCAAGTCAAAATCCGGGGGCTCGATTTTCACCGTAGACATATGGTCTAGTGGACTTTTTTGCTCAGTACAATCCCAAGAATCAGAAACTCCAGGCGCCCACTATCACTTTTTTCCTTCCATACAAATCGCCCCGGCCTAATATATAATCATATATTGAATGCGAGGAATACCAAATAAAGGCATTTATAAAAATAATATAAATAAGTTGTTGGAAAGGATTAAATAAGTGTAAAGAAACTCTCTATTACTAACAAAACCGGATTTAATCTGAAATTAAATGAAGCGAAAAATTCCCAAAACAAAGTGCCCTAAATGCAGCATTTGAAATCGAGTGGGTTTTTGTTCGAATATACATTCATTTGGGAACGACAATGCCAGTTGCATGATGATGCCATTTCGTAAATGCATTCGACTTAAAAAACAGAAAAAACACAAAAAACTAAATTTTATAAAATAAATAAAATGAAAAAATTTTATATGTTCAAAAATTGATATTTTTGAAGATAGAAAAATTTTTGTTTGCCTGTTATTTAAAAAAAAAAATTATCGTTCTAAATCCCCTTCATAAAAAATAATATTTTCTGTGCATTTTTCTAGTAGGTCATTTGGGAGGTCCTCAGTTTCCGACAGTTTTACAATTATTTGCTCTGTTCCAGAACTTGCAAGAAGCTACTATTTTTTACTACGATAACATTTTTTCCCTTATGTTATCGGAAAAAAATAGTAAAAATTAGTAGATTCTTGCAGTTCTGGAACAGACCAATTATGTCTATTCCAGTACTGCAAAAATCCACTAATTTTTACTATTGTTTTCGATATCATAAAGGGAAAATTTTTATCGTAGTAATTTTTAGATTCTTGTCGATACTGGAACACAGCAGTTGTAAGTTCAATATTTCTTCTTGCTATACGATAGAATGATGACGCCAGGCATAATAAATAATAATGAAATAATTTTTTAATTTGTTTAGTGAAAATTCTCCACACTAAAAGTTTTGTTAAATAAAAAGGATATCTTAGGTGTTTAGCACTTGGTATGATATCCTTTGTTATCGTTTACAGCTTTTAGCCTTTTTGGCATAGATTTAACTAAATTTTCTGTGCAAGAAATCTGAATTTTCCGCCATTCTTCTTACAAGGCATTTCCAGGGTTCCTATACTTTAGATGTTATAACTTCTTATATTTATCTCTAAAATACTCCACAAATTTTCTATAGGATTCAAATCCGGGAATTGCGGAGGTCTTTGAATCACTTTTGGACAGTTATATAGCATCCATTCTCGAACAATGTATGATTTGTGCGTGGGGTCATTATCTTGATAAAATTGGAATGTTGTGCCCAACCCCATCAGCGCTACATTTCAAATTATCCTTCAGAATGTTTAAATAACACATCTTATCCATAATTCCTGCGATAAAGATAATATTTTCTTCACCGGAAGCACGCGTACAACCCCATACCATATCCTCCTTCGTGCTTTACGGCGGCAATTGTGTGTTCAAGTTCCAAGGCCATATTTGCCCTACGCCATACCTTACTTGGTACATCCGACCCAAACAGGTTAAATTTGCTTTCATTGGCAAATAAAATTTGCATCTGACCCAAACAGGTTAAATTTTCTTTCATTGGCAAAAATAACAGTCTGGGTCGGATGGACCAACTAAAGTATGGCGTATAGCAAATACGGCCTTGGACCTTGAATACACCTTAAAGTTTTAAGACGTTTTGGGCACATTTTCAAACAGTATTGGCTGAAAAATAATATTTTTGGATCTCGTCGAATGAGAAGAGTTCCTGCAAAAATGAATTCCTACACATAGGTGGTCCACGTTTTGATATCGCCCCATATAACGATATTGCCCTCTTTATATATAATTTTTTCTAACTGATAAATATCACTTCCAAATTTCATGGGTCTACCTTTATTTACTTTATTTATTATCCAGTCCAAATTAAATTCGACCAATTTTCTTACAAATTGACACATAATGGCAACGCTTTCAATGAATCACATGGAAGGTGGTTGAAAATAAAAACAAAACACACACACATCCATACATCTCATCTAGAATTCAACAGACATATCTAAAAATAACTTCGTTATTCACCACCATGGTGACTGTTGCCGTTGGAATAAAGAAGATGGTGAACGAGAACATTCGCGTTACCAACTGTTCTGAAGAGAAACCGTTAAAATATCAAAACAATAATAGCGCATTTACATTTGGATTTAATAAAACACGCTATTTTTGCTGACAATTCTCTTTAATATTTTTCAAATAATTAGGTGCCGGTGTAAATAAGGTTAAACATTTAATTCAGTTTTTCATTTATTTTATAGTACGTTTACATTGTAATGGATTTAGTAAATTTAGTGGATTTATATTATCAATTCCATTGCATATACGACAAATAAATTCTCATAAAGGAGGTATAAAAGAGAATAAATGACTTTGTCCCTTTGCAACACTTTCATAACCCTGCGTTTACACATGACAGGACAGTTGACTTCAGTTGACTCCGACAACTGCAGAAACAGTTGTAAAATTATGAATGAAAATTATCGATTTCTTTTTGTTTTCTGTTCACACATTTTGTTTTTGTTCATGTTTTTTTTATTTTCAACACATTTTAATATTTATCTCACTTATTTTTACAAAAATATCCAAAATTTGTTAACCCGACCGTCTGTGAAAAAATTATGGACATCTGTGTTATTAATTCAATTCTGAAGACAAATTGTCTGGTGTGAACGTCTAGTAAAAACTTATTATGACAGTACCAGAATTTAGAACCAGTATTACAGCCTGTTTATATTAGAGCTTTTTTCGGGGTTAACCTTCTTTATTTCACGTATACGCAATGGAATTGACATTTGAAACCAAGTGGGTTTTTAAATCCGGATATCTTCCAAACATTATAAGATGAGTTCTAAGCTAAGAATTTCTGCGGGTGACTCCTTTTTTAATTGAAAAATATTACTTTCTTTTTAGGAAAATCAAAGACCACCAGTTTACAATCCTGAAGATTATGTTGCTGCCTTGAAAAAGTTTGGTAAACGACAAAGTGGTCCCAATCCACGATCGATATATGATGCCAGTGATGCAGCAGCCGCCGCGGCAACCGAGGATAATTTCAAATCAGCCACCTTGCCTCACAAGCATACAGATTATAAGTAAGTGTAACTTCCTTAACTTTTGCAATTTTTATTAAATTCACAATCCTGTTTTTCAATTAACAGAAGTCCAATTATGGCGCCTGTGGCAAGTGAAAGTGAGATGTCATTGCGTCAATTTTCAAGTATTACAGATCTGCTCACAAAACTGAGAGCCGATTTAAGGGTTTCATTTCCAAGGTATGTTGATATACGGACTTTTAAACATAACATTATCTTTAATTTTTATAACTTTTTATGTCGTAGTTTTGTCCAAGAATTTGTGGCCACACCTTCGGATGGTGTTAGTCTACTTTTGGAGGTATTACGTTCCATACAATTGTCGCAAGCGGTAAATGCACCCATAAACACCATTAATAATGTCGGAACTGTGCCCAGGAATTCACAAAGTTATCAGCGACGTGCACTGCTCGATGAATTGGCTTGTTTGTGAGTATAATAACAAAAACAAAATATGCAAGTCTAAAACCGAAGACAGAATAAATGATTCGCTTTCGACAAAATGCAATGCCCAAAGTGAAGCGTTTGTTCTGTCTATGGCCTAAATACCCTTTAACTTACAAATTTCCTTTTATTTACTTTATTTCCATTTCTAGGCAATGTCTCAATATTTGCTGTTCACGTTCGTTGGAGGCGACAGCTCGTTTGGGTACAACGCCGGTTGGTTTAATGCCTTTGGCCTCATCGGCAACAGGTCAGGGTATACGAGCTCGCATCTTGGCAATGCAATTAATGGCCAATGCTTGCGATAAAAACTCCTTTGGTCATGGTAACCAAAAGTTGGCAACATCCGGTCATACAGCCATTTCAGATGCTATGTCTACGTTGCGTTTACGATGCAGTGAACCTGTGCGCTTTCGTTTACTTATGGGTATGCTGAATAGTGGCGGAGGTTCGGGGGAATTACAAGCTGTGGGTGTGAGGTAAGTACTCTTGAGATTTGAAAGTTATTTTCAAATAAAAACTTGTTCTCGACATTTATTTTATAGATTTATTAATGCCTTCCTCGAAAGTTCAGAGAATCTTCAACAACGTTTATATTTGCAAGCGGAATTGTTCCAGGCTGGATTTGATCCAAATAATTTGGCAAAGGTAAGAGTATTAGTAGGAAAAAGTCAGGAGTTCATAAAAATTGCATTTTCACGTTCTCGCTGGGTACGATTGCTCACAAAGAGCCGATTCGAATTGGTATCTAAGAGCTTAGCTAGCCCTTGCAAAATATGTTTCAAAAGTCGGAAAATTAAGTTCTGCTTGTCATTATGTATCCCTTCATAAAAGTTTGGTTTTGCGATTAAAGTTTTGTGTTCTCAAGAGACCATAACCACCAAGCGTTGCTTCTTAGGAGGTCGGCAGCGATTGATATCTTCGCGTTTCGTTTGAACACAATGAAAGAAATGCCAACCAACGCGAAAGCAACGTCCGTGGGATTTTTATTTTGGCAACACGAGAAGCATTATCCAAAACAAAGCGTTTTCCCTGTTCGGCTCATCTATTATTCTGCCTCTTGAAAACTGTCTCAAATTTTCCCAAAATTTCACATTTTGCCTTGATTTTTTCAGACAATTTCCTCGTCATCACCATGGTTGGATGTGTTGCGCAGTGAGCTGAAGAAATTCCACGACATCTATGTCGATGTGGACAAAATGATTACCCAGTCGCGGGAAGCTGATCGGGTACGCAGTCAAATGGTCATTCTCGAACGTAGAGTTCAAATATTGCACGAAGAAAAAGCTGTACTAACCTCCATGGAACGTAGGCTGCAAGAACGTTGCGCTGAATTGCAGAGAGAAATTTTCCGTTTACAGGGAGCACAAAATGAAAACACCTTCAAACCTTTGGACAAACAGCCAATGTCTCTGCCGCGGCATATACCTCCCGGCAAGCAACAAGATTCCTCCGAACATGAAGATGAGGGTATTAGCAGTTCTGACACAGGACCATCACTGTCACCAGTGCCAATTTTGGTATTACCACAAAATAGCAAAAAACATGAAAAACTCTCCACCGATCCAGCCATTGAGGATGCCATGGAAGAACTGGATAATGTGGTAAATGAGGCAGAGAAACAAATTTCCACCAACGAATGCAAATTTAAGAAAATCTGTAAAGAGGCCAAGGAGAAGGAGATTGTGCCGAAAAATATTGTACCCCAGCCGCCAAGGAAGTCTCGCTCATTGGCCCATCTTGTGCAACCTGAAGGTTCAGATTTGGATGGTTCCGAATATGGCATGTTAATGTTGCAGAAGCCCATTAACCCCAATCAAGAAGTTGCCGCCTTGAAAACCTTTTTCGATGAAAGTGATTATGTTATACAAGATCAGGAGAAAGCATATCACCGCAATGCTTTAGACTCACCCGAAATTCCAGAAAATACTGGAAATAAACAACACTCAAACAACACTACCAGAGAGTTATTGGATGTCATTATGAATGCCCGCCACTGTGAAGATGATCCAACAATGAAGGCTTTGCGGGAAAGTTCCGATAGTCCAGCAGATGATGTGGACAATGGTAATGCTGCTACCACAATTGTTATGAGTGGAGCTCCAAAGCGTGAAAGTTTCACGGAGACAAATGGTGTACCACCGCAACAATTTAATGGGGTATTCTTTATGACCGATATGAATACGGCAGCAAAATATCCTAAACCCGATTTAACCGCAGCCTTACAGGCACGCCGTGTTACCAAAAATGTAGAACGTTTGGAGGCTGTCTTTGCCAGCCATAATGAGGCCTACAATGAGGCAGATCAACAAAATGGTAAACGCAATAATTTAATGCCCAGCCAACGTGAAAAGTCACGAAGTAATCAACAGATTTATTTTGGCAGTAATCCCACCATTCGCATTGGACCATATGCCCCCCAACAGCAAAACTCAACGAGGCCGGATCTTTTGAATAACAGCAATGTGACGACACGAACACGTTCGTACACGCAAGGATCAAAAGTTACCGATATACCATCGGGTTTATATTAAGTTTTTAAGCATTTACATAGATGTACGTAGAGTTTAGAAAACTAAAAACAAAAAGCTTTTGTGCAATAATGAATTTACACAATTTCTGTCTCAAAGCCTGTTTATAAGCAGCTTAGTTTTTGTAGTTTTTTTTTTCTAGATTAAGTTACTAATTTATTAACAACAAAAACTACTTACAATTTAGCTTACAATAATTTTAAGTTAGCTTAGTTTAAAATATTTAAAAAAAATCTATTTGTAGAGCGGGCTGTGGAGTTTTGACATAAAATGTCCCACGTTGGGCGCCATTTGAAATGTAATATTTTTAATTTCTAATGAGTTTATTTAAATAAAAAATGTTCTTGATCTTTCAACTTCACAGCCCCAGCTGATCACAACGAAGATAAAAAATATTAGTAATGAGCATACCGTTAAGCTTAAAATCATGTATTAAATAATATTTCAGCCCACAGAATCGCATATTTGCACGTTTGTTGAAAATCATATGAAAGTTTGTGTTGTTCGGTTACACCCGGCTTTAAAATAATCTTTTATCCCTTTTAGGTATTGAGATTAAATCTGACAAAATTTATTGCAGGCCGGGGTGTTTATATGTCTATATCTGATTTGGGTTAGGTTAAAAAAGCGCAGCTGTCATCTAGGGAGTCCCATTGGGTTTATCGTGAAGACTAAAGCTATAGTAAATTTGAGAAGATGGGAGAGAGACTTTAGGAAATACCAAATCTAAGTAAATTTAAAATCCGTTGAATATGCCGATCAATATTCCACAAATTGGGCGGGACCGTTATATGAGACCTACATTTATTTTAATCTTTAACCCTTAAAAATAACAAAAATCGGGTGGAACTGTTATGAGATGGAATAATAACTGAACAAAATGGTAACGGACAAGAACGACACGGCATAAATAATCTGTCAGTTTAAGCCAAGTTAATAAATGTCTGCCGGTCTTTTTCCATGCTCCGTCATTATTTCTCTCCAATCGCATATATAATAGTATCGAATGAACTATAATTTGATCATATAAATGCAACTTTAGACTTGACAAATCCCTCATTTAGCAGATCCACATCTTACGCCAAGTCCTGAAGAAGACTAAAGCAAGCAAGTTCGATATTTCCACTATAGAGAAAATTTTAAAGAACTAAACCCAGCCAATTTTTTCTGATCACCAGATGAATAGTCCTTATCAGTCCTTGGCCTTCAACAAGAAAATCAAGTCAGATTAATTCATGTCCTCACTTTGGGTCACATTTAATACGTTCATTTGAAATTGATTCTGGCGCGTTTTTAACGCAGCACATATTTCATACTAAAATTTTATAAAATCGGTTTGGTGTTTTACTCCCTTGAATTTATATTGGCTGCTGAACCTAGCAGAAGAGGTGTATGGGCCACACCATCAGTGCACTCTTCCCATTCTCTGATTGTGCTGCAGCCCCGTGTTGCATGGAACAAAAACTGTTAGTAGTTTCGACTACGCACTCTGGCCGGAGACTTTGTGGTACCGAAGGTGTTAGTGATGGTTTAGACCCAAATCACGGGTGGAGCTTCGAGTTGCAAAGAAGTGCGTAGATGTTAGGTAGTCCACAACTCCCTACTAAGAGGGAAGTGGAACCCATACAGTGGATCTTGGAATTGGTACCTGCTGAATAGACTTGGAATCTCTGGAGAGAGCTACCACTCTTTAAGATTGATCCGAATGGGAGCTGGTCGAATCGTTTTATCGCCACCCAAGGCGAATTCATGCCTCCTGAACATATCGAGTTTTTTTCTTCTTTTTTAAATCGTTTCTCCTGTCTTGTTGTCTTCCCATATTTATCTATGGCATTTCGTGTCGCTAGTAGCTTTAAGAAATAGGGATAGAAAATTGAAAGCAAATGCCACATTTTAGAATTCCCTATTCTGATACCCTCAGCATTTATGCTAACGAGGGTATATACACTTTCATACGCGGAGAATGTGCCTCATCGAAATAATAGTTTTAGACCCCAAGTATGTTTGGACGAAATGTGTTTCAGCCGGAGACTTTGTGGTACCGAAGGTGTTAGTGATGGTTTAGACCCAAATCACGGGTGGAGCTTCGAGTTGCAAAGAAGTGCGTAGATGTTAGGTAGTCCACAACTCCCTACTAAGAGGGAAGTGGAGCCCATACAGTGGATCTTGGAATTGGTACCTGCAGAATAGACTTGGAATCTCTGGAGAGAGCTACCACTCTTTAAGATTGATCCGAATGGGAGCTGGTCGAATCGTTTTATCGCCACCAAGGCGAGTTCATGCCTCCTGAACATATCGAGTTTTTTTCTTCTTTTTTAATTCGTTTCTCCTGTCTTGTTGTCTTCCCATATTTATCTATGGCATTTCGTGTCGCTAGTAGCTTTACGAAATAGGGATAGAAAATTGAAAGCAAATGCCACATTTTAGAATTCCCTATTTTTATACCCTCAGCATTTATGCTAACGAGGGTATATACACTTTCATACGCGGAGAATGTGCCTCATCGAAATAATAGTTTTAGACCCCAAGTATGTTTGGACGAAATGTGTTTCAGACAATACAATTTGGAGTTGATTTAGCCATGTCCGTCCATCTGTCTGGCTGGAGCGCACGATAACTCTCGAACGGATCAACCGATTCAGTCCAAAGTTTGGCTTTGGTAATATTTTGTCCACACTTAGTTTAAGTTCGAAGATGGGTTTTATCGGTACCTCCCCCACAAAAGTTCAAAAATGCTCGGAAAATTTGTGCGCACGAAAACTCTTGAAGGGAGTAATCGATTTGGTCCATACTTTGCACATCGTGAAATTTCTACCAGGTTTAGATAAGGTTCCAATGTGGACTCAATCGCTCCACTCCTTCGGGTACCTCCCACACAAAATTTCGGAAAATTCAGTTTAGGACCTGCTCTCGGATCGCTTTGATTTTTGTTGTAGCAAGTGCTATTCACTGCTCCCCATACGACGGTACAAGTTACATCAGGGGCAAGTCCATACTTCCTGAGAGAATAGCCTGAAAGTTGGAGCGCAAGATAACTCTCGAACGGTTCTGCCGATTCGGACCAAAATGTCGCCTTCGCAATATTTTGTGCCAACTTAGTTTAAGTTCGAAGATAAGCCATATCGGTCCACTCCTTCAGGTACCTCCTCCACAAAAGTTCAAAAATGTTCGGAAAAACTGTTCGCACGATAACTCTTGATGGGAGTGACCGGTTTGGTCCATACTTTACACATCCTAATATATCTACGAGATATAGATCAGGTTTGAATATGGACTATATTTGTCCACTCCTTCGGGTACATCCAACACAAAATTTTGGATAAATTCACTTTAAGACCAGCCCTCCAATCGCTTCGACTTTTGTTGAAGCAACTTGCATTCACTGCCTCAATTACGACAGTAAAAGATTTTGCAGGGGCAAGTCTATACTTCTTCAGAAAACAGTCCGAAAGTTGTAAAAAACCTCTATGGCACAATAGGTAGTGGCTGGAGAGCTCGAATACTGCGTTCGTCTACACTTTGGATATCGTAATTTTTCTTCGAATATTAGATAGAATTCGAAGGTTCACTCCTTCCGGTACCTCCCTATTTATCGGTATTCCCGGCAAATTTTTGAGCTTTAATGGTATCCATATTTTGTCGGGCTTTCAGGGGTGTTCCATAAAATATACTTGATAACCAAGGACGACTCTCCAACATATATCTGTACTCAAAATCGTTGACAATAGGCATGTTCGACAACTTCGCAAGTTCTTGCAACTGCTTCTCATTTCCCTTTTACTGAATAAGTTTGTTATCGAACAGAATTTTGTAAAAATTGTACAAATTTGTACAAACTTTTTAGTTATCGAACAGACCTAAAGTCGACTTTCCAATATTATCCATAACCAAAAATCGAATTCGCTTTTATTTATTTTTTTTTTTTTTCAATTCAAAAACTAATCAGCTTATTGAAAGTCCACTTATCTATCCCTATTACGAAACTCCTGATCGTACCATGGATTTTAGGTGATGCTTTTTGGTACCTAAGTACAGATTGTTTCTCCACATTATTTGGACAAGAAGTGTTTTTTTCAGCGAGCAGAAAAGTAGTAGAAGTAAGTAGAAAAGTAGTAAAGCGGAGTAGGCTTCTGCTTTAAGTTGTGTTTGCAGGTTTTCAGCGTTCAATTTCCTTCATGGATTTTATCCTCTATATTAAGAAAGGGGTTCCCTCCCACCCATTGGTAGCTACAACGAAATGTAACGAATTGATTGAACACTTGTACCAAGAGAATCATGTTCCAACAAATTTGTCAGTTATAATTTCGCGTGTTTATGCCTCACTAAAATTGATCCGTTGGGCGCCGCGTAGGTAGTTGTTAGCAACCACATTCTCCGTATTTTCATGTGGTTATTTTTTAATGCGATGCTTAAGCTGAAAACAGAATAAACGTTTGGTTTTAATTTCGATGTTTCGTGTTACCAAAAAAACAACAACCATAAAGCTATGTAGGTACATGTTGTCAGTTTTGAATGACAGCTTTGCTCAAATAATCATTGTCATTTATCATACAAGCACAAAATATTTTGTGCTTGTTGGACGTTTGGACACTTATCGATAATTGCGAAAAATCCACAGTCAAAACTGACAATGTATACTGCACTTAGCGTTGCCTTTAAGGACATTGGCAGCGGTAGTCTGTGTTTAGACACACAAATTTCTCGGGAAAGTAAATTGTGGTTTTTTGGGAGAAAGCGGAGAGGAAAGAGCTCCTCAATACTCTTTCCTATCCCCTATTGCCTAAAAACTGAATATACTTTCCCGAGAAATTTGTGTGGCTAAACACGGACCTATTGCTGTCATCATGTGGTTGTTGTATTTTTGGCAACGCGAAATGCGAAAGATAAAACAAAACGTTTATTCTGTCTTGGGAATTATAGTGCGGTTACACTATAGTTTTTTGCCGGGTTAACCCACTTCGAGAGGATTTATTTTACGTTTGCGCAATGGAATTGACATTTGAAATCCAAACCCACTGGGTTAATCCGGTTAAGTGTAACCGGGGTATTACGCTGTTTTCAATTAACCGACACATTTTTTTTTCTGAGGCCTCACATACATACATATATCATGAGTATATCTTTGTAACCGAACAGTACAAACTTTCATAAGTATTTCTATAGGACTTTTGTTATTATTTTATATTAATATATGTAAATGAGAACCAGCCTATTCATTCAGTCACATACGGTTGTTACACCGGATTGCCACCAACAATTTATGTGCGTAAGAATCTTTTTCATGGTATTGTTATAATCGTGATCGTCGGCAAAATATTAATAATATCTATTTATGTAGCTTAAGTCAAAAATACTAATTACAATAAAATTATTATATACGATTATTATAATATCGTTAATTATTCATATGATGCCATTTTTAAATGTTGAGAAATTTCTTTAAGACAGAAACACAACTACATCTTGGTACACAGTATGACCAAACATAATTTGTATGTCTGGAAGCAATTTCTCTACATTTCACAAACAATGTCATCGTATGAATAGTTATTGGTCCAAGTACTATATACATTATATTATATCTAAGTCTTTGTATTTAAATTTATTCATCCAAACTCCAACTTACTATACTTGTCTGTACTATAAATTGTCTACTATATATTTATAGTCCTCAAAACTTGATAAAATTCTACAACAATTCTAAAGAATTTTAATCTAAGTTTTATTTGTGTATCTCCTTTTTTATGACATACATATATCTCACCTTTATCTTTTCACTCTCCTATATAGCACATTTTAATGCACAAAACACTTTACTACATTTTCTTTTATGCAAATATTAGCACAAGTGTTTCAAAAATAATATATAAATGCAACCCAAATATAATCTATATGGCTATCTATAATTATTTTTACAAATATTCTACACTTGTAATTATTATAGAATAAGTTTAATTATTTGAATAAAATAAAAACTTCGGAATGTAAGATAAATATTCACAAAATTGATGGTTTTGTTTACTAATGGAAATACGCCTGAAGTACTGATAGTATGAATTTTTATGGAAATTTGCGCTCTGTTACAGAACCTGCAAGATTCTTCTATTTTTGATTTTTGTAACCTAGACCCCAATGTGGTAAAGGATATATGTATGTCTTTGTGCATTTGTATGTAACATGCATAGGAAAACGATATAGGCCCATAGTTTCTTTTAGGGATATACATAGAGTCGATTTAGTCCTTTCCTAGTGAAAATTGAGGACGGTTATTTTTTGTCCAAAGGCCGAAAATATATGTATGTATGTATATGGAGTTGTATTCATATATGAACCTATTTCGATATAATTTAGCAAATTTATTTGTAGACCGATTCTAACCGATAGCAATAGTGTATCGGTTCGAATCGGTCTAGAAATAAATTTGCTAAATTATATCGAAATCGGTTCAGATATGGATACAACTCCCATATACATATATTTTCGGACGAAAATATTTGGTCTAAAAATAAGTTTGTCAAATTATATTGAAATCAGGGCTTCGGAGTCGAGCCATTTTTCCTTCGACTCCGACTCCGGAGTCGACTCCGAGGGTAATTTTCTATACCACTAAAAATTAATAAAATATGCTAAATTTTTCCAATTTTCCTATACTAGGACCCTATATGTTTATCTGTTCTTTTCTCTAAGGCATTTTGTAATGCAATGCGATGTAAAATTGATGTTCCAAAAGGGGGGCCTACATTAATTTGTTACTTACAGATTTTACGAAAGCGAATAGAATATGTCGATCGGATAAAAATTAGAAAGCGTTAGAAAGAGAAAATTCATTGTGATTTGTATCGAAGTTTGAAACACGGTTTTCTCAAAATGGCATTTTGGGATTATTATATAAAAAGATTGTACTTAAGCAAGAGACTTTTTTAAAAAAAAATTTGACGGATTTATGGCGAAAAAACTATCAACTTTTTTTAGGTAAAATCGAATATTTGAATTCTATAGTTCAACATTTTTTTTAAAATGTATTTTTTTAATCCGTTTCGCTTGAGTACAAGATTATTATGTTCTTAATGATCCCACAAAAACATATGCTGATCGGTTTATTCGTTTTCGAGCTACTGTGGTCACCGCAAACTGCTTTAGTAAAAACAGTGTTTCGTAGGCGGCCATTTGTCAGAAAACTGTGCAATATTTTTCAACAAAAAAATTCTGAAAGTAGCTCAAGGTGTTATCAATCAGATGAAAACAATATCTTTTGCAAAAAATTGGTAGATTTCTTGTAAAAACTCATGAAAAATTTCATTTTTCGTGCACAATAAGTGACCATAACCCCTTAATTGTGGACAAAATAAACTTATAATACTTTTTCCACATTATAGCTGTGTTCCTTTACTTCCCTGAGGTTACCATTTTTACCATTTGTTATCATTTTTAACCTGGAAGCAATTTTTAAGAAATGGCTTTCTCTTCTACCACAGGCTACCAGCTTTGTTCCTTTACTTTTTTAATGGTAAGAGTCTTAAAAGAGAAAAGTGTCAAAATTGCTCTCTCATGAACGTTTTTACTAGAAAAGTAAAGGAACGGAAAAATTGTAGATCTGGCAGCAATGTCAAAAAGAAACATACAAAAATCAATTTTCGTCTTTTATTTCACAGTTTTTAATTTAGTTTTGTCAGCGTACGACTTTTTCTTCTGTTTTTCTTCCATTTTCTTCTTCATTGTGAAATAATCGTCAAACAAAAGTCGAAAAATCAATTCTGCCATTTTTTACCTGCAGAAATTTGTCTGGTAGCCTGTGGTAGAAGAGAAAGCCATTTTCGCTCTCTCTCCTCTCTCGCTCTCTTAAAAATTACTTCCAGTTTTGCCACTTTTCGGGGTTAAGGAACGCTTTGCAGGTTAAAAATGGTAACAAATGGTAACCTCAGGTAAATAAAGGAACACAGCTATTGTGAAGTATGTGGGATCTAAAACTAGTATTACAGAGTGTATATAAGTTTTGTCATAAATGTGATGGTATATTAAGAAATCGATTTATATTGAAAGATGCAATTATAATTCTATTGTCATGGAACAATTACTAAATATAATAAATCATTTGCTTACAATTTTACTCATGGATTTCCTATAAAATGAATAAACGATTTATCAAAATTTTATAAAAGTTCATCTCTCTATCATAAAAATATAAAAAGTCTTTTGATAAATCTAGAAAAAAACATTTTGCCCGGAGTGGGAGTCGAGCTTTTTTCACGACTCCAGACTCCGACTCCAAAGCCCTGATTGAATTCTGTTGAGATTTCGATATAGCTCCCTTATATTTTCGACCGATTTCATGTATTTGACGCACCAAATACAAAAGTGCTGCTTGCCTAGCTATGCTGCTTCATTTCTGACATAACAAAAATAAAAGAATAAAGAAAGCCGAGCAAATTTCGAACTGTGTTGCCCTTTTCGTTTTTATTCTTTTATCAGAAGCAAGCAAGGCAAGTAGGCGAGGCAGCTTATGTACCTAGGCCTTAATTGCTTAAATAGAAAAATCAAATCAGGAAGTATTGGCTTTTATTAGCAAAATAAAAATTATAACTTTTTAGGCATGATCACAACGTCAACCCGCTCTTTCAACAAATGTAAGTCATTCCTTCCAAGTGCAAAATTGTCTTCAAACAGCCATCAAGCGAAAATGTAGAATTTTTGTGTGTGAGGTATACGAAGGTGTTGTCCAATATTGATAGACCTTCTTGGTATTTGATGTACGTTTGGAAGAAATTTTCGATGTGCAAAGTTTAGGCCAAATCGGAAACTCAATTCATACGTTATCTTTTTGATTTTGTTGGTGCCGACATGGTTTTTTATAGCTTTTGCGACATTATCTCAAGAAATATGGACAACCCTCTCAAAAAAAAAAAACATAAAAACAATTGGAGACTTGCTCTTAAACGGCACTTTTGAGAACAAAACGTTACATTTTATGTGGGAGGTACCCATAGGAGTGAACCATCTGGAAGATGTGCAAAATTGGAATAAACTCGAATACTCCATTCGAGATTTATCGTGCGCACCAGTTAACCCGACATAAGGGCGGAATCGACTCAAAATTGTATGAAACGGATGGCCCAAATATAATTGTCGTCCAAAACCATTTTTTCGATTAGGTACATTTTCATTCAAAAAATATGATTGATACAACAATATTCGAAGAGCAAAATATGTATTGTAACGTATTGTTAGATTCCGCATGTAGTATTGTGAGTCCAAAAATCGATTTTGTTAATTACAACAATTATTTTTGTCATATCCAATAATAGTTGTTGTCATATCCAACAATATTTTTCTCTGCATGTACCCTTCACCATAGCTTCGTTCCCGTACTTTTTAATAGTAAAAGAGAGAACAGTAAAAAAATTGTTCTCACACAAAAGTTTTTTGAAATAGTTCGGGAACAGAAAAATGGAAAATACGTAAAAAAAAACTGGAACAAATGTCAAAGTCGGCGTACCAGCCAATCAGACGCCGGCAACCATGTTACTATTTTTTACACGCTCAAATTTGTCGAGTAAAAAGTTTTTAAAGAGAGCGTAATTCAGCGCAATTTTTTTTTTATAGAGAAGTGAACATTTTACTACTTTTTTGTGTACGGGAACGGTTTTTCGGGTAAAATGTGTAAAAGTCGTAAAAATTGTAAAAAAAATTTTAGGTCTGGAACAAAGCTCATAATAGGGAGGGTATAATTAACATTGTCATTCCGTTTTTAACAAAGCTAAATATTCGTCAGAGACCCTATAAAGCATGGACGTGCGCAGATGTAGCTGGCAATATTTAAGATAAAGCTTTATAATTTAGTACATACGTTTCTATTACTCCTCGGATATCTACTACTCCTTTGGATGTTTTGATGTAGGCTCCATAGACCGGTGCCTCCTGATTTCGTTCTTTTCAGAGTTTTAGCCGCATCACCCCACAGAAATTGGTAAAATTCCGTATATGGTAAAAATCAAATTTCTTTTGCAATTCCATTAAAAAAATTAAAAAAAATGTGAGTACATCATAGATTTTTGGTATAGAACATCCTTGGTGTTAATATAAAAGTTTTGCCACTTTTACAATTGTTTACTTTATAAATTTGAAAAGTTTTTTTAAGTTCAAAACAAGGCAACTTTATATATTGTGCCATGGTACGTACCATGGTGTAATAAGACAAGGTGTAATAGTTCGTTTATATGTAACCGGATTTCACAAACCCACTGGGATTCAAATGCAAATTCCTCTGCGTATATGTCAAACAAATCCTCATAAAGAAGGTTAACCCTGCAAAAGGCTATAATATAAACATGGCCTAAGTGACTATCAGTTGGTTTTTTACTTTATTTATAAACTAAAATGTCAGAATTTATTAGGATCTTTCCAGAATATTCCAAAATTTAAAACAAGTAAGAAAAGCGTTAAGTTCGGCCGGGCCCAACTTTTTATACCTTCCACCACAAATTATATTGAAGTGAATAGGAACAATTAGTTTAATTTCGTTTTATTACAGGAGTAGTAAATATATCTCAACTAATAATACTCCCTTCAAAACAGCCCATATGGGGCGACATTTTGTTCTTTCCAAAACATGGACCAATATTTACAATTTTGCGAAATACAAAAAGTTGGGCAATACCGACTAGACCTAAACCTGGATATTCTGGATTTGGATGGTTAACAACATCGGGAGCACCGTTCTATGGAGGCTGTATAAAACGTTGACCTGTACCGATAAATTTCTACAGGAAAGTTTCGTAACTCCAGCGAAGACTAAATACCAAATTTCAGTTATTTCCGTTGAATAATGTGGCTAAAACTTTCAAAATACCGAAAATTGGGAGGGAACTTTCTATGGGGGCTATATAAAAACATGGAACAATACCGGAAAATTTTAGGTGGAAAGTTTTATACCACCAACGGACTGTTAAATACCATCCGTTTCGATGGGATATTGATAAAACAACCTTCAAAAACCTAAAATCGGGAAGTACTCTTCTATGGGGGTTATTTGAAGAAAAGGGCTTATACTGATAATTCTCTTCTGCAATATTTTATATACTCATGGCAGTTTAAATACTAAATTTCAGTCATATTGGTGGTATATCGAGGCCACAACTTTCAAAATACCTTAAATCGGGAGGTACGGTCCTATGGGGGGCTATTTGAGGACGTCGACCTATACCGGCACATTTCGGGTGGAATGTTTTCTATCAAAAACTTAATACCAAATATTGGCTATTTTGGTGGGGATCGAAGACTAACTACAAAATGTCAGTCATTTCGATGGGATAATGAACAGCAACCTTCAAAATACCGAAAATCGGGAGGTACCGTTCTAGGGGGCTATATGAAGACATGGACCTATACCGAAAATTTTCAGTTGGAAAGTTTTATACCCTCAACGAAGACTAAGAAACAACTTGCAGCCATTTCGGTGTTATAATGGTGCTAAAACCTTCAACATACCGAAAATTCGGATATACCGTTCTATGGGGAGTACATCAAAACGTGCACGTATACCGACAAATTTCTGAGGGAAGTTTTTGTAGCCTAAAAAAGACTACATACAAAATTTCAGCCACTTCGGTGGAATAATGAGGCTAAAAAATAAAAATACCGAAAATCGGGCGGTACCGTCTATGGGAGCTGCATATATGAAGACGTTGACCTATACCGATCAATTTCAGGTGGAAAGTTGTATACTCTTAACGAAGACTTACTACCACGTTTCAGTCATTTCGGTGGGATATTGAGGTCACAACCTTCGAAATACCGAAAATCAGAAGGTACCGTTCTATGGGTGCTATATGAAAAATTGGACCTATACCGACAAATTTCCGCTGGAAAGTTGTATACCCCCAACATAGACTAACACCAAATTTCAGCCATTTCAGTGGAATATTGAGGCCACAACCTTAAAAATTCCGAAAATATGGAATTACCGTTCTATGGGGGCTATACTAAGGCGTGTACCTGTAACGACAAGTTCCTGGGGGAAATTTTTATACCCCCAACGGAGACTTAATACCAAATATCAGGCATTTCTGAGGAATATTGAGGCCACAACACACACC